>NC_140316.1:5426434-6026434 GCF_964211825.1 Aythya ferina
AATGTCCTTACTAAGGGAAAGCGAGTGAAAGCCGAACCGGGGAGGAATTAGGGGGTGGTGGGTGCTCGGAGCCAGGTCCCCTTGCTTGCTCAGGGCTCCGACCACGCGTGGGGCGAGAGCAAGGCTGTTCCCAGCCCAGGCCCTGCTGAAACGCCCTGGGGGCCACTGCTTGTTTCTCACTGCCAAACTGCAGCATGGGGAGAGGGGAGCAGCACGGCCACACACCCACATCCACGCCGTGTCCTGCCCGCACCGAGCACGGGGCTCGATGCCTGTCACAGCCCTGGAAACGCTCGGGTTAGGCAAAGCTCTTTGCCAGCGGTGATGAGCTGGAAGGTTTCCATCTCCACGTCCCACAGAAAGCCCCCTAGGTACCGACTGAGCACTGCGAGGTCCTTACCCAGCTGCTGAGTGAGCCGGGCATGAACAGGGAGCACAAAGTGCTCTGCGACTTCTGGTTCCCTTCACATTTTGGGGCCTCGCTCCTTGGCTGGGGCAAATCAGTGCCGATTCAGTGCAATAAGGGGTTAGATGTGTCGGTTCTCAGCACATTCCCACCCCTGGACCCCACGGGGATGGCAGCGCAGCCTCTCCCCTGCCTCTCTGCTTTCCCACCTCCGTCCCATCAAAGGCCCTGGGGCTGTGGGCTCTGCGCTTGCCTCTGCTTCTGCTCGATGCCTCTGCCACCATGGGCCAGGGCAGGACGCAGGGCCCGATGCTGCGCCCGCGCTGCTGAGTGCAGGAAGCTGATAAGTCGGAGGCTCGGGGAGCACGGCGAGGCGCTGCGCCGCCCGCGGGGCATCAGAGGAGCCCACGGCCCTCATAGAGGAATTCCTGTGCCCTTGCAGAATGCCCGTGTGAACGGAGGCAGGAAAATTAGCTGCAATATGGCTTTTTGTGATCGCAGAGAAATTGCGAAAGGAAGGAAAATAAAAAAAGGTTCCGTTTTCCTCTCGCTCCCCTTCCCCGCGATGCTGGAAAGGCTCAGGAAGTGCCCGGCCATCAGGAACAATGTGCAAAAAAGCCAGCACCGCTTTCCCTGGTGAACCTGGCGGGGTCCCAAGCAAGGACCGCAACACCCGGCGGGAGCAGGGCTCCCCGTGCCCCTCGTGGGTGAACGAGGGCTGGGCTTCCCCTGGCTTTTTCATCCTCTTCCGCTGCCAAACCCCGCTGCCGTGCCCCTGGTGCGATGAGCCTGGGGAGAGGGTGGGGAGGCCAGCAGGGAGGTCTCACCCTGGCTCTTTTACCAGCCGTCTCCCCCAAAACTGCTTTTTGACTGAGCATCGGGGCTGCCCCAAAGCTGCCTCATTCTGACCCACTCGTGCCCCCACAGACACTGTGGCTGTGACAACGGGGGAGGAGGAAGGGTAGGGCCCAATTCCCAGGGTCACACCCAGTGCATCGCTCACTCCGGGGTGAGGATTGCTCTGTGGGCAGGACGGGGCCCCCACGTCCCCACTTTGGGTCAAGGCTGCCAGCCAGAGCCTGCCCCACAGCCTGGTATCCTCCAATGCCTCGCACATCCCCTGTGCTCGTGCACAAATGCTGTGCTTCCCCAAATAGCTGCTTTTCTGGGAATGTCCCGTGGCCCCACGAAGGCTCGGCTGGTTGGCATCGGATGACCGAAGCTGTTGCGTGCTCCCATTGTTCCCCAAGGCGGTTATTAATAGAGCACCATAATAATAGGGGATATTTATAAAACACCTCCATGCCTGGGAATCCAGAGCAATCTGCAAACCTAGGCAGGTCCCTCTGCCAGCCACGAGCGGCTCTGGCGATTGCCACCAAGGGAAAACGACCCCTGTACCTCATCGAATGGTATGGGAAACGTGCGGGCTGGAGGGGCACTGCAAAGGGCTGCTACAAGGCGTGGGCACTGGCACCGTGCTGCTGTGAGGGCGCAGGGCAGGGACAACCCCGTCCTGGCCACTTCCCTGCCAGCAGGGTGCAACAGGGCTGGGGAAGCCATAAATGCTGTTCTCCAGCTTGGGAAGAGCGTTCCCACTTTGGCTTAGCTTTACAGATGGGAGCAATGAAGCCAGGTGCAGGTCTCCGAGCGGTGCCAGCCCCGCTGTGCCCCGTGGGCCAGGGCTGGGCTCGGTGCCGGGAGGTGCCGTGCAGGTGAGCGGGTGCCAGCCACGGTGGGACGGGACGGGGCGGGAAGGCGCAGAGCCCGGCTGTTGCCCCGTACCAGCAGCATCACAAAACCCAAACAAATCCGGTCCTCCCCCCAGCCTTGCTTGAGGAATTAGAGAAATGAGGCCATTTATGTCTTCACACGGGCGACTGAGCCTGGCAATGACCTTTGGTCACTACGGAGCGGGGCTGGATTTGAAATGTGAACTAGAGAGCAGGAGGTGAAAACCTCTGTATCCCATTACAAATCCCTGGGGATGCCCAGGGCTTGTCAAGTCGTGGTGCTTTGCTGCTTATTTATTACTGTTTGTCCACCACCGGAGCCATCGCCAGGGCTCGCGTTACTGCCCGGCCAGTGGCCAGCTGCTCAGCGGCCTCGGGGCCGGCCCCGCTCCCACGGGGCTGGAGGCCAGAGCCCGGGGCTGGGGTGGCCGCGGTGCCGCTCCCTGCTGGCCCTGCCCCGGCAGCAGGCAGGGTCCCCGGGCTGGTGAGAGCCGTGAGCGCTGCCCCTGGGATGTGCCGGGCAGGTGAGCTGCAGCAGGAACTGGATTCATGCTTTAGGGTAATGAAGCACATGGCCCTGCACAACAGGGATTGAGACAGCACAGCCCTGAGCTACGTTATGGTGAAGTTACCAGATTGAGATGCAGACTTGTGTACTGGCACATGCACAGGCAGGTAACACCTCTCAGTACCGGTGCTAGTGGCCGTGCTGGTCCCGGTGCCAGCATCAGCTCCCAGTGTGGGGTTGGACCCTTCTGCAGCAAGGGGCCAAGGCAAGCCCGGGGCAGCCCAGGGCAGGAGCCCTGGAGCAGTTTTGCTGGATCTGCCCTCTGGACACAGGGGCAGGTTCCCGTACCCGAACAATGGGGTTTGCAAGAAGATGTTTTATACAAGAAGTTTTAGCACCCCTGTGTGGCATCACTCTGCTATGTGTGAGCCGAGCAGCACACAGAAAATCTGCCTGGAGCTTCGTGGACTCAGCAGCAGCCTGAGTGTGCTGATGGAAATGTGAGTCTGCCGGGAGGCCGAGCCCTAGCGACTTCCCCATTAACAGCCCAGCCTCCAGGGAAAGCTGCAAACCCTCCTCACGGCAGGGACAGACACCATGGGGCTCGCGGAGGCAGAGCTTACACGTACAGGAAGGTCTTTTGGAACAGCAGAGAAAAGCGTGCAGAGAGCTGGGAGTGATAAACTCACATGGGTGGCTGTGTCTGGCTGTGACACGACATGCTTCATAGCAGAAGTGATGATAATTCAATTGCTTACAGCATGGGACAGCTGACAGGTTACCGAAGCTGCTGAAAGTCAGCAGAGCTGCATCGATTTCCACGCAGACTCGGGGGCTCTGCTTGTTACACCTGCTGGGTTACCTCCTACAGGGCTGCAGCGGCTCAGGAGGAGCAGTCCCATTTTCAGGGGGGAGAAAGCACTTCAGTGCCTGTCCAAGAGTACCCACAGGTTTGCCATCTGGAGGTATTCAGACTCTGGTCAGTGATGGAGAGAGAGAACAAAGCCCAGCAAAGAGGAGTAAATCAGAGCAATGCTGGCCCTGGCCTCCCCACAGGGCTTATTAATTTCCCTCGGCACTCTCTGCACTAACCGGGGACCCTTACACACGTCTGAAGATGTGATGCAGGCTGCCAGATTGCTTGGACTCTCTTGACAATGCTACCCTGAGTCTCACTGACTCTCAGGGGGATTTATGCCCTTACATCTGTGACTCTGGGAGTGCCAGCGCTTCTTAAGGGACCCTGGAGGTGCTTTCCCCCAGGGCAGGCAGCAGCGTGTAGGGCAGCTGGAGCAGCTCAGCTGCTGCAGGTAACTTGTTAACCCATGGTGAGCGTCGACTGTGTCGGGTGCCATGCCTCTTCTCAGCCCTTCACTTCTTGGAAGCTCCTTTCCCCCGTGGGGCTGCCCTGCTTGGTGCTGCAGCCCATCTCCGTGGCAGTGCTGCCTCGTGTCCCTGCCCCTGGCACAAGGATCCCAGGGGGCACAGCACGAGCACCTGCTGCCCAGCGGACCAACACTGCTCTGAGGTCATCAAGAATAAAACCAAAGGAAGAGAAACGTGGGACTGTGAGAAAGTGCAACACAGGCCTCGTGCTGGATAATGGAAATTCCCAGGCTTGGGGCTCGCTGGTGGCTCTGCACGCCCAAAGTTAAGCTTTATTAATCCAATAAAGGGCATTGTCCAGTGCAACCTTTCCAGTAGAGCAGCTGACGTATTGAATAGGATTAACTTTGGGCTCAGAGCAAGTAAACACAACCTTTGTATCCGATGCTGAAGCATTCTGCCTCATTGCCTTATTGGAGCCTGAATTTATTATTTTCCATCTTCTTTCTCTAGCAGAGGCATATAGTGGTCAACCTGAAGTTACAGCCTGATTCAACATGCAACAGAAACTGTAAGGCTGCCCTGAAACACAAGGTAGTCATGTGTAAATAATGATTGTACTGTTTGTGATCCTAAAAGTTAGACTGGCTTCTAGGTAAAATTACATATCTGTTCGCTGTGTTTGTTTTTGTTACTTGTGTTAGGAGTAGTCCAAAATACCTAGGACTACCTAACAGCTTTGGGAATATCACGTTTTCAGCCCAGTGGCTGGGTTGTGCTGTAATGACTTTAGGCTTCTTGAAAACATGGATAGAGAGAGAATACATTGGCTAAGCGGAAAAAAAAGTAAATGTAAAATCTCCGTAAGACAATCAATGTGTGCAGTCATTGCAAAATAAGCTGCCGGATCTGTTCTTCTGTTGGTGTTCTGTGCTGAGAGCACTTCTCACTTCAATGCCGGGTTTTAGCGATTCCCACCTTCCTTCATGCTCCGACAAACCTTCGAGCACTTTGCCTGGCGCGGTGTGAAGGGCTGCGCTGTGCCAGAAGGGGCAGGCAGCTCGGAGGGCGAGTGGAGGCAGGAACCAGGCGCAGCTTTCTCTGCGGCACTCACCCTTGTTGGGCGCAGAGGAAACCTTTGGCAAAGCCGTGTGGTTACTCTGCCCATCGGCTTGGACAAAACTTTCCTTCTGCCCGGGTGCCGAGTCAGCTTCCAGCTCCTTTGCTGAAAATGTGCTTCCTTGTGAAATCTCCTGTCCGAGGCATGCGGTGGGCACAGGGAGCCTCTGGGTCCGTGCGGCAGCCTGGGCACCCCTCTGCCTTGCCCATCTGTGGAGTGTGCGGGGATTTGGGGCACAGCTGATGCTGCCAAGTCAAAGTGACAGCAGAATAGGGACGAGCTGGGGCAGCGATGGATTTTCGGTATATTTCGGGAAGTCTGGGTTCAATCACACCCTTTCATGTTCCTTCTGCACCAAGCCGTCAGGGCATCTCCGGGCACAGACCTCTCAAGCATTGCACTGCCTCTAGCGAGCGGGTGAGGCGTCCCTGCGAGGCAGGGCTGGCACGCAGCGCAATGGCTGCTTGCTGCAAACAGACATCGGATACAATCTCACGGCCAAATTGAGTGTGGGTAATTACATTTCCCCATTTAAACTGCCGGCCAGTCTCGGCTGGATAAAGTGTTCCCCTCTGGAAGTGTTACCATGCCCTGGGAAACAGCTGCTGTGACGAACGTGGGGGCAGCTGCCACGAGGAGAGGGCAGACGTAGTGGTGGCACGTGGCTGCCCGAGCCCAGGTATGCGGCCATAGGAGGGAGCCTGGCCATGAGCGCTGCTGGGCTTCAGAACAGCTCAAACCCAAGACCGGGAGGGAGCAATGGGGTAGAGAAGGGCTCAAAGCCAAGTGCAAGCGGGACTTACGGGGCTGGGAAAGGGGCCATCGCTGCCCGAAGCAGTGCCAGCAGCAGGGCACGTGGTTTGGGATGGGGGAGAGAGCTCCCTACACCTGGGTGTTGGGGTTCCCTGCGCAGCACGCTGCCCCAGCTGTGTGATCCTGATACCGTTAATTTTGCAAATGAGACCAAGTCCAAAGACATCTGAGTCGAAGGCAAGCTGAGCCAATGGCCCAGCTAAGTGAAAGCTGGTGAAATGCAGACTTTCCCCTTTTTCTTCCTTGCAGCCCTGGAGAAGTGCACAGTCTCTCAAGTAGGTCTTTATAAACGATCAAAGCATCTGTGTGGCTTTTCCACTCCCAAACCAAGGTCCAGTTTAATAATGCAGCTTGTTAAATAAACAAGTGGGTATGCAGAGCCCCAGCACTGTGACGATGGAGAAGATCCGGTGTTCTCTTCCCACTCCAGCGCCAGCTGTTGATGGACATCTGTCTGTAAAACATTGGGCCTTTTATTGTTTTTAATGTAAGAAACGCCTTTTCCTGGAGACCACCACCGAATACTGCTTTGCCAGAATGGCCCCTTCACAATCCAAACAGAGAGCAAGTGAGCATAGAGGATCCATTACCCAAAAACTCAACAAAATCTTCCTCACCCATGAAAAGTGTATGCACAGCGGAGGACGATCCCGGGGAAGGGACTTGGCGGAGGGGGCGGCTGTTCGGGGAGGGCGGCGCGCTGGGACCCGCCGGAGGAAAATGCGTCCATTTTCCTATCCGATAACTCCACTGCCAGCTAACAAAAATAATCCCTTAGTAAAGATACCAGGAGTCTGGCTAGCATAATGGATTCATAGAGACTGATGTGCTGAACAGTTTTCAGAGTTGCTGTGCCTTCAGAGAGACTAAAAGGATCGGCGTGCTGGTGGGGACAATCTCTTGCAGACACAGTTTGGGTTCACATTTTTGCACGTACACTGGGATTGTGAGCTTGAATCTGATCTCAGCCACCAAAACAGAGTTGTTGGGGTCTTCGCCTGCCCAGGAAGGTGGCCCACTCAGCCTAGCATGCTCTGGGTACCTGAGGGGTGTGTGTAAGAAATGCTTTTCACCACAGGCCTGGAGCCACGCTATCTTCGTTCTCATCCTTTTGTTAGACCAGAGATTTGTTTTACTAAGGAAATAGAGAAAATGCAAATGCCAGTAATACATTCCCTTAACTAAGCCAAATTCCACATTTTTGCTCTCAGACACTCCCACAAGCAGCATTATTTTGTACACAAAGCACAGCAGGCTCTCAGAGCAGGACGGCACGGCAGAGCCACGGGAGCTGTGGCACAGCTTCCACCCGCGGGGCTGGCCCGGGGTCCCCCGCCACGGGACGGAGCAGCCGGGGGGTTACGGCAGCCCTGCGGTGCCGCAGGTGCCCTCAGAGCCACCTCACCACCAGCACACGGCCCCGTGCTCCGTGTGGGAAGAGGTGATTTCAGGCTGACAGGGAAAGGATCATACGGATCGCTCCTGGAGGAGACATCGGCGGCCTGAGAGATGCTGATTGCTAACGAGAGACGGGCCATCGGAACTGGCAGGGGCCCCAGCTCTGAGGAGCTGAATAACCCCAGAGCTTTGTTGGCAGTAGAGCAAAAATCTGGATTTGTGCAGTGGTCAGCAGAGGTGAACTCAACCAGAGCAACCCTGGGGTGTGCAGGGGGGCTTCGAGGGAGAAGTTTAAGCCGCGGCTGTTTTACTGCCTCGCAGTATTTGTGAGCCTTTTTTGTGCCCGGAAAAGGGTTGCTTCATATAGGAAAGTTCCACCCGTCTCAGAATAGCTTTGGTTTTCCGAAAACAATTTGATGTCATCAACAATGATTTCACGCTTTGCCTCTTCAGGGGTGAAATTGCAGCTGGGTGACATTCTCACGTTATGCAGGGACACACGCAGCACAAATTCCTCCGATCGAAGAGCGCTGGATCGCGGGGTCACCTTGTCACCTCCCCACCTTGTCGGCCTGGGCAGCAGGCGTCCCTTCGGCTCCCACCGAGGGCAGGGTCGAGGGGGGCCTGTGCCCCGCGGCTCCCCCCGGCACTGGGCTCTGCCAGCCCCAGCTCCCTGTGCCATGGCAGGGCTGTGACAGCGCCCAGCCCGGCCGGCCATCTCCCTGCTCCTTCCATTGCTGTTTTTCACAGATGAAAAGAATGATTTCCTCCTGGTAACACCCAGGAGCTGGCAAGTTTCAGCCTGGAGTGATTTCTTTCTTCCTTCCTTTCTTTCTTTCTTTCTTTCTTTCTTTCTTTCTTTCTTTCTTTCTTTCTTTCTTTCTTTCTTTCTTTCTTTCTTTCTTTCTTTCTTTCTTCCTTTCTTCCTTTCTTCCTTTCTTTCTTTCTTTCTTTCTTTCTTTCTTTCTTTCTTTCTTTCTTTCTTTCTTTCTTTCTTTCTTTCTTTCTTTCTTTCTTTCTTTCTTTCTTTCTTTCTTTCTTTCTTTCTTTCTTTCTTTCTTTCTTTCTTTCTTTCTTTCTTTCTTTCTTTCTTTCTTTCTTTCCTTTTTTTTTTTTTTTTCTTTTTCTGAAGAGCCATGATAAAAATAACCCCCGGGAAAAAAAAAAAAAAAACTCAAGTGCTCAAATCCTTGAGGGCCTGACGCAACCTTCACTCGCAGAAGCAGTGGGGCCGACAATGCCATAATAAAGATCTGAGGTATCACCAAGAAAAATAGGAAGCAGCCGAAGAAAAAAAGGTCACCACGGGCTCGCTGTAAACACGCTCGCTTTGCACGTACCTCGGCTTTGCCGGTGTGATTGCTCGCAGGCGAGAGTGTGACGCTGCATTTTCGGTGCTCCAGGTATTTATTTTACACTCTGGCTCCGAGTCTGAGCCTCTGAATGTAAAAACAATCAGAAGGCTGAAGTGTAAATTCTCCCTGCTGATTTATTTACTGTTGTGTTTTTATAGCACCACATGGCTCTCAGTTTGCACTGGGCCCATTCAACCAAAACCCGTGTCATACACTTCCAGAGAAATGAATGACTTTATAAATTCTCTACAATAATAATCCCACGTACAGGAATGCATGCAGAGAACACCCAGACAGGGCTGGAATGTTTTAAGAATATAATATTGTGCTTTTTTGGTCAGGGAAACACATTTCTCTCAGGGCTATGTGGTGTGGCCTAGGCTCCAGCCCTGTCTGCCTACCACCTGTAATGAGCCCTTGGGGAGATTTTAGTTCAGGCCACCCAAACCGTGAGCTGGGCAGAGACATCAGCGCGCGATGTTAACAGCCTTAATGAAGCCCGGCCCAGCGGAGACTCGAAGCATCCACAGCAGGGAAAAAAAAAGGAAGAAAGAAAAGAAAAGGCTTTGATAGGAAAAACATCTGATCTGTGTTCTCTAATCTTAGCTTTGTTACTTAAAGCATCTTTAAAGGGCTTAATGCCTCTGGAACAGGGATCTCTTTCTCTCCCTTCAGAAATGCCAATTAGAGAAGCAGGAAACTGCTTCCCGAAAGGGATACTCTTTAAAAGAAAAGTTAGCTTTAGCTCGAGGGATCCGACCGCCTGTTTCATGGGCTGTTTTCCCCCGTGTGTGGCTGGACAAGGGCTTTCCCCAGGGCAGAAAGCAGCTCCCTGCGCCCAGCCTGCCGCGGAAAGCGATGGCAGCGGGGAGAGGAGTGGGGTGATGTGTGGGATGAGGGGACAGGGAGCAGAGGGTTTCCCCCTTAAATACACCGCACAGCCAGACTGCTGCCAGCGGGGGTGGCTGTGACACCCAGCAGCACCCCAGGGACCATGTGCTGGCTGCTCCTGCCCCAGGTGGGAGCAGGGATGCTGGGACGAGTTGCTGTCACCTGTCCGTGGTGGCTGCAGGTTGGGCCCCGGGGGCTGTCCCCCCCGAAACCACCCTCCCTGATGTCCCCGTGCGGGCCGTATCGCAGCCCCAGTGCCGGCACAGCTGCTCCAAATGATAAACCCGCTCATCTCCACGGGCCCTGCTAACCCAAAGCCGAGAAGGGAAACATCTGAACAAGCTCCTGGCTCTGTTCATGGAATTCCTGGACAAAGTCCATGCTAAGATCTTTTTCCCTCTCGCAGAGTGTTTTTCTTTGGACCTCAGGGATGTTACAACAGCTGTTTGTAAACATTTTGCATCCAAAGTTAGCAGGGGGGCAAGCAGGGGAATCGCGTATCAACTTTGTCCCCTCAAACATCTTGGAAATGTTGCAGCTTCATTGGCACTGCCCCTGCAGATTGAAGGAGCCAGCCTGAAGGGCCAGTAGCCACCGGGCAGCCGCCGTGCCTCCAGCCACACAGCCCGCAGCTGCCAGCTGGCTGGGGCCCTGCGCTGCCTCTGCTGGGGCTGGAAGCCGTCCCTGAGCCCGCAGCCAGGTAGGGACTGGCAGGAGGAGGTTTTTAGGGCAGGAAGGAGGCAGAGGCCGATACAAGCAGTCGGAGCCAAGACGCCACGGGGCAGGTGAGTGCTTTGTGGCGAAAAGGCAAGGCTGGGGCTGACGGGCACTTTGGACAAGCTGGTGTCCTGCTGCAAAGAGCCTGGGTGGCTGCCGGGTGGCGTAGAGCTGGGCTGGAACGCAGGCGCTGTCCCCATCCCCTCACCCTGTGCCCCTCACAGTCCCCAGCCCCAAAAACCAGACACAGAGCCGGGCCCTTCCCTGGCCTCCCCTCCACCACGAGTCCCTGCTCGGAGCCAGCTGAGATCGTTATCAAAAGGAGAAAACTTGCAACAAGATGCCAATAATCTCCCTGCGCAGTAATAGAGACAGAATTATATCTTGACACGACTGCATGAACGGATTTCTGGGTTTGGGAAGGATTACTGCTTTTCTGCCCAGCCCGAAATGGCCTGGTCCCTGTGGGAGCTCAGCCCCGCTGCGTGAAGCTGTTGAGCTGTGACCCCTGGGGACACCCGTGGGCTCTGCAGCCCTGACCCAAGACCTTAAAGCCGGGACAGCCGGGGCTTGTCACCCTCCAGAGAGAGCTGCAGGGGTCACAGCGCCAGGCACCGCAGGGCTGGGGGGCAGCTGCGGGCCACCTGACTTGGCAAAGCTTTTCCCATCCCTTTTTCTTCTCAGGGTGCCCTTGAGATTGTGTTACCTGTCATCATATCTGGCAACAAGTGTATTTTAAGAGACATCTTTAAAACTGGGTCCAGTGACAGGCTCCCGTTCGTGCACTGCCCGGTGTTTGCTCCCTCAGGCTTTCCCCGCCGGAGATGCCTCGGCTGCTCGGCTGCTCCCGGTGCCTCCGCGCTGCTCGCGGCCGGCCCTGATTGACCGGCGCCGTGTGCTGGCACAGCCCTGCCGGCTGACAGCCCGGCGGGTGTTTTTCTGGACGTGACGGATTGGCACAGGCCATCAGCAGAACCCAGAATTTTTCTTTCCATCCTTAGCTGGCAATCTTTCAGCTGATGTTGGGAGGACCTTGTTTGCTTTCTTCTTCGACTAACACTTTCCCTGGACGCTAAAAATATTGGCAGTGGTGCTGACGCTGGCAACAAGTCGAGAGTATTTTTTCCAGCTGCAGTGAAAAGGTGAGCCGTGACTCATTGTGCGCAGCCCGACACCAGATCATGTGGGGCATAGACGTGTGCAAGACGTGTGAGTGTCTTGTGTGCGTGTGCTGTGGCTGCTGCTCGCTTTCTTTCTTGCCTGATGCTATTCGAGGCAAGCCAAACGTAAGCAGAGAAGCACAGCAGGCTGGAGCACACGACTGCTGGCACACCACCGGCGGTGTGAGCTGCCTGGAGTGGGGGCGAGGGGGCTGCCCCGTGCTGCCCTGGGCCAGTTCAGTGCCCGTCTTTTGCAGCAGGGGGTCACTGCAGTCTGCTGAGAGCACCAAATGCTCCCCCAGGGACTGCACCGCCTGCTCGCCAGGTCCGAGGCTTGGTTAGTGTGCCAGCAGGGGTGCTCACGGGTGTCACACCCCAAAGCAAAGTGACCAGGACGTACGCTGCAGGTAATTGCTCGGTAAGAGAGGAGAAAGGCAAGGTGGACCTGGTCCGTGGGCTCTCCCAGGAGAAGGGCCTTGGCAAATGAAAGCAGAGCACAAGCCAGAGGCAGGGAGTTACCGTCCTCTGCTGCTGACCATGCCCACAGCCGGCTTTCTGCTCTCCCGGTCAGACGTTCTGCCCTGCACCAGGGCCCTCCGCTGCCTGCTGCCGCTCAGACGCTGCCTGGCTTTTGCTGCCTGTCCCGTCAGACTGAAACAATACAGGACACGTTTTACAAGGTACTTCTGCTGTGGGGAGGGAGAATTTGTAATTTTATGGAGCTTGTAAATGAACTTGTAAAGTCCTTTAAAACCCACAGCTTGGGCATTTCAGCCTAATGATGCTCAGGGATAAAGGCCAGCGAAGGCAGAGGCGAAAGGGGCCAGATTCATTGCTGAGGTGACAGCAGGCACTGGAGGTTATGCAGGGAATGAGTTAGTAATTGTTTAACTATTGCCTTTATAAAATCAGCCTAGCTTGTCTCCCTTGCAGCTCTTGAGAGCCGCTCAGGGCTAGTTACATCCTCATGGGGATATGTGAGCGTGACAGGCTCCAGCTCAGCGCAGCAGATACACTGCAAGGCCCCGATGAGCTCCTGGTTTGCACTTCACCAAGTGCGGTGGCAACTGACACCTCTGGCAGGTTTTGTTCATGTGCCTCAGAGGTCGGGGTGAGCTCCCCTGGGCAGCGACACCGCAGGAATGTGAGGTACCTGCTGAAGCAGCCCCGGGGAGGCACAAATAGGCATCTATTGCAAAGCACCAACCAAAATAGGCATCTATTGCAAAGCACCAACCATGAACATAACCGGGGCAAACGACAGCAACAGCGAGCGTAACGCCGGGGCTGCTAATAAAGCCGCTCTGTGTCCCGAGCCAGGCGCTTACCTGCTGCTGTGGGCTCAGCAAGGTAATTATTCCAGGGGCAGCCGGGATGATTGATGGAGATATTCATTAAACACAAACCTGACACTTTGCTCTCTAAGTCCAAATAATCCGGCCAGGCTCTCTTGGAATCGGGCACCCTCCCCTCAGCACGTTTTTGACGGGGGGGTTCAAACTAAAAGCAGCAGGCGAGTACCGGCGCCCAGACCTGACGGGGGGATCCCGGCTGGCTGCTGAGGGCCCAGGGCAGGTGCTCGGGCCAGAGCCAGCTGTGCACACACAGACCCTAAGCAGAGAGTATTAGGCTGTGACAGCTGCAGCTGGCTCTGAAATAAGCACTGAGCATGGAGAGATTATGATAGATTTTGCCTGTATTATGAAACTGATTTTACATCATATACGAGGTAAAAAAAAAAGCTGTCTCTCAAAGGGCTGGAAATCCTTCTGTAGGGCCAGAGCCGCCAGCAGAGCCGAGCTAACAGCACCTCCTGGGCACAGTGGCTGCTCTGCAGCAGGCGGCACAGCAAAAGCCAGTATCCGCTAGTCTGGCTTTTGTTTGAGGGAGAAATGATCTAATTCTTTCTTTTCTCCTAATAAAACAACTTTCAAATTCCTTGCCTCTTTTTGACCAAGAACCAGGCTGCTTTGGTCCAGCTGTTTTTGTAGAAATACAAGCAGGGGAGAAGGACTCGTGCCCTCTCTCTGTCATCACGGGATGCCGTTCCCATCGGGGCCGATCACGCTGTGTTTGCTGTGCTTCTCGGACCAGGCTGCAATGCCAAGGCTGGGCTGCCGGCAGGGCCTGCCCGTCCGTCCCGAAGGTCTTGGTTTCGGCAGGTTTGGAAAGAAACGGCCTCAGAGCAGAGGGGAGGCCAAAGCAATGGGCAGTGCAGCCCAACCCGGGGCCCTTCTGTCACTGCTACTCCACTAGCTGGGGGTTTCAGTCCATAGTCAGCAACTCCTTGGGCCAGGCAGACTTCAGTGGTAGGTCATAAAGCCACCAGCCTTACAGTGCTGAATTATACCAATTGCTCACCCAGAATCACCTCATTAGTCCTCCAGTAACCGCCTTGCAGAAGAGAAGTGTTTAAAGGAACGGTGGAATACAACTTTTAAAAACCACGAACATTTTTACTAGTATCTCTGCAGCTATTAAAATGCCAAAGGTTTTTGTTACTGGTGAGAGGCTGTACAGCTGCTAGTGAATTTTTATGAGTAGACTAAACTATAGAGCAAATAGGATACGTACTCATTTCTTGCCCAGATCACCTGTTCTGCGACTGAAATAGCATCTAATTGCCCTTCAGTTAATGCCACAAACCAACACCCATGCCCAAACTGAAGAAAAGCATTATAAATATATATATAACTTCAGATCTTATAAAACCCTGGCTGACGTCTTAATGAAAGGAAGTTCCAAGTTTGGACATCATAAAGTCTCTGTAAAAAAGCTATCGACGCCTGTCACCTTCCCACAAAGTTAAATTCTCTGTCAGTAACTCTGCTGTGAACTGGCAGAGTACCTCTTGGGCAGCAACCAGCTCCCAGGGCAACAGCTCTGTGAGCAGGGTAAGGCTCTCCCACACCTTTGCTCTCCAGGGGCAAGGGAAGGGTTCATGGACACCCATGAAGGAGCCCTCAGCGGAGCACATCGCAGGTTTTGTCTAAGGATGGACAGTGCCCCAGCAGCAAGTCACAGAACTGGGAAGCGGGGCTAGAAAATGATGACTTAAACACATGATCCAGAGAAACACGTCAAGGGGAGATCCCCTGATGGGCCGTGAGGAGTTTGTTTGAATCCTTGGAAAGCTTTAATTGGTTTTTCTTTCCAGATGATCCATCAAGCAACCCCGCTGCGAGAGCAAGGACTCTGCTGCAGGCAGCCGGCTTCGGCACAGCCTGTGCGTGGCTCCACGTGCTCGCGCCCTGCCCGGGGCTCCTGCTGCTGCGACACAGCTGGGGGGGGCTGGGGAGGCCACTGCTGCTGCTCTCCGCAGTCAAACTACTGGAAAGAACCAACTGGGGTAGCAGGAGTAGAAAATAAGAGCTTTGCAATGCCTTGCTGGATAGGGGTGGGTGTTTGAAGTCTTGCCTGATGGCTGTTGGATGTCACTTTGACCATCTCAAGCCAGGTTTGGAGCAACAAAGTGATTTGCTCCTATGATGAGGAGGATGTGAAGGACCAGCCTCCCAAGTACGCACACCGTGGACCATGCGTCTTCATTGCCCACAGACAAAAACTGCTGCCTTTCCTTTCCCCATGAGCAGTAAGTGGAGTGCCTTTGTGCCAGCCTTACCCAGGGCACAACAATCCCAGCGTGGGCTTTGGCGAAGCTGTGCCTGGACCCAGTGCTGCCTGCTGCACCTTGCCAGGGCCCTGGGTAGCAGTGGGAGCTGGTGGGACCCAGCATCTCCAGGACACTTTGCTGGGCAAATACTCACAAAGCTGCACATTTGAGATTTTTTATAACTTGCTCTTGACTCTCTTTGAAAGCCAGTGAAAGGCTCGTGGTTCCCAGGGTGCGTCTGACCCCTGTGGGATGGATCCTGGCTTCCTGCACGGACCAGGTGTCGGTCGTGGTGCCTGGGGAAATCCGCATGGGGAAGCAGGATGCATCACGGGCTTCAGGCTCACCTCGCGGCATTATTTAGTCACTGGGGTTATGGGAAATAGCCTGAGCTATCCAGGAACTGACAGCGGGACCCCATCCTGTTATCATGCTATACGATTGCCCATCAGGAAATGACATAAATACCCTCAATACACTCTATTTTATTTTTCACTATTGTGAAGCATCTTTTCTGTTTTGTTTCTGCTGGCAGTGGGTGAGCGGTTGCAGTGCCCTGGCTCCCCACATCCTGCTGGGCAAGGTCTGCCTCTGGCCCTCGGAGATTCAGGCAAAGGATGTGCCTGTTCGCCAGCGCTTTTTCTCGCCGCCCAGTGATATTGCCTAGGTCAGGAAATAAACTAATTTGGAAAGTGGCAGGAAGACAGGCTTTTATCGACCTGCCTGTGCTGAATGTGCACAGCAAGATGGGCACCGTGTGTCAGCCAGGACATGGGCTCTGGGACTGTGAGGTCCTGTGGGTCCGGCTGGTGTGATCCCGAAGGACCGTGGGTCACTGCATCCAGCAGCCGGCCCTTTCTTCTTGGAAACCTGCTTCTGCCTGGAGTGACCCTCACAGCAGCGCCCTTCGTCTAACGTTGGCACCCTGCGTCCTGCCTGTCCTCTGAGAATGGAAGCTCCTTTTCTTTGCATCTGTACAGATACACGAAATGTTACCGCAGGTTAACTGCCAGCTGGGAGCTGTGCACCAACCTGCTAGGCAGGACACTCACGAGACCCAGGGGAGCACCCGCCTGTGCAGTGAGCACCTTTGTCCTCCCTTGCCCTGGTGGCAGGCTCCTGGAGGGCAGCGATGTGGCTGCCCCGGGTCCACCCAGCACCTGGCACTGAGCACTGCAGCGCCAGCCTGGGCCCTGGGCGAGGGAATCCTCTTGCTCTCCTCTGCTTGTCCTGCTCCGAACAGCCCAGGGAGAACTGTCACAGGGTGATTCTCTGATTTACAGCAGCAATGTGGTAGAGTATTTCTAGCTCAGGTAACAGCTGTTTTGTTAATTCCCAATTTCTCCCATAATCTGTATATTTTTGTCCCAGCTAGGGCACGGTCTGTGATATATGATGGAGAGCTCTCCCATTAATCAAGTGCGAGTGAAAGCATAAACTGGTTTTTATTAGTTTTCAGAGTGCCAGGTCACATAAATTAACTGGAGCCTGTGTTTAATGTGTCCTGAGCAGTGTATCCCACCTTCTCTGGTGAGACCACATCTCACTGAAACTTGCTTTACCTGCACAGGCAGCAGGGCCGGACTCTTTTGTGCAGCCCCTGGGGTGACTTTTGCCTACTCTGCCACCCTGGGGTTTGGCTGATTATCAGAAAGACAGAGCTGGAATGAGCCTCAGCTGAGATTCAGAAACAGAAACACAAGAAGCGGAGCAATGAGAACGGTGTCCTGCTTATTGTTTGTTACACAGCAACTTTCCTAAAACCTCAAGAAACAAAAATGTCCCCTATTTTAATTACAACAGCACTGCTGGGGCTGTCCTGGCACTAGATCTTGTATTTGCGTTTTGAGTGGCCTCCCTGTCCCTGAGAAAAGGGGGTTTTACTATTATTGGAGGTTATGGATGAGGGAAAATAAGGCAAACTGAGCTGACAGCGGGTGTGCTGGCAGCATGGGCAGAGCCAGGAGCCAGCCCGTACCTCTTGAGAGAGACATGAAGGATGCAACTGTGAGACCAAGCAAAGCTCCCTGAAGTGATTTCACTGCAACCCAGCATGCTCCTGCACCTGAAACTCAGCTGTTTAGGGCAAAGCCATGCTATGAAAAAAACAGTGACTCAGCTTTTCACGGGTTCCACTGCATTTACTTTCCCCGTGGTACACAGGGAGTATCCCTCCAAGGGCTCGGGGTTTTTTTGGAAGGAAGGGGTGTAACCGATTCATTAGCTGACCCTGGCATCCCTGATTTGCATAGGATGCTTCTGCTCTGTAACTCTGGAATAATGACGGTGATTATAAACACACGGAGAGGGGTGAGGGTGGTGAAAACCATTGTAATCACGCATGGGGCAACGTGCTGACGGACGGGCGGTGCTTGCAGGGTCCTGGGCTCCGGGCAGCCCGCGGGGCTCCCACGCGTCGCGGGAAATCCCCCGCAGGGGCAGGGGCTCGGCTGCTCTCCCCGCAGGAATCCTGCTGCCCCAAAAGGGTCCTCCCAGCGCGGAGCCGTTGCCATTGGGCGAGAGAGAAAATAAAATATTGCCTCTCTGAAATGTTGTCATCCAACTCCCAGATCAGAGCCTGTGATCCTGCACGTGCAGTCTAGACAGCCTGTGTCTCGGTCCCGCAGCTCGGAGCCCCTGGCATGGCGAAGGCAGGGCAGCTGGAGCACAGCGACCGGGTGGTGGCTGCACGCTCCTGGCCTGGAAGGGTGCAGAGGCTGCCCAGGTGCTGACACAGACAGGAGCTGCCTTCGGGCTGATCTAACCCACGCTGGCTGCCAAGCCCCTGTGCTTGCTCTTGTATTGTAGGTGGGCCCGTGCTCTCTCCTGACCTTAAATATTCTCGTTTGATCTTATTTGGATAGCCAAATTTTGCTCCAAACACCTCCCGTTCCTCTTTGTCATCAGAAGCAGCTCAGCATGAGGAGCAGATGCGGTACCTGCTCTCCCAACACCCATTCACTCACACACAGGCTATTCATCTGCGCAGGAGAGTGTTATGAACGGTTTGATATGCATGTAAATCCCCGAGCTGGAGTGTTGTTCTTGGCAGCTTCTTCCACGAATTGATGCACAAAACTGTTTTCTTTGAAGTCTGCAAACAATTTGCTGGATCTCAGCACCTTCCATATGAATTAGCTGGGGCTCTCTGTGAGAGATGAGCTACGCCAGACTAACCTGCCCTTGCTTTGGGGAGCTGTCAGATCTTCCTCCTGCCTCGTTCCAGATGAATGCAGATTCCTGGTCTGTCCCACTCGCCTCTGATGCTCCCCAAACAGCTGCAGATAAGATTCCAGTGACTTCATTTTCCTGCTCCTTTGAGAAGGTACAAGCTGGAAAACACCTCAAGCCCCTCTTAGGACTTCATTTTTGTCTGTCATGGTCTTAAGGATGTGGGCATGGGCTGAGCCTTCATTGTGCTAGCTCTCCTAGCAATATTCCTGCTTGCCACCGTACCGTTTCATCTCTGGAGAGTAGCTTGCAGCAATCTTTCCTGTTAACTTCTCCTTGTCCTCCAGTCAGGAGGGACACTCAGCAAAGAAGTCTTTCACTGTTTGCAGCAGGCTTTAGATGAGCTGCACACTCCTAAATCGCAGGGAGCTAGGGACCAACCCAGGTGTGTCTGCATTGAAAACTGTGGGCTGAATGCCACCTGTCCAGCACTGTGTCAATCCACCCACATTTTCTGCAAAGCCAAGACATGAAACGCTGGCATGCTTAATGACTTCATGTCAAAACTGTTCAGCTGCCCCCAGACCTGGAAGCCCAGTGGCAGCATGGGCTCCCTCTAGGAATGATGTCCATACATTAAAATGTGACACACAGTGGAAGAGGGACTACTGGACAAACACCTCCTTGCTTTTCTCTAGTTATGGATTATGTGTTTAACAGATTTCTACTCCACTGTTCTATAATTCCCCTCAGCAGGGAGGCTTTTTTTAACCAAATACACCACATTTTTCCTTGTTTTTCTAAGGCTAAACCATCTGTGCACCAGGGGTGCACCAGGGAGTTTTTTTATGGGCTATGAAGGAACACTTCTAGGTGCAAAGTATCAACATTCCTGTAAAATTAAATTAATTACCTGCTAGGAACAAGGATTCCTTTTTCCCTGGTTTGATTAAAATTCCTGGGTCTGCCCTCCAGTTCCCTTCCAAACTGGGAGCGTGCTCAGATTCATCAAGGCTGAAGCCATTTCTGCTTGCTATTAAAAACATCACAACCCCAGTTTGCCCTTATCTCAGTGCTGTTCAGTCACACGCTGCCACGGCGGAATGGCTTGGTTGGGGCACAGGGACCGTGTGTGTGCTTCCTTTAGCTCAGCTCCAAAAGAAAAACCTCCTCCACGGGGACACAGCAAGGTGCTCAGCTAGCAAATGGACTTGGCAAGGTGGAATAAGCTAGGTTGTAATGTCACTGGTTCATCTTTCCTAAGAGGTCTGTGCCTCATTTTTGCTGCTCTTCTCTGAGACCGATGCATAACTTTCCTATCCTTAATTATCTTTAATTATCTTTAATTTTCAGATGGCATCACCTGAAAAACGGCTGCTATCACATCCTTCCCTTTGTTATGAAAAGGATCCATAACCCCTCAAGCAAACGGCCCCACGTTGGCAGGTATGTGCTCAAAATTCAGTGATTAGTGTAACATATACTGGGCATTTTGGTGTGGAAGGAAAGTAGGAAGGCAAAAGAGACACGGAGCAGTGCAGAAACCTATAGAAACCCAAGAAGCCTCTTCAGTTTAGAGCTGGGGCAAAATCTTTTCACACAAATAAACCAGTCCCTTAGAAAATATACCCTCCTTCTGATCGAAATACAGACTCGCCAGCTGCACAGTTGTTATTTCTGCTTCTGAAAGCCATTTCAAAGACAGGGGAATTTCACAAGAAGCTTACCAACCAAGCAATTTATGGATCCAATATGGAGAAATCACAACCAAAATGGTGGGATACCTTGCAAACACCTGCCCAGCTGTTAAAGCAGTTCAAGGATTTGGACAGTGAAAACTTGGCCAATTTTGCTTAAGAAGCCCAGCATATCGCCATCTGCCTGACCACAGCCTTCAGGAGCATCTACGTCTGAAAAACAAGCATGTACAAACGTGAAGGGCTGCCCATGGAGATGGTCACATCTCCAGGTTCATGCACACTTCTATAACCCAGCCTTGGTCACTGGAGCAACCCCTCCGTGGCCTTCTCAGCAATTGCACGCTACGAACGTTGGAAGCGGATGGAAGCACTTTGAGCTGGATGCTGTAACTTTCTATATTCTTACAGTTGGGGCTCGAGTTTTTAGGCAGTTGATTCAGATCACCCACAGCAGTGATGGAGCCCCTGTGTCCCTCCAGGTCCCCAGGTACAGAGCCCTGCCTTACACTGCTGTGTGCAGCTGGCAGCAGCAGAGCTTTACGTGTTTTGGACAAGGGGTTTCCCTCACTTCTCTTGGAAGATGTTTAGAAACCATCCCCTGGACATCCTTTGGCTTTAGCTTATTATTTAGCACGACAGTACTCATGGTGCTAGCCCAAGTCCCCGCAGGAGCATCCGTGGGCTGAGCTGGCCTAGCGAGAGCTCCCTGCTGAGACGGTCGGGCTGGGAGCAGACAGCGCGTGCTGGCACACGGCTCGCAGGAACTCGGCACCTTTAAGACAATTCTGTGGCCGTGCTCATGCAGGAGGAGGAGTTTCCCCCTTTCTTTTTGTCCATGTGACACGCACTGAAGGATCCCTGAAATATTAAAATAAACAGAAAGCTTGACTTGCAGAACCTGTCTGCTAAGCCAGGAATCACATTTCTTGCCGCAGTTTCAAACCGTCATCCAGAGACTTGTAAAACATTGACAAAAACCTCTGTGCCCCCAGAGCTTTCAACAAAAACAACAGCCCAGCACTTGCACCCATCCCTGAAAGAGCAAATATTTTAGAATCTGTTCCCGCTTCACTCTCCTTGCTTTTACCCCTACAAAAGGAGGAGCTCCGAGCACAGTCTCCTTTGTAATTTCAATTCCTTTTCCATTCTTTCTCTTCTAGCTGATTTAAGGATTAGAAGGCCCCAACATGCCAGATGTGGGGGAAGTGAGCTTAATGGATGTAGTAAAAGAAATGCAAGGAAAACCCCTGATCTAAGGCCCATTTCCTGCTAACTCTCATCGCCGCCTGCTTTCAATGAGCAACGCCTGGGCTCTTGTTCGCCAGAGCACTGCTGGCGTCAGGTGGGGCTGCTGGGGGACAGCTCGGTACTGCAAGGTGGAGCAGGGCACAGGCCTGTCCCCAGGCTCTGGATGGAGCTGAGTAGATGTTACATACCCACTGCCTGTGTCAGCTCCCTTCCCCAACAACCTGATGGCCTGAATGGCAATGACAGGAGAACCCAGGGCGTACACACGAGGACAGGGCAGGGTTAGGCCCTGTCTCACCCAGGAGGTCTGTGGCACAGCCAGGATCTGAACCCAGGTCTGAAGGATGAGCGCTCCTGTTCTGCATGAAGGTTTGTTCACCGTTGGAGATATCTAATAAAATGGCTGTTGCCATCTCTACTGTGAAAAGTGTGGGACTTCCCTAAATGACCTTATCAGAAAAAAATCGTAGCGAGCAGAAATCGTGAAAAATATTCATGGCTGGGGTGTGAGCTTCACAATAACCAAGTATTTTTTAATCTCCTAATACTTCTTGGTACCAAATAGATACTCAGAAGGATGCTGGAAATGTCTCACTGAGACTCCTGTGAGGTGAAGCACAGGTGATGATTTTTACAGATTGTGACCCAAACCCTTCTGCCCTTGTGTTTGGACAGAAGGTTCAGCTTGTATGTAACCCACAGGAGCCACCGAATCTTAAAAGAAAAAAAGAAAAAAAAAAAAAAGGAGTCATTTCCAAAGGGCCTTGTCTAGATCTTTCTGTTTTCTCTAGACTTTGCCCCTCAGCAATCCTAAGCAACAGAATTTGAGAAGCTAATTGAAATGAAAAAGCAATTGAATTCTGTATTATTTCCATGCAAGGCAGCTGACACTACCCCTCTGTTAGGACCCAACGGTGCCACCGTAGCTGCTGTCAGAGCATCCCAGGCTGGGTGCCCAGCACTTCCAGCACTGCCCTCCCATCCAGCTGAACCCAGCCGGGGTGGTTGGCTCCCCTTACTGAGCTGGAGCATCCCAGACTCTCTCCCTACTGTCAGCCTCGGTGAGCCTCGAGAGCCAAGCTGGAAAGCTGAATGTATCCAGACAGGCCCGCCGGTTCTTTTGGCGAGGGGAAGGACGGGTGCCAGTCAGCCAGAGCCTTTCTAAAGCAGCAGAGAGGGAGGGGGCAGCTGGCTGGCCCGCCGTGCTCTGGGTGACAGGAGACAAAACCATCCAAAAAGCAGCCCAGGGAGATCAACTGTTCAGACCCTGACAGCTCCCTGCTGGATGAGCGGCTCATAGCACCTCAACTGGTCCTGTTTCCTCCTTCCTCACCAACACTTGTGGCCATGTGTCTCAAGTCTTAACAAGAAATATTCCCTTTCCCTTTCCCTTTCCCTTTCCCTTTCCCTTTCCCTTTCCCTTTCCCTTTCCCTTTCCCTTTCCCTTTCCCTTTCCCTTTCCCTTTCCCTTTCCCTTTCCCTTTCCCTTTCCCTTTCCCTTTCCCTTCCCATTACATCATGATGTTGGTAGCCTGTTTTTCCTACAGCTTGGCTGGCTCTGTTTCAAATTCATTGGAGCCAACTGATCAAGAAGCTTCTCACTGCTCAGTGAAGAAGTCCAGAGAGGCTGTGGATCGCTTGGACCTCTGATCTGGCTGAAAGACCTTGACCCTGCTGAAAGGCCAGGATTTCACTGACACCTCCCAGCTGTTCGTTGCTTCCTTCATGCTCCGTTCTCTTGCAATGCAGAGTCCAGGGCTACAGCTATCAAGTTAATCCTCCACATTTCAGTAAGATCAGGCCTCTGCTCTAGCTCTTCTGCTGTACAGAGCTCTGGTGTCTGCAGGGGAGGCTGGGTGGTGGACACCATCTCAGGGACTTGTTCTCTGCCCACATCTGCCCATGGCATTGTGCTGCGCACAGCAGAAGCTGAGCCTAAGCGTTGCAGCTCTAAAACCAGAGTCTGGTGGCTGACACCAGGAACTAACGTGGCTCTGGCAAAAGGTATAAGCCAAACCTGGTCTAGAAACCTGCCTGCAGTCAGGAGGAAGGAGAGAGAATAACTGTTTTTGCCATGTCGAGGGTCAAATCAGGCCAAACAGTCTCTATGTCAGTGGTGGGAGCTGCAAGATAGGGGGGTTGGGAATTGGGCTGGGTTTTAGCAGTAGAGCAATAGCAATCTCCTGTACGGGGAGCCCCGTGCCTCGGGGATGTTTGCATTCAGTTTAATAGAGGACTGCCCATACAAGCTCCAGGCACTGAAGAGGCCAGAAAAGCACAGGACTTAGCATCTCAACAACTCGCCGAGAAGGTGACGCTGACATGGGGGGACAAAGGAGGGAACACAACTGTGAGCTTTTATTAGGTGCGGATGATAACACAGGCACTCTAGTGATGGCTGCGTGCTTGGTGTCCCAGGAAAACTGACTCCAGAACTGGCACCTAGGGAAATGAGCTCTCCAAACTGTAAAGCTGCTGAGAATGTAAGTGGCTCTTTCTTTATTGACTTGTGCGGGAGACCAAGTGAGAGAATTTGGTTCACCTGAACCAGCAGATCCCTGCTAGGTCATTGCCTGGGCTCATCTCTGCGCACAGCAAGCACGGCCGGCCGGCCTCCACCAGCGCGGGCTGAGGGGTTTGTGACTTCAGACATTGAGTGCTGGGAGCAAGGCACGGGGTGCTGGACTGAAATCACCCACTGACAGCTTCCAGGGAAGCGAGGGAAGCTTCCTGCAGCCCATTCCCTCTCACACCCTCAGACTCCGGTGACCTCTCCGCGGATGTGTAAATGGCACCGCCGAGGCCTGTGCGCAGAGCTGGTAGTTTGTCCTCACCCAGTCTATCCCCCACCGGTATGCAGAAACATGCTTGGTGTGAGAAATGAGTCCTTGGCACAAAGCCAGGGCCCAAACAGACAAAGAAATAATGTTTACCCCCAGGGCCTTTCTGACAAACAATAAAAAAGCAATAGAGTCAAGATAGATTACGCGTCAGCTAAAATATTACCTCTTCCTGCCAATTCTTATAAAAGGAGGCAAAGCTGCTCTTTGCGCTGAACTAAAACTTCTGTTAAAATACTCAAGGAAAATAATCATTTAGACAGCATCTTTCTCTCTAGCCAATGACATTAATATTCTTGTTAAACCTTTATTGTGACAGTCTGCTTTGTGGGATGCAACAAGCAGTTTGCTGTGTTTGAACACAGGGTCGCTGCCGAGGTCCTGCAGCCCGAGATGAACGTCCCGTGACAGCACCAGGCAGCCAGGCTCTGTGCAAGGCCAGGGAGCAGCCACAGGTGGGTCGCTGCCTTCTCCCTGCTGTGTGCTAAAGGCATCAGGAAAGCCTGGCCAGCGGGGCATCGGGCGCTGTGGGAAGTGGGATGGGCCAGGAAAGTGCTGCCAGGCACCGACTGGATTCCTGTGCTCACCTGAATGGGTCCTAACCACAAGGAGATGAACAGGCACCGTGTGAATATTTTATTCAGTAAACTTGGCTCTGCTGTTGTATGGAGGGTGAGGCGTGTGATTTATTACTTACAAGAATTTGGACAGCCCCTGGCTTAATGTGAAAGCACTGGCAAGTGTTAGGAAATTCATGAACTTTACACACATGATTATTGATGACTTTTATTAGCAAACAACCCTGGATATCCTCCCTTTTGAAACAATGTCACTAACCAGGCAGAGCAAAACAACTCCTGGGACTAAGGCAGCAAATCACATGCTGCCATTTGCAAATAAACCATAATCCGTTTTTTTCCTGGGTAACACCAGCAAAAGGCAAAGGTTCTGCCCTTTTCTTTTGCCCAGACTAAGAGAAGGGCTCACACTTCTGCAAAGCCTGGCAAGGCTTCAGCAGGCACCACCGACAGCAGCATCCAACACAAAGCAAAGCCGCGTCCAGCTGCAGCTCTCCTCAATAAGCATCGCCCAGAGTGCCCGTGGATGTCTGTGCTATGGCACGAGCTGACAAAGGCAAATCTCATCTTTACAGAGACAAATCTGATCAGAGAGGTGGATGAGATAAGCTTGAGATAGCATCCTTGCTTTGGCAAGCCTCAAGCTTCCTGTTGCAGATAACTGCTCTCTGCACCCAGCAGAACCGACTGTGAATACTGGGCTTCCATGTTGGTTATCAGATGAAAAGAAATGTTCTGTGAGTCAGCCAGATCCTACTTACATCCCCCCAGACTTGTGTGAACCCACAGATCTGGCGGTGAGACAAAATGTTTGCTCACTAGCATCCGCACCTGAAATGGAGAGTTCAAGAGGAGCATATAAGCTAAGTATTTACTATATAAAGTATGGTATCTTTTAATAAAGACACCAACATTACTTAATTGAGGCAGGGAGTCCCGTCTCTCCCAAAGCCCAGGGGTGATGTTTGCCCAGCAGAGATCAGATCACGGGTCCCACTGCGCACAGACACAGGGCATTAGTTTTGCAGGCAGGGCAATCTCATTCTGCACGTGACTTCAGCACTCACCGGTGTCGACGCTTTGGAGTTAAGAGGTTGTTCAGATCTCTGTTAAGTGCTTAAACATATGCTTAATCAAGACCTGTTTACGGACAAAGTGCAATGGAAACTAAGCCCCTCCAGTTTAGTGGTGTTTAAGAGTGCAGTTGTTTTTGCATTCCCTCTCCCACTGTGAGAGGGAAAGCAAAAACTGCCTTTCAAAGTGAGAAGAGCCATAGAAAACTACAAGAAACATATCCAGAAGCAGTGAACCCCATTACAGCCACGTATGACCACCCCATCACTCAGGAAGCAGACTCATAAATACCTACTTCTGGTCTGAATTTGAAAAGAAAGAACAGTGGCAAATTTATACCTCTCAGTGACAATGTCCTCCTCTCTGGTCCTTCAAAACCAGGGAGAACTTTCAACAGGAATCAGCCAAGTGATGTATTTTTAAGATCAGCAGAAGCGGGAGCTGTATGACCTGCTACTGTTGGTTTTAAGGAAATTTTGGTACATGAGGGAAATTCCATAGGACTGAAAAGAATTGCAAATTGTTCCAACATCTGAACAGGAGTGGATACGAAACCCCAGGTGGTATTAAGCCAGCTAATCTGATATTGATTCTGGGTCCAGTTGTGGAAAGACTGATACTGGATACAAGCATTGAAGACTTGAAAGGTAGCATATTTCATGCCAGTCAGCGTAGTTCTGGGGAAAACAAGTTTTGCCAAACTAATGTTATATTGTTTTCTGATGGAATTAAAAGCTTCATTAATAAAAATGTCTGTGTTGATGTAATGCAGAGAGTTTCCTGTAAGGCATAATGCTTAGTCTGCAAGACATTCTGACAAAAACAGTAAGCACTCTGCGAAATAGTGTAGCATTTCTAAAGCTGATTACAATTAGGGAACTGTTAGAACATGAAATAGATGTAAATGAGGAAATGTGATGAAATGGGGCTGTGTCTGGTAGAGCCCTAGCAGGCAGTGCCCTTGACCAAATGCTGGCCAATTTCTCTCTTAAGGATATTGAACCGAAAGGCAATTTATCCAGAGATGATGCCTACAGCTAGCTCGATGTGGCTGCCGGTAACAAAGACGAAGAGCAGCTCCAGAGATTGCTGGGGAGCTTGGGCTCGTTTGATCAGTGTGAGACTGAATTTGACCAAATGAAGAAATGAAGAGACTGTGTGAAAATTGGAGGTCCTATTTCTAAGATGTGAAGCCCTAAAAACGTTAGAATAGACTGGGGGAGCACAGACACAGCAGTGTAAGACTATGAGTAAGGGCATTTGGACTTTCAAAGAGGAGACTGTTGGGGGAGAAGAAAGTGATATTATCTTGGCCTGAGGAATTAGTGAGACCTTTGCAAGAATATTCTGTCCTGCTCTTGGGTCTGCCCTTCAAAAGGATGTGGAGAAAACTGGGATGAAATCCCAAAAACGTATATCTGAATGAGGCAAGGTTCGGAAAGTATGACATGCAATGAAAGGCTTCTAGAATGTAGTCTCTATAGTTCACTGAGGAGAAGCTGAGAGCAGGCTGTGATGAAAGCTTCAACATTTTTTGTGTCCATTTTCGCTTGGAGTGAAACCAAATTTTAAAACTTGACATCTTTCATGAAATGGATCTTCTGCTCTCTGAGCTGTTCTCATCACAGCACCCCTAAAAGCTAATGAATCCTGTGCTAAGAGTAACATAAAACTGAACTTTAACTGGGGATTGATCACATTTCTTTCTAGGTAAATCACTTGCTGGTGTGTGCAGCTACAGAATTACACACCCTGATGTCAGGAACAATTTCTGCCTGCACCCAAAGAGGCCAAGTGGCTGAGCAGTGGTTAGAGAAAACGAGGACTAAGCTGGAAGCACCCTGGGCTCGAATCCCCCCAAAGTCCCTGCCCAACATTTTGAACCTGAGCAAGTCATTTAGCCCCCTCAGCCCCCAGCCCAGCTGTAGAACTGTGCAAAAATTGAGATCTTGCTGAAAGCAGATGTTGTATCTCAGCTGAGCTTGGTAAATACACATTGCTAAAAAATAACTCAATGAAAGCACCTGCTGGGGAATGCAGGCGAGTGGATGGATGGAGGCTGTCGCAAATATTGTAAATTCACACTATTCACATGGATTCCTAGGGAGAAAGGAGGGGAGGCTTCTCCCCGGTGATCAGTTTATCCCAGTAGCATCCCCAGCATCCACATCCCAGTGATTGCACCCCCAGTGCTGCCAGCAGCCGGATTTGGCTTTCAAGGCCTGGTGGCCTGGGCAGTGCCCTGCCACAGGGAGAGGGGGCGGAGGGCAGGCACTGCCTTGCCACCCTCTGCTTTGGAGCAGGCCAGCGAGCCCCGCCACTGGAAAGCCCTCTGTTTCGGCTCATATTTATTTGTACACTTGTTTTTCTTGTTTGGTGAATATTGCCGGTCAATATTTAGTCATTGCTGTGGAAACAGCAAGATGCATACAAAGGGAAAGGAAAAAAAAAAAAAAAAAGAGGAAAGAAAACAGCATTTTAAGGCCCAACCAATTTGGCTGTACTTGCCCCTTTGACTCAGGAATGTGAGCTTGTTTTGCCTGTGAGCCTGCAAAGGGAAACAGGAATTGGAAAGGGAAGTGGTACCAAACTGTTTACGTGAAACTGTGGGCAAGAACAGGAGCCAGGACGTCTGGGAATCCCATCAGGCATCCTCCGTGTGCACGCAGCTCCCTCCAGGCAGGGAACAGCAGCCCAGCAGAGCGACCCAGGGCCAGTGCTGCAGCAGAGCTGTGGTGCTTCCAACCACCTCCCCTGCTCTGCGGGGCTTACGGGATAGTCTGCCCATCGCCGGGAGCAGTTCCTCTCCTGATGCCTGTGCCTGGAGGGGCTGGATTGGAGCTGAGTGTGGGCGGCGAGGACCAGAGATGTGTAGAACGAACAGGGATGTGAGGCTCGCTGTGCTGGGTGTGGAAGAATGCCCTGCTCTCACTCACAGAGGCATCGCCTCCGCTTTTGGGTGGGTGATACCTGCAGCGGTGAGCTGGTGTAATTCAAAGGCTTCCTTGGTTAGATGCTAGAGGCTAGCAGGCTGCCCTGCCCTGCTGCTATGCACATGATGCTCGTGGGCTGTGCATCTCCTGGCAGTGTTTCCAGCTGCCCAAGGGATCTGCCCACCCACCAACGAGGCAATACAGCTTTGGGCACCTGGTCCCCCTGTTTGCATGCAGCTCGACTGGAAATGCAGTGCTAACAAAGACAGTTCTCTAAAGACTTCTGCTAAGAAGACCTATAAAACACTGGTGACAAATGAAGTTGCAGTGAGTAATACAAAAAAAATTGCCCAGCATTTTTTAAACTTTATTGCTGCTGATAATATATACCTGCTGCATAATAAAACCTAAATGACATTGGGGAAATACTGGATTTTAATTACAAGGAAGGACATGGGAAAATTCCATAAGTTTTATGTTTGAGTTATATTCGATTTGAAAAAAAGAAAAAAAAAAGAAAAAAAAAAAAGAAAGACAATGCAGTGGATATGATTTCCTAAGAATATGATTCGCTTCACGTATACCAACAAGTTAGGAGAGATCCCCTTGTCTCTGATGTTTAACGTGGAAGGGGGATGCCTCTGGAGGAAGATCTGGAGGAAGAGCTGTCAATACAGCGAAGAGTAGTTATTATCTGTTGCACTTGGCAGTGGGTACATCCTGAACAAAGATACAGGGATGTGCATGCAGAGACCTGAGACAAAGCCTAACCTGAAGGGAAGGTCAGCTTGTGCTGCCAGGTAGGGCTGCAGGGGCTGTTCTGCTCAGGCTCCAGCCTTTCCGTACAACACTACTCGTTGTCGAGAAATGCCGAGTCTCGGCAAAACCCTGCAGAAAGGGGAGACCGCAACACCCCCTAGGCTTTGGCAACAGTTGCAGAAAATGTGTGTGTGTGCATTTAGATCCTTGATTGCAAAAGAAAAATGGCATTAAGCTGGCACAAAAAAGGAATTTTATACCTGTCAGTTTCTGCACAGGTCTGTAAATGGCAGAAACTTTCAACATCTGCCAGAAAAGCATCAGGGTTCCCAGACACAAAGCCAGAGAGATGATATATTTAGAACAAATATAAGAATTTGATTTTGATTTCACTACAGTCACTCTGGATGTAAAAGCTGAGTAACTTTGCAGAGACCCGATACAATCACAATGTCAATAGCCCTTGGTACTCAGAGCCATATCTGACATCTCTGTACTCAAACCAGCCTGTAGCTTATAAGCACCAACATAAGACTCTTTAGGAGATGCATCTAAAAGCTGCACTGATTTATAGTCACTGATGGTTGTGAAGGGGCTGATTTGACCTCTCCTGCAGGATCTAGAGCACTGGCACTGGAGACCAAGTGTCATTAAGCACAAGGCAAAGGTGATGTGTAGCTCTGCCCTCTCCATGGGAGTGCTCCCAGCCTGGTATCACGATGGTATTTGTGCGTTTTCTGCCTTCCCACGTGGCAGGGGCTAGCCTCTGTGTTAGGGCTAGCTGTGGGATGCGAACCCCAGTCACCACCACAGCTGGCCTCTGGGCTCCAGCCCAGCAGTGCAGGAGGGCTCTGCTGAGAGGCGTTGGGGTGGCCTGGTGCTGAGGGGGAAGGCACAAAACCCCCTGCAGCAGGTGTGTGGTGTGATGCCCTTTACCTGAGCCTCACTGTGGATCTAGTTCTAGTACCTCAGGACTGGCCTGAATCCTGAAGCCCTTCCATAATTCTACATGTCAGCAGCTGCAGATGATCTCTCCGTAGGTGCCAAGCCACTTACAGGTGCTTCCAGGCTTTGGGCCCGTGCTGCTGGGCGCCAGCTCAAAGGAGATCTGCGGGCCGGGCTCCAGGCCGCTATGGAGGGCTGCCTTCACCAGGAGTGCTCCTCCCCGTGGCTCTCCACTTGCCATGAAGAAACTGCAGAAAGCAGCTTCTGGCTTCTGTGCCACGTTCCCAACAAGACCAACGCTGTCCTTTCTCGGAGAGGGTGTGTAACTTGTGCCAGGGCTGCACTGTGAATGTTGAGTACACGCAGTGCCTTTTGAATCACAGGAAGCATGTAGGCTTTGGAGATTATCAGCCCATTATTAACATTTCAGAAAAATATAAAGTGGTTTCCGCTTTATCTGTTTACTCTGTGGCTGATAAAATATTACCATTTTTCAGCCTCCACTGAATAATCCCTGGTCCCCATATTCCCAGACAATATGGTGTGTGGCTTAAACAGATCACCCCAAATGAAGCTGTTTCTCTTGGCTACTGTCACGCAGGAAGCTGGTGAGAAAAAGGTTGTTTGCACAGGATTTAAGCATTTTGAAAAAAAAAAAAAGTAATATGAAAATGTGATGCTGAGGAAAACATCAGGCAAGTAGTAAAAGTGCTTTGCTTGTGCGCAGCTGTTTCCTGGCCATTTCTTTCTATTGCAGGGGCACTTGGTTTACAGGAAATTCCAGCTCACACACAATGCCAGCCTCCCCAGAAGACGGGCTCTGGGCTCAGCTGCACCGATCTGCTTTGTGCAAATGGTGGTGCCGGTGATTTCACCACCTGCACGCCCACGGGCAGCGGGGACTGTTTGGATTTGATCCTAAATGGCTTGTAGGAAATAGTAGTAAATTCTCCTCCATCTGTTTTCTAGTGGGGCTGTTAATTCCCATGGTTAGCTTTGAAATGACCTGCCCAGATTAGGTGCCGGTTCAGGTATAACATAGCACCCGAGCTCTCTGGGCAGGTGGGTGGCTCTGTGCTTGTGCTGTGCATGAACGAGTCCTGCATTTTGGTGGCAGCTCCAGTGGGAAGAAGCAGAATGGCACATCTATGAGCTGACGTACCTTCATGGGCCACAGATCTCAGACATCAGCTTGTCTGTGCATCCCGAATTTGTACCAAGTTTAGGGGAGCTGAGAAATGTGTGATTCCTACCAGCTTCTGGGCTGTTTTTTGACGTTTAGAACGGTGACAACGGTAGCTGGGTGGAAACTCCAGCGAGGCCAGATGAATGTAAATGCTTCCTATCTTCTGTTGGATAGAAACCCGAACACAATCCAAGCCCTGGTATGGCTCTGAGGGAGAAATCCCGTGGCAGATCCAGCCATGTTCACTTCTCATCCGGAGGTGCTGGGAGCGAGACAAGTGCAAGCAGGATTAGCTGGAGTTCCCATTCTGCTGAGTTGGCAGAAAGCCTCGTAGCAGCAGATGCAGGGGGATTGAGATGATAAATGGACTTTGGAAAGCAACCCAAACATGTACATACAAATTAGTATTTAACATACAGTTGCTATTTGCAAATTATCCCCTTGTGATTCTGCTCTTGAATAAGAGCAAATGTGTTAGCTGAGCAAACAGGAGCACAGGGCGCTGCAGAAATGCACCCATCCTCGGCCCCCCGCCCTGCGCACACAGCACAGCCACACGAGCCACCCCTGGGAGCTCTTCTCCCAGCAGCAGGAGCCACATGCGCCTGCCTCGCGAGCCACCAGCCCGTGTTGGGGTGAGGTACAGGGGGCTGACGGCAGGTCCCACCACCAGCACGCTGGTGGCAGGGCGGCAGGCGGCCAGGTGCTTTGCCAGCTGCGCTGGCGGCAGACGAGCTGGGTTGCTAGCCCAGCTTTTTAATGGGAAGTGAAGTCATGGCAACACATGAATCATAACTAATTTGACACCAAGAGGAACAAGCCACGGTGGCTCAACACCTGAGCACCCGCCTCGACATCCGGAGTGACACAGCGGGCTTGACGCAGCAGGCCGCGCTCTGACATGTGTTGCCAACCCTCCAAAACCCCGTAACCCCTCCAAACCTCAACAGCCAAATCCAGATCTTCCCAGCCTGGCCCCAAAGCCCTGGTGCTCAGAGCCTGCACTGCCACCGGACCTCTGTAGGGAGCAGGGCAGAAGGGAGGAAAGCACGGATGGGCAGCACAGCGAGCTGAAGCACCAGGAAGGTGCTGTACCTCGGCGGCCCGGTTCCTGCAGGTCAGGTCTTTCCCAAACGCAAAAAGAGGGAAAGGATTTTCATTTCAAAATAGTTTCCATGCCCTTTGGAGGGAGAAGCCAGAGGTAGAGCCAAGCAGCTGCTACCGCATGATTTAAGGAGATAAGAAGAAGCAGCAAGAGGGAGAGAGTGGGATTTATGGCATCAACCCTAAAAATAGCTGTTTAGAGAAAGTCTAAGCCTGGCAAAGCCTCACTGGGAGTAGCCCCATATGCGATTGCTCAGCTCAGCAGACAGCATCTAGGTGGGGAAGATTCGGCTTTGAAGTTTCTCTTCCTCAGGAAGTTGCCCCACTTCAGGTCCCAGTTTACGACTGGGTTCCAAGTGGCGCAGCCCCTGGTGCAGGTGTCCCCGGGAGACAGGCACACCGAAACCCAGCTGTCAACACGGGAGCTCACACGGGTTATAAAAAGAAAGTTCAGCTGAAGCCAAGCTAGCTTCCCCTTTGAGCATCTCTGAGCGGGGACGTGACTTGCCCAAGCAGGCTGGGGGCAGACAGCGGCGTGGAGAGGGGCTCTCCAGGCTGCATCTGCAGCCGAACCCGAATCACATGCCCAGGTTGGCAGCTGGGCCAAGAAAGATCCCCTGCGTGTTGAGTCTAGTCCTCGGCAGCCGCAGACAACCATGCCGTATAATCCACTTAACTTCCTTAACTACTGCGCATCCCTTCGAACCTACCAGGAGCCTTCAGCCCCTCTCCCGTCTGCTCTTGTCTTTTTTGCTTCCACGCCAAAACAAAAGTCCCACTGAATACACACCTGACACCCCACCAGGAAAAGCTGGCAGCTCCAGGGAAAGAAATGTAAAGCGAAACCCTAGTGCGAGTGAGATCAATAGTGTCAGAAAGGTGTCGGCTCTTCTGCTGGAGACGAGCTGCACAGGTACGTTTTGTGATACGCTGTGGTGAGAAGTGCGCCTCCATCAAGTGTCTGGTTTGGAAGTTACTAGGAAGCCGATTTGCTGCCCAAGAAGAAATATCCTCCTGTATTTCCAGGTAGGGAAAAAAATAAATCTATTTTCCGCTAAAAGGGCATAACCATTAAATTTTTGATCCACCTCCCGTTTGATCGCCTCTGTCTCTCCCCCCCCTCCCCGTGCTGAGCTCCCTGTGACCCCAGGCTGTGCCCTGAGCTGGCCTGGCCCTGCAGCCACATCCCCGCAGCTCAGCTGGAGCTGGCGGGCGCGTGCCGGGCATCGCTGGGCGCCTCGTCCTGCCAGCCTGCAGCCACCGGAGGCGTGCTCGCAATGCTGGCTTTGCTCAGACTGTCCACATGCTGTTTCTAATAAAACCTGATCCCGATCCTTTTGACGCAGACGACAGGAACTGGCCCTGGTTTCAGTCACCCTGCCGGGGAGCGCGCGCTTACGATAACACTGTGGGACTGCAGAGAGGGAATCAGGAAGCAATAAATCAACTGCGCTGAGTTATGACATTGGTGACAAAGGAACAGTTTCTCCTCCAGCACGCCCTGCTGAAGGTACGTGGTCTTTGAAGGCACTGTAGGGGCTGGGCTGGCAGGCCCCGTGGTGGAGCAAGGGGTGTTTATTTGTCCTGTGCGCACTCCAGCAACAAGCAGCGCTGTTGTGCACGTTTACACACACGCCTAATGAATAGGATCAATAAAACCGAAGGATTCATACCTCAGTAGCACTTTGTGTCCCCACTGAAAGTCTGCCTGCTGCTACACTAGGATTATACAGCCTCCTCATAGGAACTGGCTGGTCCCGAAACAGGGATGATGGATGAGGAAGGGAGGCAGCCGTGCAGGGAGCAGTGGGAAGATGCTCCAGGTCAGCCGGCAGCTTGCTGGTTCAGTGGGGCACTCACTGCTCCCCCTGTCCTTCTGCTATCACTCACACCAGGGCAGTATCTGATTTTCAAGTATATTCAGTATTATTGGAGTGCTAAATCCCGGGATGGAGACAGGAGGAGAGAGCCACTGGGAAGCCAGAACCAGAGCCCTGACAAGGTACAGCTGGTAGAAACTAGCCCAGAGGAGCCGCAAGGCTGCTGCTTGGACAGACAAAACCCTCCCTGAGCTCCAAGGCCACCTTGCACAACCCATCCAACAAGCACCATCAGTCACTACAGCCCCTCAGCCCTTCCAGGAGGGCAGCATTGTGACAGGGGAACTGGGAGTCCAGGGTGCCAGGTGTTTTTCCTACTCCATTGCTCTCCTGCTCCAAGCTAGAAGCAGGATGCCCGCTCAGTGCTGCCGGCCACCAGCACCTCACCCACACAAGATGTCCTCAACCAGAAGGAGGAATCTGGCTGGAAAGCTGCAGCAGGCAGCCATGGCGGCCTGGCTGGTTGGCCTGCACACAGACACAGAGCTGCGTGGCTTCTAGGAACAAAGTGTAGTGAGCTCAGGGTGATTTCCTCCGCGCTGCCCTTACTGGAAAGCAGACGGGTCTGGGCCGATCTCACAGCAGCACCGAGCCCGCGCGCCCCAGGCCGGGTTGTGCAGAGCACGGCTGCCTCCGCAGGCAAAGGCCGGGGTAATCCCCTGTGTGTCCAGCTCTGCAGGGGCTCCAAAACAAATAAGAAAGCACACATCTCGAACTCCGGGCTTGTAAAAATGTCATGTCGCCCTGTTTACATGAGATTCCTCTGTGATATTTGCTCAGACAGAAGGTAAAGTCACAGCAGAGGAGCAAACAAGAACGGAGAAGGAAGTCACACAGAGGTGAGCATTAGGGAGAACGGGGGCTGTGCGTATGGCCATGCCACCTCCCTCCCTCTCCTGTACATCCAGGTATTTGCAGCTGAGGAGAGCAACCCGTTAACAACCGCTGGGAGTTCTCTCGTGGAAAGGCTCAGACACCTAACGGGCCTCGGCTGCAGGGCCCCGTCCTGCACCCTTCTCCCTGCCTCCCCCTGACAAAGCTGTGGGCCTCGGCAGATGTGACGGAGACTCTTCTGCCCCTGGGGGTTGTCCCTTCCCTCCCGTCCATCTGACACTTCAGAGCAAAGTCGGAGGTGACGTGAGCCCGGTGTGGGTTACACTCGGGGTGCGTGTTGGTCAGGAAACAGGTGGACATGTGGCAAAGCTGCCATTTGGCACTCCTCGGGTATGCGGCGTGTGAGTGACCCCTGGCAGCATCCTGCTGGAGTCCTGGGAGGGCGCGGAGACGGCTGCAGGTGGAGGTGGAAGGCTGAGGGCTGATGGCACCGCACTTCATGGCCTCTGGCTCCGTGCTCTTCCTGTGCTGCAGGGCGGTGTGGGAGGGCTCGTGGCACCCACCCAATGCCGAACCCAGCGAGATACCCTCACAGCAGCTGCTTCCTGGCTGCCTTATCCCAGCGTGTCAGTGATACCATCCATGGCTTTGTCTTCAACACGAAAGGATGAGAGTCAAGGTGTGGGGGGACTGGGGGAACAGCCCTGCGCCTTGGAGCAGTGCCGGGTTTCCCAAGGTTTGCTGAGATCTGTACGCGCAGAGCCAGCCCCTTGGCTATCACACTGACGTGGTTCACAGCTCCAGAGTGCAAAGCCCCTTCAGCTGTTGGGGCTTCAGGAGACTTCAGCCCTCTGGAAAAAAGAATTTAAATGCTGCTAATCCAGACAAAGCGGGAGCTGGGGGGGTGTCTTTTCCCTAACACCCAATCTGAAGGTGTTTGCTCCCCGTGCTGCCTGCCAGCCCCACGCAGGCTGCAGGACCTGCCGGTCCTCCTCCAGCCCCTTGTCAGCAGGTTGGTCCATCACTCAGCCTTCAGCGCCCTGCCACCTTGCTCAAGCTGCATGTTTTCACACCCGCAGAACTGCTCCCAGCAAAATATTTGAACAGCTCCTTCTCAAAACACCAGGAGATTAATATTAGGCACGTGCAGCACTGTGAAGACATCTCTCCTGGCGCAAGGAGTGCGCTGAGTCCCACTCTGCTGGTAGGCACCTTTTTATTTCTGCATGGCCAGGCCATGGCAGCCACCCTGGTGCACGCCAGCATCAGCCTGGCCGTGGGCTCGGGCTGGTGGCTGTCACCTCTCTCGGAAATGCCACTGTCAGGCAAAGCTGCCCTCCGCATTGTACCAGCCTGGCAGTGCTGTGCTGGGTGGTACAGGTGCAGAGCAGAGCTGGGAGCTGCGCCCTGCCCCTGTCCTGTACTTCCAGGAGATGAACTGGGACTCTTCTGACCTCACACCACGGGTATCTGTAAGCTTGAATGGTCCTCTGGCCAAGTGGGTAGCAGTGAAACTCGGCAATCCCTTGGCATGCCCAACACCATCTGTTTTTTTTTTTCCTTCCATTGCCATTTAATAAAATATAAAGACTCTCCAGTAGCCATGGGTGCCTTCTCAGCATGCATGGCTCTCTCTGGAGCTCTGCCAGGGGTAGGGGCTGGGGCCCCTCCATAGGACAGGGTGAGTCTCAGACGGTCGTGCTTGCTGGGCTGTGCATTCAGAGCTACCCACTTCTCCCTCAGGCCCTAGGTGGGCTGTCAGCACAAGCATTTTTGAGCTCAAAGGTAAGAAAATAACTTCTATGTGACAACCTAACCCTTACATTTCTTCAGTCTCTTACTCTGCTCCCACAATTGCTTCTATCCCTCTTCTCCTGCCTCCTACTTTCCATTCTCATCCATCTCCATCCCTGTGAGCTGCCTCTTCTCTTTGCCATGCTTGTCCTTGCAGCAGCTGCCACCTCTCCCCAGCATTAGTGCAGCCCCTTTTCCATTGCACTTTTGCCAGCGGGGGAACCCTGAGCTGATACAGGTGTGTGCAGCGTACGGAGAGGTCTTGCTCAGCAGAGCTGTGTCCCGTCCCCAGGGTCAGGCAGGATCGGTGCTGGTGCATCTGCAGCCTGCGGTGAGACAGCGACTCCTTGCAACCACAAAGGTTAGAAACTTCCTTGAAAAAAAGAAAAAGGAAAACTGCCACTTGGGAGAACTCAGGACTGCATAAATACCTCGGCTGGATGGGACCTGTCCCACTGCCTCTGTGCCTGCACCTCTGGCTTCACAGGCTCGGACTGGATCAGTCCCAGTAAGGGACGGGAGGCTCTGGGAGCTGCACACGCCTGTCTGCAGCCTGCTCTGTCTGTCTTCCAGCTCTTCGCTCCCTCCTTCTGTCTTTTCCTTTCTGAGGGTGTTGATGTTGGATCAAGAAACACTTCTGATCAGCTTGTAATAAATGAAGCACAGTATTTTAGCTCCAAGATACTTTGGAGAGACTCACGCAAGGCTAGAATTTGGCTTTCATTCCGAAAGCCAGGCTGCAGAAAAAAGCCCTTTGAGATCACTTTATTATTACCTGGGTTACTTTTTCCCACCCTTTGGCAGGAGGCTGCAGCGCCAGAAAGTGTCAATTTACTCTTGCTATTGGGCCAAGAACATCCCTGGTACAAATTTATTGCTCTTAATAGGGCTGGGCCTTTAATTCCTAGCACATACCTGTGAAGAATTTTGGCTTGTCACTGAGGAGCAGGAATTATTTTCCTCTCTGCAGGTAGAGGCAGGTCTCCCTTTGGCTGAGGGCTCTGCACATCCCGAGAGAAGCATTACTGCAGCGCTCCCTTAAAGGAGATTTGAAAACTCCATAAGCACCTGCCTGTGCTGAAAGCCAGCAGCAGTGTGGCTACTGTTCAGCACAAGGGATTTTTTTCTTATTCCTTCCCCCTTTTTTATTGCTCTGCTACCAGTTCAAGCGCTACTGTGGGATCAATCTGCTCCCGGTCCCCTGAGGAATCCCCCAGCGGAGTGAAAGGCTCGTACACGGAAGACGGGGCGCTTTTGCTGTTGAGGTCACTAACAGCTGAAGCTAGGACTAAGGTTTCACAGCAGATTTTATGACTTCTTCCAATTTGTAAAGGGATCTGGCCTGCATGCTGGTCACACTCAGCTGGCTGGGGTTTCTGCCGTGCTTCTCGACACACGGCGCTGACGTCCTCACTGCTGCAAATCTGCCGGTGGCTCCCGCTCACGGACTGGGGAAGGGGCAGCCAGGAAAGGCAGCCCACGGACAGCACTTCCCTGAGACAGGCCTGCTGGCAACGGGAAGGAGCCTGCCTCCCGTGAGCTGACTCGGTGTCTGTTCGACAAATCTCTGCTGAACACAGCTCACAAGAACACCTGTCCCGCAATCAGACAATCAAAAACCAGGCTTCATGAAAGCAAAAGGCAGGGATGAGCGCACTGCAAACACGTGCCGAAAGTCTGGCCAGCCTGTTGGTGTGCCGCCTGGCACCCCACCAGCATCCCCAACCACGCAGCCCAGGAGAGATGAAGAGATGGCCCCAAGAAGGTGCCCTTTGCAACCCAGAGGTCAGCCAGGCTGGGCCAGCAGCTCCGCTCCCAGCTCTGGGAGACAAAATCGTGACCGCTGCAGGAAGCGGCGGTGCCAGCGGGTGCCACTGCCCGCTCACATCCCCACCAGCTGCACTCACGAGCTGGGAGCACCAGCACTGCAGGCGGGGGCTGAGCATGGCTGGCAAAGAGGCGTGGTGCCCTCTGGTTCTTCCCTATCCCCATCCCGGTCTGGCTGGGGATGTCCTGCCTGGTTGTTTCATCCTGTGCGGACGCTCCCTGCATTTTGTCAGGACAGGTTCTGCTCTCCAAATTCTCTCCTGAACATTCCCCACGCTCCGTAAATTCACACCTGCACAGCCTGGGTGGGACAGGGCCACTTTGCAGAGCGGATGGAGGAGCACCGATGAGAGCTCCCTGCTCTCTGCTCACCCCACTGTGCGTGGGGAAAGCTGTGTGCGGCTGCAGCATTTGTACCCCTGATCCCAGCTTGCAGTGGGTTTCCTTTTGGTATCTTTCCCAGTAACACCAGTAACTTCCCCCTTCCCCATGAGGCTGTTACCCTGTGAAAGCCCCATCAACAGCACATGGTGGTTTGCAAACTTACGTGAAAGATGGGATTTTGTTTCAGTTGTTCGCATTACTGAGATGTGAACGAGAGCTGCAGATAATCAGCCGGCGCTTTTCCTCTGCAAGGAACAAAAACCAGGCTCTGTGATCAAAAATCCTCTTTGGATTTCAGCTAATGGGTGCCCCTGGCTTGATCAGATCTACAAAGGAGGATTTGTGATGGTTGGAAAAGCCCAAGTAAGAACATCTGTGAGAATGGAAAACAAAGAAAATTCCAATGTCTGCCTTTACCTCCCTACCAACCGCCCTGGTCATTACGGGACATTTGTGAGTAGGTGTAATAAAAAGGGTCTCTGTTCTTGCAAACTGAAATGATGCTTACAACAGACCTTATCATCCTGGGGAGGGGGCTTGGCAGATCTGTCCCTTTCTCTACAAATCCATTTCTGCTTTTGGTGCCTTTGTGAGTCTCATGATGTTTCCTGTACATCTGAGAGTCAGCACAGAAACTCAACAAACCATTTGCCTGAAGCCTTCATTTCATGGGTACTAATGTGGGCTGAAGTCTCCAGACAGATAAGGTTGCAGAGGTTAAATAGCCAGTTACAGTACGTAAAGTTTTTATCCGCTCTGCCTAGATGAAGCTTTTCCCTTGTTTTAAATGTCCTTTAAGTGTTTTAAGTTTTTGTCTTTATGAAGAAGAGAAAGAGGACTGCAGTCACATCCCAGCTCTACTATACAATCCTAGTTTTATGGCAGTAACGTACAAAATCCTTCCTACTTTTCAGACAAACACCTGCATTTCCCTTCTGCAGCAGTGAGCGACACAGCTCAGCCTGCTCAGCAGTCTGTCCGGCCCAACGCGCTGCCACGTGCCCTGCCTGCCTTCCTCCTCTGCTCATTCCAGATTAGGGGCTTCCCAAATGCTGCTTCTCTAATTGATGTTATTCATTACGTGGTGCACTTTGATTAAAAGGATTACTAACTGGCATTAGAAAGTGATTTTATTCTCTGGTCTGTCAGATGCACAATTCTGGGACCAAGGTGAGCGAGGCAAGGTACCCGAGCTGCTGCACGCTTTGTGCCAGTGGGTGGCTGTGGATGTCCCCTGAGAAGTGCACTGCACTTTGAACCTGATCTTGTATTTGCACTTTTGGAGTAATTAGCACGTTACTGTCCACATCTAAAGGAAGTATCCTGGGATTTCTGCTGCCAGAATGAAACAACATTCATCCACATTCATCCCAGACAACTTTCCTTCCTCTGTTGTTCTCAACAGCAGCCTGAATGTGCCGTCATGGCCTTCCTTAGCCGAGGAAGCACACACATCTCCCAGGCATCCTTCAGCACTGAGCTCCCTCTGTAAGCTACCAGGCCTCTGAATCTTTTCTCTAAAAGAACCAACCAAGCACAAGACCAAACACACGATGCTGTATCTACAGCCTCAGTTAGGAAAAGAAGATACAGATCAGCTCTGGGTTGAGGTAAGGGGAATAAACCTGAAACACAAAAGGCAGCAGGGCTGCCATGCTTCGTAGCTTTGCAGTCTTAGCTCTGTGAATGTTTCTAAAGCATTAATAATTGCAGCCAACCCCACCCAGGCTCTAAGCTCAGACCAACATGAAGGAAATGCTGCTCTTAACCTGGGGAAGGACAGGCAGCTCTCTCCTTTCCCTTTTTATTTCTAAGCACATTTCTAATTTTTAACAGAATGTGAATGAAAATGTTGAGCAGAGCAGCATGCTTCATCCGGAGTTATTTGTGGCTCCATCAGAAGGGGGGAGTACCAGAAATCTACAGGCCTCATGGCACTTCCAGCCCAGTTTCGAAGACCCAGAAGACACAGAAAGAGAGGACAGGTCAGACAAGTTTAGTATTTATTTCAGCGATCCCCAGCCTTTCGCTCTGTATCATTAATTAATTACTTCTACCCAAGTGATCACTGTCAGAGATTTCTAGCATATCTTGGCACTGTCGTGTCAGTGCTGCTTGTTTGCTAACAGTACAGCGCAGTTATTTTCTTTTTCTTTGCTCTCTTTAAATAGTTCTGAGGTATTTAGGCAAGGATGTAAAGTTAAGCTTTGGAAAAAGAGATAGATTATGTGAAATGCAGCATGCTGGAAAACCCGCGGTAGTTAAGGGGTTGCCTTGGAGACACATGCTCAGAAGATAAAGGAGCTTAAAGTTAGAAAGTTCACGCAAGCCGTATAATGAATTGTTTTCATCTGAGCCTTTTGCCTGTGTGCGTACGTGTGTCCTTTTCTGCTGGAGCTGGGGGAACTATTCCAAGATGTGACCTCCACTCCGACATGAGATGAATTTTTCATTTTTTTTCAAAGAGCAGAAGAAACAATTTTTCTTAGAAATGGCCGAGAGAACCTGTACCAATGGCAGAGCACAGACCACCTCGCTGGGGCAGCTCACGGGGGAAAAGGGCTTTGGATTTTTCCCACATAGCAAAAAACTGATGGGACAATCCACAGGAGATTTAGAGAACCGGAGACAGAAAAACTCTGCAAACCTGTCTGAGCTGCCCAGGCCTGGAAGTCTGGGCTGGAAATCCCTTGGGAACAGATTCTGCCAGGAGTCTCCAGTATTTTCAGGCAGCCCCTCTGCTCAGGACACAGGGAGCAGGAAACAGCCTCTGGGGACTTCTGCTTTAGGTCTGACCATAGTGAGCAGGAGCTGGAAGAAGATGGGAAGTAAACCTCGCTGCTTTCAAACTCTGAGGCACATTTGGTTCCTTCTGCCTTGGTGTGGGCCAGCAGGGAGCACACAAACACCCTGCCCATCACACTTGTCCCAGCAGGAGCTATCGGATGTGTCCTTGCTGGGGGAGAGTATCAGCAACGCTTCTGATGCTGACCTTATGTCTCTGTAGTTCTTTAATACATGAAAATTGTTATTTAAGAGCGTCGTTGACGTGCAGATGATTCTCTATCTAAATAAAAGATCTCAGCTCCTCGATCCAAAGCCGCGGAGGCATATGACATAAAGTCAGTAGACAATGACATGAACATGGGACAGAACAAAAAAATGGGTGTATCCTTTATTTTCTGGGGCACCGTACTGCATCATTCCCTTCCCCTCGTTTGTCACTGCTGGTCAGGAAGAAGAACAAGGTGGCTCCCACTGGATGCGCAGAGGAGGCCTGCGATGCTGGGCTGGGCCTGGGAGGCTCTGCCAGACACAAAGGGCAGCAGCGATGGAAAACAAATTGAGACATCCCTACGGTATGCCTTCTTCCCACTGCCAGCGTTAAAAATGACACTGAGGCAATTACGGGAACAGTCACGGCAGAGGGGTTGTAAGGCTTAATTAATGTTGTAAAGGAGTTGAATTTCTTTGATGCAAAGTGCTCTGATTATTATTATGGCTGGGAAAAGGGAAGATTAAGAAATTAGGTTTGGAGGAGAACAGCATTGGTCTAGAGAGTGGGCTGTGAATGTTATGACAAAGGAATGACTTGTGAGAGCTCATTGCCTCAGGGGTAGTAGGTGCTTTGGAGGGGAGGGAGCCATAAATTGAAGAGGAATGAGGAGACAGGTCTCAGAGACCTGACAATCCTATATTTCAGACTTCTAGTGAGGTGAGCAGGGTTAGATACAGTGGGGATCCAGACTCCATCCCCAGAAATTGAGCTCCGCAAGTAATTTCCTCCCTTTTAGGGAAAGTATGTAGCCAGCATGCCAGTTCCTTCCTGCTGCGCTATGCTGGGCAATTTGGGATCCACCTTTCTACCAGATTTCACAGAGAAGGTTTACAGAAGCTCCTGCAGTTGGTAGTAGATCTCCCATTTCATTTCATTTCATTTCATTTCATTTCATTTCATTTCATTTCATTTCATTTCATTTCAGAATCTTTCCCAAATTAAAGGCTCATACCATTACCAGACAGTCTGTGGTGGCCTTGATGCAGCTACACAGTCCCAGGCATCTGGTGCCACCGCTTCATCCTCCCCCAGGCCAGGAAATGCCATCTCCCTGGTGGCCTCTGGGCACATCCCACAAGGATTGATTCCTCCAGGGGCTCGCAGGTTTGGTGCCTTGTTCCTAGCCGCTATCTTGTCCTTAATTGCTCTAGTGCAGAAAGCAAGGAATTTTTATATGACTCGTAAGATAGACAATTAGAGGAGCAACCTTGGCTGCATCTAGACTGTCCTACTACTGACTGTCTTTAGCCATCTCCTCCATGAGAAATGTGTTTTGTTTTTTATAATGATCCCTCTGTGCTCTGCACAGGCGCATCTCACAGCACGGCCTGCTCACTGGACCACAGCACACTCGAGTCTGTAAATAGATGTGAGGAAGCACAGAACTGCAAGGCAGGAAACGGCCACTTGGCCCAACGAGTCTAGCCCTTTAAGTTTATCTCAAACGCACCTCCTTGCTTTGTCTCTGCATCTGCAAATCTCCTTTCTCCTCATAAAAATGTCTAGCTGTCTCTTAAACCCATTCAAACTATTTGCTTAAGTGACCTAACTTGGCAGCGACTCCATAGCGTTCGGGCCGGCCGGAGTGACATAATGCTGCTAGAATCCCCTGTTTATTTTCCATGTTGCCCGCAATCCTGCCAGGCTGGGCTGGGCCGCAGCAGATAAACAAGTCCTGCTCAGCACACAGGAACCATCCACGGAAAACCCAGGGCTACCAGAAGTGGCAGTGCTGACTCAGCACCCCAAAGCCTTCCCACGAAATGGGAAGCCAGCCCCCTGCAGCTCAGGAGCAGTGCTGGTGGTTGGGCCAGCGCTGGGAGGACGTCGCATTGGCCTCTGTTGTGTTTTCAAGGACAGACGGAGAGCTTCTGCCACCCTCTCCCCACCTTAACTTCTCTGTAGTAGGCATATTGAGGCGTCTCTAGGTCGCAGTTGCCAGGTAGCTAATTTTAAACTTGTTTACAGTTAAATAATAAAGATTTGGGGACGATTAGTTGACTGCTGTGCTCCTTCTAACTTTTCTTAGGACAGCCACCCACCTGCTTGGTGTCGAACGAGCACTGCCATTTGGGACCATTTACTATGGCTCCTTCCTCCCAGCTTCACCTGTCTGCTCAAACCGACAGAAGCTCGGCCTCCCACTGCAGCTTACAGACCTCACTGCGCCTCCAGACGCGTTTTGGTGATGGCGTGCATTTGTACCTAGCAGTCCTATGCAATGGTTTTCATCCGTCTTTGCTTGACAGGCCTCCCAGTGCCCTCTGTGGGACCGTGCACCTGACAGCAAAGAGAACTGAAGCCAGTGAGCTTGGCACCAGTTTCCCCACCTACCTCACTGGGTCCTGGGGAAGACTCCAGGGTGAAAATCAAATCAGGGGGAAACTCGATTGGAGAACAGGGAACCAGATCCATATGCACTGTTACCTGCTCAGTAGTGGGTATACACATTTACTAGTGGATCTACACCCTGTCTAAAGCCTTAATGAAAGGCACTGCAGTAAATACCTCAATATCCAGCCTTTTGCCTGCTGTAATTCATATTCTTGAACACACTGAGAACAGCTAGCACCGGTCCCCCCGTTAGCTGCCTGAAAGCCAGCTGAAGTTCAGCAGGGGGGAGGCAGAAGAAATGTCTCCAACCTACTGCTTCCACAGGCGCCGTATTCTTAGCTTGCAAGAGAAGCCTACATATTCTTGTAGGTGTGGTCTCACTAAAGCGAAGTGATCGTTGATATGAAAACTTCCCTGGAGTAACAGGATCTCTTCAGTTCTTGTTATTTTCAGGACCATCACAGGTCCTGTACGTGGAAGGAAACCAAACCAAACCAAACCAAACCAAACCAAACCAAACCAAACCACCTTTGCTCTTGATTCGAATTACAGCTCTGTAAACATTTCAAGATACTATTATTCCAGTTTTGCAAATAAGAACAGATTTTTAAAGCATATGAAAACAGCTTTTTGTTTGTTTGTTTGTTTGTTTGTTTTTCCCATCATCCCTTTTGCTCTGCTCCAACTGTTTTTTCTTTGAAGTATTTTCAATGACGGGGTTCCTGATGTAGCCCTTCTACAGTCACTAAAAAACTATTGCTGTTTGATGTTTTGTTTCACTTTTTGAGTACCACTGATGTGTTTTATATCTAATGATGCCATCCACAGAAAGCATATGTCTGTCTGTTTTCTCATCTTGTCCTTGGGTGCACCTGTGCCTTGTAAGAGGACACTAGAAGCTGCTCTCACTGGAAACCTTAGTTCCAGCTCATTTCATCTGGTCTATAATAAGACCTTCTTCCCCTTCTCCCAATGGACTCTTACTGTTTAAGCCTACCACATGTACTACCAGGTTGTGCTGACTAAAGCTACTTCTTCATCCATGTGTGCACAGAGCAGTCAGCACGCACAGGGACGCAGGCAGTGCTGTGTAACACTTCCCTGCTGCAGGCACTGAAGAGTAAGCCCCAACCTGTGAAAGTCTGGATGAGTGTTTGCCAGTCTTAAGCCATTTCCCAGAAACTGTCGGTCATTTCAGCCTGCATTGGGATTCCACATTCACTTTTCCCCAGCCTGGCCAACAAATAAATTCACTCAACAGCTCGATATCGACAAATACTATACCAAAGAAAGTCTACAGCTCATTAAACTGTGCGCAAAGACTTATAAAAGCTCTGGAGAAGCCCAACAACACACAGCTACAAGTCCCATGCGCCCCGCTCCGCACTCCCTCAGCCCCAAGCAGCCTCACCCTCCCCGCACATCTTTCCCACAGCCAGAGGGCTGCAGCTGGTGCAACCCTTCCTGCATGGCCCAGCATGGGCACTGCCTCTGCAAAAGCCCTGACTCAGCCCTCGCTGCTCCCCGGTGTGCAGCTGTGGCTGTTAAGCCAAGGAGCACCCAAGTGCGGCTCGTACAGTCATTTAGCTCATTAGACTCAGACAGCTGTAGATTACACAGAGAACAACCGGGGGCAAACCTACCAGAGGAAAGGGAAGAGAACGCCCCAAGGATAGCTGCCCTGTAGCGTTGCTTCTCCTGTTTCCACACCACCAGTTTTGGCTTGCTCCTCTGAGTAGTCCTAAGCAGAAATCTGATCTGCACATTTGGGTTCAAAATGGGCCAATTTCCTGCCGTAGTACTCCATGTGTTTGGTATCTAGATCGGCATGGGAAGGGAGCTGCCTTCACAGCAGGGGCTCTGCAAACCTTCCCTGAATTTCAACGTGGAGGCCTGGCTGTGGTTTCACAGCATGCACAGCCCAACCATGAGGGGCAGAACGAGCCTGGGAGAGGGGGACAGCCTTTGGAGGAGAGCTGGATGCTGAGAGCAGGTTGTGTCTGCCCGGGATGTCTTTTGCCACTGATGACAACAGATTATGTCCCCTCCCGCATGTCCCCACGGCCGGTGTGCACAGAGCAGCTGCTCTTTGGGCTCTGTTGCCCCACGAGGGCACCTGCGTGTCCTACCTACACCAGTTGGAGCAGCTGTGAAACGCATCCTGTAACCTGCTGGAAGGTGACTTCCCCGTCACGTCATGGCAGGCGTATTTTCATGTGGACAGGGCAGGAGGAGCCAGGGCTTTGCAGCAATTGTGCCGAGCAATATTCCAAGTCCCAGTCCTGTCTCGCCGTCCAGATGTTTCTAGAGACACCAACCCAGTGCATACCAGACTGAGGGCTGCTCGTTCCCACCAGCCAGGCCCTGCATGAGGAAAGGATATTTGCTCTGTTTAACCTCATTTATTCCTTAGCAACCGAAAGCTCCCTGTACTTTCCCATCTTGGGGGCTTACGTGCGGATCCCCACTCAGTGACATTCTCACACCATGAATGATTAAGGAATCTGAATCTTTAAAAATTGCCAGATCCCATTTCTATTCCTAAATACTGCCCTATAGAGAGAGATAAGCCTGGGAGGCCAAGGGATTTTTGTCAGTGATCCCCTTTTATGGGGCCAAGAAGCAGTGCTAAAAGGGAGGGCTGGGCCATTCCTGCCCTCCGTGCCCACGCTTTGCAAGGATTTATGCATTCGTCCTCTTTCACCTAGCTGCACGAGGAAGGCTCGGCTCTCGCTCGGGTTGTACCACGCAGCCGTGCAGCAAGTCTCAGAGGGTATGGTCTGCACCAGCCAGTGCTAACGGGAAGAGGGGATTAATACCTGCTTAATCCCTGGGTATCCGTGCCAGCAGTGAAATCCTAACAAGGCCAAGGCCATGGGCAACTATCTCAAGGTTAATTGAGGTTAATATTCAAGGTAAATTAGATACGAGGCTACTTTGAACAGTCTTTTCCTGAGAGAGCTGCCCATTGCCATGGGCAATGTCTTTGCATTTTGGAAATGAATGGCATTTTGCTTCTCATTCATTAATATCATATTTTTACCCTAATGAGGGCGAAGTGCGGAGGGTTAACCTTTCAGCAAGGTCGCTGCTGTGCAGGACATTTTTCCCCAACAGAGCTCTTGAGAACATCGTATTGGAGTGCTTTCCTGATCTACTGCACTATTTTCCTGGCTGGATGAGGCTGACTGGACCTGTTTAATTTATGCCTAGGACCAACTCAGTCATCAATCCACTACAGCCTTGGTAGATGAGTTTCACTGTCTCAGCTGCATCTTCCTGTGGGAAGAGATGGGATTACAAACCAGGGGGCAGGAGAAAACAGCCAGAAAACACAGAATGTCCTTAGCAGCCCTGCTTGACCTCAGAGCCTGCAGGCCCAGGGCAATGGTAGCGTCACAGCAAAGCCAGCAGCTGGAATTCAACTGCCCCAGCAGGAACTGGAGCCAAACGGACTAACTGAAATATACCTTCACGCTGATCTCTCTGAATCAACACTCTGCTATTTACAGTAGTGTATAATAATATTGAATCAAGATTTGCATGGGGCAATTTCTATTCCACAGCTCAAGATAACTTTCCAATAAGTTTTTTTTTCAGAGATGCGAAAACATTTACTTTAATGATAATGAAAATAAAGTCAGTAAAATCTCTTTGTCCTGTCGTTTCGATCAGATAAACCATATCTACCAACTGTTAGGAGGAGGATTAACTTGGGTTGACATTTTTTTTTATGTACTATGAGAAAAGCCCTGGGGCCAAAACATTTACAGGCCAGGTTTTAGCGTATGTTGATCTAATAGTTTCTCTGAAGAAAATTTCTTTAGACCTGGCAGGTGTGTATTGGTTTTCATTACTTCAAGTGTCTACTAGCAAAGTTTTAATTAACAGGATTGTACATAAAATATTTCCTGTGTTGTAAGCGTGAGGAAGATGGAGGCAAGACTCCTGCTTCTCTTTCTGAGCAGGGCATGGTGGGCAGGGCTGCAGTACTCCTGCCTAACTCTCTGGTGGCCGTCAAGCGAGGAGGATAAAACCTCCTCCGATACCAGATATGCCTGTGGTGTGTTACGTGCAAGACCTCAGTCCTGCTGTGTCAGGCCCTGCAGAAACTCTCTGCTGTGGGCTAAAGGGAAACAGAGGGACCACGAGGTGGGGACACTCGGCTGCAGTCACCCGGCGGGTCTGGGACAGCTGCACCAGGGACTGGCCCTCACGTGCCCCAAGACCTCCCCGTAGGATCTAACCCTCCTCAGCTGGCTGTCCACCTCTGCCATCCCTCCTGGGGAGATGCCCACTTCTGAGGGCTGTGGAAGAGCAGGCAGCGAGCTCGGCAAGCTGCTCGCCTATTGCAAACATAACAGGAGAAACCCCAGCGTTTGCTTTGCCTCTTATCAGAGACGTTAGACCACAAGAGATAAGGTTATTAGCAAAAACATAACGCTGGTGCTCCAGTCAGATCGTGGAGGAGATAGACCACTTATCTTATCAGCTCTTTTAGAAAAGCTCCCTCACTGGTGCTGTAATTTTCTGATAATATTATAAACAAAATTGATAACATTTTATTCTTTCTGATCAGGTTCTTTTCACTTACTTTTTTTTTTTTTTTAAACAGGTTGTCTTTTTTCTTCTCAGTGAGTGCATTTTCCCTATGAAGTCCTCATCTCGCCTGCTCCATTTTTCTCTTTTAGATCCATTTCATCCTTGTTCTAGATTGTTTTGATTGCATTTTTTTTTACAGTCCTCTGCTTTCTCTCTTTCAGCAGAGATGCTGGTCAAGGGAATAGGCTTTTGATAGTGACAGCAACAAATGGGACAATTTGCACTTCATCCCAAGCCCCATTCTTTATCTGGTAAGCGTTTATTTAACATGGATTGTGGAGTCCTTTCGAGGTCTTAGGAAAGAGCAGCTTCATGATTTAGCTTTGGATTCCCCCAGGAGAGGAGGGTGTGTTCCTGCCCCGCAGGCACACAGTTAGGCAGGGCTCTCCTTTCCTTGGCATCTTGGTGGCAATGAGAGGTGAGTGGTGGAGAACTGGGCTTCGTGCACCACGGACGTGCTGCTGTGTGAGTCCAGGACCAGCAAACCCAGCTGCTGGGCAGCCTGACTGGGATCCAGGAACAGGCATTGCTCCTGTGTCCATAGATCTGTGTGCCCTGTGCATGTCCAGCAGTCCCTCGCAATTTCTCCTTTCACACCACCATCCCTGGTTTTGAATGACTTCATATTTTTTTCTGTGAATGTTCCCATCCCTGGCTCGGTGCTGCGATGCTTGGTGTCTGCTCCACGTGCCTAGAACATGATTTCTCTGGGGCTCTATTTAAACCAGCTCCCCCATAACCCTGCACTAACATTCAGCAGTGCTCTGAATGTTAATTCAAAGCTTGCTTTTACTACATTACATAAAACTGAAGAATCAGGAGGCATGAAAGCTCTCTGGTGAGCTGCTTGCAAAGGGAGGTTTCCTGAGCGGTACCTGCTGTAGGTGCCTTTTCTTGGACATTAGAGTTCATGGCTGGGAATGCAAAAGCACCTTCATGCAAACAAAAATTAGGTCCTAAATTATGAAGTGCTAATCCTGTACCACTCAAATTAGTGAGAGATTAGTCACTTGTTTCAAGGGGCACGGGGTCAAGCTCTACCAGAAAAACACAGTCAGCCTCGATTTATCGTGCAGGTTTTCACGGGACAGTCTTTGAGAAGATCTCAGTATGGCAAATTAACCGGTATGTAGAAACCCCCATTAGAGCCATCTGTATTCTCCTTATCGTGCCATGCAAGTCAAGCTGAAAATTTGGGTCGTTACCATGCAGATTATAACTAATTTCATACATATGATTTTGAAAGAGATCACTTTACAGGACCTTTGCACAGGGATTACTCGCAATCCTCCTTGAGGGGTGATCTCAAAAGTTTTTTCTCAGTATGATAGATTGATTTTTCTTTTGTCCATTTGGATGATTAAAGCAGAGATCTTGACAGGTCCTCCTACAAAGGGTCAAGTCCTGCTCCTGGAAAGATGGGAGCTGGCATCTGGTAGCCTGAAACTGGGACAGGCATTCTGAAATCCAAACGCTTGGCCATGGCATTAATTCAAAATGTCTGGATGGGACTGTGTTTGTCTGCCCGTGTGCTTCTCATATGCACTTTCCAGGACTTGTCCTTCCTAGAATAACATAAATCTCCGAGTGACGCTGTCTGACTGCCCTCAGAGTACCTCAGCCAGAGTAGGACACGTTGCCTTAAATCATTTTTAATCCTGTCCCTTCCGTGGCGTATGTTAATGCCTTGCGTATGCTGCTCTGCTCTTAGAGCCCGGGGAGAGGCTGAGTTACTGCGCTGGCTGGGGAACCAACAGCTTCATGCACTGGTGTATTTTCCCCATGTGTCAGTAGTATATGCTTTAAAAAGACTTTTTTTTTTCTGTGATATACACTCTGGCAAACCGAGTACTGGCAAAAAATGCAGAGCAAGATAGTTTTTCCCGATCAGCAGAGTTCCTTACTTATAAAGCAGCAAAGCAGCAGCCCTTCCCCAGGGGCAGAGCAGCGCTGCTCCATGCACAGGCTGGCAGTGACCGCAGCATGCTCCGGGCTCCGCGATCCAGCCCGCTTCCTTCTTCATTCCAGGAACACCATGCAGCCCTTAAAAGCTTGACTTTGCTAATGGATGTGGTTTCTCTATAAATACTGGCCTGGTTTGTAATATGTAATATCGGGTCATTTTGGCTCTGTGTCATATGAAGATCTCATTTATAAATGACTCCTAAAGGGAGGATAAGTGCTTAAAACCACACATTTTATACACATGAATGGGCTCTGTTATAAATGGTTACGACAAGATGAGAGGAAGATGTCACGATGTTTTGTAGGACCTCTTGGACTCTGTAAAAAGCAGTAACAATCAACTGGCCTATTGGTCAGTCAATAACAACTCACATTGTATTTGTAAAAGGAAAACTCAAAATACATCCTCTTTTCCTCTTTCTCTTTCTCTTTCTCTTTCTCTTTCTCTTTCTCTTTCTCTTTCTCTTTCTCTTTCTCTTTCTCTTTCTCTTTCTCTTTCTTTAATAAATATTGCAGGCTGAGGAATCCTTTAACTTGTAGGATCCCCTCGAAGATCCCCAAGATCCACAAGTAGGAACAGTAACTCCGATCCATTTCCCTCTCACTGCTCAAATCACAATCATGAAGCAAACGACCTCCAACACAACACACAAAACAATTTGGAGACCTATTTCAGCTGCTGCCAGAAGTCCAGTAGCCCAGAACACATAGTTCAAAATGGACTTATTAACATCTGCAGACAGACCCGAGACATACATACATCTCCTGGTTTGAGAATGTAGGAAGAATGTGAAAGGGACAAATGAAGAGAGACGCAAGTTCTCCAGCTGCTACATAAGGACAGAAGTCTTTACCTGACAGCAATGTAACACCATCATTTAATACAAACCAACCTCAAGCCCCTTTTCACCAAAGGAAGCGGTGGCAGAGGGAAGCAGAGCGGCACTATGTGAGTGCTCGGCCGGCCTGGCCAGCTGCTGCTGCGTGGAGCGAAGCGGCTGCGGGGTTTGGTGTGGAAGCGCACCCACGCGAACCCCGCTGCCGCACGCTGTGTGCCTCCAGCCAGAGCAGGAATTGCTTTGACTCAGCTGCAGAAGCACTCAGGGGTTGTGTGGGAGGCCCCAGAACACGTAACAAATCATGGAGTAACAAAGGGAATTAAAAGGTGGTAATGTGATCCATGATTTAAGAACTCGGATTAAATATTGAATTAAGCCCCATTCCCGTTCAGCCTGCAGCCAGTCCCTTCTTTGCTGTGAGATGGCACTGGGGCCAGATTCTGCTCCTGCATCCATCTGAATGAGGAACTGCAACGGAGTTATGTCAGAACAAGCCTGGGATGGCGAGAGGAGCCTGAAGCCAGGGCAGCAACGCGGTCAGGGCATGCCCAGGAGGGAATGGGATGAACGGGTCTCCTGACACAGTTGTCAGTGTAGGCAGACAGGCCCTAATTGGTCTGATCTTATTACTTTTTCTAAAAGCTTTGAACTTTGCACAGGATGCCTTGGGCCTGCAGGAGCCTCGCAGCTCTAGGTGGGGAATTAGCAGGATGGCCGGGCTGCCTCCACCTCCTCCAGCTGAATGTCATCGTCCAGGGGCAGCGGTTTGGTGATGAAGGGCTGGCAGGTGGGATCAGCTGATGGCCATGGCTGGGGCATCCACACGGCAGCTTTACCAGGCCGTAATGTATTCTGCAGTAGGTAAAGGATAAAGCTTGTAAAACGTTTGTTTTAAGTCTTAAAATATCAAATTCCCCATAACTATGGGCTTCCTAAAACTGGCCCTGGTAATTGTAAGTGTTGAGCCATGAATAATTTCACGCTAGGAGGTGCATTAATTTTAAACTCCCCCTGCCTCCTCCAGACATTGTGAAAGCACATTTCCAGTGAGGACAAGTTTATGATCTTATCCAGGACAACTGGTGCAATAATATGAAATGAAAACCAAGACAAAAATGTCATTGTCTGCGCATTTGGTACAAAGGGATCCTGAAGAAAGTTCCCTTTGCAGCCTGGGAGCAGAGGTGCTCCAAAGGTGTGAGCGAGATTTATGGAGCCTCTCCAACCCTGCCAGCTCCAACCATCGGCAGCCTGGTGTCTAGGGACTGTTTCAAGGAACAGGAAGGAGTTTCAACACCGCTGTCCCTACAACTGTTTGCATTTAAAATCTTTAACCACCCCTTTACAAAAATTCCCTGAGACCTCGGACCAGGTTGATCCAGATGTAGCACGCTTGGTTCCAGAAGTAGCCTGCAGTCCGGGGTACTTGGGTTTGTAATCTCACTGTCATTAAGTTCAAGGCGGTGGCATAAATGTCAAGGATCTGTTTGGCAAGCTCTGCCTGCTTAACATCTACACGTGTTTCTGTCTGTTCACATTTATGGCAGCAACCCCATCGTTTCCCAGCTCACTCAGAAATCACACCTCAGTCAGAGAGGAAACAAGCGAGGCTGACTGCAGAAAAGATGCGAGATTGCTATCTTGGGCAGGGCACCTCGCAGCGTATTTACCATGCAGGCTGTGTCTGAGGCAGCACTGTCAACACCGTCCTCAAGGAGGATGTATAATACAGATGTTAAACACCGATTATCCTGCTGAAGATCAGGTAAGTTAAATACCAGTAAGGGTGTGATGCTTAGCACTGCACACACTGGGGGTGATATTCTCCCCCCGACTTTCCCAGCAGCCCTCCTTCAGCCCGTACTGTTAGCACATCGCCCTGCATGAGCTGTTACAGCACTGCACATTGGGAGGCAAAAAATCTGTCCGGACTAACTCTTAGAAGCTGCAGTGCTAACGCACTGACAAATTCATTCTCAGTTGTTCTCAGTCCCTTTGGATTGAGCTAAACACCCCGAGCTGGAGGTGCAGGAGGTGCAGGCGGTCCTGGTTTATACCAGGACACGGCAGTTCAGAGGTCATGAAGTTCTCGGGCTGCACAAGGTAGAATTTTGCTTCTGTGCCTCATCTGTGCCCCTGAAAAATGTTTTTTAGGGGACTGTTTATGACTGTGCCCTATTTGTCCTTTAAAACAGTATAATACCACTGAAGTCAGCAATAAAATATTTTCTTGGGATGTTTTTGTGCTTCCTTTTGAACCTTTAAGAAAAATATGTCAGTGTGACACTATTACTAGGATGAAATTTTCCCCTAGAAATCAAAGCACAACGAAAACTCTTTATCAGTTTCCCCTTTCTCTTCAGAAAGCTGTGGTAGCAGATGCTTTAAACTCTTTCTTGGGTGAAGGGGAAAGGTTGGATTACTGAAAAAACAAGGCAGGCTTCAGCGTGTGGAGGAGGCATTAGGAACTGCTTAGGATCTCAGACCTGCAACACCTTGAACCCATCACCAGCCAGAACCGTGATGGATGGGAGAGGATAAAGGGCAGCCTAGCTGACCCATGATGCCTTCCAGTGCCCTCCAAGAAACAAGAAGAAAAGAGATTCTTATCACTCTGTGAAAGAACAGAGGGGAAAATTATCATTAAAATGCCTTCCTAATAAAACTAACAAACAGGGGCTCTTTTTCTTTCAAACGCCATTCTCTTATCCCTTCCCTACAAGCTTCAAGATGGCCATGACTTGAAGAATTTTAGTCCTTGGGTGAACCTCTCCTGAGCAGAGGTCACATCCTTTTGCCTAGACTTTAGTTTTGTTAGACAGTCTTCTTTGAAAACCTCAATAAAATAAATAATTTGGGGTGTATCTTTTTAGTCTTCAGTGCATCAGCTTGTTATGTAGAATTATGGTAATACACGTAATTAATACATGAAATACAATTGTTGTATTTGTGACTCTGAATGCACACCCCACATCACCTGCTGGAGAATCACTGATGAAACATGAGTGAGTCACTTTATTTCTCTGTTTGCTTTAGGTCTGGGAATTTTGCTATCGCTGTGGTAAACACTGACGTCAAGTAGTGAAGAGTTAGGTGTGCTATGGAAACCAGAGCAATTACAGATCTCATAGCAAACAACTTACAGGATAATGCTGACCACTGAAAGTTAATTTCCGCATTTTCCCCCATTGATATTTGCAGACTGGCACTCACAGCCCACCAAAACCCATCCATTTCCCCTCCCAAACTTCCATGCCCAGCTTTCCCCTTGCCTCTGCTCAGCATCATCCTGCACCCCAGGAACCTGACTGCCTCCTCATGCTCCAAACGCCTGCCCAGATGCTGTCCTGTTCGTAGCTCTCAGGGGACAAGCCTCTGTCTCTCCTCTCAGCTCTCAGAGCCCATCCTTCTTAACCTCCCAGTCCCCTTCTGCTCCCAGGGCTCTGCACCTCTCATCTTCCACGGTCAGTCTTGAAACTGAGTACCACTTAGTTTGAAAGCCAAAAAGCAGGAATTTCTTTGGACTTGTGGATGTTTAATAAGCCAGTATCTGTGGTTCCCTAACACCTGGTGCCCCATAATCCAAAGTTTTAGGAAGCCTTCAGGCTCAGATTCCACCTATGCATCAGGTTGTTTGTTAGGCAGACACCACGGCTCTAAGGGAAACAGGCACAGCTCTAGGAGCTGAACCCTGAATCCAAGGAATTCTCCATCCAGCTGTCCTAGTATTTGGTCACATATTAACCACTCCAAAACATTTGATTTTAGGTTCTTTGAAACCAATCCTTTACCCCAGTATTGGGTTTGGGTTGTTAGCATCATGCTAATCCCCACAGACCTTTGGAATTTATCCTGCAAGTTGATGACTACATCAAAGGTGTCTGGGTAGGAGAAGGCAGGACAGATACATTAATTCTTAACACAGGAAATCCCCACTGTCCTGTGGCTGCGCTGCCATTTGTGAAGGTATCCTCATGTTCTTTCCTTTGCCACCCTCACCACCTTGTCGCCCTCTCTTGACGTACATCCAAGAGTATTGCCCAAAATAGGTTTCCCTGGTGGGGAAACTGAGCTCAAACTCCTGAAAATCAACGTATTTCTGTAAGAAAAAAGCTAAACACACTCGTATCTGGTAGCTGGATGGGACCTGCTCTCTGCGTGGGTCTCAGAACTGATATGCAATTCTGGGACCCAGCAAATTCATTCCTACTAATTCAAAAGCTCACCCTGCTAATCCTTCTCCTTTATTTTCATGCTATTCAAACCAAGGATCAAGGTGTACTTTCAAAACAAAATGCCGGTCTTACTCCACAACTGCTCCATGAGAGCAGAGCCCTGTGCCCCTCGCAGCCAGCCAGATGCATTTACAGAGATGATGGGTAGCTTTAGGAGTCAGACCTGCCCAGAAGTGACATGATGCAGCAAGTGTGCTTTTCCATCACACCTTCTTGGTGGTCTCAGGGGCTGTTAGGAGAAGCCTGCAAAGCTGAGTGATTCCTGGGGCGTTCTGTACTGTCCAGCTACAGGACACCTCACATGGCTTCAAGTTCTGGATAACTGCAATCAAGGAATTGCACGCGGAACTGCTGCAGTCAGTGCTGAAACACTGCAGTGGGGATGCTACCAGGCATCGTGGTCTTTCTGTTGAGTATGGAGCTGGAAGTGTTTCCCAAAGGCTGTTGTGATATGGTGTCCCAGATTTTGCCTGCCCTGGGACATCACGCTAACACCAAGGAATTGCTTTTGGACGTGAAAAAATCAGGTCACTTATACATACAGGCAAAAGACTTGGTTTAAATGTAGCTAAACCAGCAGAAAAAGGCTCTTTTGCCCCCATGCTGTCCATCACCCAGCACAGCAGCTCCTCGAGCAGGAAGAGCTGTACCAGGCAGCCAGGGCAGCGGGGCTCACATCAGATGCTATAAAAATGTGTGATTTCCTGGCCTGCCACCACACAGCTCCGACCCATTGCAGCCTTGCTACCGAGTGCCCGACTTACTGAAACACCCCAGATCACTTGTAAACCTTGGCTCTTCTCCTCCAGAGCCTGCCAAGTTCCCATGATCACTGACTGGGGGGTAGTTTGTAACCTTTCTCCATTAAGGGTTTATTCCTAATCCTGTCGGTTCCTATCTCACAATGACATAGCTTGGATCCCCCAAACATTCCAGTAATTCTTCTCTTTTGAGCCGGCAGACGCTGTGCTTCCTTGGCAAGCAGGCGTCCTGCATTCCTGGACTCGCTTCCCAAGCTGCCTTGCCCACTCCTTAGGAATGGCTCCCTGCAGGGACTTATTTCCTTAAGGATAAGATGTTTTCATACCCTGGCCGGTTTCCCACTTCCTATCATCACATGTATCCCATGCAAAGAGGGAGCAGAGTGCCGTGGGTTTCTCCTCAGTAGTTGTGAGCGCCTGGACACCTCAGGAGGACAAACAGGTGCCTGCAGGGTGTGCGGTCCCTCCCTGCAACCTGGGGGCCTTGGTGCAAGCTCTGCCTGAGGCATAACAATCTACAAGGAACAGAAGTGCCTCATTAAGCCCCAGGGACTCCCAAGGAGTGCTCCCAGGTTTATGGCACAAAGCAGATTCTCAGAAGATACCAGCACTGGGAAAGCCAGTGCAGTACAAGACCTCACACTCACAAGCTGTGCTGATGCACGAGGATGTCTTGGACTCCAAGCCCCTTTCAAGCTCACGTGAGAGTGCCTGAACATGATGCTCTTCTCCAGGAGCAGTTGCTGAGATGTACCTGGGCTGAGTTAGCTGCTGTGTGCACTGTGTGCCTCCTACCGTGGTCCATACGCACGCAGTCCAGAAGAGCAGCATTTGGCATCCCACTGTCTCCCTGGTCCCACTGGGGTTCTGCAGCAGGAGCTGGTGCAGGGCCCCCATGCAGGACTTCCTCAAGCCTCAATTCAGGTGTTTTCACCAAGCAGCGTGGCACAGAGCTGGACACAAGCTAAACACCGACTGTTGGGCTGCTTATTGCAGGTCTCAGCCAACGCGCTGTTTGGTTTAATCTGTCTCCAAATGCTCTTAGCTACTTGTTTTCTCATTTGCTTTCCACCTCTGGGCTCCCAGGGTTGCTGCCAGCGCTTGAACACATTTCTGTACGAATTCCAGCTTATTTAGGACATGAATGAACTCCCTTCCCGTTGAGGAAGAAGCCCGGTGTTGGCAGGGAAGGTGACCCGGCTGCTCCAGAGCGGCTCAGCCCGCAGCCTCCCTCCCGCAGCCTCCCTCCCGCACGGCTCCGGCTCCGGCTCCGGCCGCAGCCCGGCGGGGGCAGCTCCCGGCCCGGGGGGACCCCTGGCGGGCACCGCCCGCAGCGCGGCCCCGGCCGGCCGCAGGTTTCCTGCTGCGGAGCTGCTGCCAGGAATGGTGGTGGCTTTTTTTTTTTTTTTCCATTTTCACCGAAAAATCTACATTGCAGATCTAGTTTCAGGGCCCTCGCTGCCTTGTGCTGGTTCAAACACAGCCTTTAATTACTTCTGCCAGAATTTTAAAGCAATTATATAGGAAGATAATGTAAAAAGCATTACGATTTTCACAGTATCTCTGCTGAGGAAGAACTTGGCAGCTGTGACTGCGCAGTGTGCCAGACTCCCTCTCGCTGTCCAAGCCCACTGGCCCCACGAGTCACTGTCAAAGCAGAAACGCGAACGGGGTGAGTGAACGTCCGTGTCAGCCTCGGGAGCACCCGAAGCCCAGCAGCAGCACAGCAAGCTGGGGCAGGAGGCCAAGGGCAGGGAGATGCACAAGTCTGCTGGCCAGAGCAGATGCTCTAAGTCAGTATCCAAGAAGCTGTCACTACTGCAGGAGCCCAAAACACGGGTGATCCTGGGACAGCCTCCTGCTCTGCACAAGTTTTCAGGACAGGCTGGAAAAGTTGTTCTCCTTTTTAATGTATGAGAAAAAATACAAGGCAGGACGCTGCATTGGAGCTGGGGCATTCTCCCATACAGAAAATGCCACACAGGCCTGCACATTTCCAGCACGCACCCAGCAACATGCAATTTCCTTCCCCAGTACTGCAGGGGCATCACCTGCTGCATCGCCAGGAGACAGGGAGCGTGCTGCAGCTGCTGGCTGAGCGCAGGCCTCTGCAGCTGAGCAGCTGGGTCCCTGTGGAAATGAGATGCTGGGAGCTTCTGGTGCTGAGGAGTGCCTGGGAGGTTGCTCTAGCTGAGCACTTCATTTTCCTCAGCTTGAAAACAAGGTAGTAATGTATGACCTGCAAGGGTGCCGTTAGCATTACAGAGATCTTTGACATCCCTGGATGAGAAGTACTGAAGAAATGCAGCCTATCAAAAATGCAGTTTTCTCCTTTGCCAATTCTATTCTGCTCCAAGAAAAGGCGCTTTTGCAATGACAGCCGGGATGAGCTGGTTTTGACAAGTCAGAGTATGCAGATTTTGATGGAAGATTTAAGTGAAACACAAGTGAAACACGACTAAAAGACCAGTATGGGGTACACTGCCTTCGCCTTCCTTGCACAGGTGCTTCACCTCCCTTTGAAACCAGAGAGGCAGGGTGCTCCAAGTGTCAAGGAACTCCTGCTGGATTACAGCAAGACACCAGTGAGTCCAGGAGATCACGTGGAATATGTTTGCTCAGATAAATTCTCCAGCGTATTCTCCCGTTGGGCTTTCTGCTGGACCAGCCTGGAGCAGAGCCAGCTGTGTCATTGCTGATCTCCTCAGCTGCTGTAACTCACTGTAGTTTTCAGGTGGTGGATTTATTACAGGGCATGTTCTCACACTTGCATGCCACTGTCTAGAATAAAATCTTTTGCAGCTAAAAAAATCTGCTGTTTTTATTTTAATTTTACACTGAGGGTGGGATTTTCCTCCAAGTTTGGCTCCCTCTCTCACACCTCCTTGTGGGAGCTGCACGAAGGCTGTCCAGGGCCAGCTGAAAGTCAATGCTTCCCTGCTCCAACTGCAGGTCTTTGTTGCAGCCAAAAGCCTGGCTTATGATACACCACTTGAAAACAAAATTGTGCTCAGTAATTCTGGGACTTGAAGCAAAGCCAAGATCTTGGGCATGTCCAGGTAAATAGCAACAGTTTCTTTTGGAACAGGTCAAGGTTTTGTCTGTTAAAACCTTGCGCTTGGAAACTTAGCTGCTTGGCCACCCTAGGCACCAACACCTGCACTTAGGCTAGCGACAAGCCCAGCAAAGCGAACGTGCACTTACTGAGTGCCCCGGACGGGCTTCGGGCAGAGCTGCACGTGGAGGTTTTCCCTGGGATGCCTTGCAGAGCGCTGCCCAGGCTGCCTGGGGTGGGCTGAGCCTCACAGCCCAGAGGAAAGGCGCTGGGCAGAGAGGAGCGTGCTGCACCCGTGCTGATGCGCTGTGGAAAGCTCCGCTGGATGCAGCAGTTGGTCTCGGGGCTCCGCTGACAAGTGCTGGCGTGCCTGCTCACGCACTTGGGAGAAGGCATTCGGAGAGGTTCTTCTGATTTTATAGCATCAGCTGACATCTGGGGCCACAACCTGCTTTGGCGGAGTTAAGGCAGAAGAGAAAGGAGATTTTGCCAATGTGTTAACTTTTAATTAAACCTTAATGCCTTAATTAAAGCAAGGAGGGCTTAATTAAGGACTTAACTAAAATTTAATACTTTAATGGGACTAAAGACTTTAATTTATCACTGAGCTGAAAAAGAAAAAAAAAAAAAAGAAGAGGGCTCCCTCGGAGATGCACATACACAGCAGCCAATTATGAAAGAATCCCGGGGTGTCAGGTTCGTCAGTCAGAGCGTGCTGTGCGCTCGGGGGATCTGCGCTTGTTTTCCATGATACCTGCCTACGACTTCAGCGTAACTTGAGGTTGTCTGATTAAGAGGCATGTGGTACCTTCGCTTCTTTCCAAACATTTTCGGTGCTGGCAAAGCCCTGTGTCTGGGCTGTCTGACTCACGCTGTGAGGTCAGCCCCGGGACGAGCCGGGTGTCCTGGTGCACCTGCAGCCACCCAGGCTCCCAGCCCACAAGCTGCGTGGCGGGGCGGTGTGTGGCTGGAGGTGCCCCGTCACCGGCACTCGGCCCACGGCTCCCAAAGGACTGGCCAGCCCTGCCCAGCGGTATGACAGTGGCAGGAATGCTGCGAGGCATTTGGCTGGCTTTTAAAGGGCAGGCTTTCATGGGGTTCAGAGCTCTGTACCTCCCACCTTCCTCAGACGGGATGTTTATCTACTTTGTGGCATTTTGTGCGGCTGGGAAATACAAATCCAAGCCAGCAGAGCTCACTTTCAGCTTAAGTGTGCTGGCATTACACAGCAACGTTTGGGCCACAAATAAGTGAACTTTAAGGGACTTCTGTTACAGCATCTGAAAGAGTCCCTCCATGCACTGACCTTTCAAAGGAATAATTTCCAGCCATTTGGCCTTTGAAAGCTCTTAACCCACTGAATCGATGAATGTAGTTACTTAAAAAGAAATCAGGACTATTGACAAGAACAAGAAAATCTACCCTTACACAACTGTGGTTGTGCCCCGTAGTATTTTCAGCAATGGGTCTGGAAAATCTCCTGAAAGGCCAGTAGGTATTATTGCAATTTTACCAGTGCAGAAGTTGAGGTACGGGGCAGTTAAATGACTAATCCAAGATCAGACAGTGACCTCGCAGATATTTTGAAGACCCTTCCCTACCAGGCAGTGTGCAGCTGCATGCCTTTGAAGGGGATTGGAGCTTAAAAAGAGCCTTAGGTTCAGAAAATGCAGCCCCTCTCCTGGGTGTAACGTGATCCTGTTTGGAGCTTGGCATTTTGGCCAGACTGTCATTTCTTCCAACAGCAATCTGCCCAGCCTATGCAGAAAGGACACATATGTTTCCTATAACGAGACTGTACGTTATTTTTTATATACATAGGAAGACCATAATACTTGAGAAGACTCATTACTGGCTATCCATTCATATCTGCCATTCTCTACGGAATTGCCTAGGCCTAATATGTTAACTGCATCAGACGTGCCGAGGGCCAGAGCTTCATCTCTGTCCAAGGAGCGCACAGCACAGCGGGGCGCGGGAGGGCCGGCGTGTCAGGGTGCCAAGTCTGCTCCCTGGCTCTCTGCCTGCCTTCGTCAGGAGCAGCGCAAGCCCCCAGCAAGCTCAGCGATGCTTCAGCAGCTGCTCACTGCCAGAGGGGAGAGCGCAGCTGGGGAGCAGTGGGGCAGGGCGTGATGCAGGTAGCCCAGACGCATCCCCTGGGCCAGTTTGCTACAGGGACACTGAGGCACAGGAGCCTTCAGGGCGCCTCGCTGGGGTGCTGGTCCAAGGATGCGCAAGCTTTAGGTGCTCCTCCAAACCATGTTGGCGATTCCTCCCATAAATCAGGAAGCTGTGGTAGGCTTTGCTGCTGGCACCCCTCCCCGGGACAGCGGGGGAGCGCCCTGACAGCACAGCCCGCTTGCTGTGTCCTCATTCTTGGCCCTGTGGAGGCAGCTGGGGGTGAGGGGCTGGGGACCTGCCCCGTGCACTGCCAGTAATTATTCCACTTTGATTCTTGCTCATCTCTGGCCCATGAAATCAAGGCCAAACTCTGGAGCATGTGTGGGGGTGAGGAGATGGAAACTGGGCCCAAACCGCCTTAACTGGTTCCACAGAGCTGCTGCTTTCCGCAGCGAGCAAGCCAGAACAATGTCATCTCAATACCCCACACTAATCTGGGGGAAACTGAGCGTGACTGACTTCACGCATGACAGCCTGGAAGCCAAGCATGGGAGGTCAGCACCAGCCTCGCTCCAAGCTCCCTCGCAGCCGGCTTGGAGAGACGAGGCCCACGGATAGCTGTCCCGCTGCCCTGTCCCCGGGGCTCAGCATCCACTGCCACCGGGCTTGTCCGTCACTCCCCGACCCCAGTCCCCATGCTGACAGCCTGGCCGGGCTCCCAGGGTCCCACCTACCCACCGACGAGAGAGGCCGGTGCACGTTTCAGGCATGCTGTCATTAACAAATGAGGCACAGCGCTTGATTAATTCCACAGGTTTCTTCCATTAGGAGCCACTACATCATTGCTACACAAGAGCCTTCCTCCCCTCAGCGCTGACCTTCCTCCCACAGCTCGCCCATTTCCCTCGGCTGTGGAAGTTATTACAGACTGGTTATTTGAAAGACCTGGAAACCGGGGCAGCCGCTGCTTCCTTTCATCTCCAGCTCTGCTGCTCCTCACTCCTTGGCAGTTTGGAAGGATGGTGGAAGTAATTAATGGCTGGGGAGGGGAGGAGGAGGTGCTCCTAAGAGGGGAGTCAAAAATTCCTCTTGACAATGACCACATGTCTGAGGCTTGGCTACCAGTTCACCTGACAGCAGTAAGGGCCTAATAGTCATTAGTCACCACTGCAGACACGCTCCTTGCACTTCTCTGTGTTCCTTTTTTTCCCAATGAAGGCAGAAAATAAAACAGCATCAGCCACCCCAGCGCTTTCAACCATCTTTTGTCATCTCGTGGGGAAGAGAGCGGAGAACTGATGGCTCGGAGAGCTTTGTCAGCATGCCTGGCCAAAGGCAGAGAAGTAGAGCAGATAAAACTAAGGTTCACAAAGGGAATGAGACAACTGGGAATGGATGGAGAATTCCCCCAGGGATTGGTATGGAAAGGTTGTGTGACCTGATTTCGTGTGGCTTTAGCTCACCGTCTGTTTTCTGTAGAGGACCTTCTGTAGCCTTTTCTCTAGCTCCCTGCCTTTCATTTTGCTCTGTACCTGACATTGGGTTATCTAAGGGCTTATTTTCAAATAACTTTTTTCCTCAGATGCAAATTACAGAAGCATCGTGTTTGGGGCAGCGTGGAGCAAGGCTCAGAGCTCAGCTCCTGCCACCGGCCCCGTGCCTCCTGCGGCTGGGAGGCTGAGGCACGCAGCCTGCATGCTGCTCTCCTCGCTGACTTCCCCGCCCGCTCACACATGATAATATCTGAGGTTTTGGCTCGGAGTCCCCCATAATTAGAACAAAACTGGCAGCTTTTTGAGGCTGAACTCCAGATAAAATTGGTTGGGAATAAAAAAAAAAAATAAAAGAGAAGGAGTGCTATAAAGTGGAAATGATATACTTGAGAGCTGATCAGGATCTAGAAGAGCGGCACAGGAATGCTAATGCTCCTCTGTGGAGGATTTGGATATTGCATTTTGGATCGAGTGCAAACCCAAAAGATTTTGAAACATACATTAGAAGAGAGCGCGGCTCAGGATCTTGGCGGTCAGTCTGCCTGCCAAACTGTCCTGGAGCCATGCAGAAAGCCATGCAGAAGGCGCAGACCTAGCGGCTCTGTGAGGCTGGCAAGCAGCAGGGCATGGCGCCTGGCCCACCTGCTGCCGCTGTCACAGCCCCACGCGCCGGCACACAGCGGGAGAGCTGGCCGGGCTCTGCAGGGCTCTCTGCTGAGCGCCTTTAGCATCCCTTGCAACGGGGCTGCTGCCCTCACCGGCTGCGGTTTGGACCCAATGTCTTTCTCCAGCAGAGGCTCTAGCTTTGCTTTTCAGAGATCCCGGCAGTTTTTCTAACTCAGCACCCTCGACCACCTACCCCCAGTGCCTCTGCTGGACAAAGTAATTCTGCTGCCCCCGTTTTACACAGGAAAATGGGGGTATAACAAATCACAGCAGCCGGCCCAGGGCCAGACAGACCTGACCTGTTGAATCCAGGTCGCACAGTTCCTCAAGCAGGGTCTTAATTGCTGTATCATCCATTCTTCCATCTACAGCTGTCCAAGACAGGATTTTTCTCCCAGAAAAAGAGGGTAAAAGATTCAGTGGGCCCAGCTGCATTTTGTAAGTGTCTTTGCCAAGCCTTTCTGCCCCATTTAAGAGGGCCCAGCCGTGCTTTATAAAATATCAGATGGAGATCTCTGAGATAAAGCCACGCTTTATCATTTTACACGAGCCATTTCATTTTGTCCTGCCTAGTACGGTACGTGATTTGGCTGCAGAGGAAACGCATTGCTTATTCGCAAAAGAGTTCTCCTATCTGTCTGACCCAGAAATCAGTCATTATAAGTAATTGTTGTATTACCGAGAGAAGAGCCTGTGCTTTCCCCAGAGGAGCAGCCATCCGGCCTTTGAGGAGAACTGCACCTCTCCAAGGAAAGCCGCGACAGGCTTGATTGGCGCCCGGCTGCCATGCAGAAGTTAAACCAGATGAGCTGTGTCAGCCCAGTGGAAGGCAAATGCATGGTAGCCACTTGGAAAGCCCCAGATTTGTCACTGACTGCATTGTTATCTGCAAGGGGGCAGAATGTAATCAGAAACACATTTTTGAGTGAAGGACTGACCTCTGCAGAATCACCAGGAATTTCTGAGGCTGCACAGCTGTGCATGTGCCTTCCCATCTCGGCGAGGCCGAGCCATGCCAGCTTCATTTCAGTGCTTCAGGCTCTCATGTAGTACTCAGTCCCATTTCTTTCCACCTTAAATCCATGTACCGTGCTTGAAACACAGCTGTGGAACACTGAGATGCTTCAGAAGATGGCAATTTTAGAGAGCCAGAAAGTTTCAATCCAGTTGAGAGAATCAGACTCCGATCTGAGCTGTTCCCTACCCCAGCACTGCACATAGGTACCTCCGTGAGCAGTGCTATACCGTGTGCTTGGCTGCTGCTCATGTGCCAGAAAAGCATGGTCTCTCGATTTGAAGACAAGCAAGAAGTGCAAAAATGTACAGGTAGCCTTATTCTAACAATTAGTTATTCGCTATTAATTATTTTTAAAAGTGCCTAATTTTATAGTTACTTGGCTTCAACTTTCAGCTGTTAATTCTTGTTCTGTCTTTCTGCTCTCAATTAAACAGCCTTTAGTACCATTGTTTTCCTTCTGAAGAGGTGCTCGTATACTGCACCCAAGTCACCTCCCAGCCTTGGTTTGGGTACACCAGCCGGTGATATCCCTGCGCTCTGCCCTGTCCCACAGCCCCTGTTTTACAAGAAAAACTTGTAAAGTTTTGTAAAACTGTGCTGGTACCTGCAGTTTGGCCCGTCCCTGGCTACCCCCAGGGACGGGCCAAACTGCAGGTCCCAGCACAGTCCCAGCGCTGTAACTCAGTGCTACAATCCTTACTGCCATGTGCTGATCCTTTCTCAGAGCGCAAGGCAGAACCCCAAGGCCATCCCTAGACACAGTTCCCGCTTCAAAAGTATTTTTGTGAAGGTAAAAACTCACTTTGGGCTGAGGTGTGCTCAAGCTGTGGATACTCTGGCCTCAGTCTCTAACGGAGCAGTAGGGGGAACTCTACAGAAGCTACTGGCAGCCTGGACCTGTAATCCCTTTCCATCAGACCGCAGTGGCCGAGGACAGCCCTGCTCTCAGCAACATGCAGTACCCGAGGTGCTCGGCATTGCAAATCTTTGTAAACGTGGCCCCCAGGGCCCAGCCTGGAGGGTGCCGAACGCCTTCAGGTCTCCTTGAGGCACCGGGGCTGAGCTCAGCACTCCCAGGCTGTGGCCTTCAGCTGTCAGTCAGGGTGAAAATCCCTACCGAAGCCCTACATGCACCGGGCTGTGCCTGGAGGCGGCGTTTGCGTGCCGAGGTGATGCGTTTGGCGCGCCTGTTCCTGCCAGCAAGCTGATGGCTCTGCTGATGTTTGTGGGCAATGCACACCCTCAGTGGAGCTCCTGGTGGCTCTCTGGGAGGGAAAGGCCTCTCGCAGCTTCCTGAAATGCGCCAACCTGAGAAAGAATGGCTTTGGGATGGAAACCCTGGGAAGGATTTGTTGGCATACCCGTGACAGGAGCTTACTGTTGCAATCACTGGTAAAACTTCATAACATAAGAGCTATGCTTTCCTTGTTCTCTTTCACCTTTGTTTTCAGGAATGCAAATAGAAATCAAGTGCAAGAATTCTGAACACAAAAATTATAAGGATAATAAAATACCTAGAAACTGAACAAAAGCATTGTTATTGCTCTGTTCCCTTCTCTTGTTCTAATAAACTTGATTTTTCTCTAACCCTGCTCACAAGCTTCCATCAACAGAATTGAGCTCATTCCAGCAAACGGGTTTCACTTTAGGAGAAAGGATGGCTCAGCAGTGATAAGGAACATCTTTGTTTTCCAGTGATTTAAGGTCACTGTGGTATCAGAGAGCAGGTGAGCAAAACATATGATTTTTTTCTTCTGGTTTTGCAAGTAAAGGCAGGCCTCACAATTTGCTTGCATACATTAATCCCATAACTGCCTGTGCACCTCATATACAGGATTAAAACCATTTCAAGGTGAGAAGTTGTAGCCACAATGCTGTGGTTGGAAAGCTGAGTCTTCACCTGGCACAGAGACAATTTATTCACAAGTTCCTGCTCTTGACAGCTGGCACTGCACTCTGCTAAGTGCAAGCAGAATGTTTTCAGAAGAGCTCCCCAAACTTTGTAACTTCTATTTCAGTAGCCAAAATAAGAACCAGCCCATCCAAAGCACTTGGCACCTAGCAGTGCCCCTTCGAAAACCTCCACAGTCACTTCTGTGCTTATTTCTATAACACTGATGACTCCCTGTCGTGCCGAGGCACTGCAACAAGCCCTGTGGCTCTGTTGTGGCTACCGCAGCTTTCGCTTGTTTCCATCCCGAGTCTCGGCTGCTGGGTGGAGGAGCCGGAGCCGCAGAGTACCTGGCTGCTTCTCTTGCTTACTGGGACATGCTTAAAAATGCAAAGCAAACGTGTCCTAGAGGCTCAGATGCCAAAATGAAGATTATATTTTCATGTCTTGATTTTTTGGCCTGCTGCATATGCCTTGATCACTGGGGCTTTTGCAATTATGCAAAAGGCTGAAGAGCCCTCTGAGGCTGCGGCGGAGCTGGAGTACGGAGGTATCTGTAATAAAATCCCTGGATGACTTAGGAGTGCCACTTCAGGCAAATACCCCTTTCCAAGATAAAGAGCAATATAGGATTGCAATAAGCTGGGTTCTTTTCATTCTTTTGCCTTCCCGATGTTTGGCACAAGTCCAAATCCTCTCTGTTCTCCACCCACCCATCAGACATCTTCTGCTAAATATCCTGTCCTCTTGTCGTTTTGGCAAAAAATAAACTATGCACGAGAAAGAATTATGCCTGTGAGGCTCTCATAAAAAAATTCCTGTGAACGATAAATCAAAACAAAATAATAATTATCACCAGCCACAGGACCACATTTATGTTTCTCATATTTTCCTCTTACTTTTCGTTGATTATCAAGTCTACACAAGAGTGAGAACCTGATTTTCCTAAAGATATTGATACGCTGGTAATCCCAAACTCTGAAGCCCAAGCCTACCTTGCATACAAGAGAATTCTGTGTAGTACTGATGAAGAGGGTCAAAATCCTCCCCTAGAACTCCATATGGCTCGTTTCTGTCCTGGAGCTGAGGTGCCTCTTTCTTTCCTATGGCTACATAAATCTTCCACCACCCCTCTCCTACATTCTGATTGCATTTAACAATTAATGAGCACTTACAAGGTGTATTTTCTTCTTAGACTCTCAAAGTGATTGGTGGGGAAACTGAGGCACAAAGGACTTGCCCAAACTCACAGCATGGCTGGGTGGAGGCATCGGCCTCCCGGAGCAGCACTGGCAGCAGATCCCGATCAGGCTCTGGGGCCGCTCCGCCGCAGGAAGGATGCTCTGCTTAAAGGCTTCCTCCAGCCACGCTGGGGTCAGGAACTTGAGGGGCAGTCTGAGACAGGAGCTTCTTGCTCCTGCCAGAAGGGTTGGGCTGCGTGAAGAGGGGCAGGGCCGGTGAGAACACCTCACCCCCTCTTGCCAGCTGGTGCCCCTCTGTGGATGCTGGGCATGGAGCAGCTGGACACGGTAGAGAGGGCAACAGGGAATGTTCTCTAAGGAGTGGTTCAGTCTAGGAAAAAAGCACGGAAAAGCAATACCCTACTCTTTGTTCCCAGTGTCGTGGTGCACTAATGCTCTCAGTAGCTGGAAACAACCTGGAGCTGTGGCAATCAGCACCCAGAGCTAAGGTGTAACCTTGCCTTTCTTTCCCCGGCAAGCTAGGAGTTTGAACCTAACTCCAAGAGCCAAATCCTCCAAAAAGGCCAAGAGCAGATGGGATTAATGTATGAAAGCCCACCATAAAACACATGTATGGGACTTCTGATCTCGCAGGGCCCCAACCAACCATCCAGCCCTTGCATCAGCAGCTGTCAGCACTTCCAGCTCCACCAGGCAGGCAGGAGCTGTGGCTGGGTGTGCTCTTACGACAGCAATTAGGCTCAGTAGAGAGTGCTTCAGAGATACTTTTACTTATCAGCCAAGTTCAGAGGGTTCCTTAAACTTAGTTTGATAACACGTTCCCTCCTAGGAAAAGATAACCATGATCCTACACTTTCACTGGGTTTCAGCAGTTCGGGAATGCAACAGCACCTTTTGCTGAGTAAAAACAAACCAAAGCAAAAAGCAACAACAAAAGGCTTATAATTGCTAACCAAATCCCCTCAACAGGGTCATTGAAATAATGACTTTTTGATGAGCACTTACTGTCAGGATTAAGTAGGAAATAATGGCAATGCTTTTATGTTAATACCTCAACTTCTGTGTCAATACATTAGCTGTGCTAGTGTCAGACAAAATCCCCATTACAAACGGAGGTAACATTAAAAGGTGCAAGCCCAGCCAGATGCTTCGTGGTGTGAGGAGTTACCGCAGGCTTTGCATAAGGATGAACCTCACTCCCCAAACAAACCAAAGTAATTAATGGTTTACAAAAGATAATTCAAGGCATGGAAGATTTACAGAGAGAAACAGCACACTTCTGAGCCATGGAGAGATGCTGGAGACCACAGAGACCTAAGCTGCAAGTTCATGTTTGGCCCAGCCCAGCACCTCCGAATATGCAGTTGGATGAGCTGAGCCCTGCATACACGCTAGTAAACTCTGAGATTTATTGGGCTAATGCAACCAGATTGCACCCAAATCCAAGCTGTTTTGTATTTAACCTGTTCGGGTATCCCTGCAACGTGCCCTCCTACTCATCTGGTCTATGGCTACCACAGTTTAATCCATCTGGCAGACCCTAAAATATCACTGAAGCTCAGTGTCTGTTGCCAAGAAGTACTGAGGAGAAAATCAAGCCCTCTGAAAGCATCCATGGAGAGCAGCAAATCATGCAACAGGTAAATTGCTGCAGGAGAAGGGGCTGAAGGAAGCAACGCACTGCTGAGTTCTGTGGTAGCTCGAGGGTTTTCGTTTTTGCTGGAATTTGGAGGAGGCAATGTCTGGGAGGAAGGGAGCACAGCGGTGACACGTTAGCCTCACAGCGGTGGCTTTGTAGCCATGAATAGCTTCCTCTTCCATAAGCCTGTTCTGAGCAAGGCCAGGACACTTATGCCTCGTCTCCTCCTGACCATGTACCAGGCTTTGCAAAGGCCCTGGAGAGCTTGTTCTCACCCTTCCTGCTCTCCCTGCTGGTGCTAACTCCATCCCCAGCCAGCTGACGTGGAAGAACTGTTATAAAGGAAGTATCGATACGCTCCGACTCTGTATGGGCTTTTCTACACCAGCTGGGGCTAAACACAGAGTTGTGTGAGTTGACCCAAACACTTCAAAGATAGGAAATGCAAACACTGAGATGGAATAAAATTTCCTGGCTGCTCACTGACTTGGAAACAAATGAGCTGAAGATTCAGAAGTCTCTCTGCCATTAATAGCTTTGTAGACCAGCATGGCTGAGAAGAAGGATGTCTGCGCAAACATGCTGCTAACATAGGGGGCAACCGATGAAATACAGCTCGTTGGAGAGACGGCTATGTAATACAGCTATTCCAGGGAGTATCCTCAAGATCTTCTTGCCCATTAAGGCTTCGTTTAAAAAAGGAGAAAAGGAGATGCTGCTGATATAATAAGCACGGTTGTGGCCAAAAATAAATAAATAAAAATAAATCCCCTTCCTTCTGAGAGAACCAGGAATACAGTGCAATATAGGACAAAACCAGGAATAATAAACAGCGCGGTCTGTAAAGCTCAGCTCCCTGCAAGCTGTGGAGAACTCTTGCAGAAGCGACGGTGGGACACAGAGATGGGATCCAAACTTTATCGCTGGAGCTAATCTGATCCCACTTGGCAGCACAGGGTGTTTCTGCAAGACAGAGCTCGTGGGACGTGCTGGGTCAGATATGTTTGGAGGGTCACAGGCTTTAGGGCCAGGCCGCCCGCTGACATGGCTCAGGCCAAGGAGCTTGCCCTGTGAATCCTGCACCCAGTCACCCGTGGCAGGGCGGTAGGGGGAAGCCTGGGCTATTAGCTTTATTTTCATAACTACAGTCTCCCAAATATAGAAGCCAAACAGGCACATCATAGGCCTGGCAATGTGAGCCACAATCTTGGAATGTGACTACATGGTAATGTCGAGGGCAAATTTCTAAACGCTCCCCACCCTTTCCTGAGAAATGCAAAGACATGGCTATTAAATAATCTCCTCATTTTAGCAATTTAGTTGCTGCAGTTTGAACGTGCACGGTGCCACAGCACAGAAACGCTAAGTACTGTGTTATTTAGCTGCAAAGCCTGTGATAATCCCTCATTATGAAATAATAATTAATCATCATCATTTTATTCAAGAGCTCCCCACCCCCTCCCAGGCCCTACAGGCGCTGACCAAACTCTCTCCTGGAGCACGTCTGGACAGGATGGCTTGGCTCTGGATGCAAAGTTCAGCTATGAACTTTCCCAAAGTTCAGGGCTGTGCCTACCGGAGCATCTCACCCAGCCCAGCGCAGGGAAAACACTTCCTAATCTCCAGCGGAGGATCAAAGCTGCGATCCACCCAGCCCAACCATTCCCGTCACCCTCATTAGTCCAGAGAGTGAAATTGAGACATTGAAAGGGTAATTGGGGACGCCGAGAGGCTGAATCAAAAGGAGCGAAGGAGCTCTGCTCTTCCCATGCAGGATGGAGCCGAGGTTCCTGACTCAGCCACCTCGGCTGGATGTTCAAACTGGGGCACGGCCTCTGGGCTTCCCTCCTGGGGACAAGGACTGCCCTCTTGGTAGTGGCTGCCCAGAGCAAGGTGAAGAGCACTGTGAGGCTGTTTGGTTTCAGACCTATCTTTATTAAATGTAATTTGACATCTAGCATATCACAAAATAGAGCAGAAATACAGCCATAGCTGTATAGAGCCCAGACGAGTGAGAAGCCTGAGGGGATGTGCTACAGTGACCCTGGGACACCAAACAGGTCTACTAAAGCTAAAGTGCAAAACACCGTGTGGCCGTTTGTGCTTCATCATGCCATCCGGGAGAGCACCGAGGTGATGTCCTAGTGAACAGAACAAGGACAAGCTTCGAATGAGCAGGGTTGTTCCTGAACTCCAAACAAACTTGAGCAAAGTTTTGTGTACATCCACAACTAAGCAGCACCCCCCAAGCGGCTAGTTCTGCACTAATTGTCATCGAATTGGTGAGTAGAAAGGAATGGCTGTGGGTGGGGACGGCTGCTATGAAGGGTCATTTAGACACAACAGTTGTGGTAATCCTGTGGTATGAGAAGAGCATGGGAGAGTCCAAAAAGTTGGTGTGCTGCAGGGGGCAGTCCCTGGGAGGTGCAGCTCCACTGGTGATGGCTCTTCCCCTGCTAGAGCTGTACAAAGCCACACTGTGCTGCTGCCAGGCCTCTGCTCTGCTTACAGTCTGAATTTCCTTATTCAAGTGTTCCTTTTGTAACCGTGCTTCCAGCTTTGTAATCAAAAACTGAGCTTTGTTTGATGCAAATGAAATACACTCTTACTGTAGGCTAGCTCAATGTTTCATGTGGAGCAAGTCCGCCTCCCTGGAGATAGCAAACCCAAATAAATCAGCATGGATGACGTGTCCTTTCAAGCTTCTGCTGTTGAGGTAGGAATGGTGTGAGCAGTGGTGTCAGACAGTGCCAGGTATAAAGGGAGCCTCACACCTTGAGCAGATGTCACACAACGGTTTCTGGCATGGAGCAGACAACAGCAGGACAACACAGCTGTAGAGAAGTACCCCTTACCGTCAGCTCGATTTCTATAAAGCACTACAGCAAGTTCTTCATGATATTGTGAGCTAAAAAATGCGACCAAAAATCTGTGCAGGATGCATTAAATAGCCTGAAACAATTTCAAAGACAGAATACAAACAATTTTTAAGAGGGAGTCTTTTGATTTGGGTTACTTTTGGAAGTGTTCTGGAACGATGTATTCTAGTGTTTGAATAGTGCTAGTTCAGCATGGCTGCCAAGATAGATTTGTTATAGGCAGATTTGCAATAATATTAAAGGCATGGTCAGGGAGACACGAGGAGCTCCCTTCCTTCCCCTTAAACCAGCCAGCTCTGACAACCCAATGGGCAAGAGACACAAAACCAGTCACAGGAGCTGAACTGAGACTGACCCACAGGGACCTGAGCTTGCTCTCACTTTGATGGGTACCACTTCCTGGCAATGGAATCACAGCATTTTAAAGAAGAACAGGAACACAACCTTTTTAGTTTTTACAGCATTCTATTGAAAGCTTATAGTCATGTCCTGCAGAGATCAGTAACAAACCTCAGTGCTTCACACAGCATAACGAAGTACTCATCACAGTATTTTGTCTTCTTATACCCATGGAGTGACCAGCCACTCTCCAAAGCCCCCTGGTGATTACACCATTTCATTGGCATCTGCCCGTTTAAAAAACCCCTTGGGAAAATAAAATAAAATAAAAACGGTGCTGTAAACTTCTTCCCATCAGAAACCACCGGGAATTCAAACCACAAAAGCAGCAAAGCCTTCCCTAGCGCCCGGCAGCCAGGCGCATTCCTTGCCGGACAGGAGGACAAGAGGTGACCTTGCCCTGCCCCACTTCCTGATCCCCGCCGGCTGCCAGCGCTGCACCGCGAGCCCCGGGCTGCAGCGGGCTTCTCCATAGCCCCAGCACTCAGCAGCCTGACGGGGCTGGAGGGAAAAGGAAGCCGTTCCTATTCCCACAGCCTGCTGTTTGTTTTTTGAGGCGAATGGCAGCTCCATCACTACAGCCCCCATGGCCCTGGGAGGGAAGAAGGGGGCTGAGCTGGGGCGGCAGTGGTGCTGCGCAGGTGCCACCTCGGCTGTGACCCTGCAGGGGCTCAGGTGGGGCTGCAGTGGGCAGCGGGTCCCTGGGAGCAGTGGGGTGCCTGTGAGCAACAGGACGTCAGCCCTCTGGTCCTGTCCCCAGCACAGTTTGGCTCGATACCTGATTTTTTAATTTATTTTCCTCTGCTTCCTAGCTTCTTAAAAAAGAGATGGTGATACATGATGTCATGTACATCTGATTTTTGGCTTATTAAGAAGTTAAGTGAAAATCATTGGATATTCTTGTATGAAAAGTGTAAAACACCATCATTGCAAAAATATAAAAATTTGAATAAATTCTAAATGTACCAATGAATCTAGACTAATAATAATAATAATAATAATGGTGGATTCACTAAAGTGTGTGTCTTTGTATTAAAAAATGTGAATGGGATAGTCATTGAAAAAGCCTCAAAACAGTTGAAATTAATGCCCAGCTCAGGGAAGAATCCTTACCCAATAGGGAAGGCTAAATGTTTATATTAAAAACTAAGCACCTACCTAAATGATCTGACTTACAGGTTACATTTCATTCACTGGAAAAAAGACTTACCAGTTACATTTCATTGCAGCACCAAAGACAGCCGAGCATGTAATTCATTGGGCAACCCAGAATAAGACAGGGCTCACGTGGAAAGGGAAAACAATGACACCCAGAGCTGGTTACTGGAGAGCTGCATGGCTGGAGTGAGCGCCTAGCCCTTAATCCCCAGTGCCTGCTGCCTCTCACCATGGTGCTCAGGAGCACGGCTGCAGTCTGCATGCATGCAGCCTAAGGAACAGCGTTGGCTTGGCCACAAGGACCATCAGGTCACATCTGAAAGGCTGCTGCCAAGGCCAGAGGTGTTTGGTCCCTCGCTCACAGGATGGTAGCCATCCTGGGTACTCAGCTGGGGCTGAACTCAGGACTACTGCCAGAGGGGACAGTGCAAGGTCTCCAGGCATGGGGACACTGTGGGAGAAGGTAGGGTACCAAAGCACATCATTCACTTGGTGCACAAAGCCAGACTTTTTTCTGGTTGCAAACGTGCCACAGAGGAGGGCAGCAGCTGGTGAAAGCACTGTTACTGTGTGTGCTACAGTGGCGCCCATGGAAATCTCAGTCCTGCTAGAGGTTTGTAGTAACAGAGGAAGAGATAATCAAGAATTCCGTCTAACTGGATCAAACTCCATCAAAATGTTTTTTCTGAGAGTAACCAGAAGCACAGGCAGTTCCTTTTGCTTCCGAGGAAACATCTCCGAGGGCATGCAAGGCAGATCTGCAGGAAGCTCAGCACCAGATCCAACTTGTCTTTCTCAGGTTAATCGCTTGTCTGTCATAACACAACAGGTAATTCTCATCGTACAAGCAGGCACTTGGAAGACAAAGGCAGCCAGCCATATATGTGAGGCTTAAAATGACTGGCAAGTGCAGAAAATCATCCTACCTGAGAGAATTACGTGCCAGTCTGTGAGTTAGCTTGGGGTTCCCCTTGTAAGGACCTGGCAGACATGCAGTGTTTCTTTTGCAAAAACAAATACTTTTTCCTAAATAAACCTGGGCTGGCCTGGCTGCCTCACGAATTCTTTGACCTTGAAGTTCTTTATTACTCTCTGGCTCTATGGGACGTAGCTTTGTAGCTGTAATATGGCTGTCTCACCCGACACACAGCTTCCTGTGAAGACAAGTAAGGTCTTTCCAGGTGGCTTCTGAAAGTGAAATTTCAGAGCGGTTTTGCACCAGAGCTTTGCAGCACGTGGAGCAGTGTGAAGGGCTGCAGCCTCTTTGCTTTTTCCAAGTCATCACTTGCTTAGAAAGGAAGAAACTCAAAATACTATAACCAATGCTCCTAGCCTCTTGCAGGGCTGCCTGCCCCTGCTCACCTCTGCTGTGCTTCATTTGCCCCCGTTCTGCCAAAGCTTTAGCTGATGCCACGCAGAACCAAGACGTGCACAGGCACACCGGTAAGAGAAGGCTGTTTCATGGCCTCCTCTGCACCGGCACTGGCTGGTAAGGTATATCCACGTCCCACGGCAAGAATTATTACACAGTCATTCATGACTATCGCTGTGTGCTTGGTTCTGTTCTGTATAGCTATTGTACCCTTAGGATTTAAATTGTCAAGCGAAGAGCCTGCTCTGTATTTTCTTTGCTCTTGTTTTGTGTCTGCTTTACATAATGATGGAGGATTACACTGGTCTTACCTGCTTGTCAGGCAGCTATTCCACTAAGTACTTACTGTATTGTTCTAAATGTCTCACATTTCTTGACTAAAATTCAATTCACTTTTTCGTCACAAGAACCACATATCTGATTGTCCCGGGCTCATTCTTTTTTCTCTGGTTTTCCTTGTCTCTTCAAAATTAAAAGCTTGCAGAAAAGCTTTAACTGAGCTAATGGAAGGAGAGATTGTTGTTTTTAAGACAGATGTGTGTCTAAGAGCATTTTGGCACAGTAAAAGGAAAAAAAAAATAGCCAAAGCAAAAGCTTCAAAGAAAATCAGTCTCTGCTGTCTTTATTCTGCATGCTATCTAGCAGTTGGCGTTTGGCAATGGCATGGAGCATAATGACTGCATGTAATCTCCTCTTTCTCTGTTCCCCTCCTACCCATGCCCACACCTCACCCCCGAACGCTCACTTTAGAGGTTCCCCTTACCTGAGTACCCCCTCTTCTGGCCCCGGGCACTGCCTGCGTGCCCCAGCTCTTGGGGTGGGAAGAGACTCAAAGAGCATCGAGACGTTTCTGGATCACGTGGCACAGAAAGGGAACGGTTTGTTAATGAGGAATGATGGCAAGAAGAGGGGAAATTTGGGGGCATCTGCCAGGGCAAAGGGGAGACTAATATTTCATTTGTTCTGGGGTCTGCAATAGCTCTTAGCAGCCCTGAGTCACTTTGCTACGGGGAGGGAGGTGGGTGCCAATTTGTCAGCAACGCTGCTTATACACAGCAGGGTGAAGACAAAGATTTATGGGTGTCTGGACGATCCTTGCAGCAACCAGATACTGCTCAGGGTAGGTGAACCTCACCCTCTGGAATGATAACAGAGCTCAGCCACGGTCACTCAGCCTGGCCTGGCCGGAGAGCACCGCTAACCTCGTGCTGGCAAGGCTGCAAGCTGCCCCACGAGTCCCTGCTGCCAGATGTTCAGCTGTGGCTGGGCATTAAGTGCCCTTTAATTGCCAGCCAGAGGGGTAAGGGACAGAGCACAGCCCAACAACAGACCCACGGCACAGCCGAGACAAGAGCCTGATCTCTGGACTTTACAGAGGCAGCGCGTGGTTCATACAGCGATACATCTGCGAGGCTATCAGCCTGTTTCTGACTCTCACAATTTTATTAAAACAATGTTTGTTTAATCAGTTTTTAATTGTGTCCTAATGGAAGGAACAAGGCACCAAGCAGCAGGACAGAGGTCCTAGGTTTTGTTCTCAGCCCCCTGTTATTTCCAAACACGAAGGACAAAAATAAACCCAGCAAACCAACGCGGTGTTATCTGAGCTCCCGATAAACCCTGACAGCTACCAGAGCCCCAGCCCAGCCCTCACAGGCACAGGCACACATCTCCCCCGTGCCACCCAGCCGTGCCCAGCCACTCGCTGTCCCCTCTGCCAGTCCTGCCCTGATGGTGTTTAATAAGCTTAGCTAAAACCAGATTGGTTTTAAAACATTTTAAACTGATTAAACTGAGCCATGTGATGTGGCTAGCCCTTCAGGTGGAGGTGAGACCTCAAACAATTATTTTACCTCTCAGGTCGGAGCCCCCCCGGGGGAAGGCGACGTCCCGAGCTGTGATGGGCAGCTCCTCCTGGAGCCTAGAAAGCACGGAGCTGTGCAGTGCCAGCAGCCTCAGAGCAAACATTTCTACCCCTGCTCATTTCGTATTGCTTCTTGTACTCAGGGAGCAGGGAAAAGCCAACTCAGGCTGATAAAGATATTAGAAACCATGGGGGAAAAGCACACAATGGAAATTGTGCCTCAGCTGTGAGTCAGGCCCCTGAATTCTTTTGCCTTTAATAATGCGTCTTTATAGATACGAGAGCTCTGAACATGAAACGCTGAGTAACCTCCTAGCCTCGGCTCTTCAGCTTTCAGCTTGGTTTTAATAAAATATTTATTGCCTATTAACAAAAGACAAACTGATAAAAGCATACTTCCGAGTTTAGCAGCTAGGTCACAGACACGTGCAGTCGTATTGCAATAGGAAGTAATTCCCACACTCACCCAAAATCATTGATCTACACGCTGTTTAAATAGTCTAATGGAATGTATTTCGTTTTCTTGTTACTAAACACAAACCAGAGGCGTGTCTGTGAGTCTTAGTGCTGAAGGTTCCCTAAAGCTCAGGTTGGAGCAGGAGCTCCTCTGTAGAGGGGAGGGCCTGGATTGCTCTGTTTGCATGGGAGGAGGCTAATGCCAGGCAGCTGAAGAGGCATAAAACAGTCGGGCAGCGAGGCTGTGTGTGGAAAAAAGTATTGCATTACTGGCATTAGATGGGTCACGGAAGGAATAAGCACTTGAGATTACTTGGGTAGGTAGTACAGCAGTGAGAGTAGAGCAGGCTCCAGTCAGCACCGTCAGGGGAACCTTCCCTGCCCTTTCAGTTGAACTCAGCGGAGGCGGGATGCTGTTTCCCAAGTGCTGGGCTGGCAGAGCTCCAGAATTTTGCCGGTACTTTACTGTGCCGCACATCAGCTACACTCCCACTGCCCTGAGCTGGCCGGGCACTGCCTAGCCTCCCGTGGGGCTGGCCCCTCTAGCTCTCCTCCGACGGCAGGAGCTGGGCATTCACTCCAGCAGCAGCAGGATGCAAGCTCTCCTGTGAGCTGCAGTGCTCCCAAGGCCCGGGCTATGCAGCGACCCCCCAAAAAATAGTGATTTCACACAACTCCTTTGGTGAGGGAAGCCTGGGGCACCTACAAACAGCAGCAGGCATCCACTTGGAAGAAGTATGCTGAAACCTTTCAAGGAGAGGTAAAACAGAGAGGAAAATGCAGGTCAGGAATAGCCAGGCCCATCCATTTCCTGAGATTTCAGCAGTCACACAGGGAGATGGGCAAAGACAGACAGCAGAGCTGCCACCAGACTCTGGGCACTTCTGGGAGGGGAGGGCACCACTGGAGCAGGTCCCTGATGGAGAGAGGCCGCTTGAACCTGTTCCTCCCATTGCCGTAGGAGCCCTGTGGCTGCTGAGCTGCTCAGTGCCCCTCAGCCCTGCTTGTCTTCACTGGAAACTCCACCCTGACCCCGAGAGTCCTGCCTCAGAAAAAAAAAAAAAAAAAAAAAAAAAGATTTTTCTAAAAAGAATCATATTTGTTTAGAATTGCTAACCAAACCTATTCAGGGTGAAAATTTCCAAGTCTTGCTCCTACTGCTAAAGCAATTATCACTGGAAGAAACCTGCAATATGTGTTGAAAAGAACGACATATTTTTCAGGAGAAATACCCCTACTGGAGTTCAAATTCAAGGTGGCATTCGGAAAGGCAGGGAGCACAGCCTCTGCCCTCCCCTGGCACACCCATGCTGGGTTAGCTCCTTGCTGGGGACCTGCTTGAGAAAAGGGTCCTCGATGAGTCAGGATTAGAAGCGGACACAAATATATTTATAAAATCATTTTTAAAGAGTTTTTAATCCTCTTACTCCTTCCTGTAACACAACAGACCTTTGAAACACAGACTCGTTTCCTTTGCCCAGCTACTGCAGCCAGAAGAGGCGAGATGGACGGGCCGTGTCCTTGGGCACAGCTCACTACAGCGACAGTGTGAAGCAGGCAGAGCGCTCCAGCAGGGTCCCTGCTCGGGGACAGACACCTCCTTGCAACTCACACCTCAAATCTGCCCCTTCTCACACTGGATGAGCCGGGGAGAGCACATCCCGAGAGCACCTCTCTCTTCACCACCGCCTGGTGCTGCGGCAGAGGGTCAAAGCCTGCTCCTGCAGCCAAACTAAGCAAAGCCCATCCCCGCCCCAGCTGAAAACCCAAAATCATTATCTTCTCGGAACAGCTGGCCCTGGGGCTGCGAGGAGGAAGGGTGAGGGACCCTCAGCCCCGCGCAGCTCCCACTGCAGATTTACTGGCCTCCTGTCTCGTTTTAACAGAACGAGGTTGGGGGAGAGAAATACCACACATAAATTCGCACCATCACTCATACAGGGGGAGAGAAAAAAAACGCAGTCGTCTCCAAGATTTACGAGCCCCCCTGAGCTACAGCACAGAAAAAACAAAGACACACACACATACACACAAGGAGCGAAGGGAAACGTGATCCCACTTGCAGCTTTATTCCTTTATCATGTTCCCTGACAGCGACCTGGACCTGGGCTGTACGAAGAGGAAGCGTACAGAAGGTGTGGCTGCAAACAGCAGAGAAACGGCCCCAATTAGCAACATGCATTTTACACTTGCTTGGCACTTTTCCTTCTGGATGGCCTCAAAGCCCCACAGAAATCTTCCAGGCCCCCTTCTGACCGCAGCTGGACCTGAACAATCTGAGTCCTGCCATCCCAGTCAACAGAGCTGCTGCAAACTCAGCTGGTGTAAGCTGGGAGCAGGGTGCGCCCCATCGCTGTTTGCACCTTCCCTATTTGCGGGCACGTGCCCCCATAGGTGCTCACTGTCTGGGTGTCTGATTTCTCTTGCAGTTCTGCAATTTTTAGAGAGCTGTGCTCTAGCAAGGAAGAGATCTGTGGACCTAGATCCTTAAATATGTCTCCCTGTTTTGGACATCTTGCTACCTGTAGGAACCAGATCTCTTTAAACATCCTCAGTTCGGGCATTCAAAACTGGAGGCACCAACCAGCCCCATTTTTTACACAAAATCTTGTTTGTGGAATCTCCTGTCTCTCACAGAGACAGCAAATGGTACATGGGTAAATGATACACTTAAAACTATCTAAATCAAGTGAACATGACAAGAGCTTATCATCAATGATCAATCACGCTGCTTGTTGCTACATTCCACTCAGCTCCTTACAATATTATATCATCCGCATGGGCTGCACCGTGACAGGAACATTCCCCTCCTGCACGTGTGCACAGCCCCGGCGCACACCTCCACGCCGGACCTGGGCTCTGACTGCTGGGGAACGCTGCCACTGCTCAGCTGCTTGTAGGGGTTAGAGCAAAGGAAGCTCTCATGCAAATTAATTATTTCAATTAGGATTTGGCCTGGTCATTGTCTCTGAAGTTTCCAAAGCCCCAGTGAACGTCATGTCCTTGAAGCTAAGGCTACTCATCTTCAGCAGGCAAAGAAAGCAGACAAACACCCCCACAAAGCCTGCAGCAGAACTTGAAAACTCCTTGGAAACAGCAGAACTGGGATCTCCTGAGTGTCAGCTGAATTTATGTTATTAATGTCCCTTTACAATGTGAATTTACTAAACATTAATTTAAATGTTAATTAAAGTCCTTCTACCATTTCCACACCTCTCTCCTGCTCCTTTCAGGCTATGTTCGAACCCACAGACCTTACACTCAGCATCAGATCTCCACAGCCTGTTTTAAAAGCTCCCTCTTACATGTTTACCTTTAACAAAATCCGTCTGAGGGATGCTTGGAGAAGTTGCACCTGAGCATCTGAACAGAGAGGTACGTCTCAAAGAGGCAGTCCAAAAGCACTGTACGTTTTCCCACTGGTGCTCCAGCCACCAGTTTCCACCTCTTTCCCCATTAGCTGACACAAGCAGTTTCATCTTCGGCTGGCAGCCAGCGACCCCTTTGGCTTTCAGGCACATCATATGGCCACTCCCAATGAAGGCTCTTGGAGAGCCCCCCTGTCTCAGGCCACTGGGTGTCTGTGGGGTTATTTGGGTATGTTCCTGTTCAGGTGGGATTTCTGAAGTCACTCTGTGACTTCTACTTTAGCTTTGCCACGACCTGGAGTAGTGTCTGCAGATGTGATGCTCAATCCCTCCGAACACGTTTAGGAAGGGAATGGCAGGGCCATCCAGCCCTGCCACGGGCTGACAGCATTATGCTAAGAAGTCAGTGCAAAGGTTTTAAAAATAAAATGACTTGGGCGCAAAAGCCATCTGTGCAAAAGTCAGTGCTGAATTTTGATAGCTTTCTAGGAAAAAGGGATCTGTGCGGGAGTGCGGGAGCTGTGCACCAACCTGGGGGATGGCTCTGCCTGCTCTGCGGGAGGTACTGCCTCAAACAGAACTGCTTCAGGGCCACGAGCGGGCTGGGGGAGCACTATCACACTGCCCCAGTGGCTGCAGGATGATGTATTTGTGTCTCGCCATCACACCTGCTGTTCTGGAGCTCAAACACGCATTGCAAAAAGAGCCCAAACCTCACTCCAACCAGATCTCATGCAATCCAAATCCTCTGCTCTCCTACCTCCCAGAGCTTTTGTGCAGCACTTTCAGTGCAATTACATGCTAAATATCTGTCTGTCAATATGCTGGATCCCCTCAATTTGTATGACACGCTTTAACGCAGGCCTAGCCAAGCCTGCTGGAATGACAGCTATGCCCTCCAACCATAGACCGAGTGCTGCTGGGAGAGTCTGCCCGGCTCTGCGGGGAGCAGGGGAGGGGGAAGAGGGAAAACACGAGTGCCACCAATTAGCAGCCACGCTCGGACCCCTGCCTCGTAAGGAGAAGATGCTGTCTTCTTCTGCGTTGCTGGCTCTCCATGCAAAATCAGGCAGCGAATGCCCCGTCGTGTGTGTCACCCTGCCCCTGAGCAGCACACAGCATCTATCGCGGGTGGTTTGCCAGCACCCTGGGTAGCTCTTCCTGATTTTTCCTGGGCACTGCTGGCATACAGCAGCTGAGAATTAGATCCCTGGGTCTTCGCACTGATGCCACAGTATGGGTGTTTTAGTCATGCACACCAGGGAAGAGCCAAAGTGAAAAAAAAGTGTTCTTTTTGAAAGAAAGCCTTAAGCCCCCAGGCTAATCTTCCATAATATCGATGAATCTCTCCAAGCTTGTTTTTGTCTTCATGTCCAAAACAGCTGGGAAGGTCCTTAGAAATGACCAAATCCATCATTCTCTGGTAGGAAACGAGAAAAAAGGGCCAGAGAAAACTGCCTAACAACCAGAGAGAATTCTATTTAGTCAAAACCTGGGTACAAGGGGAGGGGGGGGTTAAAATGTATCCCAACTGCAAGCTGTCAGGACAACGAAAACCGACTAGAGGGACACGGCACTAAAAATAATGATTTTTCAGCCAGCAGCCAGACAGCCGTCTAATCCCAGCTGAATAGAGACATCACTCGAATAGCACCCGTCACTGTGACTGCTGATGCTGATTCCAGCTGGACAGGTCTCATACAGCCCAATAAACAAACCTCAATCCTATGCTCCAGTTAAACCTTTTTTTTTTTCTCTTTTTCTTTTTAATTGTGCTTTCTTTTCTGCATCCTTACTGTCTCTACTGTAACCTGAGATTTTTTTTTAAAAGTTACATTTAAAACGTTAAATGAAACCCACACGTTAACAACCCTGGCATTTCAAGGGACAACTCTGGCATTTGGCTGCAAAGGTGTTTGTAGCTGGGCTGCGGGGCTATTGCCTTATGTGATGTTTCACAATGTTCACGGTACAACACCCGTTTTTTTAACAGATAGAGGTTGTTGTTAATTTTCTTTTGGCCATCACAAGCATTTAACAAACACCTCCATATACCAAATGCCAATTCTTTAGCCTGGTATACCAGCTCTAGACGGGGATTCAGCTAGGCTGAATCCCCCACAACGGCTTCTCAAAGGAAGCCCTGTGGTTGTTGATGCCAAGACAGACAGGTGAAGGCGGTCTTTTGTTTGTTTTGCTGTTACTCGTCTTTGTTGGTGTTTGGTTTTTGTTTTTTTTTTTTCTCTCTCTCTTTTTTTTTTTTTTAATTTATGCAAGAATTTCCTAACTTACATTTATGGAAGAAAAGACAATAAATCAAATGGATGCCAGCCAATCCCTGTTGCCTGCACGTTGTAGCCTTCCCTCTAGTCCTCCTCTCCTTGCGGGATCCACTGCCCTCTGCAAACCAAAGGCACCTCCGTGGCTGCAGCCAGGGATGCACTACAGGTACCACAGAGCTGGGCCTCCTGCCTGGGCCACAGCTCTACAAACAACGTTAATGCTGGAGCAAGGCTGTGTGGGCTGCAACAAGCGACACGCAGCTGGACTTGTCCTGTACGGATCCCTCGGCGTGTGCCAGGCCGGGCCAGCTGTCCAGGCTGGGGATGGGCGCTTCTCCTTTCAAGACTCCCTTCACGCAGGCCTCGTGTCCTGTCGAGTAGCTGATATGCTTGGTTGCACGGTTTTGCAATGATTGCGACACGAGCGTGCGATCCAGCATCCCAGACAAAGCACGGCACGGCTGAATCCATGAAACACCAGCTCAGTCCTGCTGTCTCATAATTATTTTTATAGCCTTGAAACACAATGGTCCTGCTAGCTAACCACTGCAGTGCACCAAGGATGCTTTGCTTTGTGATTTATGGGATCTTTTTCTGGCCTTTCATTAGTGTTTAACTATGTCTATGAACAGGCAGAATCCAAAACCACCTACTTTGCTTTATGATAATGAGAACCACAGAAAAGCACCCCAAGGAAGCAGCAGCACTTCAGAAGTACCAACACAGCATCTTCTGGTCTCCTTCATTCCCTCTTGAAAGCTGATTGCTGGATCTGTTATCATAATTCACTGTCCCTCCCACACCTGGACTTTCTGTGCCATGTGAGCTGTGCAACTACAAATCACCTGAGAGAAAGAACGAAGGTCACAGGCGAGGATTTAAACCTGGCATTCAAGGCATGCGGACACTTGGGCAACCTCTGACCTAGTCTCAGAGGGTAGGAAATGAAGTGATCCAGACTAAAATGCCCCAAAATGAAAGTGCTCGGAAAGCAAACTGAAACACGGCTCAAAGTTTCCAAGCAGCCTCATTTTTACAGAGGGCTGAGATAAGATGCAGTTCTGCATTTTAAGCATGTCTACTGAAATACAGAGAACACCTCTGCTCCTTTTGAGTTCAAGCACGTTCTCTACTAAATGACCTGGAATTAATACCTGAGCTGATGTCAGCAGATGTCTAGCATTTATAAAAGTGAAGGCGAAACAGCTCAGCCCAGTGATTTTCCAAATGCTCAGAAGCAAAACATCCCAAAACATTTTCAAACACGGTGAAGTCAGAAGTCCCCAGAGAGGTCTCTGTGGAGAGATTTTTGGTTTAAAGTTGGCTTTATGTTTTTGTTTTGTTCTGTTTTCTTTTCCAGGCCTGAATGATGGTGCAAATCTGATGAGAATTAAGACAGTAAAGGAGCCTACAAAATCCTTTGGCTACACAGCCACACAGAGGGGGTCTCCAGAGAAGGAAATTTCATCCGGCTGCTTTGCTGACAGGAGAAGGCTCAGCGTGATAAAAGAGATCCTGCCACTTGCTCTGAGAAACCCAAGCAAAACCCTGCACTGATACATCTCTGCTGACACCTGCTCCAGCTGGTCCTTTGCAATTTGACAGGACTGGAGGGCTGACGGCTAAAGAGGAGGTGGGCCAGGTCCTGAGAACAACCGTAACATTTCTTGTGTCTGATCTGGCTCTTTGCTCTTACAAAAGCTGAAAATGAAAAAGCTCAAACATTTGGGCAACCCTTCCTTCATGCTGCCAAGGCAGAGCATGTTTCCCCGGTTCCAGTCTCAGGTGCCTCAATGTATTGAACATCTCCTGCTATACAGACTAAAATTCCCTCTGTAAGAACTTCCCCCTTGGCCCCTTCTCTCTGTTGTGCTATGTTCTCCCCATGCAGCCTATCCTCCCCAATGTTTCTCTCCTACTGTAAGTTCATTTCTCAGTACAATGTTGCTAGACACTTATTGCTTTTGCTTTTTTTTTTTTTTTTCTTGTCTTACAAACCAATCCTTTCATCTCCCTGCTCCCTGTAGTCCTTGCACGTTTATCTGTATATGAGAGCCTGGCTCTGTTTAGCCCTCTCTAGTCCTCTGGGGAATCAAATATGCACCCTGAGAACACAAAAATGTGAACTGTCCCTGGTCTAGGGCACAGCCGAAAAGCCTTGGAGGGTACAGGAGACCTGATGCAGCGTTGGGATGTGTAACACATCTTTCTCAATTTACATGAAACGTTCTTCTGCAAATATTGACAACTCCCAAAGTGCTGATAACCTCCATGCCACGCATTACAGACCATACACACATGCCACAGCACGACAGCGTCAGCTAATGTTTCTGTTAGCAAGTCTTAGAGAAGGGTTTTGTACCACGAGGCTAGCTTCGTAACTGCCTGCTTCCAGGCTGCTCTGTGCGTGTTATTGTTTGAGGCTATGATGTATCTCAGTTCTGGACTGGGAGGAGAACAGTATTATGGTCTGAACGTTATTGGAAGGCTAATTTTTCAATCGCACGTACTGGCACTGCTTTTCTTTCTGGACTGAAGGAGTGTTCAGTCTATTTAGCCTTTGTAATTCATGAAACAATAAATAAACAGGCGCTGACTGTGTTGTTCTTTCCTCCCCTTACAAATACATCACCCTGATACGTGTTATCTGCTGCAAACACCAGCCAATTTGCTCTTTCCTTTAGAGATAAGATGAAGCATCTTTTTCCAGTGAAGATGAATAGCAGAGACAGACTGCGTTACCTGGGGTCGGGATGGAGGTGCCTACCTGCCACGCATCTCTAGCCCACAGCCCTCGGCTGCTGCGCTAAGTAAGCCTTTCTGCTCCCAGGTACTCCACTTCCCAGGTGTTTCCCCATGTTATAGCTCAGATCTTGTAAATGGTTCTGTCAGAGGAACAAAATGTTTTGCCTTCATTTCATTCACTTTCAGTGCATCAGTGTTTAAACCCAGCCTGTAGTCACTGAAACTTCCTTTGGTAAAAAAAAAGACGCAAGAACAAAAATCAAGAAGGATTACACGCTGGCAAAATAAATACATAAATAAACAACCAAATAACAATTTAAGAACCCACTCCAATGTTATTTTCTAAAGGCTGTGCCAGATGGAAGACTGTCAACTAGGAGAAAAACTTGGAAAACTCCCATCCTGTCTTTTGGCCGAATGACTGTGAGCAACTGTACGTTCCACCCCGCCGATAGGAAAGGCAGCGACATGCAGTTCATAAATTATAACCTGCTCCTGCCATCAGGCATGAGTTACCGACTTGTGATTTTGTACAGATTATGCCAAAGTCATGGGAAATGTAAGCCGACAGGCTAAGCTCGCAAAGTCTCCAAAACGGCCCATGCTTGGTGGCACAGGTAACAACGTGTGTCCCCCAGCACAGCACACACTGTAATTCAGACCTCTGCCTCGCATGAGGTTTGTGGTTTACACATCATAAGACACATCAGTTCGTATGAGTGCAAGATGGATTTTCACTGCTCCACAAAGTGCATAACAATAGCTACCAGGCGTTTGTAACATTTTAATAAAGTTTGGCCCAATCCAGCCCTCCATTTTTTGAGTTCTAGGTGACTGGCCACTTGATTAAAGACTGGTCCTTGATGCAGGAGTTTAGGCAACTGCTCTGCTCCATTCTACTTTCACAGGCAAACACAGATTACGCAAGTGTTCACTAACTGATGCAAAGATTTGACTCTGATGCAACTAAAAGATTTTCCAGTGCCTCCTTGCTGCCTGCCCCGATATGATTTGCCTCCACATTTTTCCTCCTGGCTACAGCAGCCTCCCAGTTCCTATCTCACACCTCCCCAGAGACTCCCTGGCTTACGCAGCCTGGACTTGTCGGGCTCATTCCCAAGGGCGCAGCTCCCAGCAGCAGGCAGAGCCCCCTGCTTCCACAGGAGGGAGCGGCCACGCTCCCCCTGCAGCTGGTGGGGCACGGTTTCTCATGGTCGCCCTCCATTTTGGGGTCTATGTCCCCCTCTGCGCTAGGGTGTCACACTCCTGCGTACCGATCCATGTCTGCAAGGAAGGAATTTGCTCTTTGGTGACTTTGGCAGAATCCCAAACCCTGGCCCAGAGCACAGCATGATAAATAGGCTCTGCACCGAGCGGGTCTGTGGAGCCCATGGGAGGAGAAATGAATCCTCTCCCCCCAGACAGTGCAACAGCTGCTGGGCTTATCCCTCGGTTAGCGCCGCTGTGCTCCAGCCCCCCAGCCTGCAGCCGCCCTGCCTGCCCGCAGGAGGTGTTGCCCTGCCCCACAGCAGCAGCTGGGACCGACAGCGGCGGTCCCACCGCCCCGGCACCCCCAGCTGCCTCCCGCTTCTGCAAAGTCCAAACTGCGCAGCTTGGTCCATCCTCCCGGCCAGAGCTACCCTGGGTTGTGACGTGCCAGGCAGAGGCCCCGGTCACCCAGCATGTGCTCGTTAAGCTTTCGTGCTGTCCTCACATCACCGCCTTGTGCTCCTGCAGCCCTGAGCTGACGGCGGTGCTGCTGGGTGAGGCCCCACGGCCCACTCCGAGCAGCCCCAGGAACGCAGAGCAGCCTCCCTGGGGTTCGGAGGCAGCCTGGGGAAACCACAGCCCCTGGGGCCACTCCTGAGCTGAATTTTCTTCCCAAGGAAAGGAGAGAGCTGGTGTCAGGTGAGAATTTCAGGGTCTGGCTCATCAGATTGCAGGAAAACGGCCACCCTCGTAACCCCAAACAGCTGCTGTGTTTATAGTAAACATAAATGATAACTGGGTGGCCTTTGAAGCCACCATGTCCATTGCTGGTAATTATGGACAAGTGGATACAGCCACAACGATCCAGAGCACTCGCTTAATGTTCAGACATAATTATGGCCATTATCAAATTTCTGCCCCCTCAGCAAACAGGGGGATGGGGTCAGCCCTGCAGTACCACAGGCAGAAACACAGAAGGAGGGGGTTCTTTGGGCAACTCACGCTGGATAAAATTCCTGAGTACCACCTGGCGCAGTGAATGGAGACGCCTTCGCTGCGACGGAGGCAGGTGATGATGGAAGGCCCCTTGGGCACCCCAGCCAAATGGATTCAACACCAGGGCCTCCCACAGAGCCGTCCCGGCCCCTGTCCCTTAGGTCCAGGAGCCGGAGTAGTTCAAACACCAAATACATGCCTGGGAATGTCACTTCTTGAGTGAGGGGAGAGGGCAGCAGTGGCATTCCTAATTGCTAGGAGGTCTCTCGTGTGTGTTGGGAAGCCTTGCCCCCCACAGTGCCACCCCAGCCCAACCCACGCTGACTGCTTTGTGAAGGATGCTCCCGCTCCCAAACTCTCCAGCTTCAGGGCAGAGGGAAGTACCTACTCTGCAAAGGGCTACTCCAAGCACCAGACCTGAAGAAAAAGGTAATGCACAAAGCCTGTGCAGTGAGAACATGGAATGACCCCCAGGGAGAATTCTCAAACAAAATCCATCAAGTATGTCACTGAGAAAGGCTGGAGGAACAGGGGATGGATTTTACTCCAAGGAACCAACCTTTACTATAAGGAACAAACTGAAATAACTTTTGTAAAGTCAGCAACATAATGCTAGGATCCGTGTGGCATGTTTAGATTATAGAGCATCCAAAAATTCCCCAGAAGCTGTGAATGCCCAGCCTCTTTCAAATCACATGGCAGCTACATGGTTGTCGTGCTCTACATGCTACTATGAGAACATCACTACTGTGCCCTTCCGCTGGGTGAAACGCACCACCCACTGACACCTGGGAAGCCCAAAGGCCTTCTCGGTTGTGCTCTCACACAACAGCCCTTTTCCCCCTCTGGAGAAGAAGCACCAAAAGAGTAAGACCTCAAAGTGTGTTGCTCCATCAGGAGCAACAGCCCCAGGGTGGCTGTGAGACGGCGCGGCGCAATGGGGTGGATTGCAGCCCAGGCCCCGCTCGAGTGGGCCGGGTGGGCCGGAGGGCTGGGGTGGCTGCTCCCCTGGGAGCTGGTCCCCAAGGTCAGGGCTGGGGCACGGTGCCGTAAGAGCACTGGGAATGTGCTTACAGCTCTCTATTCAGTGGATAAACACAGGGCTGAAGTCTCTGGGGTTGTTAATCTGTCACCTTTCTCCAGCACTAAATTAATTTTTTTAAAGTGTTTAAAAGAAAAATAAATACAAAGAGAAAACAGGAAAGGTGATAAATGAGTCCCGCTCTGCTCCCTTCATCCTTGGGCAATACCACCCAGGTATCTGGCAGGGAGGAAGTATAAAAGGTCTCCGTGCCTTGCCAGCCCCGAGGTGCATTTGGAGTGACGGAAGCCCCAGCTCCCTCTCTGCCTCCCAGATTTACTCTCCTCTTCGTGTAGCTACAGGGGCTGTGATGCAGTGACCCTGCTGAGCTCCCAGGAAATTCTGGACTGTGTGAGCAGTGTTGTGCAAGTAGAAACATAATTCAACACCATTCCGAGCTGTTCCAAAAAGATGCGGAATTTCCATTGTGCCACCTTGATTCTCCCACTAAAAAGCTGGAAGAAAGCATCGCACAATCGGAATCTATCCTGTGCAGTTTGCAGCTGTTAAAACAGCAACGCATTGCCCTGATGTGGATGTGTTTGATGTAGACCAGAGCGTGTGAGCTGCCTGCTGCACTGGGCGGTGCATGGAGCTGGGGCCCGCAAGACCCAGAGCCTGGCCCACCTCTGCCCCCCTGCATGCCCATGACCGTGTTACTTTATCTCTGTGCCTCCGCTCCCCGTCTCACCACTCCCTCCACTCCATTTCCCCTGCCAGCTCCTCGTGCTGGGTATGCCTGCTGGAGTCTGGTGCGGATGACACAGACAGGCCCTGATACCTCTCTTACTAGTACTAGCATTTGCTAGGCAGCTTTTGCGTGACTCCTCATAATCCAGCGAAGGATTGTCTTTCCACTGCAGAACGTGAAACCCAGTGAGAGCAAGTACAGACACCGCCATCGCCCAACGAGCACAGACTGCATGACACACACGTCCTGCCAATGTTTGACATCTTATCCCTAGGAATCACTGCCTCCACCTCTCAGGGAAGACCTTCTCTGCTGCCCAGTGCCTCTGCAGCCAGATGCGATTGGCATCTTAGGCAGGAGGTGCATTAGGAAGTGCATTCCTCTGGGGAATCCATCCAGAGTTTCTCTCTCTCTTTCTCTTGCTAGGAATTGTAAGTGAAGAAAACAAGTGGTAGCATGTGGCAGAAGAGGAACATGCTCCAGAGAGTGCCGGAGTGAGCAGATTCCCAGTGACAACCACGCTTTCTGGTGCACAGATCACCTCAGCTGGATTTTCTACTCACTTCCTAATGCAGCTGCCTTTAAACAGGTTGGAGCAGAAGACAAACGTCCATCCCCATTGCTAACAGTACCTCCATACATGCACCATCTTTCCAACCAACAGAGCTGAACATTTCCCTGAGGTTTCGGCCAATTACTGCTCCTGATGCACCAACGAGGGCTGGCTCAGCAGGAGACATGCAAATGCCCACCGGAGCACTGGGCTGCTCTGAGCAGAGCTGCAATAATCTCTAGCCCAATATTTACCTTCCCGAAGAGCGCAGTGAGCAGGCACCCAGCAGCACCTGGCGGCTGGACAAAGCCCGGGCGAGCTGCTTCCTCTGCTTTGTTGTGAAAGAGGACGAGGGGCAGCTGATCATTTTTTCTCTCTAGCAGTATCACAGGAGTAATCAAACAGTTGTTGAAAGTTGGGAAGGGAGGTGTTGGGGCAGGAGGGGGAAACAGGACCGTGTGTTAACCTAAGTGATAAGCTGTGCCCAGCCACAGCTCAGCCTGCCTTGCAGGCAGGATGATGGGTGTGCGGGGTTTGTTCTGAGCAGTTCACCTGCTGCTGGCTTTCAGCACGTTTTATTCAGTAATTCTGTTTATCTGAGAGGCCTATTGTCATCACCTCCGTGCCGCAGGGCAGCCCTCAGGTGCAGAGCGGTCCGTGGGGCACTCGCGGCACAGCCACCGCCACGGCCAGCAGCCACACCAGGGGGGGCTCCCTGCTCCCTGCTGCTTATGAAAATTGCTTCCTTTGCTGATGGTGATAAACGCAGGCAAACAAACACCACTCTGCCTATTGAGCTTGTCTTTCTCCCCAGGACTTGAATTGCATGGAGTACTCAAAGCAGAATAAATAGACCTAATTTCTAGTAATGAAGCTGGAGTAGACAGGAGCAGGTCTGAGTAGCACTTGATGAAAGGTTCTGTTATGGTACTACTGGGTGAATGGAGGTGCTAAGCATGGCCATTGTTTTCAAGCCTAAGTTCCAAAAACACTTTTTCCCATATTTTGAGCTCCCATCTTCAGATGTAAAACCTCACCCAATTGATCCAAATACATTTTCACAGGATTTTTGGACCACTATTGGCATCACATACTCAACACAGAGCCCATTGGAGGCTCCATGCGCAGGGGATGGCATCCCACCTTACTCAGTTCTGTAAATTTTCTACAAAAGGGGGGTGTAATTCAGTAGAACCTGTGCCAGGTTTTTAAAGAAGCACCTGGGCAGAAGACAACAAACAGGGGAATGTTCACCACTCTCTTATGTGCCCTGAAGAAGACTTTAACTAAAATACAAAGCATCATTCCCTTGTGTGAGTACATCATCCGCTTCCCTGGTATTTACCCTGAACACAACAGAAAGGTGGGATTTCCCATGTCTCCTAGATGGCACCAAGGTTTCCTTAGCGCTACTGGGAATGACTTCCCGGAGGCCCCCAGAAATAACAGTTGCCTTTCTCACGGTGGCACTGCACTGCGGGTTTTCACACCACGAGTGGCCCACTGCCCACTGCTGGCTTCATGACTGCTGCAGCTGGTCAGCTCCAGAGCATCACAAGGCAACAGGGAGCGCACCAGGAGAGGCCGTCTGACGGTGGCTGCACCGCCACGCACAGACTTGCGGAGCACCAGCCCTAACCAGTACTGCCAGCGGTACCTCCGGCCCCATTCGAGTTCCTCTCCCCTCTGACTGGGCACTTTCTGCTCTTGGATCGAGCACAGAAGGGGCTGGCTCTCAGGCCTCCCCTTCAGAGGCACAGCCCCACGGCCAGCCTAGACCACAGCTGGTCAGGAATAACAGTGTGCAGCTGCCAAGCCCCACAGTCAGCCTCTGAGAGCCCTGCTATGGGTTTTAGTGGGATTTACTGCACTGAAATGCAGAAAATTTCGTTGCCTTTAGGATTAGTCTCTGCATTTGCACATAGAGCAGTGTGTATTGGCTGGGTCTGCTCCACTGCACATGGTGCTCAGTCCTTCAGTTACCTCCACCAGGACCTCTGCCTGCAGGACACCCACGCTTTTAATTCCTTCTATCAGCAGTCACCGCAGCTGGGCAGTTTCCGAATGCTACTGGAGCAAGGACCATCAGCAATTTTACAACAGCTAACCCAACCCGGGTTAATTTGTGCAGATTATGCATTGACCCCAGGTTTTCCAATGGAGACCAACATTACTGCAGTACAGGATTTTTATAGTGCTCTTTGAACTAAAAAGTAATCTTATAATTTTGAGGCATTTTAAATTTCCATTGTAAACGGTAAATAACAATGATGAAGCAAGGTAGGCTGAGGAAATGCTGCCTGGGCACAAGCAATGCAGCCCTCAGTCTCCACTCCAGCCACCAGAAACTCCACGGGAAGTCCAGCTGCATTGCCAGGTAGCATCCCACAAGAATAACAGATAAACACACGCTTCCCAAGCCACTGGGCACTATATTTCTTCTGATGAGAACCATCCATTATTCCTCCATCCTCCTCTCTGCATCACATCAGCGAGAGGTTTTACAAAGCAAGACAGGGGACAGGTTTATTTACTCCCAGCTGCACTGCACAGCACCTGGGCTCGTTCATATTGGTTACAGATGACCTCAGGTCTTCCATTATGGGCTAATGTCTGCAGCCCTCTGACCTCCGGAAGTGCTCGAGGAAGAGCTGCAGTAAATCAGAGCAGCACTTCGCAGGGGAGGAAGAAAGTCGCTCCTTACCAATCTGCCAGCGGGAGAGGAAGGGCTCCGGCTGGGCTGCTGCAGGGGAGCGTGCTCGGCTGCTCGGCAAACTGCAGGCAGAAGTGGGCGTTGTACTTGCACTTTGCCAGCGAGGGGTTGTTGCAGTGAAGCGGACGGGCAGTAAGCCTGGCTGCATTCCTCTTTCCACCTAGGCAGGCAGGGGAGAGCACAACAACTGACTTCATACTGGCTTGTGACACAGCTGACTTGTGTGCACAGGCCGACTTCTGCACTCGGCCAGTACAAACACGCTCTGCATCACATACAGCTCGATGGCACCAGTGCATGTTCCTCTGCTTGAAGGCACTGCGAATGTCACTAGAGCCACGCTGCCCCGGCCTGAAAAGAGCTGCAGCAGCTCCTGGACTCACAGCACAGATGACAAGGACTGAGGGCTTGTTCAGGCTGCTGCTACCAGTGGTTTTCAGAATGCCATCTGAGGACCAGTGTTTGCGGTGGTGAGAGTGGCCAATGTGATGACCACCAACAACAGAAGGTCCCTTAGGAGGTTTTTGACAGCTACAAGTTAAATCCAGAAGTGTAAAAATGGTGGGCTGCTAGGCAATCTGGAGATGTCTGAGCAGGTCACTGCTTGGCACAGATGAACGGTTTTGCTGCTTTCATCTGAAGGATGTCTGCTCTCACACACCTGCTCTATCACAAAGTGAAGGCTGCATTTCAGAAGCCTACACTGAAGCCTACAATCAGACCCGACCACTCTGCTCACCAGAAGTATCTAAACAGTCCAAATTAGTCTGTGTGGAGTCAACCTGAGGATGTTGTTAAACACCCTGTGCACCAGAGCATGTAGGATTATAGGAGGAAGCAATAATGTAACCACACAACACCACACTTGCAAATCATCTTAACCACAAGCAGTTCTCCCCATGAGGATGGAAATAATTTGCCACATCCTCTGTACAGACAAGTGGAGCCCCAGGAAAGGGCACGGAGCAGGGAGACATGTTACAGAGCAGAGCTCCTGTCTCTGCAGGTCCTGTGATCAGCACAGGATTTCAAAATTTGTAGCATGCAGCTCCTGGGGAGCTGCAAATGTAAAAGCAGCTGATCAGCCTGCTCAGCTCTGAAGAAGGCTTGGAAATACAACATCGCACCTACATACATCCTTCATCCCAGGAGCAAGAACACCCAACAGGAAAAGTAAGGGAAGCGAAGGGAGCACAAGGATTTGTAATGTAATCAAATGCATCATGTACTTAAAAAGTCTTCTGTTTTCTCATGTACACTATAAAAAGGTCACTTTGTATGCGTTTTTTTTACTGCTGCCCATCTCCAGAACAAACACTGCAATTTTACTCTCCCATAACTGCTTCTTGGCTCCTTCTGCACATTCCAGTAGAGCAGTATCACAGACTGACTTCAGAAAGGACTTAACTCGATCAGCTGATCTAGTTCATTGCCAGACCAGCATTACTCCCTATTGTATGAGGACTAACTCTTCAGGGGAAGAAGGGTGTAACATCCACCCAAAGGACAGGCTCTGTCCTTCAGGATACAGGAATTAGTACCAGAATCATTATTTTTTTTCTGACAGAGCTTAAGTCCAAGCCATACAAGAAGCAGGGCCAATGGCGAAGCATCACTTCCTGATGACAACTCGCTAGGTCACCCGGAGAGGTTTTCTGTGGCTTATATGCTTTGGGGTTTTTATTTGAGGAAGAAAGTTTACAGTGAGGAGGTTTTTGTTTAGCTACAGTTAGAGACATGCTCAGACCAAAACCTCTTAATTACAAAATCCCAAATCTGGACAGAGCCACAGATTCACAATTCTGGCCCAGCTTTCCATTACCAGGACCAGTAATCCACTAGGATCAGCAAACATCTTTTTAACATACAAATTTGAGGCTCAAGCAGCCACACCAATTCAGATGTTGCAGCAGGAGCAGCATGTCAGTATACGTGCAATATAGCACAGATTTTGTTCTCTCAAGAGTCAGCAGTGCCAACTGTGAGACTGGGAGCCTGGATCCCAAGTCAGTCTGAACGCAGTAAATGTGACATCCCATTTCTCAGCATCTCCCTTTAACTGCTCGTTTGCCCCTTGCTTGGTGTTTCAGAAGTACCAAGCAGCAAGATCCAGCCCTGCCAATTCTGTCACTTTTCACTTGACAACTGTTCCTCTTCCACATGGTGATAACGACTTTGAAATTCACTTGGCGTTTCAGTTTCCTTCCTGCTTCTCTCAACAGCTACACAAATGATTGTCAACACGTACAGAACAGTAGTCTACCATGAGCAGATAAGCATGAAGTGCACAGGAGCCTGTGTCCATAGGGTGATTCCCAAAAGCAGACTTGCATGCATTACAAATTGGGTAGAATAAATAATTCTAGTGGAAAGAACGGCATTTACACCCCAAGCCAGAATTCTGCATGTGCATACATTACCAAACCTGTGCACGGTGATAGCTTATCTCAGTCCTATTAGACTTTCCCTACAAAATTATCATGTTCTCAGGAGGTTACTTGTCTTTCACTTTCTTATCTTCCTTGGTGGAAAAGTAGATTCGAACATTTCTCTAACAGCAATAACAACAAAAATGCAAAATAAAGCCCATATACAAAACCAAAGTTATTTTTTGTGTTGGGTACATTTAATGCCAGTTTCATGTTATGACAACTCAAAAAACTGGGGTTGCCCATCAAGACACTACCTGAAACAGAACAAAAAATGCAGCAAGTCTGTACCCGAAAAGCAGCATCACCAAGGTGGTATGCTGGTGGCACACCGGTTTTGGCAGTGAAGATATCCTTGCCTTCGGTGCTTCATCCTGTTCCCAGAGTGATATTACAGGAGCAGTTTTAAAATCAGGCTCATTCAATGACCAGGTTTATAGCCCAAGCAGCTAGGGAGAGGGGAGCAGGGGGAATACACATGCTGCCGAACACCAAGCCTTCCTCTACAGCAGTGCAAGGGAGTCCAGCCAACAGCACGCTGGGGAAACCCTATTGACACAGCATGCAGGAAGACCATGCCAAGAGATTCGTCCTGCTCCTCCTCATTCCTCCTCCACAAGCACTGCTTAGATCCCCCTGGAAATGTCTTTTGTTCTTTTGTTTTCTTTAAGCAAGCAGTTCTCTTTCATGAGCATACCCATCAGTCAGCTGCTGAAGAGCAAAATGTGGATGCTTACGTGGGCACTTCAAACACCAGTGACATTTCAACTTGTGCTAGAATTTTAAAGGTCTCTAAAACAGGAGTAAATGCAATTCAAGTGTGCAAAGTAGCTTTTCTATAAAGAGGAATAGATTGAATTTGACAGTTTTGAAAACTTGATAGTGTCAGTGAAATCTTGCTACTGTGAAGACATCCAGTCTTTGCTCCCTCCCATAATCTATCATTTTAAAACCTGTTTGCTGAATGTTTTTACAGGTACTGTAAAGTGAGAAAACTTCCAAATTCACACTTCTCACAGTATTTTTTTTTGCCACAGAGAATGTTACTGCAATTAGTCTGGTTTGTAATGGAAAGCAGATGAAAGTATAAATTAAATCAAAACCTTACCACATATCTAAGGTGTTTTCATGCCATGCATCCCAAGAAGTTTTCCCAAAACCAACAACATTAAATTTAAAGCTCAAATATTTCAACCAGACCCAACAAATGCAGATTAAGTTTAAATTTAAAAAGGAAGTTAAAAGATTTTTCCTTCTCCTCACCTGCCAAGTCCTCAAAGTTCGGGGCTCTGTGTTCTTCTTTCAACACTTAGCGGCAGAAACACCTAGGGTTGAGTGGAGAGATTTCCTCCTCACACTGGCATTATTCATTATTTCTGAGGTGTTGACAAATGTCTTCAACACTATACAATGCATACAAACACAGAGTCCCTGCCCCAATGAATTTACAGTCTGCGGCTGTTATCTTTGTTCTGCTTTGGTATATCACCACAAATTTCATCAGGGCACCAGATGAGCCCAATACAGCTTCCACCAGCAGTTTTCCACTGGTTTTGATAGGAGTTGGACCAGCCCCAGGCAGACAAAGTTATAGGATTAACTATTGCAGGAGAAAGCTGAGGTCTTGGCATGTGAGCAAACAGCAAAAGAACTGATTCTCAACAGTTTTGTTTCAAATTAAAAATATATTTCGAAGTTTTCTCATGTAATACATTTTGAGAACATAAAGAGTTCCCTTTCACTACATCTTTCAACCAACGCAGCGTTACAGATCAACCAGCAGTAGGTGATTTCTGAACCAAGGCAGACTGGCAGCTACAGTAACAGCTCCAGCTGGTGGAAGCTGGTGAAAGTTTTGTTTTGTTTTCTGGAATTTTGTGCTAAGCTTTCTGCCATCATGTTTCACATACTGGAAGTGTGTATTTTCTCTGACATTTTGAAAGTTCCCAAGTGTTCCTGTGAATAGCTTAAGAAATCTACTCCACATTCAAATTGCTGCGATTTCTGTATATCCAAAATTGTGCGCTCAGGTACTAGCCCTGCCTTTCCTCAGCTGTAGCTTGTGGAAGAGAGCGCATAGGCACGCGGTCCTGGGCGCTTACACGCACAGAAGGCACAGACACCTATGAACACCCAAAAGGTAACATGAGGACAGCACCAAATGGAGATATTGCCTGTCTGGTTTATGCTCTACATGGGTCTTTGGACACATTGCTCTGTAAGCCAAACTCTTTTTTGAACCTGGTAATCATTAATTACTGCTGTTCAAGCAGCATTTGGAATCACAAGTGAAACACATTCTAGCTAAGAGCAGAATAGGCATTACTGCTGTGACTGGGGAAAGAAGCATCCTAAAGCCACGTGCCCCAGTTACGACTGATTCATATGAAGCCAAACCCAAGAATTAGCACATCCAAACGCCATGAGGGCAGCTTACACCAGACTGGCCTCGCCATGCCATAAACTAGGCTAAGTTCAAACACCGCATGACATGACTGGGAATCCACAGAGTTCACAGAGAAGTTCCAAAGCCCCATTCCCTCCATGTCCCCATCCAAAGCCTTCTCCAGCCTACCTGGTGCTGTCTTTGGGTCTGGAAGGACGAGAAAGTGCTTTCCTGATGATCGTGTTTTGGTAATCTGCTCTCTCTTCCAGGCAGGACATGGCCATTAGCTGTGCTAACATCCAGGCAAGATGCTGGTTCCTCTCCTTCTGTCCTCCAGCTTAGCAGTGCTTCTTGCAGGTATCCCTGGTTACAGGTAGTATTTTCCCAATCATCTCAGAGACATCCTCCTGCCTCCAAGATTCAAATTCAAAAGTCATCAAATTGTTTTCCATCCTCTTCCTCAATCACCTGGCTCAGCCACTCAGCCGTCCTAGAAAGCAAAAATCAAGATCATGAGATCTGTGTAAAACCACACCCAGTTTACTAGAAAATGTGACAATACCACAAAAGTTTGCTAGTCCAATTTTTGTGTTCAATCCAACCAAATTGCTCCATAATCATTTTTAATGGCAAATGACTAAAATAATACTGTTTCTTGCTGGTTTTGCTATTGATGGTGGGTTTTTGTTTTTGTTTTTTTTTTTTTTTTTCCTATTTCTTTGATATTTTCAGAAATCCCAAAACAAATGTATGCATAGTTTTAATTAGAAAGTATCCAGCCTACTTACCTGGAAACACTGTTTGGGTATTTAATAGGCAACTACTCGTCTACAGTGCATGTAATTATTTACTTAATTTCCTGAACACAATGTTTAGAACTTATTGAAGTTTTAACTTGTTTGGTTTTTTTTTTTTTGTTTGTTTTTTTTTTTTTGGAAAAGCATAACCTGAGTTGTCTTGTCTTCTGTAGCATCATCCTACTGATTCCATATTCCATGAAGAGACAACAGGACCAGACAGTTATCAACTGGATTCAATGCATAATTCAAGAAAATCTCTTTCCATCCTAAAACTATGTTTTTTGTGAAACCACTATGGTATACAAGCCTTGTATCAGGTCAGTGATTTGGATAGGAAAGAGTTTTGGCCACATCTTTCATACGGGAATGGAATGCTTTGAAGTGTGTTAGATTTAAGTTATTATGAAAAAAGGAACCACTGGGAAGATCATATCCAAGCTTAATTTCTGAATGCTTCCAAGATTTTAAATGCTCAGGCTCAGAGAGCAATTCCAAGTTCTGTATAGAAGCTGCCTTATGCTCGAAGGAAATAAGGACTCCTGAGGAACTGTGACTGATTTCCTTTATAGACCCTGGAAAGTCTTTGGGGAAAAGAGACTTACATGGTCTACATTTTCACCATCTAGAAATAACCTCTTCTCACTCCCTGCCTCCCCTTTACTGCCTGCTGCCTCCCACTCACCCATTTCCCATAAAGGTTGTTTCCAGACACAATTGATTTGAAACCTCAGATTATTCTGTTAAAATTGCTGACTTTGGACTTGAGACCCCAAGCCAGATTGGGACAATCCCCTCAGGTCCTTTCTCCAGCTAATTTATAGCAATTTTTGTTGAGACAAGGAGTTATGGTCTGTAAAAGGCTTGCTGTCGGCCTCTCATAAAACCCTAGCACCCTGTCAGAGAAGGGCCAGAGCCTGGGAAGAAAGTTTCGGCAGCGATCAGCTGGTTTCCAGATGGGTGGCCTTCTACACACTGTCCAATCCCATGGGTCCAATAAAGCAGCCCTGATTTTGCACTTTAAAAAAACAAAGATACAAACCCTCCTCTACTCTCAGTTAGGCTTTATAAACACGCTTCCAGTCTCCACGTCAAATTTATTAAGGAGAAATTCATTCTGCCGTCTCTCCTCTTTGCTCTCTTTGCACGCATGTGACAGCCCCTCCTGCTCCAGTTTCTCACTTTTTCATGGGGTGGAGAGAGTTGCATCATGATTTACATCCTGCTGGGTTGTTTTCCCATCAGAAATAAAGAAGGGGGCAAACAAATCAGAAAGTTGAGGGATTGGCCTCCAAGGTATAAAACCACCCACATGAGGCAATGTTTGTTCTCAGTCTGGCAAAAATTCTCCTCTTGTTCTGTCCTCTCCAGCTTAACAAACCAAAAGAGGACGTGATTAAGAAGGTAAAAGGTTGCTCAGCAGCTCCAGTAGTCAGAAAACAGCACACTTCTGGCTAATTAGGTGAGGATGCTGCCTCAGCAGAACCAAGGAGCTCCTGCTCAGAGGGTCTGGTTCTGCCTCAGCACAGAAAGCAAATTCACCCCAAATTGAAGGACTTTGACTTCAGTGTGGCTTTGACTTCTAAGTAGGAAATCTCTAACAGCCTCTAGACAACTGTTTAACCAGCTACCATCTACATTAATTGTGATGTGCAGTATTTTCCCTGTATTTAGCTCAAATTCCCCTTTTACTTTCAACTCATTGCTCTTACTGACATCTTTCACTTCGGCAGTGCCAGGATTTCACACCTGGTGTTACCCTGAAGGGAACCAGGACTGGCTGATGTGGCTCCTGTGCCTGGCAGACATCTCAGAGCCAATATTCAGGCCTTGGATTTTCCTTTTAAAGCTGCAACTTTAAGCCCATTTTTGTTCTTATCTCAACTCAGTCTATAAACACTGCTACTCCTAAATAGGACTCTTTAGGACCATTTTCTCAGCTAGCCAGTCAAGATGACAACCCTGATCACAACTTGTTCAGAAAGTCAAAAAGCAGCAAAAAAAGAAAACAGTTGTAGGGGCAGTCTGATTGTCTTCACAAAGAGTGGGTAAATGTCACATTTAATCAAGATGTAGAACTAAATTTTTGGACATCACAGATGTCTGCTCACTAAACACGTAGTTAGGGGTGATCCTGGAATTGGAGTACTTAGACTTGGACTTTCTACCAAGCAAAATAGTGGGAACTGCTAAGGATAAGGCTGATCTAGCTAATATTCTTCAAAGGTTCTTGTCTGCTTGTTTGTTTGCTTACATTTTCTAGTAGTTCCCTTATCAAAGATTCTTAATGTTGTTACGGGGTGAGAAGAAACAGCCTCTTGTAGATTAGTAACTGATGAAAGAGAGTAAACTCCTTTCTCATAGCAGAGCAGGGTTGCTGAGACACTGTTCCAAGGAGCTGTCCTGGCATCTTCTAGGAGCCCGCTTTCATGCACGGGTTGTTGAGCTGTAGCACGATGCAGTAATGTCACATGGCTAACACTGCCTGGGAATGCTCTACCCACGTAAATACTTTTCATTGAAAAATGATCCATGTGAAAGGCACAGATGTTGTTAGGCCAACATGTTGTTAGATGCTTTATGGTACAACATGATTGTTGGCCTAAAATATCTGTAAAGCTTCTTTCAAATTCCACATCCGTATGCACAAATGGAAAAAACATTGCCCTCCCTGTTTTGCCTCTATATAACACTCTACGGCAAGGCATTTTGCAAACCAGAGACACATTTTTGTGAACAATCCCAGGTGTAACATTTCCCCATGGGAACAGATCTGCAGATTTTAATGCATTTTGCTACTGGTAATTGTTTGCAGAATGGAGAGCATCTCAGAATTGCAATTTTTATTTGAGGAAAATAAAACCTTTGCAAAACAGTGAGAGCTCTGCCTGTGTACAGGCAGAACGAGGTCTTTGGGAAGAACCCTGCAATGTGCTCACCCCTGGGAGGCAGAGTACAACCAGCTGGCAAGGGGGATTTCTAGACCATAACCAAATCACCATGCAAGTCCTTCACTTTGTAATGTCGGGCTTCTCTGCAGTAGCTATGTGTCACATCTTCAGCAGAGACAATGCGTATTTCCCCATCGTTTCTCTGAAATATCCATCATAAAAATCCAGCTTTGCTCACCATGACTTGCAGCCCCCTGAAGGCCATAACCAGTTTCTGACAGACTTCAGCACAGACAAGATTTCACTCTCAGACAGGAACAAATCTTTAAATAAAAACAAAGTGTCCCACAAACAATTACAGTGTTTTCCATCAACACAGTATTCGGCAGCCTCAGAAGTGCTGACACTGTTAGCGCAATGAATTTTTGGTGGGAGCCTACAGGAAGCTCATGGTGTAGGATCAGGGTTATTACACCATTTTTAGAGGCATAAAATTCCCTCACTAGGTGCACTGAAAAGTAGAGCTCCTTTGCAAAGGATTAATACTTAACAGCCACTATTAATAAGCTTTCAGCACTGCAGTTCGGGATTGCCACAAAATGCTGTTACCAAGATTTCCCGTGCAGCCCTGCCCATCTGCAGTATTTACCAGAGAATTTAAAGTACAGTGGACTTGAGTTTTCCAGGGAGCAGCCATCATTCCTGCGCTCTCTCTAGAGTGACTACTGGAAGCCAAAAGCATTTAAGCAAAGCTAGATAAAATCAGCAGCACCCAATGTGGGTTCTTTCTGGTTTCCTGCAAGTAAACAGACATGTTTACAAGGGGCTGTACATTCACATCAATCATAAGGTGACTTTGTTTACAGTAGAGGAATTTCCTGCAGGCTTTTGCTGTCCTGGTTTCTTTCTCTTTGTATTTACTTTTGTTCAAATGCAATTTAAAAAAGCCATAGGTACTCCAGCTCAATTCAAAATGTGACACACAGAAATCTGAAACAGGCTATAATTCATGCCCAGATTTAGTTGTTCTTTTTCTTGTTTGTTTGTTTAAGCTAACACACACCTCCGCATTAAAAAGCCACTTTTCTCTACCCATCCAATTCATCTACACCTGGCAAGAAAGCAGCTTTGATTTGTCTTCTCCATAAAGAACTGCTTTTCTCATCAAGCCCACAAAACACCAGAAGCCCACCTGACACAGGGATTGGGCTTTTACTTCAGGCATTTAAGAGGCAGATCTCTCAGAGGAATTAAAGTCAAAATGGTCTTGAATGCAAATGAAAGACTAGCATTAATATCAGCTGAGAAGCCAGGGATTAGGCAGTTTTGCTGCCGTGAATAAGAGCAAACCATTTCACACCCCTTGATAAAGTAAAGAGTGACTGCAATGGGGATTTAATTCGAAGAACTGCTGCAGAGTTTGGCTACAAACTCCAGAACTTTGACAGAAAAGTGCATCTCAACAGCAAGTTCTTCATTTTCTACGAAAGAAGTCAGAAAACCTCTAAAGACGACTTCTGTACAAGAGCTTTTTATCTGCAGTCACCCAGAGATGGATACAGCCAAAATTTGAATTAAAGGAGCTCCATGGTCACTTCTGCGTGATGCCACTCAGAGCAAACATGCCGCAGTGAGCCACAGGGCAGGAGGGAAGCTACAACACTCCTGGCCTCACTTCTCTCTGGTTCTTCCCTTCAGCCCCAGCTGTGCCCGGAGAGCAGACCTGCTGCTCCTGGTGCACAGCGATGAGCAGGGCCCACAGCGGTGCAATGTGACCACTCGTTAGGTCACTGGGGTTTGTGACACCCGAGCACAAGCAAGCATTAACAGGTCAAACAGAGGAAGTGCCAGGAACAGGCACTCCTTTGACACACAAGCTTGTATATCCCACAGAGGCCGCTAAAGACAGAAGAGCTAGAGCAGGAAGTGCAGAGCCAGGGGGTTGCAGAGAAAAGCGAAGATCCCTGTTTCCGAGCGGCAGAAGAGGGAAGCGCTGCCCCCACTTGCCCTTCCAGGTAAGCTGGAAAAACCTGAGCAGGGCCCACATGAACATGAGGCTTTGAGAATTTCTTTCCAGTAGTCTCCAATGTACAAGCCATGATTCAGTACAAAAATAGTCTAGTACGGGCTGTCTTTGTTAGCATCTGTTAGCAAGAATGTCAGCTAATCAATACATTTTTACTGCCAGATACCTACAGGGCTGGAAGAGACACCATTTCTGACATTATTTTCAATGTTCTTCTTACAGCTCACGATCCTGGAAGCAGTTTTCCCTCACCTTGTGTGGCATCGTTACTCATCTTCACCGATGCTTATCTAGCTCCATCAATCTGCAAATGCCCATCCAGAGAGCAGTGTCCCTCTAGACACAGCCAACTAAACCCGCACAGCTAACCTTCTCCTCCCCATCACTTCATCCTGCCAGGCTGCGGCTGGGTCAGGATTCAGTGCTTCATGGAGCGAGCACCCCTGTAGCTGACTCGCACTGTCCCCACAGAACAGCTTCGCTGCTCTAGGCAAAGAGAGTGAAAAGCTGGGACTTGGCAGTGCACAACAAACAAACCTTCCCAGTCCTGTAATCCAATTTACAAAGCAGCACCTCGTACCACATTTGTGCATCGCAGGTGAATAGAGCCACAAGCCATATCTGTTAGCAGCCCTTGCTGCAACCATAGACTTCTACAGAGCTATTTGGCACACTGGAGAATACACGTTAGCAAGCCTGGAACTGCCTCCTGGAAACTTCCCAGCCTCTCTTCTTGCTCTTCCAGACACCTCTTTTCTCTTCCTAGCTAGCTGTGTGTTTTTCTCTCCCATACACTGGCAGAGCCCGGGGTTCCTCAGTGCTTTGTGCTTTTGAGGAATCCCAGCTGCACACACAGAGCCCAGAGATTAACCGGCGAGGGATGCTAAGCCCCAGGTGCTACTCTGCAGCGCAAGCACTACTCAGCAGAAGGACGTGTAGTGCAGGCACAGGGTGCTCTGAGCCAGCTGGGCAGCCCTGCAGTCTCCTCCTGCCGCTCACCTCTTGGCACCTGGCGAGTTGCTCACCTCCTCCACGTGCTGGTAAGCTCAAGTACCGCTGTGCCTTGTCACTTCGGATTAATGCGCTGAGCCCAGCGATAACAACATGCTGCTGCATGGGCTAGGTGAATCCAAGCTTAAAAAACACAATCAGCAGAATAAATACCAAGTATACAAAATATATTATCTCCAGGCTACTGTCAGAAGGGAATAAAATCAAGGGAAAATTCTTCTACTGTCACTTTTAGTCAATAAGGCAATATCAATTAAAAGAGGGGACACAGCCAGCAGTTCCATGCACACTCTGGGAAACACATCAATATCAATAGTATCTTGGAATAACATATTTAAGAGAATTAATTTAATTCTGAATGCTGTCTTGCCTCAGGACCAGTTTCTATTTGTCCCAAGACATGTTGAAACAATAAAGAACATTTTCTTACCAAGCCCCTGCAAAAAAATTTCTCTTAAGGCTTAAAAAAATTGGCAAAAAGCCCTCTGCAACGAAAATGGAAATCCTCATTGCCACATAATCATCATACTGTCTTGAAAAATTCGTATGGATATCAGTGAACTAGAAAAACTTACAGGTTTAAAGTGTGATCCTTTTCTGGGAAGGACAAGCAAACAATCTTCCTTTGGCTTTAGAAAGGGACAGAACTGAGCAAAACTTCTCAGAGTATCTTCTCTGAGTAAAGAGCAAACAGATGATTTCCGTAAGTACTTAGACACTACACACCAAGAAGCACGTGCTGTACTTGACAGGTAGGTTGTGATATGTTTGTTTAGCTGCAGGAAAATGAAATTCTGGGGCTCCTAGCTGCTAATACAACCAAACGGATCACCAGGTATTTTGAAGAACTGGAAATAACCAGGACACCACAGTAAACACACAAGCATTTGGTATTTGCATTACATTAACCAACCTAACAGGTCATCTGAATATGCCTGGAATGTATGTAAAATTCCAGTGGGCTGGTCAAAATGTTGAGGCTGATCAAAATGGGGAGCTACTTTGAATTATATCTGACTGCAGCTTTCCGTTCTTTGAAGGAAAGTGGCTGAACTGTAAGAAAAAAGGAGGCTTACTTTTGTGAACCTCTTTGGAGCAGTATCTGCCACACAGAAGATAGTGAGGGAGAAGAAACATCCCTTGTATCCCACATGCCCTGATATTCTGGAAGGAAACACTAGGGGGTAGCCTGACATTCATCAAACTTCAGAAGGCAAAATGCAAGTTCCAGCAAGTTCTTTATAAATGTCTGGTTTTCAGTGGAGAAGACCATAACAACTGTTTAGCAATATACAAGGACGTTGTGGAATAACAGGGTAAAAGGACTTGCCTTGTTAGATGGATCTCGTTGGATAGTATCTGCTACAGCTCTCTCAGAGCCAACCAGCACTGGGAGAAGGAGGGCACTTGAAGGGAATTTCAGCGTGTCAGAGACCCTGCAGTTATCATCCTCCTGAGGCATCACTGGTGCAGAGTGCACTCACCACAGGAAGAGACAAAGAAGTGCAGTGAAATGACTCCTCCTGCATCACACACTCGATAGCTACACTTAAAACCCAGCAAGAGCACCTCCACGGCTTGCAGCCTGCTGGAGGCACCCTGCATGTGAAGAGGGGTTAATCTACACTGTAGACATGTACAAGGTACAATATGCGATCAAGGTAATAAGCAGAAAAATCATTGAACCTAAAGCAATGTCGTCACTGGGGAATGGCTTCCTCATCTTTGCACCCCACGCAAGGATAAACACAGTCTCTTCCCCCTTAACTCAAGGTAACCTTGTGAGCTTTGGTTACATTTTTCATTAGAAAAGGCACAACCTGGGCAAGGAAAATAAATGAGCTCCAACTGGGGGTGTTTTTCATGCTTAATGCACAGTGTACAGCAGTACACACTTCCGTGTTTGGGCTTTCTCATCTCCGTAAGAAAAGGGTTTCTACATTTCAAGAAAAGGAGAGGAATCCCCAGTGTTCTGGTCTCCTTGACATTGTTCATGGTGAACATTTGCATAGCAGATCCTGCAACCTGTACTTTCTTTATCCAGGCTGTGTGCATGCTCACACCTGACCACAGTCCTGCTGTATTTGCTGCCAGAGAGATTGCTTGGGAAACATCAGAGTTCCAGCAGCAAACCCAGCTATTGTTCTGTTGCAAGAAACCTAACCAATTCACATAGTTTTACTTAAGCTAATGTAAAAATCATTCAAGTGTTCTTCCCTTCCCCACCCTGCTGCTGATTAAAGGTTATTATAAGATTCACAGACCTCCCATTCCTTCCCATCTAGTAGAGCCATTTGTCCAATGCACTGGTGTGTGTGGTAGTCATTTGTGCCATCCGTAGGCACAGACGTAGAGAAAATTGTTGGAGCATGTAATTAAGGCCCTCTAAGGACAATGTCAATGCTAAGCACATGCCCAAATGCACTGCTGAGCTGGCAGCACTGGTAAATCAAGATTTTCAGCTGTCAGGCTTTGAATGAGAAACTCGATACCTGCACCAATGGGTGAAATCTTCTGCCTCAGAGTTTGGCGACTGCTGCAGCTTTAATCTGTTGGCAACTCCTGGGGCTGGTGCATCCCTGTCTCCAGGCATGGGCAGCACACAGAAAGCAGGCACCAGGGCAGAGCAGTGCTGATGAGCATGAAAGAGTTGCATGAGCAGTCAGGGACAAAACTCAGAAAGGTTCAAGGCGTTGGGTGAGATGTACAGATCAGGAGATGCCACAGCCAACAGGAGATATTATAAATGCTCTTGAGTATCAAGACAGTGAGGAAAGAAAGTGCCACTGGCCCGCTCACTTGGGAGCAGGGCTGTGATCCCCAAGCTCAGGAGCAAGAAGTGGTGCCAGCAGGGAACAACTGGCCCAGCTCTGCTAGCTCTCACACCCAGGTTAGGTTGTCCTGCTAACTCCTAGGCAAGCTGGCATGGCACAAAGGTGCAGTGGAGTCTGGGGGCAGTGCTGGACTCCTTGGGGGGATGATTACCCCGGCTGCACTGCCAATCACTCCTGGGATCTCCCTCAGAGCCCGGCTTGCCCTGTGGGCCTAAGCAAGTCTGTGTGCAGGTGGCGTGTCTTCGGGAGAGCATGCTCCTGCAGACACACTTCCCAGGCAGAAGCAGAACAGGAAAGGGGACGTCCTCCAGAAAGCAAGAAACTCCTGATGTTAACCTGTGACTGGAGAAAGATTCTCTTCATGCAAAGCCACTTTCCATCCAAAACCAACCCCACGGTCCTTCATTTTGATTTCTACCAGGAATTATAAACACCCTATCAGGACAAAATCCACCTCCTGTATTCTGCTTCCAGCTCTCTCCAGCATCATTGGAGTTCTGTATGTCCCACTGAGTTCTTTTAACATTTTGTAAGGTAGCAACTTAAATCCTTGTAATCTGTGCCCCTGACTATGGTTATCTGAATAAAGTATGAAAAACAGGATTTAGGGACAGTGGAACCAAAGTATCAAAAAGCAGCTTCTAAACATGACTGCAGCTGCAGAAATGAGTCTTTGAATGTCCAGGGATGGGGCTGCTCTCATGTAAACCAGGTCACTTAGACGCCAAATCTCCTGGTATGACCACACCTGCCAAAGCCTGAAAGAGGCAGGGAGAAAGGGAACATGCAGCAAGATGCAAATTCTCCATTTGCAACACTGGCGGTATGTATTTATCTTGCAAATGTCTCAAATAGGACAAAATCTAAAGGAATGCTCTCCCGTAACTGCTCTGCTCAGGTAATAGTAAAAAAGTGGCACAATTTCTCTGTATAAATCTGGGCAAAGAAGGCTTTTGCCCCAGAAATATGGAGAAATTCCTCCTCTCTAGATGCTGAAAATTGGTTAGCTAAAAGAGTATATCCCCAAAGGGGGTTGATGCCAGAGTCAATAGATGAGATCTAGTGCCCCTTTTTATGTTGGGGGCAGCCGAGATGGCCAGCTGGCTGGTGTCTTACTTCCCTTCTCCCTGGGCATCTGGACAAGTGGAGCTTTTAAACACCTAAGAGTTAGTATGTGAACCAGGAAAAAACCTTGTCATAACCTATCCCAATGTGAGGGGGTGAGGAGAGGGGGAAAGTTTAAGTCTGGATGAAGATCCAAATATTACACGCTGAATGTAATGTAACAGAAATCAGTTAAGAGCTAGCTACAGCTAATAGTGCACTAATCATTTACAATGAGTAAGTCATATCCTAAGCAACAACAAACACACCAGCTTCCCAATATGTCAGCTTTAAATGCCATTTATGCAAGCCCTTCCAGTGTGTTACATTTTGATCACTTACTGTCATGTTGGAACCAGTTTGTTCCTGAGACCATCTTGGAAATGATCATCAAAGGAAACCACAATTATAAAGTGCAAGCCATGAGTATCCAGACAGGCACAGAGATTCTCAGCAGCATTTGGCATTACACTCAAGGTCATTTTTTCACTAGCTTGTAAGGGATCTGTAGTGACCTGCAAGTGCAAGGCACAAACCTGGAGGTCTTAAATGAGCTAACAGCGCACACAGTCTCCAGCCTTTTAGGGTAAGTGTGAAGATGCCTCTTAGATCAGATCCTCGAGATAGCCTAAGGATACTGCTGCATTCAGGTTTGAAATTCATGCCAAAACAACCCCAGATAAAATTGCTGTGAAAAATCCAATCTCACAGTGTCTAGCTTGGAAATGAACGTGTCAAAAGCATATGAGTTGTTTTGCTGGGAACACAACTTTTAGAAAATGTGGGCTCATTTAAAGAGTGCGTGTAGAACTCTTGTAACAAAAATACTCTTAATTATCAAACAGTAGAGAACTAGCAAATGCTTCGTGTAAGATGAACCTGAGAGCATCTCTCTCTCTTTTTTTGTTGTTGTTGGGAGTAACGTGATACAGTGATCTTAAGGGACACATTTCCCCTAAGTATCCTGGATTGCACCTTCATAGTCTAGTGCATGGTGATTGCATGAGCAGTGTTGTATGTGCAGCTCTACCCATCTGGGCGTAAAATCTGCACTTACTATATTTGGAGGCAGAGTAGAAAGCCAGCTGACATCTGCCCTTCCCCTGCAAGATACCCCTTTATAGCCAGCAGTCACCAAGTACTAGACCGTACCTTTAGCCAGTCACTCATCCTGACCCAAGTGTTTGTAAGGGTTCCCATTAGTCTGTGCTCCTGTGATTCACACCTCCAGCATTTGAGCATTAAAACGAACCAAGGAGACACTCAGACATTACAGATCAGCTCAGGATACTTTATATTTAGAAATCAGCCTCAAACTACAACAGGTCTTGAGACTCCTAATTATCATTTGACTCGAGCATATGCTGTATTCCCTGAAAATCACTTCAATTACAAATTGCATACAATTACAAATTGCATACAAGTGGCAAAAGCCACAGGGGAGCATGGGGCTTCCACTGAGCGAGGAAAAATGCCAGGAAACAGAGGACATGGCCCTAGCCTCAAGTGAAATTTAATCCAAGGGTTGCTCTGCTCAGTGGAAATCTGGTTTTAGAAATAATTAGATCAGCCCCCTTACATTTTATAATTAGTTGCTTGCTTTCATTTTGCAAAATATTTTTCTCAAGCACTGGCTTAAAGGTTACCATACTCTGGTCTAACATGAGCTGGCAAAAGATAAACATGAGCTGCCTACAAGATAAATCTAAAGAGGCTTGCAGGCCATAGTACAATCCTCCATTGCATCTGTTCACTTCACATGAACAACTGCTGCAATCCGGCATTTCTATCCCAACATATTAATGTGTTTCATACATCAGTGGAAAGCGATTAGGCAGAGCAGCCCCAACAGTGCAAGCAGCTCACCAGCTGAACTGTGCGTGTGGGACGATCAGCTGCCAGCCTGAATCCACATGGATTTTGTTACCTGTTGCCCCTGTGCAACACAGTAATCAATATTAAGGGATTACACTCTAAGAACATGAGCGGGGTTCAGTTTTCTCTAAGTGACCCAAGCACATGCTCAACGTGTTTGGATGAGGAGATCAAGTGAAAGATCCATTAGACAATAAAGCAGCACAAGCCCACGTTCCTGTGGGCTGAAATCAAGGGCATATTTTCAAGCTCTGAGTAGGCTAAAGAAACCCGACGCCATCTGAAACGGCCCTCAGTCAGCGTGCAGAGACTGGAGAGAAAATTCTCATTATCTTCTTATCCTGCTTTGTACCTTGCTGGGTTTTTGCAGTGTCTCAGTAATAAAAAAGCTAAGCAGCATCCCAGAAGGACACATCGAAGTGTCACACGATGTTTTCTTTATCAAGTGGTTCATGTATCTGCCTCCAATAACTCTTACACAGAAGCTAAGGATACTCCTGGGATGGGGCACAGAGAAATACATCTGCATCTGGAAAAGTTGCTATGCTCCTTACTTGTTGTAACCCGAAGCCATTGACTTCTTTTTTCTTTTCTTTCTTTCTTTCTTTCTTTTTTTTTTTTTTTTTAATAAAATAAAATGAAATAAAATTCTGATACATATTTGAGACCTGAGCCAAAATAATATCAGAAGGAATCCTGCTGTGGCTTTGTTTGTTCTTTGAACAGGTCCACTGCCAGCAATAAACACCCATGCTGATAGCAGAGGATAAGGCAATTTCAATTCAAGCCGTAAAAACGCAAAGCCAGATGAATGCTGAACAAAACACAAAAAATCTAACGGGAATGCATGTGGTGATCTACTAGTGCAGTGTAACGCCAGGTGCTGTGGTAACTCCTCCTGCTCCAGGAGCTGAGTGCTTTACAAATACTCCTGAGCTAAACACAGCAGCATCCCATGGAAGCAGGGAGGTCTCCTGTGTGCTACGCTGCAGGCTGGGGACTGTGATCCCAGCAGGACCACAGGATGCTTGTTCAGGAAGCTATTGACAGCAGTGGGACTGAACCCTCCACTCCCAGCCTGTTTCTCTAACTGGGAATAGCATCCTTCCTCCAAGGCGTAAGAAGAAAATAGACAAAGATATGCTGATATGCTGAGCTGAGGACAAATGCTGGGCTGAATTTCCACATTAGATGGTTGTGATAAAGATTTAATATTTATATTGAATGTACAGGAAGATCACAACACATTTTATTTTAATAAATATTTAAGGCGTACTCATATAGTGTCAAACCCAAGTTTATGATTTAGTCCCCAACCCACGAGACTAGTATTAAAATAGCATAACATGGTGAGCTGGGTTGTTGTTTTCTTTTAAATTTGCCCCCTACTTCCTGAGCCTTGAGTTCTGTTTTACAGATTTGTATTAATTTCTTGGTATGATGAAGAGGGATAGAAACTGCCTTGATTTTTGGAAGCTGAGATTCTCCCCTCATTACATGCGTGGCCCTAGGAAATACAGCAAATATCACATAACTTGGCGTTCTTAATGTGTTTTATGTTCAAAGCACTTTGCAAACCTCAGCTAACAAATGCTGCAGCCACTGGTGTATTTGGAGGCAGTCAAAAATTATTGCTCTGGGCAGGTCTTGGGACCCAGACAGGACTCATTGGAGGATCAGGCCCTAAGCAAGCTGTCTCAGGGTCATAGGAGGACTCATAACTGGGATTACAGCTCTGAATTCCTCCTGTCCTGAAAGCACACTTCCCTTATAAAAGATATTAGCACTCAGCCAGAGCATGATCCGCTCTGGGGCATCTGTTTACATGGTCTAGGTAATTTTAACCTATTTCCATTACTGACCTATCCTTCCAGCCAGCCCTATGATAACAAAACATCATACAGCAGCAATAAAGATGCGTACCAACAGTTTTTAAGTTGAAATACTACACACCTCTAAGACCGGGGGAGCAGCAAAGCACAAAATGGCAGCTCGTGTTTCCACACCTGCCTTTCTTCCCCATCCACCCACCCAAAATTTTAACAGGAGTGTTTATTTGAAGAAAGACAAATTAAAAGCTAATGGATAAGAGATGCACACTGGGGATTCAGAGGCCCCCGGTCTAGGGACAGGGAAGGTCTCATTACACCTGGAGAGCCCTTTCTCCTTTCACTGCTAAATCCCACTTTTGGGCGTCCCTTCTGGAAGGCTTGCTGAGGTTGGCTGTGTTTGCCTTGCTTTGAAATGCAAGTCTCTCCCGCTCTGTTTGTTTTTGAAATGGTTTGAAAGGGAGGAGCAGACGTCCTTGGCTACTAAGGCTGAGCTTTCCCAAAACACAAGCTGCTGCTCTTTGTTTGCTTCTCGTTAATTAGCTGTGTGTCTAATTAGTGACAGGTTCCCTTTGGCTTTCCTGAAACCAAAGCCGCTCCATGTCAGTAGAGGTCCATCAGGGGACTTGTCAGTGCCCGAATGGTTTCCAGCTGCTGCGCAGTCCCCTGCACAAGCACATGTGTGCTCACCAATGCGTCCCCACTTCAGCCCACCGACTGGTGAGAGCCCTGCCAGCGCACAAACCAGTCACCACGTCTGCCCCAGTTCAGCCAGACCCAATGTGTGGTATTCCAATTCATATCAAATCCTAATTTACTGTAGATACAGATCCACAGCAGGATAGAAACCTGGGTCTTGACCTGTAACCCCGTGCTCTAATCCGCTTTCTCTTCCCACTTTGCTGTGCCGCCCTGGTCCAGGCTCAGCCCTCAGTCACTGCAGTCCACCCACACCGATTCCACCCAAAGGTGTAAGCAGCCTTTCAGCTGCACAGAGCATCGCTCAGCTTCCAGGGCACTCACCATGGGATACGCTAATGTAATTTGTTTATTTAAGCTGAGGTGAGTCTAGCCTGTTAGCGGCTTTAAATCCACCTTTTGGGGGACTCACTGAAAAATCCCTTCAACCGTACATGCTGGTGTGAGAAAGAGGAAAGACACAGACTTTAACCATCCCAGGGGACAGCCAAGACTGTTCTTCCCCCACGCACATGCTTCCTGCTCTTCCCTGCTCACTTCCCCCCTACGGGTTTCCATCAGCAGGTCCCTAAAGAGAGAGGAGTTTATTTAATTCCCCACTGATGTCAGATCCTGTTGGTGCCAGAATGATTGATGGGCAAGCCCCATGACTGACGGGGAGATGCGCTTTCAATTAGCTGTGTGGGCTGTTTCCCCCTCTCTGCCCTCGCTCCCCACAGTCCCTCTGGGGCAGTGCCCTCGTTTTGGGCTTCTCTTTGGGCCGGTGCTCTGCATTCCCTACCCTCCGCTAGATCAGCAGCACCATTTTAAACAAACACGGCTTGTTTTAAGCTGGGTAAAACTGAACGTAGAGCTCTTTGCTTTGGGCATAAAGCAACCCCAAACCCCATCAATCCTAGGCCAGCAGAGAAGACTTTTCTCCCAAGAAATACGCTCTTGGAAGCCACAGGGTTCATAGGATTTGATTCAAAATTTCCCCAAAGCCTTGCATCTGTTGTACCTGGCAGATCACAGCTCCAGGGAATCAGGCAGAACCAGGAGAAACACCGTACGTAGTCTTAACTCCTCTCTTGCAATATCCACTCTAAGACCGGAGTGCCCACACAAACTGGAATTGCTCCTGTGGAAAGCTACCAAGTGCAACGGAGTTGAGAATTCATCCTTTATGATTCCTTGTTTCTGCAGAACATGCAGTATCTTAGCTCTTGTCATTCCTGTGTAACAAGTCCATCCCCTAGCACAGCCACTTGTGAAAACAGGACAGCATGAGGACATCAGATAAGCGTTTTCACAACCTCCCTTTGGCATTCAGTTGAGACAGCCAAATTAAAACACCTAAACCAAAAAATTCCCGCAACTGTAATAAAGCCAAGACAACCTTCAGCATTTACAATGATGATGGTAAAAGCAAAGAATCCTTTGAGTTTTTAACACGGTCTTGAGTTAAACTGTGATTAAAAAAATGTCGCCCAAAGGATCCTGGTGTGCGGAGCATTAAACCATGTACTAATAAATCCAGTAAGTCTGTTTTACAGCAAGAGGACCATCTGCCTTGACAGCATCACGTCCTGGGAAGTATTTACCTTGCAAAAGGCACCTTATGTAGTAGAGTCTCACTTGGGAGGCAAACACAGTTTCCACAAAGGTAGTATGCTGTTATTTCTTTCCAGGTTGCACTAGAAGAAATACCATTTCCTGGAAATCTTTTCCTACACCAAGATTTTCCATGAAGAAGAAATCGTAAAATCTAAACATTAACTCCAACCCAGGAGGCTGAAACCACTTTCCTGTGTCAGAGGTTTAGCAATAGCCAGATGTGGATGAACAGCAGGTGCCAAAAGAAAATATCAGCTCTGAGCTCACATGCTCTTCACCAGCCAAATCCAAAGCATGAAGCTTTGCATTATTTAGCTTTCCACAGTATAGGCAATCTGTTCAGTGACAACTGTGTGGAGATCAAAGAAATCAGGGCACTAATGAGGGAAGAACCTACGTTGTTCTGGGACAATTGATCCCAGAAATAAAAATGGTAAGTTAAGAGTTGAAGAGAGGTATAGACAGACTTTGCTGGTGCCGTACTGAAGATATGAACGTCAGGCCTGCTCTCCTGATCAAACAAAGCTGTTCAGGGGAACTTACATGAAATTAAATCACGGCAGAGAAACTTACCTTAACCTAATCCACCTGTGATTGGTTCTCCTGTCCCGTACCCCATCCACAAACACATTCATAGCTTGAGCTACATCCAGCAGATCTATACAGACCACACTACAGAGCTCCCAGCCCACTGGCTCTACAAGTTTCCAGAAGCACTGTTGGCTTCTGCAGTTTACAGAAGCCTCTTTCATTCAGTTTCAGAAAAGCACATCTAGTGATATCCAGCATTTATATAAAAATAATTAGTTTGAGATAAACAGTTCTGTACTAGCTGGTAAGAAGATTCTCTACCTATGCAAATTAAATTTCATGGCTGTGTCAATAGCAATTAAATACAGATACAAATTTGTCTGCCTTTTCCAACACTGGGCCAAAACTTCCTGGTTTTATTCAGGCAATGTATCTCAAAGTCACTTACACTGTGTTTGCACTGCTTCAGGAAGAATTCTCCAGAGGAGTGGAAAGAAATAGCTTGTAATAGAGATTCTTTTCCGCATCTCCATGTGTGAAAAGAAACCTCCAAGGAATGGCTCTATTGTAGCTTTCAAGCCTCTGTTGCTTTTCTAGTTGAATTTGGAGCAGAGTCTGAAACAGCCCAGTGAAGGTTTCGTAGGAAGCTCTAACACAGGCAGCACTAACTCCTAAGCTGCCGGGCTCTTGATCACAAGGGCTGAAATAAAGAAGAGCCACACCCTGAGCTATATTCCCTGCCAAACATCTCCAGACCACCTGAATGATGAAGCAGAGGAAGGGCAGAAGCAGCAGTCGCTCCCCATGCACCTATTATTTCTGATCCAGCCACCGACCCTGTCAAAAACAACCTTTGCCTCGGTCACTGGCAGCAGAGATGAGCGGGGACAGCCACGTGTGTGCGAGGCGGGCAGCAGGATTTGGTGACATTTCTGTGGAGCAGCCCCTGGGGCCATTCCCCAGCCCTGCTGGCTGCGGGGAGCAGCCGGAGGGGAAGGTCTGGCTGGGAGCAGTTGGCACCCAACGGGCAGAAATCCACCCCCCAGCAGGAAACCCGTTTTCCTCCCCTGCTCGCTGGTGGAAACAGCCGAGCAAGTGCATCATGAGGACTCTCCAGGTTGTGGGTGCCCCCTGCCGACCACCGGGAGGAGGATGAGCCTGGTGGGAGCAGCAAAGGGGAGGAAGGCCCGGCTGTGTGCCAGCCCATGGCAGAGGCCTCAGCCCAGCCCTCAGCACATAAAACTTCCTCCCGCTTGGCCATGTTCCCTGCAGCAAAGGGACAACGCGTGCCACAAAATCACACGAGGGACGACTTGCAAGTGCCTTCCTGAACTTCACTGCTGCTCCCGGCCCTTCCCCAGTCAGCACGGGCAGGGCTGAGCCGAAGCCGTGTCCCAAACCACTCGCTTTGGGTTTGTTTTCAGGGAACAGCCCCCTCAGCACCTACTGAAGTGCCTCGGCCCCTCCAGTGCTGCACTACAACAGGACAGGGGAGAAGCAGCGCAGCCCATGAGCACTCTGTTCCAAGTGAAAGAAGGGATTGAATTATCTGATTAGGTCTAAACAAGTGCCCTGGAAGTTCAAGCGATGTCCAGAAACAGATGAAAACAAGCCGTACTATGGCCACTCTGATGGCAAAAAATGAAGGGGCTGATGGCTTAATGAAAACGGCCCACTGCATGAGAGAAATGGAGGGTGAATTGCTCTTTTTATTTCCTGTCCGTGTCAGCTGGTGATGAATTAGGCACACGGATCCCTGCCGCAGAGCTCCAGTGAGCTGACCGGCCGAGAATTTGGGAGGTTCAGCTCTGCAGGGACACACTGGGCTGCCTTGCCCAGCAGCAGCCTCCTGCAGCTGGGAGAAGCAGCCGGGAGGTGCCTGGGGACTGCTGCTGTGCCTGGCAGGGCAGCTTCCCCCCCCAGGCTGATGAAGGGGACAAGGAGACAGGAACAGGGGCTCTTTGCAAAAGGTGTCTCAGCCTTTGAACTCGACCTCTCCTCTGGGGTAAAGAGGGAAAGAGGCAGTGCAGCGATACGCCAAGATCAATATGCTGTGCTCGCACTGGCCTGGCTGATCTCAGCATTTCTTTCCACCATTCAGACAAATTCTAAGTTACGAAATCCATTCTCATTTCCAGCAAGGCCACTTTCTAAAGGGACTCCTCAGAAAAGCATCCTAAAGGAGTTTAGAACAAACAAAACCAAAACAACGAACAGCTTGAGCACAGGGCTGCAGAGCAAGTACAAGGACAGCCCCAAGAACACGGGGCATCTGTGAGCTGTGTCTTCCTTCAGCACAGGGCTTCCTGGAGCAAAGGGGATTTGGTATATGCAAGACAAAGAAAGTAATCCTCAAACTATTCCTCTGAGGCCCAGAAATGAGACTGCACATCCTACAGATGAAAAAGCTTACTGAGATTGTATTCAGATTTTAAGACGAGTTCATGCATTCAAAGCTTTTCTGCTTTTCCTGGCTGTATCAGCTCATCTGAAAAAGGATATTGCCTCTCTCGAGAAACCCAGCCAAGCTTTCAGACAGCAGCATGTGGAAGGAGAGAGATGGGCTCGCTGATTCCTTCCAGTAGCACTGGGATGTAAGGGCATGGGGACATTTGTCATTCAACAAGCTCGCCTTCTTTTGATCCCCATGCATTCAGCACACGGCTGTCCCACCACATTCACTTGGAATTTACCGAACCGGGCATCCAAGGAGTGACGGTGCTAGGAACGAAGCCATGGTGCCTGCTCCATGCAAGTCTGGGAGGGGAGGAAGCTGCCTGGTTCATCTGGCAGTACCTTTATCTACTCACTTTGCCCTCCTGGCAACAAGCTAGGCAAAAAAGGGCCCTTCTAGAACAAGAAAGAGTCTCCTTGGGAAGGAAACAGTGGCTGCACGGTGCTATTTGTCATCCAGGCATGCTATAGACAGCTGGAAGGAAACAGAGGGGCATTTGTGGCAGAGCCATCCTAGCAGGAGAAGGCTTTGTAAGTTTCTCCCTGGTCTTTGAGGGCTTTTTGCAGGATGGAAATACTCCTCCTTTAGCAAAGCTTCAGTAGGGACAACGCACAGATTTCAGGCCCCAGCAGCTCAAACTAACAAGCAGAGATGACGGCTTCCTTCAGCTCCAGTCTGTTCTTGTCCCCAACTGCTCAGGAGCAGTCAGAGCTGGCTCAGAGCACCTGCACAAGGGGTTTTGCAAAACCTCACAGCCACAATACTGTTACCCACATAGAAAGGAGTGAACCAGCCCCTCTAGAGAGATCCGCCAGCTTACAGCAGGCTTAGCCCTCAGCCACCCACAGCAGTTATTTCCTCTTTGTTCTGTAGGGTGGCACTGGGTTGAAGAGGCCCTTTCCCAGCACTGTCTTGGAGCCAGCTGACTTGTCTGAGAGCCCTGCTTCCTTGCCTGTCTCACCACACTCTGCATGTAAACGTAACTGTATTCATCTGCACCTAAAGTGTGGCATGCAGCAAAAGAGGAGAGCAGGCCTTGGCATCTGCTCTGCAGGCCCAGGCAGTGTGCACCGAGAGGCAACTGCTTTCAGGCTGCAGGAACAACAGTCAGGGCTGCATTACAGAGGGCGATGCCAGTTGCACGTCCACAGGTGACCAGGTTTCACCCACAGGAGACAGGCAGCAGGGTGCTTCAGTAAAGGGCACGCCAAGGAGAAGCACCTTCTCTTGGTTAACCTCTGCCCCCAGTCCTTGCCACCCACAGGGAGCTAAGGATGCTCCCTGAGCCCAGGTCACCAGCTTTGGTGGCAAGAGCACTGCTGGCTGTCACAGAGCACGGGCTGGAGCTCACAATAAACACTGCTTTATAAAAGCACTTCCCCGTGAGCTCTCCCTTGGGTGGCACTAGCAGCACCTCCCCTTCACAGGTGCCGTCTCCTGGCCTAGACCTCAATTAACTCGCAGCCTCAGGCTATAAATCAAGTCAATAAAAGGGGCTGTAAAATAAACACGAACAGCTCTTCCCCTTTCCATTCAAATGTACTGAAGTGGCAAAGGCTTTTTCCAAGCAGAGCTCAGACACCCTGTGCTTCACTGGCCTCACAAGAGGGAACCCAATGTGCTCAGGTATTAATACAGGTGACCAGGTCACCGGGATGCGGGTAGCACTAAGAGGTGCCCCATGGCTTGGAGGTCAGCTTCAGGTCACTCCTCCGGAGCTTCCATGGGATGGACAGGTCTCATTGATGCAGCTTATAAGAGCTGGAAATGAGGATTTTAGAGATGGAGGTTAAATAAGCAACTTGGTTGGTTTTTATTGTAAGATCTGGCCTAGCAGAAGACAGAGACACAAATTGCATCCAACAGATTTACCTGACACCTCAAATTAGGAGGAAAAGTAAATTTTTAGTCTCTGAGCCAAAATCTGCTCCGAGAGCTGCCCACAGGGTCAGCAAAGCTGGCTGCATGACACCATCAACAAAGAGGACTAAATTCTGCTGTTAAAGCAGCAGCCGTGAGAGCTGTGACCTTTCCTGGAAAAGTGCAGAGGAAGAGAACAAAGGGTCTGTAAAGCATTATTATTTGTGGTGCTCCAGTGCCTAAAGCTTCCAGTCCAAATAAAGGGCCACAGCATGCCAGGTGCTTTACGCCAACGTGAGAGAAACACCCTGAAGAGATGAAATCCCTCACATAGGCAAGAGGGGAAGAAGGGGAAAGCAGACAGAGCAGCACGAGCACAACTTCAGCCCAGTTCTCCGGATCCACGTCCCAGTATTCTCTCCCCGGGCAATGGAGCAGGATACCGTCTCCAAAGGCTGATGGAAACAGCCAAAAAACAAAGCAACGTGTCCCAGTTTAGGGAAAGTTTCAGTTAACTCTTCTGCCTTCATCTCCTGCAGTTTAACCAACTCTACTCATTGCCCTGCAGTCTCACTCACCTGGCCCACAGACAAGAAGCTAGATTCACTAACCAAAACCTGTGATGGGAAATAATTTTAAAACAGCTCAGAAGAACGGAGCTGCTCATTGCACCGGGGAGTGCACTGAGCACACGTGCACGTATCTGCAGTGGAACAAGAGGAGTAAAACCTTTTGTCCGTCCTTCTGTGGCCACTCCTTCTGTGTTGATCATGGGTTTGCAAACAAGTGCTCATTCAAAGAAGCAGGTGAGACATCTTTAGAGTCATAAGATGGAGCAGAAGATAGAGAAAAAAAAGAGTTCAAGAGAGGAGGAAAAAAGCTGAAGGGGACTGAAATCCTCCTTCAAGCCTTTGTCCCTCCTCTGTAAATGGGGAGCTATGACAATGCTCCTGTAGTTTGTCCAGTTAATTATAGAACAATACAAGGAGGAGGGCCGTGATGGATTGGTGATTTACAAGATAGGGGTGTGAGAGCCAGAGAATGGTAATTACACAAGCGCTTCCACACTGCCTATACAACCCACTGTTTGACTAAGGAAAAGAATCCCTTGTATCTGCCTTCCCGTCGCCGATAAGAGCCGAATGCCACACAGGCCCAGGCAAACAGCACAGCTTGGCTTCACTCAACCTCAAGAGGATGCCCGTTGTCCTTCCCCCACCCCCGATCCAGGAGAGGCACCCAGGGAGAAGGCACAACAGCGGCGACTGCTCACCTTCGCTGCAGGGAGTGGATACCCAGGGCAGAGATAAGAATCGCTCAAGCAAGGCCACAGGCGAGCGGACAATGGCGAGGCTTGGGCCACAAAGCCATCCATCACATGGCAAACAAAGCTGTTGTCAGCAGGGACGGCCGCATCCTCCAGGCATGTCAGCTGTTGAGTGAGCTGGATGACAGGCCCATCAAGGGCTGACAAGGCCTCCAGGGAGATGCCAAGAGAAGAAAAGCCATACAGGGACTGTCCTGATCCTGCACCCATGCCAGGAAAGGCCACGCTGCTTCACAGATTCCCTCCAGGTGAAGGAAGCATCTCACGGTATGACGATCAATTTTTCTTAATTGAAAGCTTCCTCCAGTGGCTGAGGATGCAGGACTTTCCTTAGCACAAGGGATTATTACAACTGCATAAATTAAAGCTCTTTATGTATTCTGACCAAAAATCCAGGCACAAAACATTCAGGGAACACCAAAATGGGATTTTCCCCCTTCTTTTCTCAACAGTGTGAGCTTTTCCCTAGTTAGACTGTTGTAACTTTGAGCAGACATACAAGAAACCCCACCTGCCCTACAGCCCAGTCTGTGACTGGCAGCTAAATGCAGCAACCTTTGCTCCAGTTACTTCATGACAAAACGAAGGAATGTAGTGGGGCACTGCCTGCTAGAGAAGAAGACATGCAGAGGAAGAGAGCTGTAAGGTGGTACACGTGACAGTCCTTGCTTTCCTTCATACTTTACACATATCCCACACCGTTACTTAAGGCTAGCCCCAGGAACAGCTTTGTTGACGAGGCCCTCCAGCTGGATGCTCTTATTCCAGACTAACACAGCCAGCTCACTTCAACTTCCCTACCCACTCGAGTCTCATCACCCAGTGTAGACAAGCCCTCGTGTGAGTAGCTTCGAATATCTGTAGTTCCACCAAATCACCCACCTTGAAAGAAAAAGCGAGCTCCCAGCAGGTCTGGCCTCCGCATGAAAGCAATACGAGAGGATTCGGAGTTCAATACTGGCCAGAAAACAGGAATGAAACACGTGGTGCTGATCATTTCAGAAGCTCCGAAGATGTTTGATCCAGAGAATGGGCTGGAGTTCGAAGGAGAAGAGGGGAAACACATGTCCTGTTTGAAGTGTAAGGGCTGATTTTTTTATTAAGCCATCTTAGCCACTCTTACCATGTGCACTTGAAGTGTCAGCCCAGGGCAACGTGCAGGGCGGTTCACGATGCAAATATGAGAAGTTAAGACATCCCAGAGCTTGGGAACTGCTGAATCCAGCAATGCGGCCTGAGCTCATTATAAAGAAAGGTTAAAGTGGAGATGAGGGTCTGAACTCAGACTCACAAATACCAAAACTTACACTGGGGTACATCTTGAATTATAAGCTGCTCTCCCTCCTTTCTTTCTTCTTGTTGCAGCTCCTGGGACTTTCCTTCTCTGTGTCATGTTTGGTGACTTTTTGCTTATTTTTCTGCAGTCGGGAGAGATGCCACGAACCTGGAGCTGGGCCCTTCCACCCATTAATCAAAAGCTACAAGTGCTCTGCAGGGAGACAAAACCTCTGTGTGTTTTCTCTGATATTTCTGGAGCGGGGCATGGAGGGCGGGGGGGTGGGCCAAGGACCCCTAGCTAGATTAACATTTTATTCAGAGACCTATTAATCAAAGTCAGAAGTGGCGTGAAGCAGCACCAAGGGAGAAAAATGGCTGGACAACCAAGGCCATTTCAAAAAAAAAAACTTCTCAGCTTGTCCTGATTTACTGCAATTCACAGTACTAGATGGGGAGGGGGGAGGATTTGCAGCCTCTATTCAGCAGGAGTGGACCATACAGGTAAATTCTGTTTTTTTTTCCTCACGTTAAGCAAACAGCTCCGTATCCTGCCCCCATCGCAAGTCAAAAAGGTCCCTATCTTTCTTTCTGTGGAGCATTACATGCTTTCATGCAAGCTTACACTTTTTAATTATTATTTTTGGAAGACAGCACTATTAGACTCCTTTTTCTTACAAGGAAAGACAGGCTCAGTTAACAGGAACGGGTCTGGCCAGCGTTCTGCTTGATTAGGGCTTTTTGGAAGGGAGCAGTTTGCCCCACAGAGGAGACAAATGGCCTCCTGCAGCATGATAGCAACAGGAGGCAGGCACGTATGTGTCAGGAGACAGAACAACCCCGCGCTTGTTCCCTCTGGCACCAGTGCTCACCCGCCCTGAGACAAAGCACAGGGACGCAGGCTGGAGGAGCCTGAAAACACACAGAGGCGCTGGGCACAGTGGAAAGGGGGTATTCTGGTTGAAGAGAAGAGTCCACCATGGAAGAACCGAACACTCATCTTCCCAGATGGGGTTGGGCCACTGGAGCCCAGCATATTTCAGCAATTCCCAGCCTCTGTCCCCATGTGTTGTTTGGAGTAGTTTAGCTCAAGGACCTTAGAAACCTTGAGGCACAGAAGGGAATTGGGCCCCATGGCCCAAAAGGGCAATGACAGAATAACATTATTCTCCAGGGGTCTGAGCAGTAGGAGGACTACATAAATTAAACAGAGCTCAGAGGAAAACCCTGGGCCTTCCTGCCCCCCTCAGAAAGCAGTGGGAGCCTCTTAGCTAGAAGAGAGGGAACAAGGGCTGAGCTGGAGAGCAGGGCTGTGCCCAGTCACACCAAGCACTCCTAGGAAGCTCTGGCAGCTGGCTTGTGCAAGGACAGCTCTGTTGCGGGGAAGGAAAGACTCGGCTCCTTCTCAGAGGAGATGGGGAAACCTCTGTGTGTGCATCCACAGACAAGGCCTCCACGCCCACCCAGGAAAAGCCGAGGCATCTCCAGCAGTGTTTGGTGGGTTTTCTCCCGTGGCAAGTTCCTGGCAGCTGCTGACAGCAGGGAGATTTGAGGAACTCGATCCCTTCCCTCTTCCCCAGGCTTTTGCGCCCTCGGATCCCAGAACACAAATACATGGATTTTTCCTGCACAGATACACAAGACGCCAGGCAAAGAGAGGTTTGTGGAATGCACAGCCCAGTGGATCTTGTTTCCCAGAAAGACTGGCCTGGCCTTAGCAGAAGGTTAATTAATTCTGGCAGCTCAGGGCTGGAAAATGTCCACTTCATGCATTGAAGTGCCTATCCACGGGTGGAGAGGGGGCCAGGCAAACCATAAGGGCAAAGGTCCATCTGCAAACATGTAGGAAAAGCTTGGCCGGGTTTGTGCCTGGGTCCTGCGGGAGGAACACAAGATTGACTTGGCCAATTGCTATAGCCAGCGCGGGGTGCAGGGGGAGAACACCAGAACCACAAAAGAGCTAGAAAAACACAGCCATGCCAGGCGTAGGTGGAGAAGCATTATCTTATGGGGCAGGCATGCGCTCTGCCCTCCCTTCTCTGAGCTCTGCAAGTGCCTTTGTGTCTCAGCCTCCAGCAAGAGTGGCTGAGGAAGAACGAGCCACAGACAGGTTTGAAGACCCAGCCCTCAGCAGGTGGTGTAGTTCCGAAGCCGTGGAGCTGTGCACGTCGTTGCAGCATAGCAGAGAAATAAAGCTACTTCATGGCCAAACAGACCTGCTGAGAGCAGGATCCAGCTGCCCTTGCCCACGGAAAGAGGACACTGTGCCATCTCTGCTCCCACTGCTAGTTCTGCGCCTTGCCAGACTGCAGGCTGCATTTCATGCTCAGCAGGACCAAAGTTAGAGATCTCACCCCAACACAGCAGCTCCCAACCACAGCACACACTGAGAAATGCCCTCGTCCCCTTGTCATTCTGGTAACATCCAGGATATGAATGCTTTGAGAAAACTCATGATGGCTTTTTATGAAACTTCTGTGAGGTGGCAGCTGGTGCCCTTCCATGCACAAGCCCTGAATACAGGCAGTGCCCCTCGTACGCTGGTGCCAGCACGGAGCACCGACTCTTCCAACCCCAGTTACGCCAAAACCTAAAGGGAACTTGAAGGCTAAATTAACCTCAGGCACTGAGGTCTGGAGATGGGAAAACCTACCTGAAGAACAGGGGAACAGCCCCTCTTCTGCAGTGTGCAAGATACTCAGAAGCTGAGGCAGAGCTACATGCAAGGCAACCACCTTGGGCTGTGCATCCTTCCCTCCCAGTTCCCAGGAAGGGGATGCAAGCAGCAGCAGTGTTCCCTCCCAGCTTTGCTGCTGACACACACCGTGAGAGCAGGCACATCCCCGAACTCCCTCCCAAAACATTCATCACAGGGTGGGTAAGAGGATGAACAGCGCTGCAGCAATTTTCAAGTGTCTCACCATCCAAAAGGTAACTCAGACCAAATCCTCTATCCTGAGTGAGGATGCAATGAGCAGCAGCTGGGGAGCTTACAAATCTGCCCAGGGAAGCCTTCATGCAGCAAAAGGAGGGTGAGACATTAACACAGAATTTCTGTGATTCCTTGGCTTGCTGCTCAAGATAAGTATCATAGCCTTAAATATTTGAGGGAAATATTAAACCTAAACAGGGTAAAGTAAGGCTCAAACTGAATTATTTGCAAAGAATAGGGAAAGAAGAGAGAAGAAATAGAGGCCAGGAGACATTGGACAAGCCAAGGAAAACATTTTGAGAACGTCATGCCACTTAGTGCAGTCAGATACATTTTAAAAGCAAAGAAAGAGTTTTTCAGAAGTTCCTGTATGGCCAGGCTGCAGACAGGAGGGATATCCTTGCCCCTGCTCTGAACCACAGATACACCCTCTCCCTCTGCCCAGCATTTTTCACTCACCAATCTCAAAGCGCTTACAGATGTTCAAACTTAGCATACTTCTGAGATTAATTTTCTTGATAACTCTACTCAATACAATGGATTTCAGCTTTTTCCTTTTGCTCACAAAGTCCCTGCAAAAGCTGCTTTGCTGTGAAGCTGAGGCATGCCTCGTGGCAGCCCACAAGTCAGTTCCACTGCTTTTCTCTCCACTGCAAGCTCCCATGCAGCAGTTCCCACAGAGTTTATGCTTTATTTTATGTACAACTTGACATAAACTGACAATATCTGGGAGCGTGCAGCAGCCCCAACAAAGTACCTCCCTTTCCTGCTGTGCTGGACTCAGCCAGGGCTGAATTAGCCAGGAAGGTGAACCAGCATGGAGAGGCAAGGAAATCCTGGCATTCCTCTCCAAGTCTGTAACCAGATCCTCCCCCCTCTGTTATTCCTGCCACTCATTGCCATCTGTAGGAACTGCTGAGGATACAGCAAGGCCAACTCAGTAGGCAACTCTGTAATCAGCCCAGACCGAGCTCCTCACTGTCAGGGAAACACCTTTTTTCTTCTCCCTCTGGTTCATAGTTTACCCAAAAGTCTGTACGCACAGATTTCATCCTGAGGCTGCAGGCTCTGAGCACTGCTAGCTCTGAAGCTGGATACTCCAGTGAGGTTTTTGCTCCCCACCTGAGCGAGGGCACATCTTCCAGGCAGCTCAGAGCAGCAAGTGGCCAGCAGTGACCTCTGTTGCGCAGGGCAAAGACCTGAGGATGGGCTAGTGTTGGCCACCCCGGGCAGCTGCTGAGGCTGCCTCCTGCAGCCCTGGTGGGCTCCCCACAGCACCAATCCAACCCTGCCAGGTGGGGTACTGCCTGTCCTGCTGGGTACAGGGAACTCTGGCAGCCCAGATGTGGTCCAGGGATTCAGGAGAAGTGGGGTACAGGAAAGTGCCCTGCACTCTACCAAGCGTCACCTTTCCTCATGGGCAGTCGTGAAAAATCAGGGCTGAGTTTACATAAGGCTCCTGCAGCTTCATGTGCCTTTTGTCCTGGGCACCGACGTGATTCCAAACCTGTCTGTGTCAGCAGTCCCCTCACGCCCTGCTGGTGCCAGCACAGAGGGCAGAGCACAGCAGCTAACGGCACCACGCTCAGCATCACACAGCCCAACGAGCCCTCGCCCCAGCCCCTGGGGGGCTGCACCCTGTGCCCAGCAAGGTGCGCAGCCCCTGCCCGCTCGGCTCCCCTCAGGTGCCTCCTGCCCCAGCAAAAGCTGCTGTGTGACGGGCACTCGGCTGCTCCCCAGCAGGGGAGATGTTCCCTCGCTGACTGCTGTTTCCTTTGAAATAGGAGGAACACGGTGGGTCCTGCACTCCCAGTGTGTCAACACGTGCAGCTCAGCACCTCCAGGGGTGCCGGGACTCCTTCCAAGACCTGTGGATGGATTGCTGTGCTTAATACATTCTCCGCATCTGAGCAGCAAAAGCCCTCTGCTTTCCAGGGGAGCAACCCGAAACGCCATCAGCCCTGTGTTGCTTCCATCAGGTGGATCCACCTGCACAACAGAACAAAGCTGTGACACAGGCCGGATCCAGCCTCCTTCAGAAATGGTAACTCCACGGAATTAATGCCCCAGGTGGGACCACAAGCCACAGCTCCTCAACAGCACCAGCCCTCCAGGCCCTGGGGCCACTGGCAGTCCCACCAGGAGAGATCAGTTGCCCCATCCTCAACTTTCTGTTCCTCTGCTGTCTTGCCAGGCACAAGAGAACACCCCCCAGCTGACAGACCCTCCTCACTGTACAAGGTAAAACGCTGCTGGACCCATACACTGATTTATTATTTCATCAGAACCCACCAACTTGTCCAGATGAAGGAACAATTGGTAGAAGTAACTATTTTTAAAACAGGGGACCAAAAAGCCTGTGGAAAGGTTCAATGTCTGTTTTCTAGTTCACATGTATTGAAGCTCCTCCTCCCCCTCCCTGCTAAGGTGGGAAACATCCCAGATAATTTCCCATCCCACAAGGATTTCACAATTTCCCATCCCTGGGAACACAGAGTGCCTGGCACGTGGGGCCCTGCAGACACCTACAGATAGAGGCAAGGCAAGGCAGGAATGTGGAAGCCCACAGACAAGCAGTGATTACAATTACATGCATTTTTTTCCACAAGAAAGCTACTTAACCGCTGGAACAAGGCTAGGGGGTATGCTCCCCAGTTTTCATCCCAATTTCCTCTCATTTTGACAGCCCTTGTAAGCTTTGGTGGTTTTAGAAACACCTGCCTTACTGTAGGTAACTGAAGGCACACTACCAACACATACATAACCGAGTGCCCTCACCCCCAGCTGCGCCTTCCCATGTTGGGTCTCACCAAGAGCCACGGCAGCAGTCGGTGAGCAGGGCCTAGCACACCTCTTTGGCACCCTCCAAAGGCTCGAGGAATCCTGGCTTTGTTGAAGTCAGTGGCAGCACAGAGCAGGGCTAGGATTTCCCTCCCTAGTTCCCCTGCTTTTGAGTTACACACATTTTCAGCAGTTGCAGCTTCACATTGTTTTTTTCCCCTGCACTTTGCCCAAGGAGTGTCTTGACTTCTCTCCCAGTGTGAACACCACCACACATTTCAAACTGTGCTGCATTTCATGCAGAGCCTGGTGCATGATCTATTTTCAAATTACAATGGGCAGATGCTAAAAACTCTACCTGAAGTACTGTGGGAAATCACAGGGGGATTTGCAGACTGCGGTACAGGTACGTGGCTGAGAGGGAACTTCCCTTCACTTTGGGGCAGAGAGCACAGAACGTACAGCACTGCTTCTTGCACTGTTGCAGGTCTCAGGCAAAGAGGAAAGGAAGCGAAGGGAGCATTAAAATGTCATCCTTGACAGATGGTGGCAGAGGGGATGGGAGGAGAGGAAGTGAACGAGCTCATCAGTGTCTTGCTTTCAAAGCCTTCTGCACTGGATAATCAGATTAATCACTGTGGTGGTTTTGGTGCAGTTTGGCCCATGAAGTACCAAGCGCAGCAAAGTAGCGAGCTGTACTTCATGTACAACCTGAGAAATGCTGACAGCACTTGGAAGGGTGGGGAAGAGCAGGTACCAACAGAATAGGCAGCGGGGCTGGGGATGAGGCAAGAAGGATGACGACAGCGCTGGTTTGGGAACAGCCAGCACAGGGTGGAGGCTCTGGACTGGACCTGGAGGGAGGTGTTACCAGGCAGAAAACCACGCACAGCCGCACGGGGAAGCGGCCCTCCGCTTCACAGGTTTCAATGCAGACACTCTTGCTGCAGCACCAGCTGATTTTTGCAAACTCAGTCTGAAGCCCAACCCCAGTGACTGCCACTTTGTCTCACATCCCCTGGAACACAAAGACTCGGTGCTTTATCTCCCTTCTCTCTCCCGGCAGGAATCCGGGCAGCTGATCAAATATGAAGATTCACCTGAGAAAGGTACAAAATGGCCTGGGGAAAAGGCCTCATTTCACCAGCAGGTTCATTCACAGAGATCACGCCACAGCACATAAGGGGGGCATTGTTTCTGGAATAAAATCTCCATTTGAGCTCTCTACTTTGGCCACAATCAATGGGAGGGAATTAAAGTCTCATCCTGGGAAAAAAAACTATTTTGCTAACACTGTGTTGAAAGATCAGGTAATGGAGATGCACCCACAGCACCTCTTGGTGAGTTTGAGAGCGATGGAGGTAAAAGCCCCTGGTGGAAAAAGCTCCCCGAATTCAGGCAGAGCTTTTGACAAGGGAGGCAACCAAACTGAGGGCTATTATTCACAACAGGTGCTATCAGTGTCTAATGGTACTTCAGCCCAGAGAATCAACACTATTTCCATCACAGCCTTCACAACGTGACACCTGCATTTCCCCGCCACAGTTTGTCTGGTATTTAGGAATGCCAGCAAGAAAGGGACTGCTGCAACCACTAGTCACGGGCTGAAAATGCAGTGTCTGCTGCTTGGACACTGCACCTGCCTTCATCCTCTCCCTAGCCCACATCTCACATTGGTTTTGTTAATAAAAGCGAACAGGAGATTAAAAGCTATCTGCTGCCCTCTTCTGAGCAAACCCCGACTGCATGTCGATATGGGTATCTGCTCGAGAAAGTCATTATTCAGTGAGCAGAGCCCTCTTTCCATGCAAGAGATGACACTGGATGGCATCACGCAGCTGTGACGGGGCAGCTTAGGAGCAATCAGCAGCTATGACAGATGGGGCCGGCAGATCATCCGCAGCCTAACCCGGCAGTTATCCATAGAGGGCGTTCTTGGCATGTTGGTTTGTAGCTCTCGGCTTAACGCTGTGGTACGGGAATATAAAGAAATACCTCCCAGCGTATTCTGTTCCCATAGGCACAAACGTTTCAGAACTGAAGCAGACCATAAGGCACACAAGGAAAAAAAAAAAAAAAACTCGTAGATTTAAAGAGGGTGATTTGGTGTTTTTGTTGTTGCTTGGCTTGGTTTGGACTGAAACCACTCAAATCTTCTGTCTTCCAGCAGAGCTCTATCATATCCTTCCATGGAATAAATGTCTTTATTTAGATATGCAGTATGTATAAACACATTATCTTCAAAAAGAACCTTAACACTGCAACCTGATGCTCTCAAAGCATTTATTCAATACTGCTAATCATTCACAGAAACCTATTAAATTAGAGTTTGTGCTCTCCATTCCTCTCCAAGCCTTAAAAAAAAAAAAAAATAATAATAATATAAAGACTTGTGAGCTGAGGGAGCCTCAGTTTTCATATGCAAATATACAAAAATGTAAAAGCCACTTCTAAACATATCTGAAATAGTTCTTCTCCCATGTACGCTAGGACAGATGAGATGTCCCATGATGTTGAATTACCACTGCTTTTTTTGGCACTCTCTGGGATGCCCTGCATACTTCAATCCTGAAGGGGAGTCAGGGTTTTGAAGAAGACCAGGTAGCCTCAAATTAATGACCATGAAAAATGTCTTTTGCAATTTGTAAGCAATGCAACAAACCCCAGACCAGGCTGCCACCAAGGCATCTATTAAATGTTCCCACTTGGGCACACAGAAAGCACACAGCTGTGACTATGTGTGACTGGAATATGCCATTCTTCTACAGGACGTGCCTCCACAAGATCTCCGAGCACTGCTTAATTCCTGACTGTCGCACAAAATTGGTCTGTCTCAATGACCAGGCCCTGCAGTGAATGTTAGCAGATTGTTCTTTGTGTGTACAAATGTGGTATTTTTATCCCATAAATGAGGGGTGCAGAAAGTATCGAAGTCTATTTAAAACAACAGAGGTAAGTTCCCAGGTGTCATGTGAACCCAGCCAATTTGTAAACGCCTGCAGCAATCCTGAGGCAAAACATAAAACTTATTGCTGCAAGGAGAAGGGACTTAAAAAAAAAATGATTTTCTGTGGGATTTTCAATTAAAATTCTCTAGGCTCCAAAATCAGCTTGTTCTGCTTTCAGGACTTGTTCATTCTACAACCCATGTAAGTATCACCATGCAGACACCTAAAAAACGGCACACTGGAAACAAAGAACAGCCGCTGCGTCACCTACCAGCCATTTGGTCCTTTCCTTAGATAGTACTGACCTGCTTTGTAGGCACCGCAGGTTTAGAGTTTTGCACCATGAAGGCTGCAAACACATTTTGGTTCAGTTTCCCATTTTTTTCAGCCAGTGTCTCTCAAAGAAAGATGCTGCTTCACAGCACCCTGAAATTTTGGCAATGCAGCAGCCTGTCCAGCAGGCCTGACAGCCCAACCCTGCATACCCAGATGTTGGCCAGGATTGGCTTTAATACCAGGAAACAATTTGCCAGGAAAGAAGCTTTGCAACTATTTTTGCCCTCTTTCAGCACAGTTTCCCCTTCAAGACCACTGTGCAGCCTTGGACAGTCCTTTCCTTCAGCAGCAGCACAGCAGATCCTCCGCAGGGCAGTGGAGCAGGAAAGCATCTGTGACATGCAGCTTTCTAAGCCAGGAGAAGACAAGACATGCAGGCTCTAGATTTATGGAGTAGACATGCTGCCATGGCCTACAAATCACTCTGCGCTCAGTGCCATTCATTATCACACTGCTATGGCTGTTCACATTCTTCACAGGTGCAAAAGATGCCAAAAAGGCTTTTTACCTTCCATGTGCCAAGACTTAATGAGGCATAGTCAGGACACTGGGGGAAGTGAAACCGAAGTCAGCAATCGTTCTGCCTTTGCGGGCACACCAAGTCCTGAAGGATTTCCAGCACCCCACGGCAGTGCTGACAGGCAGGCAGCTGAGCACTCGCAGCGCTGGGATCGTGTCTGCTCCCAATCCAGCCTCTCCCAGCAACTGAGCCCATTCATGCAGCACTGTCAGTACCTGCCCACATGTACCATCAACATCCTCCAGCCCAGGTAAACTCAGCTGAAAATCTGCAGGCAAAACTGGGGATTCATCCTGCCTCATTACCAAGCCTGGCAGTGGCATTAGGAAAGCAAGGGTCTTTTTACCTATTTTGTATGGATCAGAAAAGAAATGGGACTTTGACAACAGGCACAAGGCAGCTAAAATATTTGCATAATTGACCTAAAAAAAAATAAATTGAAAAAAAAAAATAAAAAAAAAAGAAGGGCTGAAGGGAAGACAATGGGTTGTGTGACTACTTTACACATCTGCGTCTTGATTCTAGGAGAAGGACACCAGAGAAGAACAAGCCAGGAAAACAGGCTTTCTATTCCTGTGGAAAGTTTGTTCCTCAGGAAAAATAATAATATTAATGCTAGCATACTTAAAACCCAGAGATTTGAAAGTGTCATGGGGCCTCATGGAGCATCGGTTTGGGCATCTCAGGGTTAGCCCCCCCAGCAGAGCCGCATGTCTCCTGGGCCAGAGTGGTTGCTGGTGATATGGATCAGTCCCCGGCAGGAGGTGCATTGGCTACAAAACCCATCAATGCCCAATCCCCAGAAGAAAAAACAAACACAGCTGGGGTGGAACTCCTTCACCCAGCCAGGAGAATGGCGGGAAGAGGCCGCCACGGCACTCACCTCACCTCAGCTCCGGCCGCTCCTGGCTCCATCTCCCCGCCTCAGCCTCCACCTCCACACCTGGCCACCAAGCGCGGGGGGTCGCCTGTCGCCATGCACCGTGCTGTGGTGGCCCCGCGGCCAGCCCGGCTCCTGGCCGCCCTCCCCTCCTTCCTCCCCCTCAGCAGCCCCCAGCCCAAAGGTGCGAAGAGGCTGCCGGCGGCGCCCGTCGGGGCCGGCCATGACCGCTAGGGGGCGGTTAGCAGCCGTTAGGGGCCTGTGGGAGCCGTTAGGGAGTCGTTAGGGCCGTTAGGGAGCCGTTAGGGCCGTTAGGAGCCGTTAACGCCCGCCGAGGCTGGGCGCGAGGCGCCCCTTCCCCTCAGCGCCGCGCGCGGCCGCCGCTTCCCGCCCTTTCTCGCCTCACGGCGCGTGCAAGCTGGGCAAGAGCTAAGATAATTAAAAATAAAAAGCCCCTCACAGCATCAGTCAGCGTTGTTTTATTTCACTTTTGCGTCGTTACAAAAAATATTTGAGGCATAATAACCGGCAGCGGGCACATTAAAGGGTTCTGCAGCTGGAGGCCCCAACGCGCGGGTCTCTGTGGGGACGGGTGGCACCAACATGGCCCCGAGGAGCCTCTGGTGCCACAGCCCCGGGCCAGGGGGGGTCTCGGGAACACTGGGGCCCGCTCTGACTCAGGACAGCTGAAGTCAGTATTAACACTAGCAGGAGGTTAAAAAGAATGAAGATGGGGTAAATAGGTAGGCTATTAAATGTTCCCCCTCTCTCCCACAGAAGAAAAATAAAACACACGCATGAGGCAAGAAGAAAGCAAGAAGAAACAAACATCCTTTCTGTTCTACTGAGGGAAAACTGAGGCAGAAGAAGACTTAAATCGCTCATCCAAAGTTACCAAAGCGTTCAGTGGTAGCACCAAGGAAAGTGTATTTTTCTGCTGTCCTAGTCCAGTATCCAGTTCACCCTCCACCTCTGTCCTGGCCTGACCCAGTGCAACCACAAGCATGTGGAAAGCACAGATGAAATACACCAGCACATTGGGGACTGAGCACAGCTGAAATACGCCAGCACATGGGGGACCAAGCACAGCTGAAATATGCCAGCACAGGAGGGACCGAGCACTGCAGCCCCTAAGAGCCTGTGAGCCATTTGAGTCAGTTCTGGTTGCTGTAGTTTATGGTTTCCATAGTCTACCAAACCAGAACTACTTCCAGTTCAGCAAAGCAGTGAAGATCATGCTGAAGAGTTAAAAAAGCATTAATTAAGAAGCACAAGATCAGCTTTTTGGAAACACAGCAAGTGTCTGATCAGTTCCAAGTCCTGCTCTGGACTGCAGTCAGGATCAGATGCTGCATTAAACGGTCCCCTCTGGGTATCACAACCCACATGGCTTTGGCATAGCAACATCCAAGGGGGAGTGGGACCCTCACTCTGCTGATGTTAATCACTGTTGTAGGGGCTAGGTATCTGCATGCTGGTGTAGATCTTGGCTGTTACTCCAGGTTTTGGCAGTCATTCTCTGAAATCTCCGCAGGTAGCAAATGATGAAGATGACCAAGATAGCCTGGACTAAAAGGAAGATTAACAGAAAGAGCTGAGAGAGGAGAGCCAGCGTGCAGTACCAGTGCTGGCATGTGGAAATGATCTCATCTTCTGTCAGATAAGCGATGATCCGGTCCTGAAGGTGAGCTGGGGAAGCACATCTCACATCCCTGTAAAAGGTCCGGTTCTGCTGCCACTGGAGCCAGGAGCGCAAATAGAGGATGTCACAGTTGCATTCCCAAGGGTTGCCCTGCAAGTAGACTATCTGGAGGTTCTTTAGGTTGTCAAAGAGCCCATTGGGAATAGAGGTGAGACTATTGTGAGCAAGGTTGATAATTTCAGCTGATGGCCGGAAAGCAACAGGTAGTTTTGTTACAGTTAGGCCTTTTGACGTGCAGTCAATAATGTTGGTGGCACACTTGCATCGCAGAGGGCATGTAGGTATCACGAGTGGGAAGAAGCCAAGGAAGGGCAAGAAGAGAATCCCTCTGTTCATCTTCACCTGCAAACACTCCCCCACTGGGAGTGGGTGAGGTGAAGATTGGGCAAATAGACACCACAGACTTTAGGACTACAGAGATCTGAAAAGAACAGAGTTAAAAAAGGTGTGAAAAATCTTGGTCTTTCATTACAAGAAAGGCAATAATTCTGGTCTTTCCAAATGTGAACTTGGGCAGAGATATGAGCAGATGAATGCTGGGAGGCTTAGTTGCAGCCATCAAATTAATTTTCACTAGTCCTCAGAAGCATACAAGAGTTGCTGGTACTTTCAGCATTACTACAGAACAATTTATAGGGAAACCAAGAAAATTCTTGTCAGGAAGTAAAAAAATAGAATATGAAACTGCTCATGCCTTATCATAGCACTGAATTACATCTGTAAGCAAAACTTTGTTGTCAACTGCAAGAGGAGATTCAGAAATAAAGTTACTATTACCACAAGTAAAAAAATAGTCTTTCCAGTTTTGCATAGACACGATAAAACAGTCTGCAGGCAATAGAGAGGGTGCTGACTACTGGGAGGAGGTCTGTGGAGCTTTTCACACTAGACATTGCTCCTGCAGATGCATAATCTGAAGCTGAGACCATGCTGAGAGACAGCTCATTGACCCATGTCTTTGTATTGCAGTCTCATGCCATCACTGAACACAGCCTGCTGTAACTTCTTTAAGAGAATACTACACGTGCCTGCAATGAGGCACTGTTATTTCATGCAATCTGTCGAAAGAAAGAAAGAAAGAAAGAAAGAAAGAGAGAGAGAGAGAGAAAGGGCAGAATGTAGCTTTGTTGACTTACTAAGGCAGATCAATCCTTGCTTTCTTGCTGGCTTTACAACACAAGACAAAGGTCTTAAGGCAGTCCAGTCAGTGCAGGAGTGTTTGCAGCTGCATAGCTGAACCCCTGAATAATCCCCTTACAGCTGGCTCACAAGATAAGGGTCAGGCTCATCCCAGGGACACCTCCCACATGAGGCCTTCCTGCAAGTTTGCTGCATGTCACCGGAAGCCAAGTCTTCATTGAGCAAGTCTGCCAAGAAATGGGAGCTGGCACTGCTTGCAAGAATGCATTTGCTGGCAGAGATGCTGACAGCACCGATAACTCTGATTCTGTGCCCACATGCTCTAGGTAACAAGTAGACCAGCAGTGCAATGAATTCAAGTATGCTGAGGATGATGACAGCAAAATATACTGCCCAAGTGTTTCCTTGTTATTCTTGTACAGGCAAAATACCTGCAGGGTGAAGACTTTGCCTTTCACCACTGTAAGTGGATGAGAAGAGCTTCCTCCATGTTATTTTCTCAGGTTTGAGCTTTTGGCTCTTGGAAATACAAAAGAGATAAAGCATAGCTGTTAGCACGTGCCCACTTAACAGCCAGCACAGTCACAGACTGCTTGAGGAATCCTCTTGTGGGTCCAAGTGCTCTGCTTTTTCCTCTGGCCCTTTGGAACAAGACAATTTAATTTCTTATGTTGAGCACCTCAGGGCTCACAATCAGCATCTTGTATGTGCCAAGTTGGCCTCACAGCCATGTAGAGCAGCAACAAATCTATGCAGAAATTCCAGTCCTGGCTGCTCCAAACACCAGCTGTTCAGCCTTGCTCCCGTGCAGTTTGGTGAGCAGGGAGAACCCTTCCCCTCCCTTCACTCTGGAGGAAGTTGGGGCATTGAAATAAGAGAGGATCAGGCTGAATCTAGCAGCATTTCTGTAGAGAGCCATGGAATTTGGGGACCTTATAGAGCTCAGCATCAGCTGGAATGTAATAACTCTGGGTGAAGCCTTATGATAATTTCCGTATGCTTTACATGTAAATATATCAACTTTATGCAAGTTTCACAAACTTCCTGAATTATTTCTCTTTGCTGTAAGCTCAAGAAACACACCTTACTTGTAGTCTTTTATCCCTGAATAGCACTAGTTTGAGAACTAAAGGAGAGAAAATACCTGCAAGAGGAAGCACCTCATTTTTATTTAGTCCAGAGTCACTTCCTCTGCATGACATCCCTTTTCTCCACTATTTTTTCTGGCCTTTTCTTTTAAAGATGATTCACCGTGAATAGAGCCAGGGTTTGTACACCTGGTGCACAGAACCAAGCAGGCCAGACAAGGAGACAAAGGAGAACACCATTCTAGCAGAAACATCACAAATTCTCAACTGCAAAGTAGTAACTCAAAACGTACTTCAACACAGAAGATGATGTTACCAGTTTGTTCTACAGTCTATGCGCACCGTGCCCTTTGGTTTCCCAGCTCATCAGGAAGACTCTATTTGGCAGAGTGGTGAGCCCTAGCACTTCGCAGTGTGCTGTCCCTGAGGTTTCTCTTGAAGCAGTGACACACATCTACTCCTAATCAGCAGTGGAAAGTATGCTGAAAGAAATGGATTTCCAGAGATCTCATTGCTGTCAGTGGTTAAGCCAAGGAAGAAGACCCCCATGTGCTTACAGCCTTTCTTGATTGTTAGAGGTAAAATACAACTCAGCATTTCACTGTCTACACCAAAATAAAGTTGGTTGGCTCCACAGGAAGGACAACAGACCGGGGAACGCAGTGTTCCAACGGACTGCTCTATTGATAGCCAAGTGACTTGGCAGCTTTCAACAAGTGAAGCTTGCATCTACTGAGAAAAATTGACCACATCCTTCATTCAGAGTTTGCATCACACACATATTCGAACAGATAAGTCCAAGGGTCAAAAATATTCTCAGGAAATATAGGCATAATTTTGTCTTCTTGTGGTCATCACACCTTCACAGACATTTTCTGCAATGGGCCTGGCTCTAGGCCATTGGCTATGCTAAAGGCTAAGGCCACCAGAACTGCATTGTGACACTGCTGCCCCACTGGGCCCAACTCTCCCTTGCCTTGCAGTGTGTACAGTACTCAGCATAATGTGGGGGAGCTCTGTTGGTTCAGAGCAAAAACAATGAACACACTGAATGTGCTGGTGTTAGGAGAATCTAGGGTGTAAGCAGAAGCAGAATTTGTCCCTAACCACTCTTCGTGATGCTCTAAAACAATTAAGCTTTACACTTCTAGTGGGTTGGAGCAGATCATTCCAGTCATTTCACTGTGGCAGGCAGGCAGAGGGGCAAAGGGATCCTGGGCTAACAAACTAACCCATTTTTTCCTGCGTTACGCTTGGGAGCAGCCTGACTACAGCAGGGTAAGTTTGCCCAGCCACAGCCACGTCTCGCTTGTTTGGGTGCTACTTTATTCACAGGCAGGTGTTCAGGCCAGGGGTGGCATGGAGCTAATCTAGAGCCAGACCCAGCCTGGCTGTGCACGCAGCAGACAGCAGTGATTCTTTGGCTACTCACAAAGTGGATTTCCTGGGATTGGATCCTGCCCAGCTGCTCACTGCTGATTTAGACACCGCTCCTAGGGGAAGCTTAAAGACAGAAGAACTTCAGGATCATCTCGTCTAGCCTCTGACATAAACACAGTCCAGAAATCCCATGCCTGCCTGGAGCCTGCTCTGATGGAACTGGATAAAAGGACAGACAATTTTGCCCTCTCCTGTCCATAACGTATCACCAATGCTGCTGAAGGGGACTGAAAAACAAACAACAAACAAAGGTTGTTTTTTTGAATGTATTTATTTCACTGATCAATTCAGGTAGTAAACATTATTAATAATAACAATAATAATCATTTAATAAAATGGATATGTTTTAAAAGGTTTCATTTTTCTTTGTTCACAATGACAAAATGTTCCAACAGAAATTTACAAAAAATATATATTATAATAACCCAACAGACAGATGGGAAACGAAGAGCTTAGGAATGGAGTGGGGGGTGAGGAAGTCACATGGCAGGAGCAAGCCAGTGTTAGAGCACAGCTGGGGTTGTGAGGAAGCGCAGGGAACGCCATTGCACAGCACGAAACGTGGGACCCCCTCCTCTGGGGGGAGGCATGCGGGGAGGCAGCAGGAAGCTCCACACAGGCAGGACCAGCACAGCAGCAGCACACACGGAGTTCATGCCACGGCTCCCTCCCTAGTCAGGCACAAGGTCTGAGACCTACCAACAACCCCAGCTGCAGCCCGGGACAGACAGCGCTGCGCGGCGGGACGCAGCCCCTGCTGCACCCAGCTCGGCAGGGCACGGCTTGGCAGAGGCGTGGGAATGGGCCTGGGAGCACAGGGGTCGCACCTGAGACTGCGGAGGGTTTGTGTGAGGGGAGGTGTTAGATCACCTGCCTATCCCCACTTCTCACTGCCAAAGCCCAACGGCTGAGCTGCATTTATTTGGGAGTCTCTTCTTGGCTCACTGTGCAGCTCATGCAACAACACAAAACGTTCATCCTCTTATAAACTGTTGTCACCTTCCAGGCCAGAGTCCGGATCCCTGGTGCCCCAAAAAGTCAGTCCCTAATCGCTTGCCAGGCAGCCCCCAACTCTGATGCCCTGGGCAGGGAACCTCTGACACAGGGATGTGGATTTCTGCAGCACCCCTGCCCTCTGTAAAAGCTGTCTCTGGTGCCTCACTGCTGTGCATTCTGAATAGGTGCAGCTCAAGCCATCTGCAGCTGGTGGCTGAAGACTTCAGCTCTGTAAAGAACAGAGCTGACGCTATCAACTTGATCTAGAAGCCATGTGCACTGAGCTGATGGAGACTTCCTCACCCAGAGGGACAAGGCAGATACACGCTCAGCAATCCTGCCTGCCTGTGACCACAGTACCCCGTGCTCTCACCAGCACGCAGCACAGGATAAAAGCTGTCTGCCCTCTTACGTCCATGCTACAGGGTAAAGGTCTGCTTTTTTTTTTTTTTTTCTGGGAATGAATCTGTCTGAAAGAGGAACATCTTTAGCTGAAAAGTGCTCATTTGCAACAGAACATCCTCCTAACAGACAAAACTCATGTAAGAAATGAGAGGGGACAGGTACTGCAAGGTGTTTCCAGTTACACTACCATGGATGAAGCTGAGACCTCAGCAGTTCTCCTGCTTCCAGCAAACCAGCTCTAGGAAACCTGGAGGAAGCTCCTACCTCAGGCTACTCCATCGCTCAGGCAAACGCATTGCAGAAAGCAGGGCTGTAATTCCTCCTTAAGCACCTGGCCCTGGCATGTTACTGAAGACAGGCTGAGCCCTTTCCTTCTCCTAGGCTGGCACTGCCCAATGTCGCTTATGAGCCTGATACAGGGGAGAAGGAAAGAAAAAAAACATTGTTGGGACAGAACAGCTGCCTTCACCCCTGCCCTGCTGAGCTCATCCCCAGTGCCCCCGCCCCACCTCTCACCCCTCCGAGGCAGCAGAAGGGCACTTCGGAGAGGTTTGCCTTGGGCACTGCTCTTGCCCAGCTTGCATGTTTCTGTCGGTGGGCTTTGTCTTTGCACAGTGTCGGGGTGCCTCCCCTGCCCCTACAGCCCGTGTTTTAGTCAAACAGAGGTTCTGTACAGAGAATGACCTGACCCAGCCAGCCTCTGCACCTCCTGGACAAGCCCTGATCAGGGCTCTAAAGCCCCACAGGGGGAGTCAGATAAATGCAGCACCTAACAACAGTTTAGGGCTTGGCTATTCCTGGCCGATGCTGCCTCCTGCCCAGGGAGGTCTGCTGGGAAAAGCCTGAGATGGAGCAGCTGATACAAATGGGGAAGGGAGACAGGGCAACTGGGCTGGCAGCCAAAGGAGCAGAAGGGTCCAGCCCATGGCAGCACTCCGTGGAGCTGGAGGGAAGAGCCAAATGTCTCTCACTCCAGCAGCCCCTGATGCTCTGCACATGGCAGCGTTGCTGGTGAGTCCTGCCCTGTCAGGCACATCACGCTCCAGGGCTCTCCTCTGGCTGGACTGGAAGTTAAAAATACTGCAGGAAGCAGAAACAGGACAGAAGCTGCTACGAAAAAAGCGCTCTTATCTCTGCCCAGCAGATCCACCAGCTTTCCCAGCACTGAGACAGGAAGAGAGGGGGACTGGGGAGGGGAAGAAGGGCCGAGGCTCAGGGAAAGGGCAGGGGAGGAAGCGCCGAGTCTGCTGGGCTGTGCTCAGCGCAGTGACGCTCCTGTACCTGCCACACTGACCCACAGCAGCTCTCCAAGCCCCCCGTCACCCTGGGCTTCCTGCAGCGGTCTGCCTGGCCGGGCAGCTTGCAGACCTCTGGAACGAGCCTTCAGAAACTGCCCCTTTCCTCGGGAGAAGCTCAGAGTGACCAGAGCTAAAGCACGAGAGAGCCTCTCCCAGCCACCGCAGCGCCCCGCTGTCGTGCTTCTGTCAGCCCCTCCAGCCTGCCTTGGGAGGAGAGCACGGCTGGCAGGCTGGGGAGGTGTCCGCTCCCATCATTGCTGGTAATCCTCAGTAACTCATCCTCTCTGCCACAAAGACACACCTGAGGGCAGTGGAAGCTGTTTTCGTCTAACCAGCCCCTTGACAGACTCAGCTCCCTGCCACTCAGTGCAAAGTTCTGGAGTTCGTAGGAAAAACAAACCCGGCCAACCAACCACCAACCAAAGACAAACCAAATAACCTGGGCAGGAAACCAGACAAGCAGCGGGCCCCCGGGCAGGTCAGTGCACAGAGAACCCCCCAGTCCCCGCTCTCTGGTCCACAGCTGGCCCCTGGCGGAGCAGGTTGAACTCCCAGGATGGAAGGTCTGCCTTTACAACGCTTGTGCTGGCCCTGGACAAGGGGAGTGGGGAAGGGGGCACAGCACCTCAGGTGGGAGTAAACATCTACGTGCATCGACACAGATATTCTTCAAGTTCGTACACCAGAGAAACCAGGACTTTAAATACCAGAGCATTCCCAAACAAGAGATTAGTACATGGGAAAGGGAGAACTGTTTCTTTTCCTTTTTTCCCCCCTTTTTAGGATGCCTTAGAGACTTCCCAGGCTAGTTCCTTTTGAAAAAACAAAATGAGAAAAAAAGAAAAGAAAGAATAATAAAAAAAAGAAATACACATCAGTAAACAGTTAAGTGAACAGCCTTCTCCACAACCCAGCTGACCGCAAAGCCAGCGCTGCTGCTAATAAATTAGAAGTTGCGGGTGCAGCTCTTGCCCACAAGTCTTTATACAACAGGAAACCTCTTTTTAAACGTCCACAGCTCTTGCCAGGCTTCAGTTGGTCGCTGAGGGGTTCCCTTTGCCCTCCAGGTACCCGCATCTCACTGATCCTGCATCTGCTGCTGCATCTTCTGCAGCATTTCTTGCATCCGCCGCAGCTGCAGGAGACAGAAGAGAGGTGATCAAAGACGGATCTGCTGGGGCTGGGGATCTGCACTGGGGGCTGGCACCATGAGATGAGTTTCTGGCTCCCCCCATCCCCAGCCACAGCCAGCAGGTGACAAGTCTATCAAGCCCAGCAGGACAGCTGGGCAGGGAGCCCAGTAAATCCCCGCTGCACCGCACAAAGCCACAGGGCCAAGTCCCAGGCTCTGCATCACGCCTCTGACAGCCAGGCGCTGCCAGCCCCAGTGGCTGGCCAAGGCAGAGGGCCTGGACAAAGAGAGCCCCGAGTGGTGCTGACTGACAGCGTGACGGGCTTGGGGTGACGGGGCAGACCCTTGGGGGTGGCAAAAGGGATTTTTCAGAGAAGACTAACTCCTGCCTGAGCACAGAAGCATCAGTGTCTGGAGTGGAACAGAGCCATGTTTCCCTGCCGGGGAAAGGTGGGCACAACATCCACATCCTGCCCTACGCACCAGGAGAAGCCCAGGGGGAAGCGGGAGTGGGAAGCCCCAGAACAGCCTCTGTGGGGCAATCCTGGGGAAACACCTTGGATTTCAGCTCCAATATTAAAGCTGGCCAGCTTTGAGGGTCTCACCTCCTCGTCCTTCATTTTGATCAGCTTCTCTGTCTCAGTGTCTGGTGTTGGGAGAGGCAGGATAGGAATGGGGCTTTCTATCCTGTTGTCCTGAGTCAGCTTGCTAGAGAGACAGAGAGAGAGGGAAGAAATGCAGTCAGTTATGCTTCGGGCTAGATGGCTTTGGTGTCACCACACGATGGCTGTCACTCACGATGGCAGACCTGCCAGCAACGTGGGAACGTGCACCCAGCCACACAGAAGGGCTATGGGGGCAATCTGGCATGTAGGTGTAGGATGCACTCGGAGAAACTACCTGAGAAAACCCAAACCAGGATTACACCAAGGAAAAAAAAAAACAAAAAAAAACAGCCAGAAAGAGCTGGCAATTCTGAGCACTTTATGTAACAGCACTGGAAAATTTAGCAAGGACATTTACAGCCAATTTTTATCTATCTATCAGCATCTCTAAGCCACTACATGCTCACGATGTTGTGGTGGTTTTTTATTTGTTTGTTTTTAAGGAAAATAAAACCAGAGGAGCAGTTTAACTGCTGCAAGTCTGATAACAAAGCCTGGTCCCTGTACTCAAGGGGAGGCATGGTGCACAACAGGCATGGCACAGCAGCATTGTGATGAGGGCTGGGGGTGTGCACAAGTGCTGGCAGGGGACAGAGGAAGGAGGTGACTTCCAAAAGTTGGAGGAGCTCTCCATAGAAAAACTGGGAACTCAAGTTGCCACTTTCTGGCTCTCACCACTTGGAGTCACCAGTTCCTCATTATTGAGTCAATTCCAGCTCTGGAGCTTGGTATCTCCTCCCAAAAGTTTCTTCAGAGAAGAACCCGTATCCCACTGCTAGAAACGGCCACGCTGGTTTTTCTGAGAAAGAACCAGCCATGGCGTGAGCAACAGCACCAGAGTTTTAAGCCGAGCAATTGCTTTTTCACCACTCTGTTCTTTTAATAGATACACAGCCTGTCTAAATAGCAACTGTGACACTTCTGACAGATCTCTAGTGTTTCACATGGTTATTTTGGGACTCCCTATTATCACTGTTGAAAAAGACAGGCTCATCTGCTATGCAAAAGTACTGGGATACAGCGTGTGTGAGCAGAACGTGCCAACCTGCACATTTGCACACACGCTGGGCTGTTCCTCGGTGCAGTGCAGCTATTTCTGCTCTGCAACGTGGCAGCACGCGGTCACCCAGCCAGCTCAGGCAGGAAGTGAAGGGGATGGTTTACAACAGAAGAGCCAAAATCTATTTAAACCTAAAATGTGTCACCAATATTTCAGTCATGGAAGGGAGAAGGAAAAGATATGACTTTCAAATGAAAAGCCCGTGAGTGCTCTCTGTTTTCTGATCTCTGTGATTAAAACTACAGAGAATCAAATGCAACAGCAAGATAATGCAGAGAAATCTTTGGAGATGTGATGAGACTCTTGCTAACTGCTTGGGTTCTGTTGTCTGAGAAACAGCAGCATCCCAAGGGTCAGGCTGTCTTTTGGACAGAACTGCAGATTGCAGAATGCCTTCTTTGGCAATGCACACAGCAGTAATCCACCAGAGAAATGGTTTATCTTGTGGTTCTTTAGGCTGGATGTATTTCACCCAGTGCTAGGAACAGCTCTTCTAAAGAGCACTTATGGCCAGGCCTATTTCCCAAGATCTGTGTGGGGAGTCCTTGGACAGGAACATGGGTTCTGAGAAGCATCCTCACCGTGAGCTAAGGCTGTGGGAGACGAGCTCGGATGTGCTGTATTACCTCCCAGTGCCATTCCCCACAGAAGCCGTTCTGAAAAAGTGGTCCCTTCTCCACAGAGGCAGAGAGATACCCCTCCAACCCGCAGGCAAAGTGAGGGACCCACCTGGTCATTTGCTGGATGCACTGGGCTCGGTAGTTCTCATAATGGACATCGCAAGTGACATCCTTCAGGTCGTGCATGTGTGTCCGGATCAGCATGTTCCGCAGCTTCACAAAGTCGCAGTGCGCCTGATTTTCCACTGCAAAGCAAAACCGGGAGAGCACCTGGATGTCACACCTCATCGGCCACATCCAGGGAGTCCCTCCTCTGCACCAAAAATAAAATTCCCCCAAGGGCCCCTTCCCCATCCATCCCCACTCCCCCCCTTGGCCCCAGCACAGGCCTTGATGGAGCTCTGCACTCCTCGACCCTGAGGCCAGGCTGCCGAGGTCACTGCGTTCCCAGGACTTTTTCTGGGTAAGAGGATTAATTAAGCACATATAGCAGAGCCCTGAGAGGATGCTGCTCCCAGGTACAGTGGATGTCATTATTATAACCCCAGTGAAAACAGCAACTGCTGGAGACAAAACGGCCACCTCCTCAGAACTCAACACTGATTGAAAGGCCGCTGTAGGCAGGATGGTTTCCACAAGGGATCTTGAATCAGCCCGAGGAGCAGAGCCATTAGCAAGCAATGGGCTAGAGAGCTGAAAAAGCTGCTGTTACCATGGGGAGCCAGGCCCCAGGCAGCCCTGTGGGAGTCTGGGGGGAAGCATGTTTGGTAGCTGGGTACTTGCTGTGGTAATCTCCATTTCTCTCTCCGCAGGGCTGGGGGAAGCTGGCTGTGTGAAGCCCAGGGTCTCACAAAGCTGATCTCACTGCCAACTACCAGCACTCTGACAGGTACAGCCCACTCAGGAGACAGCAAGAGAGAAGAGCCAGCAGCTGGGCAGCCCAAGCAGCTGACACCAACCCACAAGTGCAGAGGATTTGGGGATTGAAAGCTCCAAGATCTAAAGCAACGTGCCAGCACGGGGAGTCAGCAACAGCAGGAAAAAACATTGCAGGCTTTTTCTACCTATGAAATTTCTCATTTAGAAGGGGAGAACTTCTACAAAGAGACAAACACACTGTGTGGCAGCCCTCCTGCCCTCTCCTCTAGGTCTCGCTGCGGCTTGAAGGAACCTTCACAGCCTCGGCTCCATCCCCACAGCAGTGGCACCACATTCAGGCTCCTCCCTGGACGTGTGTTGCACAATGCACCCTGGCTTCAGAGGCAGGGTGATTGCTCTGCATGCAGCAGCAGAGCAGGCAGCTCCCGGCACCTCTCTGTACCCTACTTTGTCCCCTGCCACGTGCCAAAGGTCGTGCAGTTGGTCAACAGCTGCTCAAGGCTGCGCAGGGGTGAACTCCCCACTGCAGTCCCTGTTGTACGTGCCCACCTCTGTCCCTGCCCCGTGCTCAGTGCCAGCTTGCAGGCACTGTGCTTACCTTCCACAATGCCCCACGGGTACAGCCGTCCACGGACTCGCTGGCCTTTTGCCTCCACCACTGTGTTACTGCCGATGACAGCAAAGGGAGCACTCTCCTGGAACGAGAGGCATCGCTGAGCCTGGGGCTGCCCACACATCCCTCCTCTGAGGGCTGAGCTGAGGCAGAGCAGAACGGGAGGATGAAGGCACTGATAGGAAAGGCACAGGGATATCCACACATCCCACAGCATGAGACAGCACAACACAATTATAGAGAAAAGCCTCAGGCACTGGGATCTGAAGGCAGCTTGATTCCCAGCCTGACATTCTCAGCTCTCCTGAGGGAGGCTGTGTCTTTGCAGGTGCCTGCATCTCTTTTTTGAGGGGAAACACTACAAGGAAGTCAGAGCAGAGAAGCTGGGACACCAAACAAGTGGGACAATGGAGGTCAAGAGCTCATCCAGGCAAGGAAGTACAGGCTGTGCTCCTCTCTGCTCAGAGCCCATTGCCTTCATCTGGCAGGAGAAACAAAGCCATACTGCATGCACACGCATGGCCGGCTCAGCTTAGGAAAGGGTCAGGCCTGGGCTGCTGGGGCCTCCAGCCAGGCCTGTGTGACCCTGCTGTGTTTCCCACACAACTGAGGTATCAGAGTGGGGATGAGGCCTCCTCACCCACAAAGTGTTCACTCAGAAATGGGTGCTCACAAGTGTCATACAGCCCAGCCTCCATCTTAACCACACAGGCTGGGGTAGACCGAGGAAAGACTGGCACTGTCTGGCAGGACACCAGAAGTCCCGTGTCTTCATGCTGCACTTCATGGCACCAGCAAGGACATCAGCCCTCTTCTCCAGTCCACATACCACATGAGCCAATACAGGCTGCCTCCTGCGTATCGGCAGCACAGCACGGGACTGTGGCACGCACAGGGCAGCTCCGGCTCCTTCCGGAGCAACCAGTGTACCCAAGGGACAGACTCTGCAGTCCCTTGCTGAACTGACTCCTTACCTTCAGCTCTCTATCTTGCTGCTTGAACTCCTCGTCTTCGTCAGAGTCACACTCAGGAAACTGGTATACTTTAATGCCAAATTTCTCAATCTCTTCCCGGATCTGCGTCCATGCAAGACAAGAACAAAAAAAATGCAGCACTGAACGACACAGAAATGCTGAGTCTCTTCCCTGTTTGTACTGCCATGAATCCTGTAGAGTTGGCTTCTCTGCAGACACCACTTCCCTTCTCATAGGTATCACGTAGCACTGCTGCAATTAGATCTGCAGGTACTATATATGTGTGTGTGTATATATACATACACACACGCAGACACTATAAATACATACACACACAAGTTTATTTTTGCAGGCATACTGCTTTTCTCCTTTCTCAGCATATCCCTGCCACCACATCAGGTATGCCCCTGTAGGGAAACAGCATCTCACCCTCTCTTTTAGCTTCCGGATCTCAGAGGGGATCAGGCAGTCAGCTTTGGCAATGAGCGGCACAATGTTGACCTTCTCGTGCAGAGCCTTCATGAACTCGACATCCACAGGCCTCAGTCTGCAGCAGGAATGAGGAGAGACGTGGTTAGCAAGGTGAGCCAGGACACAGCGGGCAGCTCCCCCTCCAGCCTCTCCCGCTTCACCCATCAGCCCCAGGAAGAAGGGAAAAGGACAGCACTGTCACAAGAGTCTGGGGCAGCCCTCAGCTAGGGCTGCATCTGCAGGAAAGCCATCTCAGATGCTGAGACATGTCATGCAGACACAGGCTGAGCATTCACCTTACAGAACAAATATTGCCCAGGCCATGGCCACAGACCTCCTCCTGGCTGCCCTGTGCTGCAGGGTGCCAGCACGGCTGCTCCAGGCTAGGCTGGGACACAAGCCAGCAAGGTCTGGCAGGGACTGAAGGCAGCTTAAAACTCCCTTTCCTACCTATCAGTCAGGCTTAGGTAGATAGGAAGATACAAGTCTGTGTGGCACTGCTTCCCCTGATCTCTCTCTCAGGCCTGTGGCCTGGTTTTGATCAGCTCTGCCTGACCACAGGCTGTCGTGTCAGTGAGGAGGGAGGCTGTGTAGTGCTCAGCAAGGGGAGCAGCTGATGGCTCTGCACCTGTGTCAGCAGCCTGGACACTGTACAACACGCTGTGAGGCAATCCTGGGGCGCAAGGGTCTTCCCCCCCAGCCTGAGTCATTCCCCATCCCCAGAGCGGGGTGCCTCACCCGTGCCCAAAGGGCGAGATGAAGTAGAGGCAGCAGTGCACTCGGTTGTCCTGGATGTTCTTCCTGTTCAGGCCGCTCTCATCACGAAAATACTGTTCAAACTGCTGGTCAATGTAGTCGGTGATGGGCTTCCAGCTGGGAAGGAGAACTCAATCAAAACCAAATCACGTGTAACAGGACACTGTCTCCAGGGACTACGAGGCAGCAGCATCCCATCCCCACTGCCAAACCCTTTCCTGTGAAGCTGCCACAGAAAACAGATGTGGCCGAGGATGAGGAGGAAGGCAGCGCTGGCCTGCTCACCACTCAGTGTTGTTAACAGCATCTCCAAAGCCTGGTGTGTCCACTATGGTCAGCTTCAGCTTGACGCCCTTCTCCTCTATGTCCACCGTATGCTTGACAATCTCCACTGTCTGGTTGATTCTCTCTGAACAGGAATACACGAGTTAAGGCCAGGTAATGGTGGGGATCCCAACTCACACCCACAATGAGATGCTCCCCCCTTATCACTCAGCACAGGGACTAACATGGATTTCAAAAGACCTTGATCATCCTCTAAGGAGCCTCAGGGGAGGGGTGGTGAGGGAGACCAGCAGCAGGCAGACAGGCCTCTGAGAGGGCACACAAACTTTCCAACTGCTTGTAGCCCAGCTGTTCTGAACATGTCCAGTCACTGGGAAAAGGAATCCCTACCACACAGCGGCACCCAAGAACAAAAGACAAATCTCAACTTCTCAACCCAAAGGGTTAGTGCTGCTCTGCAGCCTCACCTCCCCTTCATAGGGCAGAAGAACCCTACAGCCAGACCCTTCTTGCTTGGATCCTAGTGCCCCTGCAGCCAGCAAAGGAGAGCAGAGCAACAAAAGCCAGGGCTGGGATCCAGCCAAGCTGTAGCTGCTGCTGAAGCAAGGCGCCAAAGGACTGGTCCTTAGGATGCTACAGACCTGGGGATGCAAGATCCCACTTGACCCCCTTTGCCCCAACTTACCCTCCGCATTGAGGAGCTTTCTGTCTTTGTAGAGGTCCGTCAGGAACAGGCTGTTCACCAGCGTGGATTTGCCCAGACCCGACTCTCCTAATTGACAGAGTGCAAAGGGGAGGAGGGAAAAGCAAACAACATGACCCACTAATTGACTTACAAATGAAACACTGAACAAGGCTTTGAATCCTGAGCCAGAGGAAGTGTGAGATATGAGCTGTCTGGAGCTGTTTATGGGCATTACGTTTCTCCAGCAGTGGGAGGCCTTTTGCTGCAAGAAATCTCAATCCTTGTACAAAACCATATTCCCTTCCCTTCCTCTCCCTCAGGTCCTGGCTGGCCCTGCCTTCACCGCCCACCCAGCCGCTCCGATGAAGCCCAGTGCTCACTTGAGAGGGCTACGAGTGGTCAGGGTGGGCCCCTCCACACCCACCGTGCGGCCCAGCCTCCTCCATGCACCGCAGCCTCACCTGCAACCATCAGGGTGAAGTCGAAACCTTTCTTCACGGATTTCCTGTGGACCTGGTTGGGCAGAGTGGCAAAGCCCACGTACTGCTTCTCATGGTCCTGCGGGGCAGAGGCGGGCAGGAGGTCAGGGTGTGCCACCACTCCTGCCTGAGCATTACAAAGCAACACGGAGCTGGGTTCAAAGGACTCAAAAAGCCCCGAGGCAGAGCCAAGGGGTGGAGGAAGGCTGGGTCCCTGCCCCAGCAGCAGCGTGGGACTCAGGGACTAGGCTCAGGGACTCCTGCCCTCCCTGCAGGTGCCTGCTGGCACCGAGAGCCACCTCCGTGCAACCACTGCCCGGCTCGGCTGCTCTCAGCCGCACAGGGACCAGGCACAGCCTGCCTCCCCCCCACACAGCACAGGGCTGGGCTGACAAACACCTCATAACCCTTTGCTGCTCCTGCACAGTCACCGCTCCCCAGGTCTTTCAGAGCCACTCGGGCACCTCTCCCAGCAGAGGCGTGCGGCACGCAGCAGAGGGCTCGGTGTAATTAGCAAGAGGGGCTGGAGGTGTCCTGAGCCACGGCCCGATGAAGGCACAGTGGTTGGCTTCTGCGTGACCTGGGAGGGGATTATTTCTTGCTGTGTCACAGCCACTCCTGGCTGAGTAAGAGGAAATCCTGCATAATCTCTGGTGTTATTTCTGAAGAGACAGAAGTTCAAGGAGCACGGCATGGGGGAAGATGTGCAGGATGGGGGAAGATGCGCAGGATCTTTGCCTAGGAGAGGTGCGATGGGTGCCCGTGTTACACGCGGTGTTACTGGAGGATTCCTTACTGCCCTACCACCGCCCAGACCCCGCTTCCTGTCACCCAGCACTCTCTCACCACAGAAAAGCCGCAGCCACCCGCTGTGGGCTCCGTACAAGCTCACCGAGCGCACTCAAGGAGCAGCACGTCCAGCAGCACCTCCCGCACACAGCACACATCCTGTGGCCACCAGCAAACACACAGCCTGTGTCATGTCCTGGGGTGCACCCCAAAGGTGAACACAGCTCATACGTGGGGTTCACAGCCCTGCTCCAGCTACTTTCCCCGCTGGGCTCAGCACACAGTCCTCTGCCCGCAGCTCGGGTGGCCGCAGGTAGCTGCGGGCTGCATGGCTCCAGCCAGCTCCACCTGAGCAACCCCAGGGTTTCGCAGCCTGCTCCCCCCACAGCAGCGTGTTCCCCTCCCCAGGGCCCGTCGAAGCTGAAGGGTGGGCACAGACCCTGGCAAACACCTCCCTACTCACATAATTTCCAAGCTAGACCCAAATGCCTAAGCTAACGACATCCCAGACAACATCACTTAGGATAAACACACCCTGGGATTCACACCACAGGCAAATCTCCGGAGCCAGGAGTTCCTCAGAACCAGCCCTGGCTCCCACCCGGTCAGACACCATCCAGCCACCCTCCCCACGGCTCTCTGGCACTGGTTCTCCAGGCACGGTGGGGAAGGTTCCCCAGGTTCCCAAGGTTCACTGGCTCCATTCCTGGGCACACACTCACATAGGTCACTGCCCTGCGTGTCGAGCTTAGGGCAGTGCTGGCTCTCAGCTCTTCCCGTGTTGCACTCAGGCAGGACGGACACTGTCACTGCCTTCTAGAAATTCACTGTTGGTTTGGGTCTCAGAATTGGACTCTTTAGCCCTGACAAATTAGAGAATTAGAGAGTGCCCACATTCGCATCTCACAGCAGCAGTGCAGCGAGCAGTGAGGCCCCAGGATGAAAAGTGGTGGCAGCCACTTGCAGGAAAGCAACATCTGCCTGGAGACTCTGCACGGCCACCCAAAAGGCTCTGCAAAGGGAAGACACGAGGTGTGCAAGGCAGGGTGAGAAACGTGTTAACAGCAAGATCAAGAAAACAAGATAAAACGTCCCCCTTCCATCCTTTCTGGCTGCTCTGGTTCCTGGTGAAACACAAGCACAACCCAGGTGCATGAATAACAGCCCGTGCCTCGCAGCACACAGAGCAGCGAGCGGCACAGATACACAGCATCCTGCCCCTTGCACCTCTCGTGCAGCCAAGCTGTGCTTCAGGAGCAGGAAAGAGATCTCACCAACCTTTACCAGACTTTGGAAAGGCAGCGATTACCTGCCCGCTGCAGTGACTTTATGTGCCAAACAGCAGTAGGCACACACAGTAAAACCATGGCTGAGACTGGGGCGTGTTTCTGCTTCCTTGCTTTTTAAGCTAGGTGACTAAAGGCTGACAGTGGAGATACTGGGGAGCTGAGCTCTGGTGCAACCCTGCTTACTTCAGCCAAGTGCAACTGGCTGAACCTGATCTCTTGTTTCTGTTCAGCCCAACCAAGAAAATGGGGATTTGTTGTAGCTCCGGTTACCTCCCCATAGCTCGGTGGAGTCAGGACAGTTTGCAAGAAGCGAGCAAATCCCAGCTGGTGCAGGATGCTGCCCTTTTCCCATGGCTCATGCGGTCATTTCCCTTGCAGTAAGGCAGAGCAGGGCTGAGCACAAGGTCAAGGGAAGGGCTTCCCTCCTGCAGCGGGAGGCAGCAGGGATGCGAGGGAAAGGGCCCCGTCCCTGGCCGTGCCTCCCTCCAAGCAGCCACAGACACTGTGGAGACCCGGTGGCAGCCAGCGTGTCCGTGAAGGGAGAGGCCAGAGATGTGGGGCCACCAGTGGGGTGGTCACATCCTTTAACAGCCCAGCTCTCAGGAACAGCCCCTGCACCACAGCCAGCCTGTCCCGTGGTTCTTCCCTGGCTGTGAGGCACCCAGTGTGTGCTCCCACCCTGGCCGTGTCGGGCACTCGTGACAGGCACACTCACCTGGGTTACAGCCACCTTCACCTGCGTGCCAACATCAGCGTGGTGTGCGAGGAGCCCAGGTGCCCTCCCGAGCCCGGTGCCTGCCTTCCTGGAGGCTCTGCGCCCCTCACCGCCCTCGTTAGCGCGCAGCACGGCTGCTGGCACAGCAACTGTGCTCAGGATGCAGAGCCCCAGGGGGGCAAAGGGGGATGGGAGGGCTGGGGGAAGAAGGCAGGTGGCTTCCTGCATTGTGAGAAGCCGAAATCCATTAATTAGATGAGGGACTTTGCCTGAGGGGCCTCCTGAGGCATCATAGTGCCCTTCATGTGCTGCTGACCCCCGAGAGCAGCTCCCCTCAGGCTGACAGGGGCCAGGACAGCTGGGCACGGGGCTCTGCTTCCCTCACCAGCCCCAGCTGTCAGGACGCAGCCCCGCCAGCAGTGCCAGCAGCGCTCTGCTCCGCGGAGCCCCTCTCCCCAGCACCCCTCCTCGTGCTGCCTTTGTTCCCGCTGGCGTCCTGCGCCTGGGAACGTGCCCTGAGCACCACAGCTGAGGCCACCGAAAACGTGGCTGACCTCTGGGGCCCTGTTACAAACCAAAGCTTCCCAAGCCAAGCAAAACACGTCTGTGCCCTCCTCCCTCAGCACACGCACTGTGGTTCGCTGGACATCACGGTGACATGCCGTGTCCTCGCATCCTCCACCACCCCGCCGAGGTGCTGAGGCTCCCTGGCACACAGTGAGGTCAAGCCAAGGAACAAAGCAGCCCTGGGTTCAGGTCCTGTCCCTGTCTGGGCTACAGATCCCCACGACAGAGGTACCTGGGGGCTGTCCGTACTGCCACGGAGAAGGGCAGGCAGGCAGCGAGGATGCCATCGCTCCTGATCCTTTCCTCACCTCCCCTGTGCATGAGCTGCTCAAAGCAATCCAGATCTCACATGACTTTGCCACTTATTCTGGGGATAAATGAGGCTTGCGGAGTGCATTCAGAAGTGCTAAAATTAAACACCATAGGATTACAGAAAATCTGAAGAATGGCCCCTACCCTGTCTCTGGAGCAAACCCCAGAAATGGTGAGGCTTGTGCCGGGGTCCCAATGAACCTGTCCTCACCAAGGCCCCAAATATTCTGTTCAGACCCTTCCTCCAAATCCTACAGAGCATGAAGCCACCGTGACGCCAACCGCAGCACTTTGGGGGGCTGCAGTTCCCTGCCTCGGGGCCCTGTGCCCATTACAGCAGAAGCTGCCCGGCCCTCTCCCGGCCGCCACATCCGCATCTGCACGGAGCAGCAGGGCCCATTCCCAGAGGAGGGGCAGACCTTTGCATCCTCTCATTCTCAGAAAGCTGCATAAATTCATGACACAAACAACCCCCAGGGGCTCCCCCATGTACATCTGCCTCCTCAGGCCCGGGGCTGAGTACGGAGCATTAGCAAAGCCGCCCGCCCACCAGCGCTGGGTGCAGCAGGAAGAAAACCGGCGAGCAAAGCACAGCTTTAACACAACGCAAACCAGGCTGCTCTGGGGCACACACACAGCCCTGGCTCGTGCCCCGAGCCCCCCAAGCGCACACACGCCATTCAGGGCAGGAATCACCGCGTGAGATAACCGCCCAGAAATCAGGCACGCATCTCCCAGCTGGCCAGCCTGCTCCTGCGCCCGCGGGGCTGCTCCCCTCCCCGAGCTGCCCGCTGGGTCTCTGTCCCCGGCCGTGTCCCCGTTACCAGCTTCCTTCTGCTGCTCTGCTCCTCGGAGGTCTCATCTTGTGCCGCACACATCTGCTCGGGCACCATCCTCCCCCTGCCTGTCCCCGCTGCTCCCCGGCTCGCAGGGCGCTATAAATACATCCCCGTACCTTCAGCCTGGCCGGGTGGCTTCGCTGTGCCTGCGTCCGGGGGGAAAGCAGCCTCTCCACTAACCGCTCCTGGATAATGATCGAATCCATAACCGCGGCCGGCAGGACGGACAGCCACCGCAGGCCAAGAAAAAAAACACCCAACCCATGTGTTCCCTCCCAGCCTTCGCTAAATCCATGCGGCAGCCCCCCCGCCCACGCATGCACACACACGCAGGGCTGGCTCGGCTCGCCTCGGCGGCCCGCGAGGCGAGGAGCAGAGGCGAGCAGAGGAGAGGAGAGGAGAGAAGAGGCAAGCGGGCTCCCACGGCAGCTGCCCGGGATTTCCTGCCTCCGCCTGTGCCGCGGGAGGAGCCTGCCAGCCAGGACAGGACAAAAGCCACCACGGCTGCAGGCCAGAGCCGATGTCTCTCGCTCTGCCAGCATCCTGCGGAGAGGGTTTGCACGTACCGGCTGCTGCCCCAGCTCCGAGGCTGACTCCTCGGGACAGCTGGAGGGTTTCTTGGATGTCCTGATACAAAGACAAAGGTTCGCAGCAAGGGAACTGCTCTGGGCAAAAATGTGCTGCTTCTGGCTGTGTGTGGGGAACGCTGAGGGGTCCAGAGCACTCCCCAAAAGCTGACTCCAAACATAACCTCCCGGCCCCAGTGCTGGTGGACGTGGGGCCCCCTCCACGCAGCGCCGGTCCCTCGCTATTCCGGAGCTATTGGCGCTTCACCTGAATCCACGCCTAGCAGGCAGCTGGGCTGGGCTGCACCCGATAGCAACTGCTCCAGCTTTGGAGAAATTTCAAAAAAAAAGAAGTATCCGTGCATTTGTTAAGCACAAGGATCCAGCCCAGTAACAGCTTAGCACTCACAGAAAAATCACTTAAGCTTCAAGTTTAGGATTTGAACCCACATGAGACCTACGCTTCAGCTTTTCTGTGCAGCCATAGAAACTGAGCACAAATTTATTTGAAACAAACCCTTATAATCTCATGTAATCACACGATCCCAGGAACTGGGGGTTAATGTCATGGCACTTATAATAGAGCCACACGAGATGGCAACGCCGGTGGTGCAGGAGGAACCTGCAGCTCAACACAAGGGTTCTGGGCAGCTTTCTGCCCGCGAACAGGGCAGGGTGCTGGCTCCCCGCTACGCTCCTGCCTCTCTCCCAGCCCCAGCTCCCGCTGCCTTTCTGGGAGCTGCAGATTTCCAGCAGCAACTTTGTATATTATGGGATCAGCGGGGCTGCCCTGCTCAGCCTCAGGCTGCAACCCCCAGCTGCACACCCCAGCTGGTAGGAGATTGTGCCGCAAGGTACAGAGACGCCAGGAGATCTCCAGTGGCCCGGAGCCTGGGAGCAGCTGCAGGAGTAGAAAGGTCTTAGAAGCCGGGCTTCTGCACAGACTGCACCGGGGGGAGATGGGACACAGAAAAAGAATGATGCTTTACTTACACTGCCATCCTGCAAGCTGAGGGAAGGTGAGGAGTTGCAGGCATGAGGTTCTGGAGGCTGAGAAACATGAGAGGGAGAACTGGGAAACATTCCCAGAGAAGGAAAACTCCCTCCCTGTGGCAGCTGTCATATCACATGCACATGCACAAAGCCCTTTTCCAAATGACCTTGCCCTACCAGTAGCATCCGTAAGTTCTGCTCACTGGGGTTTGTTCCCAGCCATTTCTGAGTGTAGTGGCCAAGCAGGTCTGCACTGAGATCCAGGTGTGCCAAGAGTTGCCACTTCCCAGAACAAGGCATTTTTCCTTGCCCCCATAAGGCAGCTCCATTTTCAGGGGGTAGATAACACTTACAATGTCCTCCCAGCTCAGCAGTAGGTCAGGCCATGCTCACGACACTTTTTTCCCCTCCAAGATTCCCAATGTCTGATTCCTGCTTTCCTGACTGGAGGCCTCCACCACCACGGTCTGCAGCTTGTGCACGACCGAGGAGCGCTGAAGGTATGGCACTGTCTGCACCAGGCAGCGAGAGCAATGGCTTGGGAGTGCACAAGAAACACATCCAGACTTAGCTGCAATAACAGCGAGGTTCCACCAGTCCTTCCACCCCATAAACCACAATAGCTGCAAGCAAACCCTCTCCAACCTCCACAGATTCTCATGGCCTGAACAACCCTTGTCTGCAGGCCGCAGGCCACACGGCCACCAACCACAAGCATGTGCCTGGGCACAGGGAGGCACGCTGCGTCCTCCCCAGCCCGCTGCACCCAGTGGGAGCATTCTTCTGAGCTGGGATCACCACGAAGCCAACAATGGTTTGGTTGCGACAAAACCACAGTGTTGTTCATGGCCCCAGGAACCGTGCTGACGGCGCAGCCGGGAACAAGGAGCTTCTGTCTCCTGAGCGCCCTGAGCTCTCACATCACACACGGCTCTCGGGACTGGCAGCCAGGGAGGAATTCCAGCCAGGAGGCCACGCCTGGGAATGCAGAGAGCAGATCGGGAAAAGAAACCCAGAAGGGAAGGTCTTGGCTACAGAGAGCACTGTGTGGCCAGCGCTACGGCTTCCAAAGCGCTGAAGGTTTGATGGGTCTCAGACTCGGCCTCCTCTGCCCCTCCTAGAGATGCTCATCTTGGCTCCTCTTCCACCCAGAGGCACCAAAGCAGAAGCCATGAGCCAAGGACAGGCTTGTGCCACACAGACATGCTGCAGGGCACACCCAGAGGCTCAGGTTGGTCCATGTGCAAGCCTCCAAAGATGGCCAGGCCAAACCTTATTTTGCCTCTGCCCTTTCTCATTTCCCCCCTCCCTTTCCACGCAGGTCCTGGAAGTGCCCAGTATAAGCTCCGACCTGCTCCTCCAGCAAGAAACCTGATGTACAACAGCCTTGAGAGAGAAACACAGCACACGGGACATCTCACACACTGCGTGCAGTGGAGCTCAGCAGAGAAACACACACCTTCACCCTTTCAAAATATAGCCCAAAACCAAAGTGTCTTCTGCCACCAGCAGAAAGGGAAACACAGCTGTGGGGTGCCCCAAGCCGGCCCCACCTCACAGACCAGCCCTCCTTTGTCATGCCTTGACACCAGAAAAGATAAAAAGTCACCAAGCGGTGCCATCAGGCACAGCCTGACCTCTCCGAGTTGCTGCTGCGTTGAGCACGTGCCTGCCAGCAAGGGGGCCAGGCAAGAGCCAAGGCACGTGCCCTGCTTTCTGCGGGGTTTCTCCTTTGGCTCGGGGCGGCTGCAGCCCAGGAGCTGAATTGTGAGGGAAGAGCTGTGGCTCAGCACCAGCGGTGAGGGAGCCATGTCCTACTTCTGCCTTTGTTAAAGGAGATTTCTAGCCTGCAGGGCTGAAGCCGGTCTCTGAGAAGAGGAGAGAAAACACACTAATTCATGGCTTTAGGCATACACCCACAGAAGGCAAAATTTACCCCTAGGCAGCTGGCCAGAGAAGAGAAAACCTCCCTGAGAGCAGGGCATCAGCCTCGGAGGGGGTAAAGGCCTCACGCTGCACCCCCCCACCACACCCCCATCCAGGGAGCATGGAGCTGCTGCAGCCCCGGCAGCGCTCGGGGCCTGGCAGGGACGGGCAGAGCTCGGCCACGCGGAGCCCAGCGCTGTGAGCGTGAGGATGGGCGAGGAGAGAATAGATCAGAGATGGAGGCAGGGAGAGGAAATTCTGCCCTTGGCTAAATTTACACCGTCCTGGCTGGGCTCCAGGGACAGCAACCAGCCCCCAGCCCCCACTGCGAGCTCCCAGCTCGGTTCCTGCCTTCTCCTCTCTCACTGCATGGCAAATCGGTGCTGGCTGCGGACAGGTAGATCCCTCGGGTGTCACGAGGCTTAGACTCTGCTGCTCCAACAGCAGCAGCGCAGCACAACCACCCCGAGGCTCCTGCTGACCTGAGCCAAGGGAAAACACCTGGCTGATCTCAACTCTGAGGATTAACTAAACCTTGAGCTTGTAAGCGAGGCTCTAAGTGGTCACTGGCAGCATCAGAGCCCTGACACTTCAGTCAGGCTTCATTCTTTGATGCTCTGGAAAAAAGCAAGCAGCCAGCTGAGCAGAGCTCTGCCGAAATCCCCAAACACGGGATTATTCCCCTGCACATACCGGGCCGCGAGCACAATCAACACAGCAACCAAATCTCCTGTGCTTTCTTTTACCTCCTCCACAGGTCAAGTTTTAATTTCTGCTGAAGGATCACTGCTGTTTTTCCACATAATCCCTCCCGAAATCTATTAAATTGCATTTTAATGGTATTTGTGCTCCCTGCTCCCACCTGAAGCACCTCAGGCTCCCCAGGCAGCCCTGTGTGACTCACCAGGTGCCTCCGCTTCCAGCTCTGAAAAAGGACCAGGGCCCATAAATTCCCTCCCACTTCTTTCAACTTGTGACTCCCTCTGGAGCGAGCTGACAGCTCTTGTCACACCCAGCTCCTCTGCTCTTCATTTAGGGTGATCTGTGAAACGTAAGAGCTTGGACAGGCACGGTCCCTGGCTGGAACTTTTCCACGAAACGCTCCGTTACCAGCCTCTGAGGAGCAGAGGAAAAGCCCCTTGCAGGCAGTCTCCCTGCTGCGGTACCGACACGATCCACGCGAGGGAGAAGCCGGCCAGCAGAAGGCAGCTCTGCTGGGGTCTGCCTGCCCTGGGTGTCGCAGCCGGCAGGAGCAGGGAGCTCCCACTGCGGCTGCCCCTGACCAGGGCTGAAATCAGGCCGTGGAGCAGACCCGCAGCCCTCGTTGCCCCTGCCCCAGGTAGGGTCGCAGGCAGCAGCACCTCCAGCTGGGGGCACACTCCAAACTGTAGCAAAAGCTGGGGATTTCCAAAACTGGGCTGCTCAGACCGGAGGAGAAAGCAGGCGGTGCAGGAAGGGCTGCAGCAGCCCCTCAGCTCTCCCCTGCTCCAGCCACGAATCGGGCTTCAATGGATCCCCTCCCTCCCACCTCGAAGCCACAGCTGGCAAAGGCAGAGAGGCAGCACGGAGCCCTGCCAGCCCTGGAGAGCCAGGAACAAGCATGCCTGGGAGAAAACAAGGTACACATCGTCCCAGGGCACAGACGTTGGCTGGGCTGGCAGCTCTCTGGAGAGACAGGGTGGGAAACAAAGGTGACTTATGCTCAGAAATGGCAAGGCACTGCTTCTGCAGCTCTCAAGTTGTCCGCCCCAATGCCAAGAGCATCAGCAGCTTTGGAAGCTGTCGATGCGCATTTATGTGCTTGCACAGCAAAAGGGTAGGGAGAGGACCCTACAGGAGGTCCACTTTCAACTTGCAGGCAGTGCTCCCAGTCCTGCATCCTTACTCAGAGAAGTCCCGCAGAAATAGAGACATCTGCTCACGTGATTAGGGGATGCAGGATCAGGCCTGCCTGCCAAAGAGGCTGAATCCTGAACCAGAGAGGGTGTCAGGGCCTCTGAGCATCATGAGACGCTCCTGCCTGGCCCAACAGGGCCAGCCCGAGGGCATCAGCAGGGAAGGCAGTCCCGGCTGGGGCAGCACGGCACGCCGAGCAGGGATCAGGCAGGGAACAAACATTGCTGGAAAAAGCATTACCCAGGCGGGGATGCTCCTGGTTCATCCCCGGTACACCCATCTCGGGGATACTCCCAGCTCTTCAAGGAGGCCTTGAACATGCTGCCTTTCCTGCAGGCTCCCAAAACAGCACTGGGAGAACACAAGCCAACTATCTTTGGGCCAGTGCCCAACCCCTGTCTGGGTCTCCCAGCTACAATTAACATAACTTTAGGAGTAGCTGATGCCCACAAGAGAGGAGGATGAGCCCACTCTTAGCTCACCAGATCATTTTTAATTCCATTACATTAGTAAAGGGAGAAAAGGCAGTGCTTGGAAATAACCTTCAGTCGTGGAAGGCACACAGCAAGAGGAAGGCCAGCCCCAGCCTGTGGGAGCAACCACCCCCAAAAAGCACCGCAGCCTGCAGCCTTCAAGGGCAGACAGACTGCAGTGTGCCATGGCAAGGGGGGAGAGCACCTCCTCCTTCCCAGGGGGGCTCCCGGGGGTCTCCCCCCAGCCCCCCTGGCTCCAGCCTCCCCCCCTCCCCCTGCTGTCCCCCCAGGACTCCCCATTTCCCAGCCCACATCAGCCTGCCCCGGGCTGGGCCCTGTGTCAGGACTAAGGTTTGTCTTTGCAGATGGATAATTAGATTCCCTTTCCATTTCCTTTTCCTCCTGACGGTTTCTCTGCCTGGCAATTTCCCCACAGCCCCGCATGATCCAGCAGCATTAGTCAGAGGGAAATTCTGCTCCCTTCCTCCCCTGGATGTTTCTTCTGGTTCAATATAAACAACAGAGCGAACTGCGCAACAGTTGGAGCATTTCATTGCAGAAGCATTTGTCCTTTTCAGCCTGGCAAACGCGGCTTTCCCTCCCACACCTGCACCCTGCTCCTTCTCCCCGAGTGGCACGGAAAATGACTGATTACAACCCGTGTGATGGTGTTGGCAATGGGAAGCAATCAGCTAATCAGCAGGAATAAGCAACAAGCCAGGCCAGGGTTGCAGCGCTCCTCGGTTTCTGAGCAGTGGTGCAAAACACTCCTTCAGGGCAGGCACGGGAGGCACACCTGCTTGTCAGCAGAGCTGTGAGATGTGCTCGGGAGAGGATCACAGCACACGACAGCAGGAAACAAAAAGCTGAAGAGATGGAGGAACCCTGAAAGCTGGGGAAACCACTGGGTAAAGCAGCACAGCTCGCTCGCAGCTCTCCGAGCACCCACAGAGATTCTGACGGAGCACACAGGATGCCTGCCCTGCCCTGCCCTGCCACCACGCAGCTCTCCGGGAGGCAGTGCTGCTGCCTGAAGCCCTGATGTTTGCTAAAGCATCCCCAGGACCCGCAGAGAGGCACAGACACAACACCTCTGCCCCACAGAGGACAACAGAGAGCAGAGCTGCCCTGCTGGGATTTACAGCTCCCCGCAGATCCCCGGCACCAGAGCGCACAGAGGCAGGCAGTCGGCTGCACGAGAGAAGAGAAGGTCGGGGCTGCAAAGCAGCAGTGCCTGTGCTAGGTCCACGCTTTAAAGACAGTCACATTGACAGCCCGAGGCTTCCTCGGCTCCAGCCAAAGGACAAAGGCTGGGAACAGGGTTGTTCCCTTCCCTGGCTGCCACCCACAGCTGCACGGCCACCCCGTGCCCCCTGCAGGTCCCTGCACCCCACCAGGCTGCAGCTCAGGATGATGCCATCAGAATAACCACAAGGGGAACAAGGAGATGCTGTCCCACACCTGCTGTCCCCTTCTTCCCCGTCACCTTGCTCCAGCAGGCACTAAGCTTGGATGCACCTCTGTGGCACACATCACCGCTCCTCTGCCCTGCAGCGTGCCTGGAGATTCACACATTGTTAAACGTGGAGATGGGAGAAAATGTCAAGTCACGGAAAATCTAAATCAAACCGTGCTGTCTGTCAGAGAGAATTTAAGGAAAGTTTCTTCCAGCCTTAAGAGTAGTAGGCAGGGACTGCTGAGCATTGCTTCTCCTTCCCAGAGATGCTGACGGCTAGGGAAAAATATGAGGAGTTAGCCTGAGTGCAGTGAGACAGAGCAGAAGGCCCTCTGCCCGAACCTGAGCAGAGATCGTGCTGGGTAGGGGAGCACTCCCCACGCCCTGCCATCACGCAGTGAAGCGAGGTGTGAGGCTCGCAGTCGGGATGCCCGTTTGGAGGCTGCACCAAGCCTGACAGACGCCGACAAGGTCCGGGTGGCTCTGTGGTACCCCGCTGAGCACCCTGCCCGGGGCTGCCAGGGGAGGCACCACCGCAAGGAGGGCAGCTCAGCAGCACGGCCAGATTCCTGCCGACCCCTGAGATGGCCCCGTCTGTTCCCACCTACGTGCAGGCTCGCAGGGGCAGCTGCAACAGACCCCAGAGATATCGCTCTCTCCTGAGCAGACAGAGACCAAGCAGCCAGTCTGTCTGTCTGTCTGTCTGTCTCCCCAGAGCAACCTCACACATCCCTCTGTGCCAAGGCACACCTGGGACGCCCGGCAGCCCTCCCAGTTTGGTTTTGCTCTCAGGCTCTGCCATCCACCCACCCAGGCCACCTCCCTGCAGGCACCGAGGACTTGCTCCCAGCACCCAGCACAACTGCACGAGGCACTCGGTGTCCTGCAGAGAGCAGGGGCTGACCAAGCCGTTCCCGCATCTCCTGCTCTGCCCCCTACAAAGCCCAAAAGAATCTGCCACTGATGAACCAGGATCCCCAAAATTAACAGCTCAGAGCAGAGTGGTGATAAAAACAGCAGTGAGTGGCACAGGGATGAAAACAGAATCAGTAGGAGGGAAGGGAGAAAAACTGCGTGCAGGGAAGCTTTGGCCCTGTCTGGCAGCTGAGCTGCAGGAGGACTCTGCCTCCTCCTTTTACCGTTTCCACCTGCTTCAGGAGAGAGCACCAGTCCTCTTGCTCAACGCATCTCATGCTTTGAAACAGATTGCTTAATTCTTGGCAAATTGGGTTCAGCAACTATCCTTTTCCTGTGGTTACTGCTTCCTCTCTGAGCACACAGCATTTTCTGGAGCCAGCAGAGACCTCGTGCTCCTCAGCCTGCCCGCCCAGGCCCTGTGACTGCCCTCAGCCGTTCCTCCCTTTGGAAGAGCCGTGTCTGCGGCGGACTGGCCATCACGGCAGGGCACGCACCAAGCTCTCCTTCCCTTCTCAACAAAACCTGCATAGTCTCGCTCAGAGGCAGCAGAACGGAGCTTTCTGGGGGAGCAGCTCTCCTCAGTCGGGAAGGACGAAACGCCAGGCCACAGCATGAGCACCGTGGGCAGCAGCAGCGCTCTGTGAGGCTGCAGCAGTGACAACTGCTGGACAAAACGACCCAGAATCAAAGCCACGGAGCATCCAGCACAGCTTCACGGAGGGGATCCTTCCCAACGGGATCTTGTCCCACCGTCTCAAGCCCACCACCAGCTCTCAGCCCACTTGTGGTGGTTTCGTGTGCCAGCTGCTGACTGCAGGAGATGGGCAGCTCTCAACGCCCTGGCGAGTGCCTCCTGCAGCCATGGCCATGCCAAACTGTGCACCAGCACCACACCAAAGCTGCAAGCAGCGATGGGAGGGCAGCCAGGGGAGAGGACCCCAGGGGCAGCAGCCCACAGGGCCCTGAACGTGGCACTGGGCAGCCTGGCTGCTGAACACCAACATGAGAGGCCAGCAGCCCCAGGAGCAAGGGCAGAGCGCGGGGCCGTGCCAGCAGGCAGCGCCCTACCTTAGCACCGCAGCCCCAGAGCCGACAAACCTCGCGCTGCCGGCAGCGCCTGCTACAAAAGCTCCTTTGTTCCTGCCACGCGAGCCCGGCCCAGGCTGCCGCCCGGACACACCGCCTGCATTGTGCCCTCCTGACACGGACGGCTGGCAGGGCTCGGGGGCTGCTCTCTGGCTGCTGCTGGGGCTGGCTCACAGGGGGTGCCGGGGGGCTGAGCCCAGGCAGGCAGCGAGCACCAGCGCTGCAGGGCCTCTGTCAGCAGCAGCACAAGCCTCCCTCGGGGCTCTGCTGACCCGAAGCCCTTGTCACAGGCACGCAGAGCTCCTCTGCCCCCCGGCTGGCCGCACTCACCTGCCACTGCACGGGCAGAGCTGGGGGGTGCTGAGCAGAGGGCACAAAGGGGACGTTTTAAAGCACAACCCCCGCTTGCCCATGCACCTTCAGGTTGCTCCATCACGCACGGGCACGGAGACCTGTCTCAGGCAGGAAGGAGGAAAACAGGACCGTGAGCTGCCATCCCCACAGTGACACTGCAGGATCTGCTTCCAGCCCCTGCTCCCACCCAGTGCAAGAGGGGCAGGAGGGGAGGGGGAAGGCTTTTGCTGGATCCCAAGAAGGGTTAAATTCTCTCTATTCAGCAATGATGGGAGGGAATTTATCTCCAGGCAGGAGCCTTGATACCACCTGGGCTGAAGCCAAGAGAAAAGCAAATTCCTCCAGTGAACTTATCCCCCTCCAGTGCTGCCTACCCAGCCACAGGGAGTTTCCTCTGCAGCCACGCAGCCACAGAGACACAGCACTGTTTTTATTTTCCCAGCCGCAGTCTGCCACAGCCCAGCATCTCTTCGCTGGAGCTGGAGCCAGCAGACAACTAGGCTTAAGGGGAAGCGGCTGGACTCCCCCGCAGGACTGGCGAGCCGGCGCTGCGAGGCTGCTGTTCCTGGAGCACTCGGTCCCTCGCTGCAGGAGGAGCTGCGCTTGGCAGGGCAGCCCCAGCAGCCGGGGTGGAGCTGGCCTCGCCTCGCCGGACACCGGCACGGTCCAAGGACTTCAGGCTCCAACTGTGCAAGAGAAAATCCCGGCTGTCTCAGGGGAGCAGACGTCAGGGCAGGAGGAAGAAGGGCACTTTTCTGTGTCAGGAAGGAGAATCCTGCTGTAGTCTCCACAAGCAGCGGCTGCCTGTGCTCTCCTCAGCTCCCCAGCACCACCTGGGACCTGGTGGTGACCGCTCAGCTGGCTGCCCCCACCCCGTGCTCTGCAGGACGGGGCCAAGCTCTTCACCAGGAGCTGCCCTGATACATGGTATTTCTAGCTGGGCCTCTTCTCCAACTGTCTTTGGACTCTGTGCTGTCATCTCTTCCTTCCAGAATGACAAAACACCCCACAGCCATCCCCAGCTCCCAGCACGCTCGCACCCCGTGCCACAGCCCAGCACCAGCTACATCCCTGCCCCAAGCAGCAGGGCAGCTCGGTGCCAAGCAGCCCAAAATCCTGGCAAATGGGGTGAGATGTCAGGACCTCACAGGGAGAGGTCCTCAGGAGAGGAGGAGCTGGGGGCTGGCGTGCTGTGGGATGTGAGATCCTACCCCCTACACGCCAAGAGCCCTCCGCTGAGCAGGGAGCACCGGGCTCTCCCCAGACACTCAGTCTCCCGTCTGCAATGTTCAAAGAGCGATGGAAGCTGTGGTCGGAGCTCCAAACACCGCTCCACCTCAGAGCAGGAGACGGATGAGGTCACCTCCAGGCTGAAATCACTTCCTTTCTCAAGCTGCTCAGAAAACCGTGCCACAGAACGAAAAGAGTGGGATGGGTGGGGAGGGAAACCCAAATCAGCAGAGCATGTTCCCCATTAAGAGCTCAACACTTCATTAATCTCTGCCTCCCCGTCAGCTGCCACCCGACCCCCCCCAGCTCCCCTCCCTCCTTCCCCTGCAGGAAGGAGCCTGGCAGGGGCCGCTCTGAGTTAAAGCCAGGCATGGCACAAGCTGCGTGGGTCTGTGCCTGAGCCCCAGCTCCCCAAATTCCACCCTGGCAGGGCACGGAGGATTAATCACAGCCTAGTGCTGCCACAAAGCTCAGCCACACTGCTCCACCTCGTGCCCAGCTCCAAATGCTGACCTGCCCTGCAGCAGCCCAACTCCTCGTCCCCATGCACGTGGTCTGAAGTGAGCCGTACTGCTAACGAAGCCATCCGCACCGAGCACAAAGTCCTGCAGACTCTCCAGCACAGCCCCATTCTCCAGTGTCCATGGAGAACACACGGCCAGACTCGATCCCAGAACAGGTCTGTGCTGGGAACCTGGGCAGCGAGCACAGCACAGGCTGATCCCAACTCGTTTTAGAGGAGGTGGCAGACAGGAGCAGCTGAGGATCTACCAGGCTGTAAAACTGCTGCAGGCCTCCAGACAGACAGTGCTGCAGTCAGCTACTGGGACACCACCACGCTGGCCACAGGGACAACAGGATTCTCACTTCACGCCCAGCTCAGGCACCTCAAGGAACCAGGCAGCACGGGGGCATCCTCAGGACAGGAGCCTTGCAACAGCCGCGCTTGGCAGCAGCAAGCAGAGGGACTGTTTGGTGGCATCATTTAGAAACACACTGACCACAGATGGATCAGCATCTCAGCCTTGGAAGCGCTGAGCTTCCCACAGTGCCTCAAGCAGTAACAGCCAGGATACGTCATGGTCACACAGCTCCTTCCTCCAAGGCCATGGTTTTGTCCCCTCACCCCAGAGTTTGCCCTGCAGAGGGAGGCTCTGAGGTTTTGTCAGCCCCTTCCAGAATTCCCCGTCTGCCATTGGGGTGGCAGCCACAACGTGGAAGGGGCCGTTTTGTGAGCAAATACCCACGCTGCAAGCCACGTGCTGTTCGGGCCCAAACCAGCTCCAGCCCATGCATGAAAACGCACAAGACCTTGGTCCTGAACGTGTGCCACAGCAGTGACCGGCCTAAAGCAGCCCTGGGCAGAACTTCTTGCTGCCACAAAGTAATGGAAGCTGCAGTAAGTGCAAATGAGAGAGACGCAAAGGGCACGGTATGTCGTGTGCACAGCTGTGGATCACGTGGCACTTATTTCTCAGATTTCCTACAAGCAGATAAAAAGCTGGCACTCAGGACCATTTGCTGGTGTCTCTAGCTCACACAACGTCCCTGGAGCTGAACAGCCAGAGAAGTACAGCATGACTGCTTCTTCCTTTGTTCCATAAACTTCTTCCAGAGCCCAACCCTGGATACCAACCAGCCAAGAAGATGCTGAAAGCTAGAGCTTTCTCCCTTGGGGGCTTCAGCCCTTCTAGAAGCAGTGGGCACCAGAGAAAGAAAACTCTTAAATTCTGGCTCCAGGCACAGAGAGCTGGGCTGTACACGTGGTCTTCTTCAGCACAGACTAGCAATGAGTACAGTATGGGATGGGCACGTTTTGGTGCAGGAAGCAGCAAGATGCTCCCACCTGGCTGCATTCCCACCAGTTTCTTCCTGCCAGTTCTAGCCTCACATCTGTAACTTGGTAAGATGCCAGCAGAAGTCATCAACATAGTGAGGACCTGGTGGGGAAGCAAATATCCAACAGCCGGGTCACCTCGCTGGGAAGATGAGCAGTTGCAGCCCTCCTACACAGCAGTGCCTGCTGGCTCCCATCAGGAGAGCTCCAGCAGCAGTGAGCCGAGTGTGCTTCACATCCCACTGCCCGGAGGAGCACCAATGCAAGGCAGAAACATGCCTGAAGTCAAACATTTGGGCTAAGGGCACTCCTGAGGCTCAAAGGAAGCTTCAGTTGCCGTGTGACTGACTCAGCCGCAGAGGAATGGAGCCACTCTTCCACCAAAGCAGCTGCTGTATATCCCTAAAAATCACAGCCTCCAGAGAGAGGCTCAGAGGTATCACGTCCCGGGCTTCAGTTCTGCCACCTCTGAAGCAGCTGTGAGAACCCACGTGGCACCTGCCCTGGCTGGACCAGGGATCCTGCCGAGCCATCAAGGATCCTGGGCTCAGAGGCACCCGGGAAGGGCTGTGCTTTCACCCTGCACCCAGCCACCCTGGAGAGCTCTCCAGGCACTCACACCAGCGCTGGTTGCAGAGACCTCCTGCTTCCTGTAAGCTTCCCACTTCTCCAGTACTCAGATGCTCCTTGTGTGCAGGACCAGGCAGTCATTTTATCCTCCAAGCAGTTGTACATGAATAACTCCGCAAGTGAGAGCAGGCATACACTAAATTCAGATTCAGAAATTTCATACACGTTTGTTTTGGTGGGATTTTGGGGGGACACTCACTCAACATACAGGTAAACGCCATCCAGACTGAAAGCAAAGGCTTTGCTCAGTGCAGCCTAATAAGAACCCGACTGTGCCATGCCTGAGGAACTCACGGATAAGAGGCTAACATACAAATACACACCCTGTACTTTCCAAACCTAAGCTCATGGACGGTTGAACATTCTGGGCAGCAAGATCTGAGGCTAGGAAAGGGATGCTGTGAACCATTAGTCTATTAAGATCAACAGAAAGTAAGCTAATTCCAGAAAAATCTCGCTTCCCAGGCAAACCAGGCTTCCTCTCTGTGAAGGAATTCCACAGGCTCGAGGACATCAGTGCCCTGGCAGAGCTAGAGATGACGAAGGTTGTATTTTCCTTTTCCAGTAATACTTAGATTTAACTATACAAACTGTTCCCTTTGGAGCAGATCCTATTTCACTGTTTACACACAGCCTTAGAACTGGATTTTAAAGGTGAAAGCGCCTACTCCCAAGCTGCAGGGAGCCCGCTCAGTACAGATGTTCCTGCTACAGCAAACAGCTGCTTCGCTGCACTTCTCTCAGACTCTTTGCCCAGCCACCCCTGATGTCATTTCCTTATCCAGGAAGAGCAGGGCACAGGAGGAGTTCAACCAGGCAAAAATGTCAATTATCAATACTGCAAAAGGTAAGAGGAGATCTGCAATAGAAAAGCTTACAAGTGTTTTACCTGCTGTGACAAGTCAGGTGAAGCAGGAACAGGCACAGGGGATGCAGAAGCTCTCAGCCTCAGGGCAAAGCACTGCCGAGCTCTGCAGCCCAGAATTTATCATCTGGAGAGCGGATTGCGACCAGCTACGTGCTCCTGGGGAGCACAGCCCCATGAAGAGGGTCCTGAGCCAGAGCACAAAGGCCATTCCAGCCCCGAATGGCTTGCAGTCTCAAGCACACAAGAAAACTAACGGGTTATCCCATCAGAAACACACAAAATAACTACACTTCCCTCCTCCAGCTGTATGGAATTGTGCACATGTGGGGTGGGGATAGGGGGATTGATCCCTTCAGAGCCATTTTCCAAGAGCCAGGGCTCTTACTATTTTTTTTTCAGGCGGAGATGAAAGGGCCATTCAGAGCAGCCTGGAGCCCGCCTCCTGCAGTATTTTCCTAGTTATTTTCCTCCACCAAGCCCTTTCCTGGATTTAATCCGGGGACCACAGCGCATGAAAGGCAACTGTAAGCCTGGCACCAGGTGTGTAAACTCCTCAGCAGCAGCTTGCTCATGGGAGACGGCGAGAGCTCCTGCTACACAGCAGCTGAGATCAGCTGCAGCAGTGGGGGGAGAGCAGCAGCAGACAGCTCACCGAGGCCAAGCCTGTAAAACTCCGGGGGTCCCTCACCCCTCTCAGTTTCAAAGGACTTGTGCACTTTCATCCACGTTCACAGAAAGCTGGCCATAGATTTGTATTTTATTGCAAATTCCCCCAAAGATTTGCCTTTAAAATAACTCTATTTGACAGTGGCCTTTGTGGAAAAGCTGCTGTTTCATCCTATTGTCTTTCATCTCTACGTCAGCGCAGACCGGAGGAACACGTCAGCCCCTGGTTGATCCCAAATACGCCTACAGAGGCACCACGAGTGGGATCGCAGCGCCGGGCTGTGGCCCAGGACAGGGTTTCACAGACAGCACCGCCACACGGCCACCAAGCAGCCCTGGCGCTGTGCCACAAGGCCCAGCCCTGGGAACAAGAACATCAGAGCTGCTCTTATGGTCTTCCCCCAGAGGCAGGGGGTTACAACCCAACCCGGCCATTCTGGCAGATTTCAGCAGAGGTAACTCAGTATAAAACAACACGGCCAGAGCAGGAAACACAGTTTGACCAGGACAGACCTGGAATACTGGGATTTTTCCAAGAAAATCTCAGGAATGGTATTTTCTACCAGATTTAAAGGCATTTTTCCTCTCTCATCATCAAAAAACACAGCCTTAGGGACAAACCTTAGCACAGAACTGGACTGGAGGAGACAGAGAGCTAAGCCCTAAACCTTGCAGAGGGTCATTAAAGGAAACACAGCCTGAAACACACTGCTCCACTCCTCCTCTAACTCTTTCCACCTTAAGGTAACAGTTTCTTCCCCCAAAATTGAGTGAAAAAGCAATCAAAAAAGGTTGGCACCCCAAATTGAATAACTAATGTCACTCTATCAGTGATACAACCCAATCGCACAGAATAATCAGGGTTCTCGATAGCATCTGTTCTTTCCAGATAACATTACTGTGGCTATTTCAGTCCTGACTGCCACTCTAATTTGCAGTTTATCCAACCAGAGCCATCAATATAATCTGCACTTGCCCTGCAGCAGAACTGTTAGCAGTGACTCACTGATACAGTCCTGATCTGAAGGAACAGCTCATTGTGAAATCCTCACTCCTGCGGATTTTTATTTTTTTAATGGACTGTTGATTTCATTTTTTTGCTGGGCTTCACCTGAAAATAACCAGAATGGTAAAGTACAGGAGGTGGAAGATGGGGGACATTAATGGAACGGGCACTGGAAGAGCAGAGTTCATGGAAATGTCACCTTTGAAGTGATTACAATGGATTTCTGGAAGCCAGAGAAGTGAAACTGGACTAAAGAAGTTATTAGAGGAGACAAAGTCATTTGACTGTAAACGCTGCGGTTGTTGGACACACAAAGCGCAGCAATACCCAACGTTAGAAAGAACTTTGAGGCAATGAAGAGGAAAAATTGCATTTGCTAAATTGTGCTTTCCTATGAGGCAACCCAAAAGCAATGGAAACAGCCACATGGGTGAGAAGGAAGAGTGGGGCAAGACCAGCAACGCTCAGCTCAGGCAGTAAGCTCAGAGCCACAGCTCGCCCCGTGCAACACAAGCACAAGGGAAAGCCATAGCAGGCCAAGAGCTAAAGTCACTCACGGCCTTTCAATGGCCATGAACAGCTCTTGGGACCTGCAGCACAGCACAAAGTCAAAGCTCTGTATTTGTCAGATTCCAGGGCTAAACATCTCCAAGCAAATCCCAGAAGCAACGCTACATGCCCAGCAGGGAGGGATTGCCTTGGGCTCCCAGCCCAGGTTCAACTCCCTAGGCCAAACAGAGGTCTCCTGAGATTTATTTCCTGGAACTGGTTCTCGAGGCGTGTTTTGTGGTGGGATCTCCTCCTGTTGTCCCTTACATGCTCTCAGACTACACAAAGTCAAGCAAATCCCACAGTCTTGGGAGATAAGAGAAAACCAAAATCTGTAACAAGAGCATTCCTGACCTATGCACAGGGTAATGCCCCCTCACCTGCTCGTCTCTGGAACGGACTGTTCCCACTGTGCATGACCAAATTCAGGGCCCAGCTTTAAGAAATGGTGATGGCACTCTTCCCTGATGTAATTTTGCTCTAAGTGGGGAAATATTTTTCTTTTCAGGCTCATTTACAAACCACTGCCTCAGGAATACAACCTCGGGAATACAAAGCGAGACCTGCTTTCTCCACAAGAGGAAACGCATGCTGGCCTATTCTCTGCACAAAGGAACATCCACGAGCTTTGCAGAGAAAAATAAGATGGTTCAGGAAGCTTTCAGACCAACCAGTCCCATGAGATCCCTCATTAGCAACCCCATGCACACTGCACTGCTGCTACACGAAGAACAACTCCACCAGCACCAGCACTTGTTTACCAAGAGAACAATTCTGCTATTGACCGACACCTGCCCATGACACTATGACCACGGGAGGAGCAGGAAGATGTTCAGATCACATCGGCCATTCAAAGTAGGCAGCAAAACGCCTGGCACTGCCTGGAGCCTTCCAGCAGCTGCTGAGGACTGGCCCTACCAGCTCAAACAGAAAGGCTTTCACTGACGTTAACGAGAGCTGCTGAAAATAATGCCACCACACAGCTAGGAGATGGCAGGCAGCCTTTCTGTTCGAGGACCAGCAGCCCAAACAGAGCAGGCACTGAGGAAGAGGAACCCTGAGCTCCATCCAGTTGGTTTTGGTTTATTTAAACTCCTCTGAAGTCGAATGCTGTGAAGCTAGCATCAGCTGAGCGTGGCGGGGCAGGCCAGATAAAGCAAGTGACAAGGACACGCTCCTGCTCACAGCAAAGTCAAAAACCTGTCCTGTTCATAGGAATGATGTTTCTGAGGATCCCAAACAGGTCAGTGTGCCAGTGCTGGGGTGCACACGGAAGACATACCTCTGACTTTCTCACCTCTGTGGGCCTGGTGTGAGCTTCTGAAGCATCAGGCTTCTGGCAGACTAGAGCAGATCCAGAGCATTCGGCTGCTCGGTGGACCTGGAGTCCTTCCCAAGCATGTGCCTGGATTAACTGCCCAGAAGAAGCACCAAGTCCTGTTAAATAACTGTCCTCTCTAATACCCGCTTCCCTCATAAACATGTGCTCTGCCAAGGGCTCCTTTCAAGGGAAGAAGAGCTCTTGAAAGTAAGCAGACAACAACACCGGTATTAACCTCAGGAGCGAGGCATGAGCAGCTCCCCTTCTGCGTGCTGCAGCCAAGGGAGGCAGAGCACTGCTCCAGCCACGTCGCTGAAACCACCTAGGCAGTGTCAGGACTGTAAGTGCAGCCTCTCAGAGACAAGAGAGCATCTCAGCATCTCTTTCTGCCGTGATGACACTCTCCTGCTCCCCTCTCAGCGCTGTACAGTCACAGAGCAGGACTTTTCTACGGGCCAGCTGTATCACTCCATTTAACCCCCTCAGCCTTGGCTCAGCCCGCTCCCCAGAAAGCAGAACGAACACCAGCTCCCCAAAGCCTGGGTTCTTTTTCTTCTCTTACTGCCTGACCAGCTGGCACCAGCTCCTCTGAGCAGCATGAAGCTCTGAGAATTTATAGGGTCCTAAAAGCCTGAAACCTCTCTGACATTTTTTATGGCAGGCCTTGAGCAGAGAGAACTTACTGTTGGTCCACATGGACATTTCCAACACCGTCCATCTGCATTTCCAACACTTCACACCACTTAACTCCCAATGCAGAGACTCAGGAGAGCTCTAAACTACACAGAAAACACAACCGGGGGACAACGTGGGTAGGACAGGCAGACAGCAGCTGCCCAGCTTTGTGAGTCATATTTCACCTGGACATATACTTTATGTAGTATGTAATTTATTTAGAAATAAAAGCGGATGGCAGGCTGCAGGCTTTAAAGAGACTTCACGTGTGCGTGTATCACGGCAAGAATGAGCTCAGCACAGCAGGCAGGATTAGAACAGTTCCCACACTGAGGGAAGAGCCAGGAGACATTACAGAATGCGTGGAAAAAAAAAAAAAAAAGAAGTGAAGTGACTCGTCTGGGAAGCGATCTTAAAAATAATTGTAACACAAACTGAAGCATTAAAAGGCCTGGTCTGCTCTCATGTGTGCTCACACAGCTCTGAGCATCAGGGGTCTGCAAGGCAAAATGAAACAGTGACCAGAGCACAGCCCATGTCTGCACTGCCAGGGGCTTCACCTCACCAAAAGCAGAAGGCAGATGTTGAGCCCTTGGAGCCTCTTTTCCCACAGGCGGAGGGGATCTTTTCTTCCCCTCCCTTGCTTCTGCACAGAGAACGTCCAGAGGTCAGCGGGACGGGCTCGCTCCCCGTGGCCGCTCTCCAGGAGCTAGCACTCAGCAGCCCGCGGTTTATTTGCTCAGCCTGCATTCCCAGCTCCTGCTTCCCCGGGGCCAGGAGTCATTCTGGGAGAACGGCACCAGCTGCCCTGGGTGGGGTGAGGAGGAGACAGGCCATCCCCGCTCCGTGCACACACCCTGGACACTCTTGATAACATGCTTCAAAACAGACGGGGCACTCCCAAAGTTCCCAGGGAGAGCAAAGAGCTGAGATGAACAACGCTGGCAAGCGCAGGACCTCGGCTCTCCTGCTCCGAGCACCCCACAGGGCCGCAGCAGTGGCAGCAGGGACGGGTCAGCCACCACCCTGCTCCCACCTCCCCACCAGCTAACTTCAGCGAGCACTCCAGTCCTGCCGCAGGCTCTCGGTGCTGTCAGCAAGCCCAGCTGTGCGGAGAAGCAGCACAAGATGCGAGAGAAAAGCTGGAGGTAGAGCTTGTAGCAGGGGCTGCCCACCTCTGCCTGGCTCCCAGCTCCCCTGCTGCCTGGCTGCCCCCTCCATCTCCCGAGTACGCACGGCAGCAGGAGATCCTCCGGCACACCCGGCTTGTGCAGTCCTTGCCCTGAGCCTCCTCAGCCCTTGCTGGCACAGCACCGGGCGGATGCAAGCTGAAGACTGCCCAGCTGCACCCAGCGAGGTTTCTGCCATCTCAAGCATCCCTGCGTTGTGCTGTCCTGCACGGCATAGCTGCACCTCTCTTCCAGACATTAACTTCAGCTTTAACTTCTACCCCCTCTCATTTTTTTTTTTAATTTTTTTTTTTTTTGATTTCAGGAGCAGACAGTTGTACTAAAGCTAAACAATCCTCCTCCCACTCTTGGCATCACACCCTTGCAGATGCTTGCGCAGGGTTTCACTTCCTCTTGGCCAACACTTGGCCAAGCTTTGCTCATCAGCAAGCCGGGCCCGGCAGCCCTCCGGTGCTCTCCTCCCAGCACGCAGCCGCTGTGGCAGCGCTCGGGGTGACACACGTAGGTAGGGACCGGGAGTGACAGGCCGAGGGAAGGCACTGCAGTCTGCAGCTGAGCGTCAGCAAGCTGTAAGATTCCGATTAATGAGCTGGAAATACACTCCTAGAAGACGGGGAATTAAGAATGCTAATCTAGTCAGGCCTCAAAACATAAAGGGCTCTTACTAGAATTGGGAGCAGCAGAAGATGTCCTTGGCTTTCTGCGGTCCAGCCGCTCTGGGTAGCGTCACACAAACAAGTCCTTCCCCCCAGCACACCCAGTGCCACCTTCCACTGCTCATTTTAAATGATTTTTCTGGGCTAGCAAGTCACGGATGACCAGCAGCACACACGCTGATGAGGAGCACATGTTCTGGGATGCGATCCCAGCCTTTCTGATACACCACACACAAATCCAGCTCCTGAACATCCCTGTGGGAACAAGATGACTGCAAATCTCTTCACTGCTCCAGGGACGATTCTTTGGGACAAAAGGAATGCGTAACAGCCGACAAACATTTTTCCTGTGCTTCGAGGCTAACCACACTGTAGACATACACACAGAGACAAAATCCAGCCCATGTGGAATTATTCCAGTATGCTGTGAAACAACTTGCATATGCCTCACAAAAATCTGAAGTCACACAATGTATTAGAGACGTCGCATATTTCCTTCAGAAGTAACCGAGGGTTGCTCTGGGAGATTTCACTGTCCCGAGGAAATCTCTGCCTGGGGCAGAAAGGGTACAAAGACCTAATGCTGGTCAGGCAAGAACTCTGTGTGGGTGAGCAAAGAAGGTGCCCTCCAGTTCGTACTCTGTTATCCAGAAAAAAAGTAGCACAGCAGTCACCTGAACTGGAAGAGCAATGAGAGAAACCCTCCTGGCTTAGTTAGCAGATACCTCAGCAAGAAGTGCTTGAAATGTTAAAGATGGAGCCAAGCTCTCCAGGCAGGGACTCAGCACACGTGGCTGTCTGACAGCAGCAGCAGAGCGACAGCAGCCACCGCTACGGCAGTGGGGTGACGCAGGACTGCTGGGGAAACCCCTCGGACTGAGTATTTAAAACTAATTCAGCAGAGCTCTAACGCAGCAGGAACCCAACCTGGCACAGTGAGCGACCAGCTGGCTGAGCACAGAATCCTCCCCGGGTTCCCAAGATGTCCGTGTCACTGGGCACGTAACGAACAGCAACTCAGGCCGAGACAGGGCAGCTGCACGGGCTCCAGCAGACGGCAGACTCAGGCTGTTCCCCTCCAGCCTTGCTTCCCCTCGGATCTTGCAGCAAAGCACCCTCTGCTCGAAGGGCAGGACAGGGCAGTGACAACAGCCTTGCATCTATTTCCTGCCGGGACAGTCCTGCAGAGGATAGCACTGGTGTGCAGTTGGTATTACTCCTGAGAGCATTAGGAGGTTGGATGAGACTTCTTGACTTTGAAGACTAAAAGCATGCAGGGACTGGGTTTCTCCTTCACTTAGGCAGCAGCAACGCTTTCACCTCTACCTATGGACTGCCTTTCATAAGGCCCCAGCAGGCTGCAACCCAGCAGCTGAGCACCAGTGTCACAAGCATCTCTTGGGGTTAAACGAACTGCTACCTCGTTAGCATCAGCGAGGATCAGACCACAACAACTGCCACACATTGGGCTAACGAGCCCAAAACGGCCCTGCCCAATTCACGTAAGGGCAGAACAATTTTGGACACACACGTAAGTAGCCAAGCAGTTCGCGGAAATTCAAGGGACAAAAATCCCCGTGCAGGAAACATTTACTTCTCCTTTTCATGAACTGCAGATTGCTACTCGCGCTGAGAAGGCCGGGGCCGGACCCCTCCCCAGCCCTGTACTGATGCCCGTTTCATCCATTTGGAGCATAAATAATTGAAGAGAGAACAGCAGCAGCAGGAGGCAGGCTGTGCCCAGCTCTCCAGCAGCCCTGTTTCACCATGCAGCCCATGTCCTGACCTGCTTTTACAGCCCTTTTCTAAGGGCAGGCAGAAAAAAAAAAGGGGAAAAAAAAAAAAAAAAAAGAAGTTGAAGTGCCCAGGATGGACTTCCCTCCAGAGCCCAGAATAGCCCATCTGTGTGACGCAGGGGCCTCCTGCAGCAGGCCTGCTTAGCCAGATGCCCAGCAGGACAAGTAGGGCTGAATCTCTTGACCTGCTGCAGTCCCACCCAGCTCCTGACACACTGCGCTGAGCACCGAGCCCTTGCCCAGTGCAGAGGGCAAGGGACCAAGCTTGCCTTTTGAAATGGGCCAAAAACAATGAATGAAACACACCAGGCTTCTCACAGAGAAGTAAAAGTTTCCACCCCTATGCTACGTCTGGCCAAGATACACTGGGCCAGCAGAACCACAAGCAGAGATGTGCTGCTTTAAGGCCTTTTCCAGTGTTTAGCTCTAGATGCTGTGACTAATTTGCTACTCCCTTTCTGGCAGGCACATATTGGTGGCCAGGATGCAAGACCACTATTGAAAAACACAGGTTGGAAGAAGCATTAACATGGAGAGTCACAGTGAAGCAGCCTCACCCAGAGCCATCAATGACACAGTGAGAGACGATCCAGCTGTGGGGAAACGGCCATGTGCCAGATGCAAACATCATTTTGCTTTCTCCTAGAGAAAAAACCCTCACCACAACCACCCCATCTGAACCGATACAGATCATGACTGACTTGTGCACAGGAACACAGATCCCTGTTACCATTCCCAATGACTCAAAGAATCACAACTACAAAATCATAGGGTTAACCTGGAGAAAATTAAAAAAGCCTGTAGAACTGTTTCTCTTCCAGGTTCTGTTTTCTGTACAAGCTCAGGCACAAGAAAGCAGAGCTTGCCCCACATCACAAGACTACGATAAGAGTTATTTTAAGGAAAATACTGAGGTGAAAGATAACAATGCTGCAGCCATGTAACACAGGTATGAACCCTCCATGCTGCTCCAGCCCAGAGTTGGAGGCCAAGACCTGCCCAGCAGCAAGCTGCTGCACATGGGAACTGATCCTCGCGCAGAACATTTCATCAGGTATTGCACAAAATTCAGCTAATCTATTTTCGTCTCATACACGTACACAGAAACTGAAGTCACGCTAAGGTCATCCTCAACTAGTTCAAGACACAGGAGTCACCACTCCTCCCTCCTCCTAATCTGCTCTTTGTCATGAGCAGCCACCTGCACCTGCAGCGTGTCATGGGCGGCATCTAGAAGTATCTCTGGTACCTCTGCACTACACGGAGGGGGGTTACACAGTTCTTGTAAGCCCACCTGAGGTTTTCTCTCCATAAACACAGTAGAAAAAAGGAGAAGGCGACAGCTCATATTAGCAGGGATTGGGGGATTTCCATCAGCCAAAGGTATCTGGTAGGCAAGACTAGGGTGAAGGTTGACCTTAAATTGATGCTCCGTATTGGCACATTCACCATTTTAGATGAGACATCTCTGCTTTTGTAATATATCTACACCACTCCAGTAACAATGGAAATCACTGATTTTTTCTTTTTCTTTTTTCTTTTTTTTTTTTTTTTTCCCTAAGAAGAAAGCAAAGGAGTTATGCATTTTGAAGACATAAAACCCAGAATCTCAAAAAGAGAGACAAATGCAACAAATTCAGGAGTTCTCAACACCCAGGCCATTCCTTAGCCAAACAACCTTTTGCACAGCATCCTCTTTATACACTGTACCCCTACGTATATTTTTACTGACAAGCAGATCACTTCAACATACGCTTAAGAAGAGAAAAAGACCAAGCTGAATGCAGAAGGCACAGCCCTGTAATTTCAAACCCACTGAAAGAACTGGATCCACCAGGTAGTCTCTGCTCCCACACCCAAACAGCTTTGCAAGTTGATGGGGTGGAGAGATCAACTTGGGAAGGAGAGGTTCCCATCCTCCTGATTTAAACAGAAACAATGACTTCAAAGAACTTTAGAGACACGGGCCTGAGTGAGCAGGAGCCAGCTCCAGAGACACGGCAAGGTAACACCCCAAACAAACACACGCCAACAACAAGAGCTAGGAGGCACGTTCTGCAGGAGCGTGCCAAGAGACTCCAGTTTAACTGGGTATTTAGAAGGTTTCACCTGTACTCCTCCCACAGAGATACCCTGGGCTTGGGCAGGGTGTCCTCAAGCTGCACTGCCCTGTTTGGTTCACAAGTCAATACAGTCTTGCGACAAATTGCTAGGTTTCCCTTACCCATGGCCTACTCTTATGCATATGGGTTATTAGCCACTGCCTCATCTGCCTACCCAGCTTCACCACGAGAGGCTTTCCCTCTTAGAAAGCTCTCCAAGAGTCCGTGAGTTCCTAGGAGAGAAACCATCCCGATCGGACAGGTGCTGAACCGAGGCTGATTGGTGACACCAAGCTCCTTGCTGTAGAGCTTTGGACCAGAGACTGATTTCTCCTAGTCCAGGGTCCCAAAGCAGGGTCCTTCCCCTTGGAACGTGGGTGCTCTGCGCACGGACAAACCTCCCCTGCCTTCAGTGGCACACGAGTTCAGAGCCAAAAACACTTTGAAAATCAAAGGTGAAGAACCTGAGAAAACCAGAAAACAGGGACAATCCACTGTTATTTTCTATTCGTAAGTGGTAGCCACGAGGAGCCAAACCCACAAATCAGAGTCCCTTGGACCCAGACAATGCATCAGCCCTGACTATTATCTGAGGGAAGATGAACGCACATTCTTTGACACCACACTGTTCCTGTTTTTTTTTGACTCAGCAACTCATTAACATTATTACTTTATTGACAGCTACCCTGCTTACATGCAACCTATTGTACTGCCGTCTCCTTAGCTTCTATAACATTTTTTTTTTAAAATGGTTCAGGCAAGAATTGCAGCTTCAGTAAACCCTTTAAAATTGGTACTTGCTGCCAGATGCAAGAGGATTGGAAAAAGGTGGCACAGGAAGAAAATCCCTGCTCTTGAAGGATGCTAAATAAGGCTATCATTTGTGGTTTAGTACGTTCACTCTCGTTTCAGCAGATTGCTTTGTATTCACAGCTTGGTTTCCCTCCACCATCCGCAAGTAATACAGCTGGCACAAATTCATAATTCACCATGCGCTGTCACCAGGACCTGCTCTACACTCAGCAGAAAACACAGGGACACACGCACACACCTCCGGACTTGAGGAAAGACCAATTCTGTGCCAGAAGAGCCTATGCTATCCTGCAAACACACACACTTTTGGGTATAGTCTCCAGCCCACTCTTGCCTATAAAGCGTGACAAAAGCCTTTAGGAATTACGATAACATCTACACCAAAGTACTCTGGTATCTACTGCACTTCTTACTCTGGGGATCAAGCAGAACGGAGCCCTATATATAACCTGCTTCCCTCTTTGTTTAAGGACAAATAAGCTAAAGAGCAGCGTGATTTTTGGGTCACAAATCTCCTCTTCAGTTCCCAGCTTACCCTGATTTTTCTGTAATTTCAGAACACAGCCTGCATTGTTCCCCTCCAAAATAAAAAAAATGTGGAATAACAGCAATATACTAACAAATAGCTACAAGATGCTAGCAAAGCTCCAGTAGCTTGAGAAAAACATGCCTGATAAGACCCCATTATCCCATTACCGCTAGATTTACTTTGTTCCTCTCACCACTGCAATCAGCAGCTCACAAAACCACACACGTGTCTTTTCACAGACAAGCGCCCCAGCCTGCGCTACAGGGAAACACCATTTCTTGCAGCGCCTGGGTGAACGCCTAAGCTGCTACAAAATCAGTCTGCTTCTTTGTGCTCCAGAAAGGCTGTGCAGTACCACTGCCTCGGCAGGTAAGGTCTTTGCTTCATGAGGAATTACAGCCCCAGACAGAAATAAAGCAGACCCCAAAACAAGTGCAAGCCAGGCTGGGAATGGGTGGATTTCTTCCTGCTGCATAGCCCCACTGCACTGCCCTGCTGTGTCAAGCATCGCCTCCATCCTTACCTTTGTGAGGCACAAAAGCTTTTCCAAGCTCATTTACAGCAGATGCTGCCTACAGTCATGATGACGGGTGCTAAGGAGCACACGGTACTCTGCTGCTTACCCCTTACACAGACATTCAAGCCCAGCAGAGAACAATTCTCCCTGTGAAACACCCTAAACCCCTCCAAATACAAAACGATGAACCAAAAAACAACCAATGTCATCTGATTGCATCACCCCCTCTATCTCTCGGGGACTTGGAGACATGCCTGCAAAGCAAAGCAGATGTTCCCTAACGCCCAGCAAGGAGGTGATGTGCTGCGCCAGCGAGGAGCGGCGCGACTGGGTCAGTGCCTGCGCATCTGTGCTGCGGAGGGGACAGGGAGCGATGGGCGACGTGAGCCTCATGCTGAGGAGCCTCCTCCAGCCCCTGCGCTGCCTTTCTGCATCCGAACCTCCTGGGCGCACCCAAAGGAGAGAAAGGGAAAAAAGGAGACACCATCCAAAGCAGGGGAGGGGGATGAAGCAAAGCAAAGGCGCGTTCCCCGGATGGACCCAGCTCACCTACCTGCTTCTCCTCTGCGGGGCGCATCGATGCGAGCGGGGCAGGCGAGGGCGGGATGCCCGGCAGCGGGGAGAGAAAAGAAGAGAGAAGGGGCCGTGAGGTGAGGGATGGCTTCGTGTGTCCCCCCCCCTCCGGCCCCGGCGCCTCACCTGGGTTGAGCAGCTTGCTCTTGTAGCGCATGCCGGTGCTCATGGTGCCGGGAGCGCCACCAGCGCGGGGCTGCCGCGGATGGGGCCGGCACAGCCCGGCTCGGCTCGGCACGGCCCCGCCCCGGGTGAACGCCCCGCGCCCGGCCCCCCCGGGAACGGTGCCGGCTCCCGGGCACCGGGGAAGAGGAGAAAAGCAGCGAGAGGAGCTGCTGGGGGCGGAGGGGAGGCGGCGCCGCAGCCCAGGGCCGGGGGAAGTCCTGGCTCCCGCCGCGAACCTCCCGGAGCGCAGCCGGGGCGATGCGCACAAGATGCACAACGCGCGGCCCCTCTCTGCTGAGCCCGTGTAAGAATAAGGCTGGGAGTTATTTTAGGTGAAAGCTGTCGGTACAGCTTTAAGAGGAGGCAGGAGAGAGCTGGAGTGAACCTAAAATGCTCCAAAAGCGGGACTAGCCCACGGTTTAACAGCTCCAAGGGACCTCAGCTGAACCGTGAGGGTGCAAATGTGGGGAGGGGAAGGCTCAGGAAACCCAGCGCCTTCCACGGCTGCAGGGAGGGCTCATCTCTTCCACCTTTCGAGGTCAGGTAAGTAGTCAGACTTGAAACTTCTAAATAGAGGACAGGACTGCCCTGGCACGGTGATGGCTGCACAAGGACAGGGCCCTGCCTTAACACAAACCTGACACCGATGCCACAACACTAACTTTTCACACCCCCATGGTCACCCCAGCATCTATATTGTCATGTCTTCCACCTGCTCATTGAAAGCACACCTCACATCCCAAAGCAGAAGCTGGCAGTCCGAGGCATGGATATTTTAAAAACTCATTAGTTTGTTCCCAACTTGCTTTTAGCCATTGATTCAAAGCATCAGAGAAAATATTTCATGTAGCTGTTAGCATATTTCCTCTATTTTAAATACTAGACAGCCACAGACCATTAGAGACTCCACACCACAATTAAAGGCACCAACAATCCAATGGGCCTTTCATGAGTTGTATAATAGTCTGCCACAGTGCTTTAAAACTAATGAAGACTGAAAGGACTGCAGTTGCCTGCTTCTTGATCCTCCTAAACAGAGTCATTAAAACAGTTACCTGCGGGTACTTTGTCCCACTGCTGGCAAATATTTGCCTGGAGAAGGCCTGGATGGAATTCACAGAGAAAATGGGATTGTCTTCCACAGCCGGGGCACTGCCAACGCCAACAGAGTGCAAATGGAAGGTCCAAAATTAGGCTCTTGTCAGAGCCATCTCTCCAGAGATCTTCACAGCAGCAGACAGCTTAACAAACACATCCCCCTTTCAGCTCTGAAGTATTTTAACAAAACCAAGTTCAAAAGTAACTGAAGATTAACATCAGACAGTATCAAAGAAGTGACATAAGAATTAAGTCCATGTAGAAAGGAAAACACTCAGGTAAGGTATCAGTAATACTGAGTCTGGTTTTGAGACAAAATGCTCCAGCTGGAATGGACAAGCCAGAGGGAGGCACAGACTGATCAGGATCAGTGGCTGCTACTGGTCAGTAAGGCTTCCCACACCAGAATTGTGACACTGATCCTAGGTGCCTTGCTTTGAAAAGAGAGGGGAAAAAAAAGCTCAATTTTTAATAAAATTAAAGACAAGATGCTTTTGAAAGCCTGCTTCCCTACTGTGCCAGTTTCTCTTGAAAGATGAACCTTTCATGTTACCCTTGCTTAAAAAACTACTGCAGTCTGCAACTAAATGTCTTGGTTTCTCAGGAAGGGTGTGGCTGTCCTGGCTTTCACAAGTACAAATGGACAGCATCATTTTAAGAAGGTTGCAAAATATGATGCAGAACTCTGGAAGAAAACCAAGAAAGGCAAACATAATTGGGCACAATTAATGAGAAAAAAAAATCACAATTAAATCTCTCACCTTGGCCCTCTTGACAGACATGCTTAAAATTCAAATCTCCGTAAGTCCTGCAGAGGCTTTGCATCTCAGAACAAAGCTGTCACCTCAGTTCTTCTTTCAACTTAATACAGTAGCCAAGATAACAACATTACGTCCATTTTATGCAGTTTAACTCTGAACACAGGCCAGATACACTTCCCTGTGATGCAAACTTTGAGTCTATCCTGATCAAACAGTCATCACTAGACAGCAGAATTAGGGCTAATACCTACATGAAAGGTGCTCCAATTTAGTACAGAAGACAAAGTACCTTAATCCCACATTTGCAAGATAATTTACACTTACGTGTATATAATACACACAAGACTACAGAAGCATGCAAAAGAGCTATAACGACATACAGGAAACAGCAACATTCATGAATTCCTACACGAAGGTGCGTGATCAGATTTTCCAATGTATTTACTGACCTAAGCAATGTCAGAAGATGCCTAATGGACTTTGCAAAAACAGCTAAAAACAACAAGAAACACCGCAAAAATTCAACTTTTTCCACATCCATACATTTATTACAAAACCTCAATGAAAATTAGTGTCATGGTATATAAAAGGTTCGGTACATGCCATCACTCAGCTGAGAGAAAAATGCCTGTGGTAGGAATTCTTGCAAGCAATACTTGAGACCTGAAGACATCTTCAGAGGCATCCACAGAAATCTCTGGCATGCATAGTGTTCACAATATTTTAAGGCACGATGATTTAGAAGAGCCAGCTTCTCTGCATCACTGGTGTATGGTCCATGTTTGTATATTTTCTCATACATCACACAAACACAAGTCACCAGAGAGGAAGCTTAAAAAGTAATTGGATCAGAGAGAAAGTTATGAAGAAACTGATACAATACAGAATGGCTTAAAATAGCAAGTGAAAGTTACGATACTGTGCAAACACATACATTTACTGTAAACAGGCCACAAAGTCTTTTAGAATTAATCACAAAACGGTTCAGAAGAATCTAGCAGATACACGATTAACTCCTTAAACCCAGCACAATGACTAGCCCAAACAGCGTACTCTATGCATTTCTGTATCAAAAGGTATAGGAAGGATAATAAAAACACATTGATAAGTATGAAGACAGTGTTACCAAAGTACTCAAAAAAGATACAATATAACTTGATTAACATTGAATATATAAAACAAGCAGTTTTACAACACAATCTTCAGACTTTGTGTTTGTTTTAACGCAGGTCTTGATCTGCGGCATCTTGCATTTGAACGTTACCACTTGGTCAAAGAAAACAGAGCACCCATCCACTTAGAGAAGTGTATACTGCTGTGAACGAAAGTGGAAAACAAAGAGCATTAGAACTGACAAATTCTCAGCACCGGAGCGTTTTTGGCATTCTGACCCCCTCCTAGCAAGCAGCGTAACGCAGGGAGCAGGGCACCAAGTTGCAGCTGCAGAGACCTGTGCTAGGACTGGATCGACTGAGCTGGCTGATGACTACGGCGAGTTCCTGACGCAGTTTGGCCCCAGATATTTATCACAAATGTCTAATAAAAGCACAAACAAGAATCTATTTTTAGTCGCATACTTTCTTAGGCACCCACACTCCCTCTAGCCTGTGAGAACACGAGCACTGTTAGGGCTCATCCAAACAGTAACACAAGAGATCAGCCCCTGCCGCCTGTTATGTGAAGCATTACTCGTGATGACAAAAACTGAATTAAAAAAAAATATCATCTAAACATGGCTAAAAATAAGCAGCAAGATTAATATTACGTATGAACACTCTTATGACACTGCTTAGGTAAAACAGGAAAGCAACCATTTTCCCAAGGCTTCATACAGCAGCACTGATTGACGTGGCTGGAGGCAGGGATATTGAGCTATCACTTCAGAAATGACCAGTTCTGGATGTCTTTGCAGTCACTTGCCAATTGAAAAGGCTGCTACCAAGAAAGCAGAATTCCAGCTTCTCCTGAAAATTAAGCCCTGCTTAAAAAAGCCGTGGCAGGTTTAGAAGTTGGGAGACCCCTCTGGTTCTCTAGTCCCAAAAGTACTTATTCACAAGAGGAAAAAACAGCTTAATTGAAACATTCATCTGCATGGAAATAAAGAAATACCCTAGAAAACATTGCTGTGCCAAGGAAAGTACGGTGCAACACCCATCCAGACTGCACTTACTGATTACAGTTGGGATAACAAGGAAAGGAAGCTGACAATTGGGGTCCTTTGCTGTTTATGTATTGAAAAAAATTCCCACTGTGAGAATGGCAGTTACCTAACATCTCAAGTAGGCCATCACTTCACGTAACCAGAACAAGCAAGCCAGCAGTAAGCTTTAAAGCCAGAGTCCATGCATTGCTAACCATATTCGATATTAAAATGCAAAACTACCCTCATGCTACACTGTTAGGTCAAATATGAAAAAGAAACTAAATTCCTGATATGGAAGGCATATCAAGAGGAGGTGGTAACTGATTTCACAAAAAGACTGGAGTTCCCAATAAACGTGAAGGCTCTGGTTATAAGCACAAGCGTGTTGGTGTTACCAACATCAGCAATGCAGCATCTGTTTTTGTTATTATGCTTGTGCAACATCACTGGGCGAAGTATGCTTGTGTGTTTTCAGTGTGGATTCATTTCACTGCTTTCTTCCTAATCTCCTCATGATGCAATACCTTATGAGACATTAGGTTGATAGTGTTCATTACAGATTTTATCTCCACTTTTATGCATGAAGACTCCCCCATACGTATCTTTATTAAATGCCTCCACCTGCAACATGAAGCCCCGTTATTTGATGTAACGCAATAAACACATTTCTGCAGTATGCCACTAAAACAGAACCAGAAAGGAGCCTAGCCAGCACTACATACACATGCACCCTGATGCACATCTTCAGAACACTGATTATCCTACATTTGTAAAGGTTTCAGAAGACTTTGGAAGGAACAGGCTTGTTTTGCCCCCCTTCGGTTGCTTCAAAGGACACCACTGTAACACAGGGCAGCTTGACACATCTCCCCCTAGAGTCCTCAGTTCCCAGGGAGGGAAGTTTTATAACCAGTTACATTTTCTTACTGACCTAAATTCTTTTTCTTCAAGTATCACCCATTTTATGTTGCAGCTACAACCATTTTGCTTTCCAACCCCTAGCAAGAGCTTTGAAAAATTGAGTCTTTCCACAAGGCTTGTGCTTTATAGTTAAACCCTGGAGCTTCTGTATCAGAAAAAAAAAAAATAAAAAAATCTGGAACCTTTATTAGAACTCCTGGAAAAACAAAACCATTAAGTACTAGATAAAACCAATATCCTGTTGTTTGCTACTTTTGATTCATGTTGTTACAACCTCAGTTTGGGTTATAGTTAAATTTGTCATTCTCTGGTGAGTCTCATGCTTCAAGTTTGTTCCATTTCCTTTTGCTAGTCTGTAGCAACACCTTTTATTTCTCCATAATAAATGCCATCAGCCAACTATACAGTTACAAAACTGGCTTTTGAACTGTTTTCCAACATTTATCAGTTAATTTAATGTGCTAATAGGCTTAATGTGCACTGAGTCACATATATATGAGGCTCCAAGCTCCACAACTATTACAAAAGTTTCTCTGAAAATGCTTATGGAGTAAAAAGCTGCCTGAAGCATTTAGAGGCCCACCACGATAACACGTCAGGCCTTGGCACAGCCCTAGTAAGTCTGCGTGCTCCCCTCCTTGGCCTGCTAGTGCCTACAAAACTCTAGCAGTGAGTGCTTCCCTTCACCCTCTGCATCCAGTGCAGAGTGTCACTGAGATATAATAAAAGGTGGAAATACTTAAATTGTATCATTCCTGAGAAATCAAGCCTTTCAGAGGCAGGAATGCAAGGTACCACTGCATATTCACAGGAACTGTACATGTCACTGCACTGTGGCCTTAATCTTTCCCAGGGCATGTACATACTAGTAAAAAAAAAAATAAATAATAATAATAATAATAAAATAAAAGGCATTTCCACTCACTCTGACATTTCCCCACAAACACAGGATTTCTGCAGGGACCCGCTAGGAATTTGATTTGATCTGCTCTCTATTCAGGGATCACTTGGCAAAAATCAAGGCAATTTGCATGAATCTATTTACTTACATTTTTGTGTAATTATGTGAAATTATCAGAAAATTTGCTTTTGGGTGTTTCAATTGTTTTCATTTTACATTTTGCAAACTCATCGTATTCCTTGGAAAGCTTTTAAGTCTGCAAAATGGAGACTGTTTTTGTTCTGGGGAGGTGGGAGGGTCGTTTCTCTCTCTGCTCTCCTCTAGAGGGAACAGAGCAGTTCTGGAAATTGGTCTCAATGGGAATGCAATTTTCAAGATGCATCTATCCTAAGAGTTAGAAATGAGACATCATTTCTATTCCTTATTGAAATAGGTCTTGACAAATTCCAGGAAGTTTTGCATACAGAAATTGTACAGAGAAGAAAACCCAAGCGAGGTTCTTTAAATAGACCATGTGTAGGTACAGCAGGTTTACCGACCTGATTAACTCCTCAGTCTTACCATATTAACAATACGTATTTTTTCTGTACAGTGTTTTGAAGACTACCACTTCAACAAAGTGCTACCTAATTTCCTACTGGGAAGAGCTGAACTGATTATTTTCTGTCAAAATCCACAAGCAGAGATAGTGTAGAACAGCCCAGGTCACAATCCAAGCACAACATCACCTCTTCTTAAATTCCTGGATTGCAAGTGGAAGACGACTGATCTACCGGTTGAGAGCAGTATGGACTAATAGAGAGGTGTCAGATATTTTTAGATGAAAGAGTTCAAATGGAAGCTTTGTCATTCTCTATGATGAGGATTAAAAGCCATGTAATGTCCATAACCTGTAAGTATGCCTAGCTGTCTCCACATTATGCACAAGGGCAGGCAGGCACCAACTCCAAGTGGGCAGGCACCAGCCCCAAGGCAGCTCTTACGGACACTGCTGAGATCTCTGTATCTGAGTTAACATCAAGGTCCTGCAGAGCCACACCAAGTCAGTGCTGTACAATAGCAAGGGGAAAATGTTGATTTTAAATCAGAAGTCAAGTCTAAAGGAAACTAAAATTTGTGCTAATCCATCAATGCAGGGTTTGTTGAACAACTCCAAAGTTCAAAGAGCTGGAAAGTGCTGGAGAATGACAGCGCTCCGCTAGGCCAGTTTTTGGCTAGAGAAACATCCCCCGGCAGTGCCAGGTGCTTGTTCCAAATAGTACAACTTTGCCAAAGCTCCACATTCTCTAGGCTTTCAATTTCAGCTGCCAAAAACTACAACATGATCTTTACTTCCTCAAATGACATTTCTCATCAGATCAATTCGGCATTCAGCAGCATCATTTTAGAAGGCTGGTTGCTATGACAATGCTTTGTGGAGCTCTGTTAAATGCTGTCAATTCATAGGTTGAAAGAACTAAAGAACTGGCTGTTTGGGGCCTTCGGAGCAGTTCTTATCTAGAATCAGAACAGTGTTAGGGAGCTCAGAACGCTTTAAAGTACTCATGGAAATCACGAGCTTTACTAAAGAATTAACATCCTACAGATATTTTAAAATGCCTTTTTTCCCCAAAAATACATTTCCCTAACCATAACTGTATTTCCAGCTGGCTATATTTGTTTTCCATTGCCTGGTTTCTGTTACTGCTCTGTCCCACTGTGATCTTGAAGCTGTGTACCAGACAGACGATTCAGATTTGTAAGAATAACAAGAGGAAAACAGATTGCAAAGACCCACACTTTCAGAAACAGAAAAGGAAGGGGAAAAAAAAGCATCAATAAACATCTCACTTTACAAAAATAACTGCAGCTTTTCATAACAGTTGCTCATCTGAGATAGGTTCAGAAACTAGTAAATATGCTGTTAGGGTTACTGCAGACTTACTTCAACAGGCGAGAAGCATTTCATATTGGAACCAAAAATTAAACCGCATTTTTTTGTTTTATTTTCTGGTAACTTCAGATCTTCACCTCCTTTCTCTCTGAGCTTTCATTTGAGCTGCCTAATGTAAGAAGCAATAAGCCCCTCCACTTTACAGCAGTCTTGCATTTTGGAAGCAAGAAATGTGGAAATTAAACTTGTCCTGAAGTCTTTATTGTGCTCCACATGGACTCATAAGACTAACATATCAACAGTTAGGGGAAAAATGGTTCCTGCTTATTCTACCTTTATTCTCACGTCTGGCTGTGCTCTCACTGCCTGCTACAAACAGCTCTACGTGCACGATTTGTAGAAAATATTTAGGTGGAAAACTGCTCTGAAAAGCTCTTAATCACCACTATCATGTAGAGTAAGTACTCTCAGACTTGTGTCAAAAACTGCACTTGGCACTATGGTTGCTACTGTCCACAAAATCATCTTCCTTTCCTCAGTCTCCACCAGTGCTTTTCTTCACTTCCCCGCAGATGTCTACTTTAAAAAAAAAAAAAAAAAAAAAAAAAAACCAGCCCACTGTGTACAACCTTCACCTATGTCACTCCCCCATGCTTCTCTTACACTAGCCTGAAAGCAAAGGAAACCAAAGGAAACTGCCTGAAGTCAGTTCTCCCTTCACTCCTTCCATAAACCTTTAAAGACACCTCTATTCAAATAATGATAACAATAATGATAATAATGACCAGATAAACCAGACCTTCCTTCCAGTCATCCCTTCTTTACAGCACTTCATGCTATACAGACTTGCTGGTCTTCGGGGCAAAAATCTGATTTCACCTTTATCATCGTGCAATGCCAGACTCTACGGAAAGCCCCAAAACATTCAGCAACCTTCCCCACCCCATCCCAAAGTACATCTGAAGGCCAGAAGTGGGTGGGTGTTTCACAAATTCGGACATCACCGCATTTAATTTTCCAGCTGTTCACTGCCCAGCTCTTACCCATGAAGACACTTAGACCACAGTGTTCTTTTTCCAAAAATACCTGAAAACACCTTTGTGCAAGCTTTACAGAGATTTAAAGGATTTCTGAAGAAAATGTATAAATATGTATTTGCCCAAAATAATAACAGTGACTTCACATGTTGTCCACGAAGTTACTTATTTTTCTCAGTGTAAAGATAAGTGCAAAAAAGCAACAGGAAGAGAGAGAATGCTTCCAGTAGCAGTACTGTCAGAGGCTAATACTTAAATTCTCGTAGAACTAGAGCCTAAGAGATGCTCGAGATAAGCTGAGATAGAACAAAAAGATACCAAGTATATTTTGATACGTGTTGACATTTCTGTTCTGTTAACTACTGTGTTAATTACAGGTTTCCTGCTTTCTCTGGAAATAATGTATTCAATAGAACAGCACAAATAAATTTGATGGGAATAGTGGAGGTTGAAATCATCATTCCTCCTTATCTGAAGCCAGTTAACATACATGAGAGAAAACTTCCCTAGGGATAAGTTCTTGATGAGGATTCACTTCAGCGTACTGATGGGCTCATACAGCAAGACTCCAGTTTAGCAGGACTGCAGCTGCAGTTCTGACTGTGCATATTAGCCAACGAGTTATATTAAAGTCTATCAATCAATATCTGAAAGGTTACAAGAAGTTTTCAAAACACTTTCCTGAAAGCAATCTATCAAACAATACAATTTCCCTAGCAGCTGCAGAAATCTAGCTTAGCAGATTCCAAAAAAAAACAGGAGGACCTTTGCACATGAAGACGTCACTCAAATCCTTCTCAACTTTTTTCATATTGACTATTTCAAACTTATTATTTGGTTCAAACTAAATCACTACAAGATCACATAGCCTAACCTGGAAAGATTTCCTGCTTAATATATTTAGTGATCCAAGATGTATTTCAGATTAGTAAACTATCTAAAAAATCAAATTTCACTTGGACACACATAAGCACGCTCAGAACTTTGTTTACTTATGTAGCCATGGCTGCGAATTCAGTTTGGGACACACCATGCTGCAATTTGTTTTCATAAATACCATATTCAGTATTGCCAGAAGCTGTGAAACACATGGAATCTGGTGCCATTGCCGGCTAACCCTTACTGTGAGCCCTCAGATGCCAATTTCAGACATCCTATGCTCTGCAAGCAACTATAGACAAGGCAATTAGACTTAGGGTGCTTTTTTCTTACCAAATATAAGTTTAAAGGATGCATGTTATTAAATGTGATTTGTAAGTCACAGAAATAATTGAGCTTGCTTGCAAATAGCAATAGTAATTTACACTATATCAGGTTTCCTGCATCAAACAGCTTTTATCACAAGATGCCAGAGTCTGGCCTTATGATAAAGTCAGCAAGAAATCTTGGGACCTTCAGTTCAAGCTAAAATATTTAACAGTCTGCATAATTACCAGCTCCTGTCTGAGGAAATGAGAGCTTTATGTCAGACACTGATATCACATACGGTGCACAGTCAGCCACAAATTAACCTCAGGGTTTAAATTTCCAGCTGTGGGAATATATATCTTAGTATGAAAGTTGGAAGACTTGATGCGAAGACTCCCCTGCCCACAAGATTTGGAATTGTAAGAGTAAGAAACCTAAGTCTGAATGACTTCTTTCCCTTAACTACTTCACTGAAAGATCACAGTACACATACCATTAAAACCATCAACTTCTGCTTAAACAGGAATCCAGTAAGTAATCTTGTTCCTTAGGAGATTCTTTATTTATTTATTTAATATAAACAGGAAGACTGAAGGTTCAAATAAAGGCAACAAAAATCTCCTTATTTTAGGCTTGGAATGTTGGCAGCTGCCACAAGGTCATACGGGATAATATAATCCATTTTATTCAAGCTTTACATTCCAGAAGACCAGCAATCACAACTGGAGTACTAAACTGAAGTATTAAGCAACAAGATTCCTCATATTCTATGTTTTATTCTTGCATTTAAAAGGGAAATTTTGCCAGAAAAGCTGTAGAAAGCAGAATTTCTGAAGAAACCGTATTTGCTACAAGATTTTTGCACTCACTCTGATGTGCCACAGAAGTGCAAAACTGACAACAGTCACTACAAAAATCTTATGTAGGAGGAGTAAAATGTCAGAAAAGTCATACCTGATGCATCCAGATGTTAAACATCTTAATCATCACTGGGCTTCATCCTCATTTGGGCTTGCATCTGTGCAATCATCTCCTGCATGCGGCGCAGCTGTAAGAGAAAAACACCCACATGTTTAGGACAATTTCTCTTAAACTTCAACATGGAGTCCAAAATCCTGGAAATTTTACATCTTTTTCTTCCATAGTACAAAGCAGATCCTATCTGCATCCTTTTAAGCTAGAAATGTTAAATTCAATCACATAACTGAACACTTTGCTTCTCCTATCCCAGATTCTTTAGAGCATTACATCCAACTTTCACAAGAGTTTTGTAAAAATACTTAAGAGAATTAATCAATAAAATCCAAATCTTTTGAAGCTAGCAATGTTTGCAGCTGTTTGCACCCGTGAATTAATATTTATTCTAGGATAAAGAAAAAACATTCCCATCATGTATGTACAGAGATACAATGCTTGAGTGAGGTGAAGAAGCTTTGCTCTGATACAAGCACTCAAAGCACACTATCCTTCATGAATACTCATCTTGTGGCTAACCAGATAATTACACAAGTTTTTAGAAACAATAACAGCCAAAATTGCCAACAGAATTTAAAAACTTCTTCAAAGGCAACACAGAAAGATGCTTATAAAATTTGGAAAGACAGGATAAACATATTTTTTTTTTTTTTGTTTTTTAGTATCTAAATGATGACATTTTCTTGGAAATAACTGTTTTTCATAAAGACATTTTCTTAGGATGCTGACAAGTTAATTTCCATGTAATAAAAAAATGCTTGTTATGTATCATGCCTTTTTTATCCTTTTTTTTTTTTTATATATATCATGTTTTTTTTTTTTTTTTTTTTTCATTTTTTCTTTCTTAACATTCCTAAGAAAGAATAAGAAACACTAAGGCAGATTTTAAAAATGCATATGCAAATACCTCTAATTTGGTATACAAATAAACAGGTGTTCTGTCGTAAAAATTGGAAAAAATAGGCTGCAATTTCCATGCACGCTGTATAAAATGATGCCATTTCAAACTGAAGATCACATAATGGATCTGCTGCTTGCATAGCAAATGCTTATTATTCTAAGAATAATTGTATTGTTTTAATACTCTGCCATTAAGCTTTATTCTTCAGGAATAAATACTTAGAGGATAATCTTCTTGGGGGGGGGGGAAAGGGGGGAGGTGGGGAGGAAGATGATGAAACATTTCAACTCACAATGCACTGTGTAAACAACTATACTGTATTTTCATCCAGGCAATCATAATAGCCACAGAGATACTAGTTACTTCATTACATTCAATCCAGAATGATCTGCAGTGTGCGTGCAAGTAAATATATGCAGTGTTGAGCTGTCTTGATTGTTTTAAACACAAAGAAACATCATGGAACAGGGATAGAATAAGCTAAAGGTGCCTCTATCACTTTTTCTTGCCTTACTTCAGATGTGGGTTTGGGAAAGAGTAAGAGAAAAGACGTGCAGGGATCGGAGCATAGCTGGAGGTAGCAGAGCTTGCCTAGAACTAGCTGGCTTCAGACTGGGACACATCTCTTGCTGCAGCAGCACAGAGAAAGGCTAATTCAGGTTCCTGTGACTACAGCACAGATACACCCTGACAGAAGATTCACACAGGAACAGCGTGGTACAGTTAAGTCTGTAGTGATTATTATATATCCGTCTACCTCTTTCTGCTAAACAGTCAAAAGGCCTCTGATCAAAAAGATGACACTGTTGCAGGAAGGAAGAAAAGCAGAAAGTCTCAGAAATGAAGGGTTGCGTTGATTCCCTGGTTCAGGAAAATAAAGTTTCATAGATGAACCTGTACAAATGTAAGACACCTGGTCTTTTGCATTTCCCCTCTGCAGCTTTACCATCAGAATAAAACCAGCCTATTGGAAGCTCGCCTACTTTCCTTCCCAAGAGCACTTGAAACTGAGCCCTGAAATATTCCCAAAATAGCAGCCATTCAGTAATCACAGTGAAAGATACTGCTGCACATGTATTATGGATATTTGCTCAAACACAGCATTCTGCTAATAATCAACATCGTATTTTTAGACTTGATTACATCACCGAGTCTCACATTTTCTTAACCTTAATTGCCACAAACATGCCCACACCATGAAAGAAATCATACGCTGGAAGACTCAAATCTAAGACAGGACAAAAAATTAGATCTGCTCTGCTCCACCATTGAGTAAGATTTTATTTTTACATTTTTACGTAGAGCTCTTGAGATCTACTGGTGAAGAGTTAGTCCTATCCCTTAGTTAAATAATGGCAGGTTGCTGAAGCTTTCAGCATAATTCAGTAGGAAAACCTTCAGGCACACACAAACCTGTTAAACTAAACACGTTGTTGTATCCCATGGCTGTTAGTTCATAGTAAGACATTAATGTCTCCTTTTAATAAGAGAAAGCTGGCCCAAAAATAAAGAAAAATAAAAAGACATTTAAGCATACCTATCTACCAGAGACAACCAGTGTATTTCACTGCATTTTGTTTTGGCTTTTGTTGAGCATTTGATATGCAAACAATCCAGAATGGTTTCTTGTTCTTAAACTGGAGCTTCTCAAGAGCCCTTATCAAACAACTATGCGTTTCGTAACAACATGCTTAACAGGCAACCTATGAGTAATGCTTGATACCACACACTAAAACCTGACCATGCTGAAGTTTGAAGTAATAACTGAGTTCAGAGAGAATGCACGTAAATATCTTAAGAAAATCATTTGCACTATATGAATCCTGGCAGCTCAACTGTAAAATTCACAAACTGGCTCTTCTGTGCCTTCCTTCTTTACTCACTCTTTATGTCAGGACTAAAGCTTAGTTTAATCTATTGTGTAACTACTGGGTATCTATTACATGCAACTGCTGTAGCAATACAGAAAGGACACGAGCTTCTAAAATGAGAGTGAAAGTTACTGAGTTAAAAGTGAATCACACAGCTTCCTAACGGATTCCATACCATTAATACAAATCACAAATAAACAGCTTTGCCAACAAGATTTCATCTGTAATGTTTTGCCCAGAATACAGACAAGCACTGCTCCTGTCTGAACAAGGTGTCTCTTCAGTGACAACCCCACAGATATCACAGGAAAAGCAATGTTAAGAACTGAACACTATTTACTTCCCACTGACACGCTTCTCCTCCCCACACCAAGTATGACTATTTCTGTCCATGCTTTTACATAAAAAGCTCCTAACAGAAGAGGCTGCGAGAATAGGACCAGATGGAAAAATGAAGCTGCAGACTGAATTTTCTAATACACCAGGATGTTCCCACAATAGCTGCTGTTGGTTTAAAATACTTTCAGTACCAAAGAGTAGAACTAAACTTGTTAACTGAGGACAAGAAAAATACTCCTGATAAGGTTGCCACATTGGAAAAGCGGCTAACAGAAAGCTAAACGTATACTTTCATAGCATGTGCTAACACTATAAATAACAGAAGTCACTATGGTCACAGCCATCATGCTACATGGGCAGCAAGGACTGTTCTTTCAAAGAACAGCTCAAAAGGACAAAAAACGCAGTTACTCAAAAAAAATCTTCTTCACTCCAGCCTCCAAGGGATTCCCACTGCTAATCATCTGCTAAGGGCCATCTTCTCATGATGTGCTCCCAGGACTCACTTCACAGAAGTCTGCATAAGGTGCACCTCCTTCCCCCTACCTTGGGTAATAACGGTCGACAAAACCAAATTAAACATTAGAGCTGTTTCTATTTCTGTCAGGTCTGGAGGCCTTTATCAGCAGTCACGCTGCCTCCCCACATGAAAGTTTTCACCTTATCTTTCATGAAAATACTTACGCAAATACCTGCAATTCCAGCCAGCTACCGACACATGGAAGCATTTGGCACACCCTCACCTGCCCACGGGGCTGCTGCGAGACCCTGGCACTGCAGGCTGCCCCCGAGAGGGCTCCCATACTAAACCTATGGCAGAGTTCTTGATCTCAACTGCCAAAGGGCTAAAAACAATTTAGGAAGTAGGACAAAGAAAATGTTAACATGGCGATTAATTCTCTCATATTCAACCAATTGTTGACCAACCCCTCTGAAGACACTGGAGCCTGAAGTCTCTGAGTAGCTCACTGGAGGGGAGGAAAGAGAAAAACCTTGTTCCGTGCTGTTTTCACATAATCACAGCCGTAACATTTTTCTGGAAGCATTCCTTCTCAAAAAACTTTGAAAGATTCTCATTACAAGATATTTGCAGGGTAGGAGAAGTATTGCACAACACTATAAACTTTCCTAAGTTTGGGCGCCCATTTACACCACAATGTCAAAATAATCTGAACTGCAGCGTGTTTACAGGAAGGAATGTGGATACCTTTAGTCTCATTTTCACTTCCCAGCTCAGAAAAACAGATCATCACTTGCAGATGAAGAAAAAGCACAACCAGACTGAGCAATAAATCCAAAATGACAGATTAGCTATTCCAAATTGCTGAACTGGGGACCACTTCCTTTGGCATAATAAAAGATCACTTAAAAGTGATGCCTTGATAATGATGATCCTGGCACTAACCCAAGCATTCATTCCTTCCAAGGTTATATAAACCTTAAAAAACTGTAAATAGAACTTCAAGCACCGTTACTGATGGGAATGCAAAACAGGAGGGGAAATGGATATTTGTTTTCTCTGCAAAGGCCATGGAATGCAAACCCATTTCCTCTGTGCCTCTTTCCTCCACAGACTTTTCCCAGTCCGAACCATCGGGACGATACAGAGATGAAGGGATTTCATACCAGCTTATCTACAGAAGATTCAGCAAAGCCTCTTTATCTCTTCAAGACAATAGAATGCAGAGCTTAAAAAATCTACTTGTTTTTTCAAGTTCTATCCTAATCCTCTGCAACTTCAGCAGCAGTTATTCAGAGATGATTACTCCCAGAGGGAACATGCAGAGATCATCCTCCAAGAAATTCAAGACTTCCCCTGCTTAGCCATAATATATAAGAACTACATTACATACATGCATGTAAAAACTACATATTCGTTCACATGGAGCAGTCAGCATAGAACAGTATATGATGATGTGCTTACTGTATCAACAGTTTCCAGCAGAAACGGTTACAGCAGTTTTTTTTCAGGTGTAAACCTGAAGACAAATAGTTCTAGAAAGATACTTAAGTTTCTACTTAACTGTTAGGCAAGTATAATTCAGTTTAAATAAAATAAGGAGAAACAGTTATCACTTAAACTCTTTAAGTGTGTCACGTGAAACTTTGAAACACTGGATTATAAAAAAGTATTTCCAAGCCATGCTCTTGACCTTTCCAAAGCATCTAGTACTCTCTGCTGTCAACTGATGGTCTGCTGTTGTTTTGCACATAGGTCAGTGAATCCAAAGCAGTCAATTTGTGTACAGAACACTTGCAGAAGCTCCACTGCCCTAAACACATTTCAACAATATAGCTGCATTTTTATCACTGCACAATTTCAAGTTTGTCGTATTTATTCTCTGATAATTCGTATTATTAGCTACTAGTTATGGTGATAAATACAAAAAAAAAATCCTAAAAGGAAATGCAGAAGCAGCTGATTATGTCAACATGCCAGGTAACCAGGGTTAGCTATTTTTAAATGTGGATGCTACAAAGGAAAAAGGAAATGCATAGACTGAAGTAACTATGCTCCATTAGCTTGCGTGTACTGGAGTCTGAATGTTTCATCTCAGAAACACACAAAATTGCCTGTATTTTTATTTATAATTTCTTACTCTAAATCACTGCATGTATGCATCGGCCTTTTAAATCATGAGTCCTCCATTTATGGACTTGGATCCAAGCTGAATTGGATATAAGAAGGATAAATAGGAAAAAACAACAACAACAAAAAAAAATATCTTCCAGTTGGCAGAAAGTGTTGCCACAATGAAAGCAGTCATAAGCCTTGGCAGTGTACTACTTGAATTTAAATACTAGGCTAACAATCTCTGAATCTTTAGAACTTCAGAATAAAAATATTAGGTTGAAAGGCTTAGCAGTAACTTGAAAGCAGAGTAAGAAATCAGGGACTGAAAAGATCAAATCCATAAATTGACTGATACAAAAGAAATATTAGGAGTTTTCTGCTGCAAGCTGAGACTGAAATGAAAAAAACATGCACATTAATTGTATCACGGGATTTTTAAGACTTGGTAACCTTTTTCTACTCTGTAGCCACTTAATGCATGGAGAAATTTATTGCTAACATGGTTGTACTAAATCATGAACATCAGAAATGACATTAGTTTACCAGTCTACCCCAACATATGTTGAAAAAAACACATGTAGCTGACAAATATAAATTGACTTCTTCGCTTAACAAAAAATAGAAATTATGCTTTGAAGAAATCAGCATATGTACTGGAAAAGAACAAAACCCTGCCTACACAACCAGGAGTCCACACACTACCTACTATCCATATTATACAATTAACTTTGGATGGGCAGCCTGTATGCTCAGATTAGGTCTTATTTTTCACAACTCTCATCTTACACTCTCTGGGCAGTAGTTGATGCAGAATACTGAAATTGGAGCATGGCATATTATATAAAAGAACAAGAAGTTTTAGAAGCTTTGCCTTACCTCAGCTTCTTTCTGCTGGAGGATTCTATCCTTGTCTACAACTTCTTCTTCAACAGGCCTGTTGGACAAAAGAATGAATTGATGGTCTAAGATACAGAAGAAAAAGTCTGCAAGAACAGATTGAAGGCTCATATTTCAGTTAATATAACAATGAAACAGCATGCATGCCTTCTTACAGGGAACAGAAGACATTGTTAAACTCACTGGCATCCCTTTTGTAAAAATGCCACCTTCTATCTGTTCTTTGCCTACTTTGCATTCTGTTATTTCCACCCTCTAATTTTCTTCTTCAGTTTCTTAAAATGGGATTAAACAGCAAAAAAATCCTATAGCAATGAAGAAGTCACAAGATTCCTCTGCCACCTGTCTATACTACAAAATCATTCATAAAAGCAGCTGTGAAATAACTGCTTAAGCTATTTCCTTTCCTCTAGGATCAAAAAGCTTAGCTGAATACTTAACAAGTAAAACATGGAGAAGAAATAGTTGCTATCAAGAAAGATGTAGCATGAATAGTTGTGGATTTTTTTTTTGCGTCAAATCTGCCAAGGACAGAAGCTTTACAATTAAAAAAAAAGACTACCATAAAATTGGGCTCAACTTCTCTCTGTAGCTATACATGAAGAAGTACAAAGGAATAAGGAAAAAAGCCAGCATGGCAGTCCTGAAATTACTAGAGAAGCAACATTCTACTTAATCAGATAGACTGTGTCCTATATAAAAACAAACTCCAGGAGGCATATTGTTTTTCCAGGTAGACATCATTAAATAAAAACCTATCTTGCTTGCAAGTCCATTGCTTCTCTATGCATAATTCCATCTGAAAGCATAGCGAAAAGGGAATGGATATCAAAACAAGACCAGCTGTTTGTTAGCAGGGCACTTTGCAAGTTTTAACTCTTCAAGAAAATAATCACATGTTTCACTAACTCCACAGACTGAAATCTCATGAGAAATAATGAGATACAGGGGAGGATTAGTTAGGAGGATGAGAGTGTCAGATACCACAGAGGAAAAGAAGAGACTCACCAGTAACAGGGCCCAGAGGGACACACATACTTACTTGCCAGTTCGTTTTAGCCTCTCTGAACGGAAGTTCTCATAGTGCAAATCTTGGGTCACCTCCTGCAGGTCCTGCATGTGCGTTCTAGAATGAGCAAAGGGCTATTGAACATTTTGTCCTTCTTGTCAAAGGGAAGAGAAACACCCTTTTATCTTCCATTTTCATTTTATATAATGGATATACTCACTGGAACATTAATTGCTGTACACTAAGTCTGCCATAAAGCTAACCAGAACACTGCTTTCATGTTCACTGGTCTTCGAATTCATAGTTTGGTGTCCTACCAATATTATTAAAACACAGAAAGTGTGCTGTCCTTTTCTTGTTCAGTTATTACTTTATAGGATTTTTTTTACATGAGCCTGAAGCACAAGAACCTCGTGAAGACCATTATCTAAAAAGGTAGATTAATTACTAAAATATTTTTTGACACTTAAGTGCTGTTAGCTATAATTTGTAACTGAAAACTAGGCAGCGTTCCCTGGCTAACGGAACAGCTGACATGGCATAACTTTCAATTGTCAAAAGAGAAGAAAACGCTTGCTAGAAATGATGACCAGTAGAGGGCAATCCCTGCCCAGCAGAGAGTAAAACTCAAAATTCACAACAAAATTCAATTTGCAACAATACCGAGACGTCATAAAAATTATTTAAAGCTATCTACACTGGCAGAATATTTGTATCAGCTGAAGTCATAAAGGGTGAAAGTTATCGCATTTAACAAAGGATTTCCCATGCTGGCAGGAAATCTGAGCTTTGCGTTTACAATACTCATCTTCATAGATTAATCAATCATTTTTGTATTTTAAAAACCTATCTGCCCCACCCACTGCACTATAAGAAAACTTCAATGTACATGTAAAGCCATAAAAGCAGTTAACATAAGATATAAAAGCTATTAAATGCATCTTACAAGAAAATATTTTCTAAATTTTGCATTAAGTCAGATCAGAGGATCATAGAAGTAAATCAAGCTGCAGGAGTATGCAAAAAAAAAGTCAATCTACACTGCCACCAGGACAACCACTGAATTCAAGAATATAGGTTCTTATGACTCTCTAGTCATTGTAACAGAATTACATCACCACAGGAGATGGGATAATTTTACCATTACTCACACCAGCATTGTGCGTAATTTAAGGAAATCATTGTGCTCTGGATTTTCAACTTCAACAACTCCCCAGGGATACAGACGGCCTCTGATTTTCTTCCCTTTCACCTCAATAAGTTGATTGGATCCAATAACAGCAAAGGGAATGCTAGCCTAGTTGAGACAAAGCAAAACAAGTTACTGTGTTGAGTTCTGATTGGCTATGGGTTTTTTTGTGGGTTTAGTTGTTTGCTTTTTTCTTTTGAGGAAAGTGCAGAAGTATTATAAGTAACAGACAGGAGACAGGGAAAGGAAGTGTTGACAAACGTATTTTACTAAAACCCTTCTACGTGAGAAAAATAACAAATCCTATTCTGAACAATGCAACCTCTCATTATTAATACCTGCAGTCTTGTTAGGATCAGTTTGTCTTAACAGAACTTGAAAAGGAAATGACGCTTTGCTTTAGGAACACTTGACTGTTGTTGAAATACAGTTTGGGCATAATGTGTCATCTGACATAACATCATGCATGGAAAACAGCCAACAGAAACATACTTCAGATTCAGATTAAAGTATCTGGAGACTGAGAATTTCAGATATGTTCTTCAAGCATCTTTGTAAGTATCACAACACAAAGAGGAAATGACTTCATTAAAACCCTTATTATCTATTCTAACAAGAGGAAAGTTGTTAATTAGTATAGTAACTGCACATTCCCTTTTGCTTACATGTTAAAACATTTGAGTCAGAAAACAGACAGCAACTCACAGTTCTTGGTGAACAGTTGCTTACACTTAAAAAATAAAAGTTGTAACACTACATTTGGAACTCTGACAAAGCAAATGGACTAAAAAGGATTATAGTTCACAAAGAAAACATTTTCAATGTATTGAAATGTAAGAAAACTTTTCAATACATATTATAAAGGAATGAAGTATTTTTAGCACACAGTAGGCCTGCATAGTTACTGCAGCAAAATAATAAATTGAGAAATAGTGATACTTGCCTTTAAAACTCTGGTTTGTTCTTTAAATTCCTCATCTTCATCAGAATCTGCATCAGGGAGCTGGTAAATTCTAATGCCATGTTCAGAAATCTCATCCAGAACCTGAGGAGTTTACAAAAAAATAGGAAGGAAAATAATAAAATCTTATTTTATTGAAAAGATATTATTAGGATAAAGATATATGCAATAGATCTACTAGACTGTTAAGTATAGAAGTCTCAAAGCATGTTTTTCTGCTCTAAGTAGTTTGAAAATGATTTAAAAATCCCTTAACAGAAATTATCATTACTTACTCTTTGACTACATTACATTAATTTCATCCTGCCCATGAAGAAAAAATACCTTTTTTCATTTTTCTTCATTCAGACAGATTTAGACCTCAAATCCATAAATACCTTAAGAAGAACAGCTCAAGTTATAAAAACACCCATTCAGCAACCTACATGTTCTGAGAGTGGGAAAAAAATCACTCATAAAATGAGCACAGAAACCCACATTACATACTTGGATTTTAAAGATTTTATTCTGCTACTACAAAAAACGTATCTTAAGAACATCGCTGAGATTTGCTAACATAGAGGTTCTCTCTTTAAAAACAGCTTACTAACAGGCATTTAAAATGCCAAAGCATTTGCTGAGATTACCTCTGCACTACACTAATCCATTTGTGATACAATCTACAGAATCAGAAATGGCTAAACACAAACAACTCACCTGTCTACTCAAAGGGAAACAGACTCACTGACTAAATAAATACATTTTGTGACATTTCTAAAGTATGTTTGTTTGCATATGACCTTAACTAGCATATTTCTGTAATAGAGATAAAGATCTTAAACCCTTTTTGGAATTCAGCAAAGCTTTTGATACTGTTTCTCACAGTATCCTTCTAGATAAAATGTCCAGCATACAGCTAGACAAGTACACAATGAACAGCTGGATGGTGGGTCAGGCTCAAAGTGTTACAGCAAATGGGATTACATCAGGTTGGTGGCCAGTCACTAGTGGGGTACCCCAGGGCTCCATTATAGGGCCAGTTATCTTCAGTGTCTTCATAAATGACCTGGATGCAGGACTCACTACTGCGGTGAAGTTTGGGCATAGGGTTTTCTTTTTTCCCCACTTTTTTTTTTTTTTTTTTTTTAAGATAGTCATAAAAAACATTTTTTAAAGCCTATGTAAGGACTCGTGCTGTCATTACAACATATATAGCTGCATCTGTTAAAAAAAACAACACACACCATCTTGATATTACAATTAAAACTAGACTTCAAATGCATGAGAGGTCTTAATGAACCTTCACATAGCATTGTTGGGTTCCTTGATCCTCTGCTGTGATAGCAACTGACAGCCACAGTATAAATAAAACTGTCCAAGTAGACCTTGGTTATTAAACAGCTGTTGAAAACAAAACAATCCCTCACACCATTAGATTAGAATTGACCATGTATGAACCACAGCTGTTTCCATGACAATGCTTTCTTGGCAGGTGTATAAACATCCCCCACAATCACACATGCGCACATACAATATAATATTATTAGCCCATTCCTAAACAGAGTAATACTTTAAAAAAAGAGAGAATTGGGAATAAGTCCTGCCAATAAGCAATTAACAGTTATGTTAGCTCCATTACATTTAAATCAATACATGTTATTATTGCTTTGCAAAATGGAAGATAACTAAATTGTCACCAAATGATAGTAAAACACAAATCTGGAATAGGTTGGGCAGTGCTGCAGTGCGATGCCTTTAAGTATCTGCATAAAATAAGAAAGCACATTTAACCTGACTGAGATCTTGAAGATAAAATGCAAGTGAAACAATAGCGGGAAAGCCAACAACAAGGGGTGCTAGAATAATATATTACAGCTGTTAAACCTAGTGCCTTCCTGAAAGGAAAAAGAAATGCAATAAAAACAAACTGTATTTTATGGTCCTAACAATGAAACAGCATTTTGCTTCTTCAAATCTCAATTTTATTGGCCTCAGAGGATTCTGTGTTCTTAAAGATTAGCCTTCCCATGGGAAATTAAAAAAAAAGTCAAAATATTAGTTCCCCTCTCATGAAGTCATTCTTTTGAGCATGTTTCCTTAGCAGCCTTGCATGGCACAGCTTGTGAAACTCCCTTGCATTTCTTCCCACTTGAGAGTTTTAAAAAATAACTTTGAATTCCAGAAAGACCAAACAGGAATTACTCCAAGCTGGGTTTCCTTTGCGAGCACCACGAACTGATTTTGCTGCTTAGTCCAAAGCAGCAAAACAAAAACATTTTACTTCAGATTGACGGCCAAATGGCAGAGAGATCTTAAAAAAAAAAAAAAAAAAAAAAGGCTTCAAGCTGCGTCAGCAAAGCAGGATTTAGATTCTTATTCTTGATTAGAGATTCTGTTAGCAGAGACGCTTTGAGTTAGAACAATATACAGTAGCTAGGCTTTCAAAGCTTTGGAACCACATTATACATTTGACTTAGTATAAACTCAGTTTGTTGAATGACCTTTACCAGCAGAACAAAAATAACGAAGACTGTTGTTTACCTGTTTCCTAACCGCTCCCTCAGACTACAGCACAACTGCTGTTGATTTCATTAGATCTAGCCCATGCATAAGTGTGGCTTGGTGTAAGCAGAGGCTGTTTTAAAGACTAGACTGAGTAACTAAGAGTAACTTTGCTTTAAACTGGAAGGAACTCAACATGGACTAGCAATACGTTCAAGAGAGGCTGCTTTTAAATTAATCTGTTCAAAGGATGTAAATTGCAATTCACCTCCATATTCCACAATAAACAAGTACTGAAAGCCCTCAAATCTAACTGTACCAATTCCAAATTCACATCAGGAAATGCATTTGCCTGCACAACTGACATGTTGTAGCTAAAACCCTGTGTTAACAACCCACAGAAGCAAATGTCTAACAGCATGGGCACTCTACTGTGCGTGACCCTGAGACCAACAAGCAGCAGATAAAAGGAGCACAGAAGAAAAACTTGAGATAATTACAGCAAGCAACGAAACCTAGTAAGATTACGTTCCTCTTCATTTCACCTAAGAACTGTTTTTGTGAAAGATGAATGCAGCTAGAAGCCATTTTATATCAACTTATTTTAGGCATTTGAACTGGCACAAAGCAGAACATTCAGCATTCCCAGTGAAATACATTGTCAAATATTTCTTTAATGTTCCATTTAAATGCCTGCTTCAACTCTCTCAACATCATTCTGTTACCAAATGCTGAACCGGAAAATCAGTACCTATGAAAACTGAGCTTGAAGTACGCTGCTGAAAGATCAAATACAATTTTATAAGTAGCAGCAGCTCCATGAACAGTATTGATATCAGATGAAAATCTTTCACCAACTCAGTACAACCACAGAAAAAAGAAAAAAAAAAGAAAAAAAGACGGAATAAGCAGCCACACATCTGCTTTGTTATTTCCCTATGAGTGATGTCCCTATAGAGTTCTTTCAATTTGCCCATAGTACCTGTTATCTCCCCATGACATTTGTAGAAGAATGAAATAAAAGCTCAAGAGCCTGGGCACAATTTCTTCCAGCAAGATCTAGAGATCCTTTTTAAGTTGGTGAATGTCTGTTTTTTGTTGTTGCTGTTGTTTTTTTTCCTTCCTTCCACCTAGTTCATCATAAAGCTGGTTGCTTTCATATAAACACCTCTGTCCCTTCAGTGGATGTTTGTCTATGTTGCAGACAAGGTTCAAGGTTCATGCAGCCACAGCTGACCCCACTGTAAATTCTCTCAAAAACAGCAGATATATTCATTTTTTTGGGCAAGTTTTGTTACATCACCAAGCTTTATAGAAACAGAACAGGAACGTTAGTAGTACCTTACTTTGCTAAATTACGGTTGCTTACAAGTCTACACAAACCATAATCAGACCTTTCACTGTGGGGCACTGGTCTTCTCCAAAAAGAAAAACCCTCTAAATTTAGGCTGAAATCAGTTCAGCTAGTGTGCTCTTTTGTAAGGATATCTAACTATATTATTTTCTCAGTTAAAATAAAGCTGTACTTCCTCAAAAAAATAAAAATAAAAATAAAAATAAACAAAACACAAACCAGAAAAATACCCCCATACAAAAGCACTTGGAGTAAAGATCAAACAACCATTCTAAAGAACTACCAGAAGCTAGAGGATCATAATCTAAATATTAGCCATGGCCCCCATCAGAACCAAAAAGCGGTAGTACAAAAATGAATTAAAAAATAATATAAAAGATTAAGGCAATCTTACCATTAAAAAAAGTTTGCATAATAAAGGCATTTTAGAAGTACTGATTATCTTTATACCCACGGCATAAGTTACTAAATATGTAAAAACTCAGAAGGTATCATTTTGCTTTGTAGGTTTCAAGTATGTCACGCTTTACAACTGATTGCTCTGCTTTTTAGTCAATAAACCTGAAAAATGCTCATAATCAATAAATTTTACTGATCCACCTTATGTGAACAGATAGCCTACTAGAAAAAATGCATATAAGAACACCCACATTTTGATAGTAATGAAGCTATAGAAAGCATCCTGCTAGTAAATCAGCCAACTATCCTACCTCTGTATTACTGTTCTCATTTGTATCATGGGTGCACTTACTAAGAAAATTTCCAGACGCCCCAACTTTACCATGTTTTAGTACAAACCATACAGCACAGTTAGAGCAAACAAAGCAAGTTTCTTTTGGATAAAATTAAATCTGAAGATACACTGTTAGAACATCCTTATCACACTCCCATCACTAAAGGGCATTCAGTCCACTACACTAAATTAGGACTAGTCTGAAACAACATCTGCACTACAAATATTTCAGAATGATTCAAGTCCTCATTACGAATGGTTTCATACAAAAAGCCTTCTCTACTGAGGTGCACTGCTTGCTAAGACAGACAAAGCCAAGAATGTCCAGATTTTTATCTTGTGTAACTGGTAAAGTGCATCCAACTTCAGAAAAGATTTCCCACCCCATGCTTCTTGAAGATTAGTTCCTTGGCCAGTATCATTCACCCCTCTTTAGTGTGAATTTACTTTATATTTGGCTTTAACATTGTATGGGTCACAGTGTTTCCAGGATGAAGTGTTAGACCTACTCTTCTCTTCAGCCTTTCTCTCTCCTTCAGTGTCAGCGTGTCGGCCTTGGCGATCACAGGGACAATGTTGACTTTTCCATGAAGAGCCTTCATGAATTCTACATCTAATGGTTTCAGCCTGCCAACAAGTGGAAAAAAAAAACACACATGTAACATAAACTGCAGTGGAGTTTGTTTGCTTTGGATTTATAAAAATCAAGTAATATATTAAAAATTATTTATTTCAAACTATCTACATAAATAGTACGTCCAGAATAAATTAAACCAGAGCACTTGGTTATTAGGTTGGCTGAATTGCAATTAATATTATCACTATAAGATAAATTCCGTACTGTAAGCTCTTATAAACAATGTAATACTGGCTGCTTCAAAACCATATTAAATGCCAAAAAGGGGACAAAGCAGAGGAGAGTGTTAATCCCCAAAGACCATTTTAATTGCATTGGCTAACTGACAGTGTGGGAAGTCACTCAGTTAACATAAAAGTTAAGTTTCCATTTCAAGTAATGAACACTTATGAACATTAACACCCTAAAATACAAGAGCTTTTTCTTACCCATGCCCAAAGGGAGAGATGAAGTAAAAACAGCAGTGGACCCTGTTGTCTACAATATGTCGTCTGTTTAGACCACTCTCATCATGAAGGTATCTTTCAAACTGGTTGTCAATGTACTGGATAATTGTTTTGAAGCTGTGGTATGGAAGGGGAAAAAAAGAATCATCTTAAATCAGTTTTAAAATAACAAAAAATGAATTATGCAAAGATAAGAACAGACAGGAGAGCATGATTATGCTTTTAAGACCTTTGCTGTTGCAGAAGTTCAACTTTGTACTATTGTATATACTACAGAGTAAAAGTATTTTGATAGAACAAAAAGGTATTTTCATAGCAGCCACCAAATGCTTATTTATACCTAAAGCTACTTTCAGGTGTTACTTAGTCCACCTGGACAAAAAATGTCAAGTGTAAACTCAGAAAAAAGCACTCAGTGGTGAGCCAACGGACAGTAACAAAGGACTGTCTACTTTTTTTCTGGGAATAGGGGGTGAGTATTTGTTTTTAAACCAGCTGAAAACTGACATATCCTGGATATCCTCTTGCTTTACAACCCTGACCTAGAGCTAGGTTTCTACAGTTACTTATGAAAATTCTAACATTCTATTTGTGTTTAATTCAAATAGATTACATTTGAAAGTCATGCACCAAAGTATCACACGATCTAGGCTATTTTTATTACCTAATAGAACCCTTTTCTGTTGGCAAAGAAACATAATTCCTACTTAGTTCAAAGCAAATTAAAATATGCTCTGCAAAGAAGTAAAGGAACACAAAATTTGATCATATAGATTAATCAGATACAAAGAACAGCAACTAGAAACAGAAAAGAAAATATGATGCAGTACTACGAGGCTTGTTTTAAGATATTCCAGAGCATGTAGACACCTGCAAACAACATTAATACAAAAGGACACTTAATATAAAGTACTGCAGGGGAAGGAAAATGAACACACTGATGCAGATAAGATTAGGCAGATAACTGTGTGTCATGAGCATATCTTAAACTACTTGGGGGGGGGGAAGTGAGCAGAAAGTTTATATTGAAAAATAAGCTTAGTGTTGTTGAGAAATTGTGAATTTGAGTCAAGAAATTTAAGAAGGAAACAAACAAGAGAGCACAGAAATAATTATTAATCAGGAAAACAAACACACAATGTTGGCAATTACTGTGACAGGCAGAGAAGTCCAACCCTGGGGTATGCAGCACTACTGAATATAATGAAATAAACTACTAGGAATGATGGATATGATCCTGAAGGGAAATTGATTTTCCAAATCTGAGTAAGCTTTTGGATCTGGGAGGAATATATATATTTATTCTACTATGGATTTATACCCACACACGTCTGTATCTTTGCAAAATTTGCACCGTTTTAATTCATTGCCACAAAATAAGACAACACAGCAAAACATGGAATCGTTTTTTGACCTTTGTGCTACTTGAGCCTTTAAGAACTAGCATCTTAATATTTGTGTGTGTTGGAAAAGGACAACGTGTTTTATGTTCCTGTTGATCTTTAGATACACTCCTTTTAGCTGGTGAAAGGTAACAAGACTGAAGACATACAAATATTAGGACAGAAACCAAGTACAAACAATGGGAAAGCAACTATCACACATTTCTCTGGCAATGTAATCAGTTTACGTGCAGTTTTCTAGTTCTAACAGCCATAATTTTCCCTATAAATGTGGTGTCAGTGTCCTGTACCTCCTGGCTTCCGGGAAACACCTGGCTTATACCACTGTGCTATCATTACTTCAGAGATAGCACATCCTGTATTATAACAGCAAACAACGTAACCATTGCATTTAAGAAGCCCATTGGGGGAAAATGAACAATATTACCAAGCTGCCAAAGCCCACAAAATACAACTTAACATAAGCCAGTGAAAAGGAAAAAAGATAAATAAATAGTTAGCAGCAGCCAGAAAGCAGTATCAAAAATGACCTGGGATGCTGTAACAAAGACAAAACAAGGCATATCATCACCAGTATCTAATAAGTTGATCTGCAGATTTATTTTTTTTTTTTTGTCAGCCATCATTTTGATGGCAGATTTAATCCCAAATCTGTGCATGAAGCTTCTCCCTCCCCACCTTAAATCATTTCTCTCCAGTCTGATGAAACACATTACTTCAAGAGCATATTTCTCTTATGATCCCAGAGTACATGGAATACCCATTCTATGCTTCAATCCTCCCACCATTAAGAATTTTGCACTTCTCCAGACATTTTTTAAGCCTATTTTATGGATTTGGTATAACACATTCACTAGTAACTCATTCTCCAATCCAATACTGCTATGCTTCCTATCCAGGCCACCCATCCAATAATCTCCCAACCATTACCAGCATTTCTTCTGTGATGAAGAGCACATAAAAACTGACCTCCAGCTCCCACCCTTGAAAGTCAAACCCTGGTAGGAAACTTACTCAGAAGAAAGATATTTTGAAGCTGTGTTAGTTTATTGCTGCCTGCTACAGGCATTGTGCCAGTTTGATTTGCCAGTCCAAAAAATAACCTCAGGAAAATTCATCACCCTAACAAACGGGTAGTCTGCATAAATTGCAGCTTTCAAAAAATAAGGTTTTTGAAATTTGAACTAGGATCAGCACCACCTACTGGTTAACAACCGCAGCAAATGTTCCTAAACAAAAACACGAGTTCAGGAACACGAGCCTGCTGCTTCCTCTGAAAGAAGGTAGCTGCATAGGGTTAGTCCTGATCAAAGTTTGAAACAAGGAGTCTATGCAGCCAAGTTCCTCTGACATGCTGTAAAGAACAGACTTTGTCAAAATGACATGCACCACAGCCCAGGTGAAGTCTCTATACGTGACACAAGAATATGGGACTAGAGAGAGAAATCCAAAATTAACTGCATATTTCTCTTTTGCATTCCGTAAGTAATGCTTGTTCCCGTAATATATTTTGATGATTAAGAATTGTTACAGAAAATAAGCATAAAACACCAGGTTATTCTACTGGGTCTGAATCATCACAGAATGACTTCTACTTAGCAAGCCTCCAAAAAGAAAAACTCTGAACACGTACGTCTCCAAGAAACATCTTAGCAGAATAAACAAAGGGCATTAGAACACAATCAACAGGAAGAGCTCTATGTAACACAATGCACGGGCTGCTGAGCTCTTAGCTCCAGCGGAAGGAAGCTCTAGTCGACAGTGCACAAAAGAAGTAAGACCATATTACAGTCCAGAAAGATGTCTCACTGTTACTCGAAAAGTTCGATTATTTTTAACTTAATAACATTGGAAAAGTGGAAGAAAAATAAAGATCCCACACTATAGCTTCACTTTCAAACTGTGATTTATTTCACACTAATGCAAATACCATTAAATAATTTTATTTCCTTCATTTTTGCTGTGTTTCTACCGTATGCCATAGAAAGAAATGAAAAATCATGTCTGATAAACATGTTCTGCACTCTGCTCTGGTTACTGCCGTATCCTGTCAAAAAAAGGCTAAAAAAAACAAGCACCTACAATGCTAATAAAATGTTTCATAATCACCTATATGCCTCTTTTCCAGTCCTTAACTTAAATTGAAAAACTCTAATCATACCACTGTTAACTTTACACTCCTTTTCTATACATAGTAACACCGTTTGCCTTAGTATTCCAACCACCAAAATAAATGTCAACAAAAATAAAAGGCTATGCAAAATAATTATTATTAGAACTTCCTCAAAGACAAACACATGGCAATTCAAAGCTTAGCTTCTAGTTGCACTGGAATAATTCAGGCTTCCCAGTAAGTGCATTAATACATCTCATTTTATTTGAAAAAAGTGTTACTACAAAATCAGTTTTCTATTAAAAAGCGTATGATGATTTGGAACTTAGATTTGTGAACAAACTTATTAATTCTAACATATGTTACAAACTGCCTGGCTCCTTCATTGCTACTTTACCGTTTTCTCTCTTCATGATAATTATACTAAAGCAATTGTGTACATCATCCAATGCATCTGCCCACATTTAGTTCAGCCATTAAAGATCATCAGTAACATTTAGGCCAGAGAGAGCTAAGTAGTAACTGCATCATAAATAAAATTCAGTTCTACCTAAATTGCTAGAAATACAACACAAAAAAAAGAGGGAAAAGTACTTATCTTCCTTACACAGGAAGTAAAAGACAAAGAAAAAGTTTCTCTCCAGCAGAATTCTGTCCAACCAGAGAGGCTACGGAGACAAAGTTAACTGCAGCTCTAACAGAGAACCTTACTGGAAGAAAACCATAAATTTTGAAGGGAGAATCCTATATAGTCTAGGGAACATTAACAAAACCTTTTTTAAAAAGTGGGTACAAAACTAAAACAGGAAGTTTTACTAAGTACTACAGTTTTCCTAGATCTGTACTTGATGCCACAACAACAAAAAAGAGAAACTTGGTTTGAAAGCTCTCTCAAATTAAACGATTGTGTCACTTATTATATGAAGTTGAACATCCAGAGCGTCAGAGCGTTTAGTGTCTCTAAAGAGATACTCAGCTATGAATTCAAGGTAACACTGCATTAACATTAAGAACAATGAACCTGTTGCTTCCGTTCAGTACATCACAGTTCCCCAAGACCACCACCTTGAATCACTTAAGTACAGATGGACAGACAGAGTAGAGAAGTGTTTGTGTAAGATACAAACTACCGAGCAAAGCAGTATTTACACACATACCAGTCCTGGCTGTTAATGGCATCTCCATATCCTGGTGTGTCTACTACTGTTAAACGCAGTTTCACCCCTCGCTCCTCTATCTCTACTGTAGAAGCTTCGATTTGAACTGTTCTCTCTATTTTCTCTAAAATAAAGGAATATTTTAATTGTTATTATCTCTATCAATGCTGCAGAAACCCTTGCAGGAGAGAATAATAGAGGAGAAAATGCAATTCCTGTATTGTAACCTACACAACATAGAATATCATAAAGAAAAAGGTTAATCAAAATTTAACACCATTTCTTTGTTAAAAAAAAAAAAAAGTGAACACAAAAATCAATTTATTCATGATAAAATGCAAACTTAAATACTTAGAAGCATGCTAGCTTCTTTGTCAAAAGGCATGTGCACCTCTAATTGGGATTTTTAGACATTACAGGTGAAAAACAGAGGAAATAGGGATCAGAGTAAAACCATATTTAGGTATATGACACCTACACGTGTTCTTATTAAGAAAACACAACAAAACAAATTGATGAAGAAACAATAAAAATGAGTCTTTGAAAGGAAATTAAAATGAGAAAGTGACATATCAAAAGGCTACAAGTGGGAGAATTAAAACACATTAAGATAGTGTGAAGAAAGGGTCTCGTGGGTGAATACTATCAGAAGGAAGCAATGCTAGCTGGAAGAACATGAAATTTCATCGGATTAGATGTATGTGTTGGACAAACTGCAAAACCACATTTACCTGCTGCTCCAGGAATATAACGTTCTGGATAAAGATCAGTCAGGAACAGACTATTAATTAAAGTGGATTTTCCCAAACCAGACTCACCTGTAAACAAAATAATTCAGGTTATTAAGCATATACAGCTTTTACTCCAGGCTTTTTTAAGTACCTCCTCTTTCCCAAACCCACATCAGAGAGGAAAAATAATTTGTTCATCAAGATCCACCCTAGCTTTGAGATAAAAATATCAAAGGTTCAGCTAAGCAGTTTTTAAAACACAGGAAAAACAAGCCTTTAGTGTTTTTATAAATATTACATGAAAATGCTAAGCTTACTGCAATAGATTTCATAATAAAATCTGAAAAGTCATACAGCGCTTTAACTATATAGATCTAGAGATAGCTTACTTCATGGAAATAAAGGCTGTTTTTTGTTTGTTTGTTTAAACTTAAGAAATCAGGACCTGTAGCTTTTCTGTTGGAAGTTTCTGTGATATTTAAGGTTTTCCTAACCTAGAAATTGAAGATGAAACATTGTTAGGAAGGCAAGTAAATAAAGCAATACCAAATTAACAGTAGAGCTTTGCACCCTCATAGTTAGGCTAAATACATCCTATGAAATATGAAACAAAGAAAATTATAAGAAAATCACTCAAATTTCTCTTGAGAAGTTCCATTATTCTATAATTTCAGGTCATATAATTTTTGCCCTACATCAAAGTAATAAAGTTAAACCTGTAAATGTAATCACTTAATCTGAATTTCAAAAAGTTTCTTTATCTTTCCTAACCCAAGGAATCAGAGGAATCAGCATTTAGAACAATTGGCCGTGTTATTTTAGATTCTACTGACCTAACCTTAGAGGTGGAGAAATTGTCTGTAATTAACATCAGACTGCATTAAATAAAAAAAACTCCACTCATCTCAAATTACCTATTTATCTTACAGACATTGCTAAACGCTCTGTCACCAAGTAATCCAAAACAGTACAACAGAGCACGCAGAATAAGAAGGAAGCATTATGCATCTCATTTTCATTTTTCAATAACATGCAATTCCAAGGTAACTACCACTACAAAAAAAAGGTAGTATATTGTACTCCCTTAGCATTTCTATAACACTAAACAGATTCTGTGCAAGCACACAACTTAAATCAGCTTTGTGTCTAAAGGTGCTTTCATCAAAGACTCCTCCTACAGGTGCTCACTCATGGAAAAGGCAAATTAAAAGTTTATTTATGATATCAGAATGAGTCAGTATAGAACAGTGGAAAACACAAAAGCAGTATCACCATGTCAACGGAAAGGCATTCATGTCTTCAGTGTGGAAATGGGAGTCAAATAAAGACTAAGCAACTATCCCTAACATCTGATGATGAGTCAAGAACACAAGAATGTCCTGTTGGCTCAAAGTCATCCTCTTTAATCACTACAAATATTCCCTTTAACATTACTAAATAGAGATTTAACTAGATAGAGTACAGAGGTTTGAAACTTTAATTCTGTATGCCAACAAATTGCTACCTAGGAACACATACTTGTCTATGTGTGTTTTGTTTTTTTTTCCTCCTGGTTTAACAGTCAAAAAAAAAAAAATCTAAAGAAGTGACTTACCAACCACCATCAGTGTGAACTCAAAGCCCTTCTTCACAGATTTCCTGTGGACCTGGTTGGGCAGATTAGCAAATCCCACATAGCCTGCTCCATCAGAAAACTGACAAGACAAAGAGAAGTTGAATACAAATGAGACCCTCTTCCCCTCCAAAAAGTTGAAACAGAGTTCATGTGATTCTATACCATAAATTGCACAGGAGTAAAGCACACAGAAAAACAGAAATAAAATATTTTTTTGCCGTTGTAGCAAAGCAGACCGTAAAACAGATTCATTTACCAAGCAGTCTGACACAGTTAGAAATTTGATAAAGAACTTTGGGCCAGCCCTAAGCAGAAGTCTCCCCTTGGGTTAAAAAAAAATAAAAAAAAAAAAAAAAAAAAGTATATATAGGCAAAATATAAATACACACACACAAGAAAATTTGCAAGAGCATACTCCTATAATCTAGAACTGTAAACAAACAAAGGAACAAAAAAACCATGACACAAACATTTTAAGCCAGAGGGCAAAAAATGTCTGTTCAAATTTGTTATCTGCTGCTATCACCTATAATAAATAACGCATACACTAACGTAGAAAAACAAGAACACTGTAGTAACACAGAGATAACCAAGATACAATCACACATCCACCTTCTGCTTGTTAACCTGTTCACCTATCTTCATAACGCTTAACTTCTAACACAAAAGCAGGAAAAAGAAATGTGCCTGAAAAAACTTATCAAATAAGAGATCTGAGCCATAAAAATGGCAGTCTGTTTCACCATCTGTTATAAATTGACTTAATATCTAATACAAGCCTAAAAAAGAACCACAGCCACTTGATTTAAGGACATATGAGCTAGCTGTAACCAAATGTTTCTTCATAAATGAGCTTAGGAGGAAAACAATTCTTATGCAATGCCATACGTCCAATTGGGGTGGAGGGGAAGTCACTTAAAAGCCAATTAGTTTTTTCTAGCAATCCTTTTAAAACCCACTCAGACGAGCAAAAATACTAGAAATGAAGGATTGTAAAATGAAATTTCTTGAGGTAAAGGCATCATTTTAAATATGCAATCAAGCACTGAATGTATGGCAAATATCTAAAAGCATACTACTAGAATCACATATAAGCACAGTTTTCATTAAGTAGTTATTTTTACAAAATGGATCTGGAGCATTAAGGTATCATCTATTTATAATTTAACTCTTCAGTAAAACCACAAGTATTTTCAGAAGTCGAATAGATTCAAAACACAGAATTTTGGCTATGCAGTCATCTCTTTACCTTTACTTTTTCACCTGACTGAGACATGTTTCGTCACTCCAAGTTTCAGACACTGGAAAATAAAATTCAGAGTACATGTTAGGCGACTTGAAGATTACTTTAATTTTAAACTGATTAATTGCATATAATCACTGCATTTTATTTCAGTGGAATGAATTGTTATGCTGTGAAAGATATGCTGCAGAGTAAACCAAAATCAAAATGGCTGCTTCCGTGAAGCTACTCAGACAAAAGAAACTACTCAGGATTATCAAAATCAGAATACTTCATTTAAATACTTCCTTTAGGGGCAAAAAGTCCCCTCAAAAACTCAAAATATTAAAATTCAGTATCTTTAAAGATCTTTCATCCATCCTGTCTTTAAAGGAAAACCATCTACTGAAAGCTAATGCTGAATATGCATTCATCCTACGGATGTTTGGTTTGTAAGTTCACTGTGGTGAAGCTAATAAAACTTAATTCAAATATTCTGCTCCCAACCCTCTATGCAGAGGTTCTTCTTCCTTTTATTTTCACCCTTTCTACATATGAATTATATTTTTCCTTAAAGTTTGGTTTACAAATAGCTTACTGGAACTGTTGTCCAAAAAGTAACATTTGGAAATTGCAACCGCATATAAAAATTGTCCGGAGAACAGGACACCTACTGGCTTTCCAGGTGAAGGTTGTAACGTTACTTTCAGTCACTTCAAATTACTTTCTCTAACTTTTAACCGAACGCTGTAGAACCTTGGCATATCCACACAGGACACACCAATTCACGCCGCTCTGAAGGGCCACCAAAGCTATTTGTACTGTAGTTTCAGACATCAAGAAAAGCTGGGTTTTGGCAAGCCTTTATCTTTTCACTCGAGGCTGTTAGTTGTGCTATAGATTAGTTATCACGGCAATAGTGAGGCCCTTTTATTTAGAGTAGCCAGAGAACACTGACAGGAAATGAAGAAGTGGAAGGAGCACTTCACAGCTTGGTTTGTTGACAACACAGCTCTTGGCCTGCAAAGCAGGGAAGTGACCTATGCAGGCACCTGTGTGTTCAGACATAAATGCTTTCCTGTTGGGCAGCAGCAGTCACTGGAGCAGGATATGGTGCGGGCTCTGACAACGGCCGCTTGACAGTCAAACCCCCGTACAGAAATACCAGGCTCTGGACTAAAGGAAGAGTCAAAGTTAGCAAAATTGCTACTTGGAGTTTTAAAGAAAACTCGTCTTCAGCTCACACACATTTAATTCACCCTGAAGCAGGCATTTCAAATCTTGCCCGTGTGTAGACACCTGCAACCACGCAAGCAAGGACTTTTTTTTTCCTCCTCCAACTACTTTCTCCATATTCCCAGTTCATTTGCTTGCTAGCAAAAGCCTAAGACATCCACCACTGGGAAAAGAGGAGGTCTCGATCCTAATCACCTTCTGACTGCCTCTAATCAGGCGTTCCTCAAAACAGCCTCAAACACCCCGTAAGAATAACTTTGAAAAAAAAAAAGTTTATTTTTCTTTGGCCATGACGTAAGGCTCGTGCAGGCCTGCGGCCAACCTGTGATGCAGATCCCTGAAGGCTTCACAGCTTCACTGACAGATGCAACTCATCGCTTTGTCCAAGTTTTGTTTCCACATTTGGAACCCACTGTTCCCGCCTCTGTCCAAAAAATCAGCAGCGTAATTCAAAAGCCTCAGAAAAGCTCCCAAGGTGTCACCAAGCACTGACATGGGCAGACCTGGCCAGTTTGCTCACAGCAATGGAAGCAGAGGAGCCACCCAGAGCAGCTGCCAGAGGTAAAAGGAAGGAGGGGAGCAACTCAGATTTGGATATGTATGGCAAATCCTCTGACAACTCCAGTTTTAAGCTGACAGCAGTCACATCCCCTGAAGCATTAACCCAAGATACACGATTAGAAAGAAGAGTCAAAATTGACAACTGCATTTGAAACACCTGGCTTCAGAATTCATCTGTCATCTCCCCAAACACTAGATGTACAAGAAATTATTCCACAAACAACTTACAAAGCCTGTTTCCTGTGGGCTTTGTGCCTTGTGGTTGAACCACCCCCTATCTAGTACTACGTGAGCCCTGAACAAAGCTGCTCCATCCAATGCCAGCTTTGGCACTTGTAGCTGCTGCTTGCCCCTGGGCACGGCAACCTCCGGCTCCTCCCTTCCACCCCTTGCCAGCTGCCTGTTTTCCTTCCAGCTTAGAAGACTTAACTCCGTTTTCTAAACCTTTGAAAACTATGGCTGAAAGCCATCCGAGGCTCCCTCATCTCACTAATAAACTGCACCACTGTTACAAACGTGGCCTAATTACGTAGTAAGGGAAAGACCAGTGAGTTGATGGACTCAGTTTGCCTTTCTGAGAGCAATTATCAACATCATAAAGTAGCCTTCATGCAACTGGCACTTCTGGAAGTAGTCAAAACAGAGAAGTCAGGTAATAAATATACTTGAAAATTGAACCCACATGAACCTTTGCTTTTCCAAATGATCAGTTTTCCCACAAACTACCAACCGTAGGCCTAACGTAACAGCCTAAGCTATGAAATGAGCTATTGCCCTTACTTGCATAAATATTATTAATGGAATAAATAGTTAAAACATGAACTCAGTCACCTACAAGAATGATTTAATCTTAAAACTGCCCCAGGCACCCGTATTACCGAGGCTCTGCTGTTTCCCAGATCCCACCAGACAAGTTACATTCACCTCGCATCCCTCTGGCCAACAGCTGCCAACAGAATTTCTATTCCTCATGGTATCTACCTCATCTTTCATAAAGTACTCTGGAATCAATTAAAGTACAAAATGCAGAGGCATTTACAATCACATTTCATCAACTCCTAATTTTAAGATACTGCAATCTGATGAGCACACAGGACTTTTGGAAATTAAATTTACAGGTGTTTTTTAAAATAGCTATAAAATAACTTGAATCAAAAAAAAAAAAAATCTGTAAAACTAGGAATTACCAAGTTCCCTTCAAAGGTTTTCACATCCTCTTTTACATGGTTCTATTATTAAGGATAGCTTAAATTAAAGATGGTGTACTTATTAGTTTAAGGCAATTGAAGCAATTTTCAGTTCAGGTCCTATCCTACAAATGCAACGTGACACCTGTGTGTGCTGCTGCTTTATCAACAAAGGATTTAGAATGAATTTGTGTCATGTTATGAACCTCCAGAGTCTTCTGGGAGATCGTAATTAGTTGCACCGGACACTTTTCCTGATTAGTAATTTAGGTTAGAAGGTCTATTTCCTTGTGATTAATGCTTGCACTGAACATCAATCAACAGAACTAAAAGTGAAATGCTCTCCCTGTAGTCAGAGAATCAGCTTCAAAAAAGTCTTTTTTCTCATCTTCTTATTCTTTCCACCTTTCTAGGCATATTTTTTTCTACCCAAAGGGCTAGGATAGTTCAAGTTGAACAAAAATTCAACTGCCGTAGGTACCTATCATTCTTAAGAAAAAAAAAAAAAAAAAAGACCTGTTCCACAATGCTTAAATGAGTTCGGACGAATCCTCAATCCTTCAGCCTCAACACATTTTCTAATTCATAATACTGCCCTCATGAGGTTTCCTAGAATATTATTCAATCAAGCAACTTCCCTGAAAACCCATGAGCTGTATTTCTGCAGCCTTATTGTATCATTACAAATCCAAATCTTAGAATTAGCCATTAAATGTTGTATGTTACATCTTCTTGCAGCTTGAAATACCTGCAGCACTTAAAACACCACTTACAAGTTCTAACTTCTAAGGAATCACACTGCACAACGCATCAATGACCGCTGAGATCTGTCCACACACAGCTCAGTCAAGTATTAAAATAACATTGGAAGTTCAGTGTCTGACAACGCTCTGGATAGATAAATTGTGGTGGTTGATACTTCATCAATTCTCCGTAATAACTAAAAAATAATGATTAAGTGAATACAAGTCACAGTTGTTCCCCTTGTTTTTAGATTTTCAAAGGACTATCCCAACTGCTACAAGAAGAACAAAGCAACACATACAAAGTATTTCAAAAAGATAAGATAAATGTTATTAACAAATTCATCAGCAGTGAAACTTGTTTGTAAATACTTGTAGGTCCCATTTTAGCGGCTCTAGCAGGAAAAAAAAAAAAAAAAAAAAAAAGCCAAGCTGGAGTACAGGAATGTTCAACAAATTCAATGTTTAAACAACAGATATTGCAGTGACATTTCAGTTTGGAGATCAGTGAGTTCTTATCCTAAATACTGTGTTGTTCAACAGTAAGGGCAAGCAGATGGCCACTAAGTGCAGCTGCAGCTGCCTCCCCTACACGCACAGAGGCCCAGGCCATGCCTTCCTACCATCTTCTGCTAGGAAAAAATATTCCAGCGAGAGAGAAAGAAAGGGGAAGGAAAATGGGTCATTTCCTTTGTTCCTGTCAGGATGCAAGAAGTAAACTCTTAGGAACAGGCAGTCTGGGAGTTTCTTAACAGTAGGGAGCACAAAGAAAATGCTATGAAAACCGTACAAGGCGTGCTTCCATATAAGGCTATTTAACAACATTTGAAAGTAATCGCTCTGCAGTGACCCCAACCATCTCCACAACCAGAACAGCCTTTCTGATTCATCCAATGAGTCAACTTTCTTTTCATCCGAGATTATATAACTTCGATTCTCTTTTAAAAGGAAGTATAAAATAACCTAATACGGAACCACAGAAAGCAGTAAGGACTTCAGTGGGTTTCTGAGTGCTGAAAACAGCTTCAACACCACCAGCCTTCTGAAGCCACATTTTCAGACTTAAAGCAGACAGAGGAAAAGAGGAATATCTCAATAAAATATCACAGGCTGGTTTCTCTCTTATCACAAAAGCCCACAAAAGAAATGGCACAGCCAACTCCTGAGGCACATTTAAAATAAATAAAGGATCTCAAACTTCTCAAAGTGTCTTACATAGAAACAAAAGTTATGCAAAAGTTAAAAACTATCTCACTGTATTCTAAGCTGCAAACAAGGGTATTCAAATACAAAACAGTTGTTTTTTTTTTTTGTCACTTAAGTTACCAGTCTCGCATGAATTGCCCAATTCTATCAAACAACTGTGGGTCCAGCAGAACCCACCCGCTGTCATGCTTTGTTTGCAGCACATCCTCACCTCTGTGGCTGACCCGCCCCCCATCAGAAGCTGGAATAAGAAGTGCTCGCTCCCTCTCTGCCAGCAACCCCAGCCAATGCCATTTTCCTCATCCGAAACAGTTGCTACCCACTGAATCAATCCTCTTTTACACAGCGACAATTTAATTACATTCCGCTTTACCCTTACTCAGGAAAATGACTGTATCACTTCCACCAACCACGGAGTTCACAATGTAACAGCAGATGGAAAAATAACCAAAAACCCAACTACAGCACTTGCAGGTAGACGAACTTCAGTGTCTGCCACTGCTTTGCCTGTCAATTCAGATTCAGTGTTCAGAAGTTCTACAGACTTTTATTTATGATAACTTTTGAACCAATGGCACACAACAGTGTTATCTTTGTTGTTAGGAACGCAGCACTGTTCATCACAACTGGTAACATTTATGTGTCTTTAAAGGCCCTCTTGGTGTTAAAACAAGCACTGTAGCACGTTTCCCACTGCCAATGCAGCCTGGTGCACTGCTGTGACCCCACAGCACGCACAGCCCCAGCACGCCGAGGCAAGGATTAAGCAAATAGGAGGAAGGCGCGATGCAACAGCTCTGGCCTTACAAAACACAACACATGAACCCAGAGCTGCAATCCTAAAAAAATTATTTAGGGGTGCGCTTCAACGTTAACACATTACTGTAGACAACTCACTTTCTTATTGCTATTTCAGTTAATTCGGCCCCTTGAGAAGCCCCCAGTGCAGCGCTGTGCTCCCGTTACCCACTGCTGGCCCAGCCCTGGGGGTCGCTCCCCAGCCCCCTCCTCAGGCCGCCCCCACCCTGTGGCCGGGGCAGGCCCGGGGCCCCCCCTGGGCGGGCCGCCTCTGCCCGGGCCGTGAGCGGCGGGGCCCCGGGGCCGGCCTGGGGCCTCCCCCCCGCCCCCCCGGCGGCTGCGGGCCGGGCCCGGCCCCTCCCGGCCCCTCCCGGCCCCTCCCGGCCCCCGCCGCTCACCTCCGCCGCCGCCGGGCTGCCAGGCCGCGAGCCACCACCTCCACCCGCGCGGTCCTCCAGCATCCCACGGGCCCCCGCGGCGGAGCGCCCGCCTACCTCCCGCGCCGCTCTATGGTCCGCGCCGCTCTATGGTCCGCGCTCCTCCCGGGGCGGCAGCGAGGCGCGGCTGAGGGACGAGCGAGAGGCGGGCTAGAGGCGGGCTAGAGCGCCTCTCCGCCCGCCCGGCCGCGGTCCTCCAGGGCGTTTCACCTGACGGTGAAACGGGCTTACATGGCTCACGCATTCAGTACAACGCTGGCAAAGTTAAAACATAGCATAAGTTTGGGAAAGGCTCATTCCCACCTAGTAGCTGCAAGGACTGGATTGAGGAAAATACTTTGCAATCCATCCAAACATTTTGCAGAGTTTGTGTGTGTGATCTACCAGCAAATCTTTGGCCTTGCAATTTTGAATACCAAGAAGCACAGCTCTGTTCTGTTTGCATTTCCATCCGTTAAGCAAACAGGGTTGCAGTTCACAACAGGAAAATGTGGAAGTGAGACAAATGCTACAGAAGGCAGACTGGCATTATGTGCTAATTCACATTGTGCTCGTACTCACAGCAAGCTGGCTCCACAGTCAGTCAGATTGTACAGTAGGTCTGTTTATGCAGCGCTGGGCGACACGGGGGGTGGTCCCACCAAAGTCGTGCGCCCCTAACATGGCAACTTGCTTTGGTTATATGCAGTAAAGACTTATATATGCATGAGGTTTCCCAGTATGCCTGTATATATACCTGTCCCCGCTTAGTATTAAAATTAGTTCCAAGAAGTCATTTCCATAAACTCCTCCCCTCTGCGCTTGCGTGGTGCCTTCTGGTGGTGGGCGCTGAGGGTCGTGAGGATGAAGTAAGATGTCTTCATCGGGGTTGAACTTTTCACATTGTCTCCTTGCACATGCTCTCTGAGCCCCTCGTCACAATTTGGGCCATAAGGTTGCTTTGGTCCGGTTCTCTGAATCTGAGGGGCCCCTGTTACCTCGAGGCCTTGCATGTTTGACGTCCTTTTTTAAGAACAGTCCTTATCTCTGAGCCCTTGGTCACAGTCCGAACCATATGGTTGGTTCAATCTGGTTCTTGGAGTCCCAGGGGCTCCTGTTATCTGGAGGCCTAAGCGCAGCACAGGCACATCACAAATGTAGCACATATTAAGCAATGAGTGTTGCATACATATTCATTCCTAATCAATCGCTCTCTAATTGCTAATCCCCTGTTTCAGTCCCCCCTTTTCTGGAAAATCTAGTAAATTCTTTTAGTTTATACAAAAATACTTCTTCCCTATCTCTATGATATGTACCCCTCAATGCCATGCCATGTACTTTTATCAAGGAAGCTAATATAGCCATTCATTGTAACAATTTCCAATTCCAAACAAGTATTACAAAAGATAATATTAAACTTGTACCAACTAATATCAGTAAAACAATAATTGGGTGACACAATGTTTTCAAAATCCCAGTTGCAGTTGGCAACTATCCAAAGACTGTGTCCCACCAGTTGTGATTTTTGTCTTGTTTTACTCTTTGCAAAACTCTGCTTATTTCCTTTGTATCATGATGGACAGTGATTGGAGTCTTCTCGCCATTTTCCTGAATGCTTTTTAAAATTTTGATCAGGTTTTGGTGTTTAACTAGTTGCTCCACTAACGTGAGGTTCATCCCAATAGGTATAAGTAATAACTTGTGATACATTGTGTTGTTAGACTTGATCAACTGGTGGGATACCACTGGTGCCAAATAGAGAAAATCACACCCGACGGTTCTAACAAAGTTACAAATACAGAAGTTAGAATAATTTTTGCTAGGGAGAGTTATGTTCTCCTTATCTACTTCTACAAAAGCACAAGCAGTTCTTAAACACGCACAGCCTTGACCAATATGTACATGCACAGTCTTTTGATGAGTATTTGGATGAATTTCAAAGTGGCAAACACCTTGCTCTGTGTCAAGACATACATCCTGAGCATCAGTTGTGTTGCTTTCACAAATAAATCCTTGTTGTTCCCAGGTAACACATCATTCTAGATTTACAGACTGCCATTTCCCATTCTCCATCCATGCCCATGTTCTATGCTCCGAAGGATAGAGCACTGTCTCCTCATGGTTTAATCCTAGTGCAATGATGGGGTGGATAACATAAACTGGTATTACGTATAGTAAGCACAAAGGCAGTAGCCATGTTAACAATGGGATCACAGGTCCATTGTTAACCAGAGTCCACCAAGACTGGAACTTCTTCTCAAAATCATTGGCATTGTCCCAAACAGTCTTTGGGACTTCAGCCGGAAAAATGCCTTCACTTCCTTCCCTAATGATCAAGGCAGCCGTTGCCTGCATCCATAACCGTGCTTGTACACAACTAAGAGTTAAAGATACATTATCTTGCACCATACTAAGTGCATCTATTATTAGTTTGTGGTCTTGGTCTTCAGCCTTTTCCCATCTCGGTAACACCTTTGAAACTTGCCATTGGCTAGTTCCCAATGCCAATAAGGATGATTTTAGGGGCTGTTTTAGTTTTGTCCCACTGTTGTAGGAAGTACAGCCAAAACCAACTAATTACTAGTCTGTGTCAATATAAAATTATACCAGCAATCTGATTTACCTGGGCAGATACAACCTTCTTGCCACTTTTGGAAATCAGTTTTACTAAAATCCCCATAACTTTCTTGTCGGTCGTTCCATTAATCATTCAGCACCCTATTTTAATTTTGTCCCCTACAGTTCTTTGGTGTGTCCACTCTTCCCCAAATTTTTGCCTTTTTAATAATGTATATAAATGGTCACCATTTGTTCACCAAATACCCATAACTGCTAACTTTCCATTAATGCTCTTATCCTCTGTTGTTACGGCTTCGGACCAAGGCCACTCACCTTTCTCTATTATCATAGAGGCACCTTCTTGAATCACAATTACAACTTATAAGCCATAGAAATAAAACAATTCTGTTAACTAAATTCCTGCTAACTATATTACTCAATACTCCTGACTGTGATGTCCTCATTTTGCTCGACTGAGCTTTAGTTTCAGTTCACCATCACCTGGCGTTACTTTCCAGGGGGCTTCTGGAGCTTTCTTCACTTGACAATGGTGAATCCAGGCACTCTGTTCCTTCATCTTAATTGCAGTGAAGGTTGTAAGGAGCACCTGGTATAGTCCTTCCCACTGTGGTTTCAAAGTTTTCTCTACAAGAGACTTAGTTACCTCTCAGGCTTTGGCAGCCCTAGTGGGGAAAGCCTCTGGACATCCTGAAAAGGTATCTGTTAACACCAGTAAATATCAACAACCCCCTTTTCTTGGAAGTACAAAAAAGTCAATTTGTCACTGTTGCCCGGGCCTATGGCCTTTTCCAATTTGACACAGTTTTGGTCTGGGGGCATTTTTGGGGTTAGTCTGGAGACAAAGATCACATTGTTAAGTTATTTGAGTGATGGTGACATATAAGTTCCTGGCAATATTTTTTCCAATTAGATAGTTATACAAAGCATCTACTCCCCAATGTGTTTTCCCGTGTTCTGTCTTTACCAGTGACCACAATAAATTGGAGGGGATGACTAGCTTCCCTTCCCTTCTTTGCTAATAGCCCATCCCTCTTGGTTATATTTTCCCTTCTGACTTTCGATTAATTTTCTATCCTTTTTGTTCCGTTTCCTAAGACAACGTGTAATGTTATTACACAAAGTACTGTTGTGCACTACAAGTTAGAAGATGGCATTTCAGCCTTCTTTAGAAATCAAAGTCTTCTCTTAGATTATTTCATGGATACCACTATAGGTGTTTTGTACTATCACCAATGGAACAATGGTGGCAATTTTTATTCTTTCACTAAATGTGACCACTGTGATGCCTAAAGTATTTCACACACATAAATAGGCACTACAAATAAATATTTACCACCTGAATAAACCAGAAGAGATTAGTGTGGACAATGCCAGATTACAGACTGGCACGAACACAAAGTCTAGCGGAAATTAGTGCTTTCCCATGATTGTCACTCCTTTGATTTTGCAGGATTTACTGCAATGGGTGAGAAATTCTCAAGCCATTTAAAATGCCTCGATACCAAGGCATATAAATCATTTCCCCAAGTCATGGGTGAATCTGATGCTGACCAACTGTTGTACAAAGTGTTCATCTAAGTCGCAATCCTCCCAAAACCATCCAGTTGTGCCAGCGTGTAACGTGAGGGGCACTCTGGGTGAGAGCAAAGATCAGCTGTAGTCAGTGCCCTACCTCTGCAGTGCCCAGTAGCAGATGCTTCGGAAAAGATAAAAGTAGCCCTGGGGCTGTGTATCCTCCCAGCTTCCGGCAATCTGGAGCTCAGCGACTTCCTGAGCCAAGAGCTTTATCTTGATGGTTTTCTCTTCCATGAATTTTTCTTGCTGCTTTTTGAACCCATCTCAACTTTTGGCATTAAGAGCATCCTGTGACAATGAGTTCTACAGTTTAATTACGCAGTTTGTGAAAATGTATTTTTGTCACTTTTGAAACCTGTTATGAGACTTGTTATGAAACTGCAGCACGCAGGACCCCCGAGCAGCAGAACTGGAACTATTTGGTGCAAGTAATCAAGAAATGCTGCATGGGAGAAATCTACATATAATGCATGACCACAGAACACGTTCTGCACATTTGTTATTTCTCACACTGGTATTAGCAGAGGTGTAAATACAAGAAATTCTTGTATTAAACAACATTGTTCCTCCCAAATTGCTAGTTAGTCTAGAAATGCTAATGCAGTCAATGGCAGTCTGACTGTGAATCAATCACTCGTTCCCATAATTATTATTTCTGAATGAATTTTGTTTTATTCTTCCCTTGGAATCTCAAATGCCTTTTGTAAATGTTCCTGCTATATCTAGGTTTATATTATCAAAAGCACAGAGTCCTTCCTTGAATTCAAATCTCAACTTTGTGTGGAGTCACGTCTTAGCAAGTTAAAAATTCCTCATACCTCCAGGAAAAAAAAAAAAAAAAAAAAAAAAACATATTTTGTTCTGCTTTTTAACGTAGAAAATGGTATGATACTGATTATAATAAAGCAAATGCCACCATATAGCTGAAGATTGGATTGCGCTTTAATAGATAAAACAGCCCCATGTTCCTTGTTATGATTTCTGTTAAATCAAAACAAATTAGAAGATATGCTGCTTAGATGTAATAAAATGGTTTCTTTTCAGTTATAAGATCCCTTTTAGCTTTATTTCCTTTCGATTGTGTCTGCTCCTCACAAAGCTGAATAGTTGGGATTTAAGCCTAAAATTACGTGTACTGCTGCACTGGCTGTGCCGTTGTTATGTGTTTTGTTATAAGGGCAATTCATGCAGATAGTGACTGACTACCATAGGACACCAACCATACTGAATTCTCTCAGTCTCCCCTGGAGATAAAATTACTCAAGTCCTGATTTAACTACTTATTCTTAAGCATATTTATAAATCCTTCTCATTTCCATGAGATTTAAGGTTGTGTTTAAGACTCAGAACGTCTGTGTATACTTTGCTAAATTAGAGTCCATGGTTCCAGGACCACTAGGAACAAATACATAACAGTTGCATACTGTGAGTGACATCCTCTTTCAAGGCATTAGCAGGAAAAAAAGAAGAAAAAAAAAAAAAAGGTACTTTGAAAATAGCTATACTGGATGTCAGATACTCTAACTTAGATATTTCTTGGGCTAATTTAAAGTCCTTGGGCATGGTTTCACATACTTGTGACAGGGAATTTCCAATTTTCTGTTAGTGTTTGGTAAATCCATGATTTGATCAAAATCCTATTTTAAGTGGTGATTTATCTATTGAATAACTAATGGGGTACACTATTCTCACATCTCAACCTTTTCTGTTTTCACCTGTGATTTTGCAGACATGCTGCACTGGGAATTGGAAGTCTCAGGTCTCCTGAAAGCTGTTGGCACTTCTGAGCCCCTTTAAAGTGTGCAGCGCAGAGCTGGAGCACTGGCTGTATGCAAATATTAAGCCAGTATCTGGGGATGTACCAGGAATTATTGATGGAAGCTAATTTGCAAGTTATTTAATAATCTAGATAAATGTGCAGCAAATAAATATTTTCCCTTACTACAAAAGAGAGAAATACATTTTTAGTATTGTGCTACAGGAAATGAAGATTGTGCATGAATTATACCAGTCTCAGAGGAATAGAATTGTTACCGTTGTGTTTATAAGCACACACAAGCCTATGTCTTCAAGATGCTAATTATGGCAACAAAGAAACAATATTTTACTTAAAAATGTTCTCTGGAATAAGAGACATTTCACATCCTTTCACCAGTAACAGCCATCCTTTAAAGTGCTTCCCAAACATCTGAAGAACTGGCGGAATTTATTTGCTGATGGCTTCATTTCCTTATCTATTTTTTCTGTATCACAGAGATGTTTCCTGCTCATACTGGTAAGAATGAAACCCTAGTGCAAAATGAAAGTTATTCCTGAGGTAACATTTCTAAGTAAAAATGAACATTTTCTCCTTTGCTCTTCCAATTTTTTTATATTACTGGAAGCCAACTTCACATTTAAGGGAATCGGGACTGACGAAACAGATACAGGCTTTCTTAATGGCAAGGTTTGTCTCACACGTATCTCGTTGAGAACAGGGACAGCGCCGCTCAGAGTTAATCACTCTTATAATAAGAGTCCCAAACCTCTGACATGTTCTCCGGAACTCTAATTTCCTGGGACACTGGAGAAATGTATCATGTTTCCCATCACTAGCCTTGAAGATTTTTCAGTTAACTCTATGGTCATGTTTTTACTAATTACTTTCAACATCTGCAATGTATATTTAAAACAATGGCATTTGTCCTTGCTGACGCTGTTCTTTACAAAATGACATCTGATGTGATTTCCCAACAATTACATGGGAAAGAGATCTACCAGAGTCCTGGTACACCACAATCCGTGGAAGGAGGCTAACTTTGGAAGAGGACAAAATTAAACTACAGTTCTCCCGATAGGAAACACAACATAGAATAGACTCTTGGGCATGAAACAATGTATATTTCCTATAGCTTTTTCCCCCTGCGTGTCCAAGCTTTAATACATTCCCAAGAGCTGTCCATAGCATACATGAGAAGTATTTGAACCGGCACGACCTAGGCATACATGCAGGCTATTTAGATATTGATCTACAGAAGGGACAGGTACTGATCTATGAAAGATCTTTGGGAAAGGGGCCTTCACCATTCATTGTATTAACTGCCCTGAAACATCTTTAACGTGCAGTTACAGCTGTCCAATTGCACCACAGTGTCCTCTGGAAAGTCCAGTTCAGAAAATAAATTGCCGAACAGCTAGGTGCACCCCAAGTCTCCAGGGCAGCACAGCTGGTGCTGACAGGGTGTCTGGGAAATGCTTCAATCAGGGATCTGCTTTAGTTAGACGCAGAGATATGGAGATAGCTCAGACCAAGGGGAAGTTTCAAACACTGATCTAGAGGTTTGTATGTAGAGGAATTAGAGTAGGGAGGTGTGGAACTCAGTCCTAATGATGGTTTTGCACAATTAATTTCCACATTTTGTCAGGAAAGGGCTCATAATACTGTCTCAATGTGATGTGATGTGCAGCCCAGCCAGAATCCCCTTCTCCTGGCTCCCTGGCAGTGCCAGTGGGCAGTACACAAGAAAAAGTCCAGGCAGGGAGTGCCTGTAAAGTGCACGGACTGATACAAGGTCAGGACAGCTTTGTTTAAAAAGGGAAGTGCAGCAGCAAATACATGAAAGCTCGAAGCAGATCTGTAACCTCTTTCACCTTTTTTTTCCAACTGTATCTGTTTCTTCCCTTTCTTCCACGCAAGTTTTGTCCCATCATCACTGAGGAGGAAGAATAGCTTGGGCATTCATTTCTCAATCCTGAAGGGTAGCAGCAACACTTGTGCTAACAAAAGGTATTGGGCAACCACTTCGACTTGTTCCCAAAATAAACGATCTTGAGATAAATCTTATGGTAGAATTACGTACTTTCATTTTGTAATAACCTGCTCATTTGACAAGGATTCATCCTTACATGTCACTCTCCTGATGTGTCACACTGGTCTGAAGACGTGTTGGCACTGCTGATGTACAGGAGCTTCATGGAGGCTCACTTTTCTGTGAAATGTAGTATGTGAACTCAAGCTCCAACTGAATCTCTTCTTTTGGGAAAAACAGTTGCATTTGAAAGGATAATTCGGTAAGGAATGATCTTGATGGAGAAAACTGAAGCTTTCTAAGTAAAGAACAGCTAGACTAACGCTTCTGTATTTGTAAATTTCTTTGCCTTTATTTCAGCATCCATTAGGAGACAAAACATGGCACAAAATTTATCTGTAATAGGATTCCTGATTCTTCACTTTTGCTTCTGTCTGATCCAAAAGCTATTGGTAAGCTCCCTTGAGATCACTGGGCTTTGAATTTATCTTTTGACTCATGATCTGTCTTATTCACACAAACAATACCATGTTTGTGCATAAGCTTGATACCAAATGGCACTTTCCTATCTTCCAGATGCTTAACATTTTCGGGGTGAGAAGGAGCAGAAGCACTTATGTCTGAGACACTCTACAAGTTATAAACCAAGCATGCTCAGCAGACTATCTTTCAGGTCCCAAAAGGCAAATCTATCTAAACATTGCTGGTGGGATGCTTTGGGGTTTAGCAAAGCCCTGGTCAGACTGGAGGGCTGGGCACAGCAGTTCTGTGCCATGGTGCAGGGCTCGTATACCAGGACAAGCAATGCTGCTAAGAGCCTGGACCCCCCCCCCCTTAGCAGCCCTTCCAGTGAATGTGCCTGGTATTTGTCCTGATTATGTCAGGAAAAGCGTGAAAACACAATCACTTCTAATCCCAAAGCCCCTCTAGCTATAGTATGGTTTCTGTGCAATTGTTCTCAGCTTGAATACCACTTCCGCCCATTTTCACAAGTCTCCAAGTCCTCTATATATCCTCCCCCAGGATGATTTAATAAATGCATAGCTGGAGCAGTAATAGACATAATGACATAAATGGTCATTTGTTAATGACTTACTTTGTTTCAAGAACATCACGCCTTTGAATTGAAAGGAATACAGACTTTAACAGCAAGGATTTCAGTTATAAGTGGTGAGTGATTTAATTAATATCTCACACAAAGCACCATGCTGATTCGCATTCACTTTTAAGAAGTTCGAACCTCTTAATTTTTGGAAGTTGAAATTATTTCCCAGTGTTGTGAACACCATCAGAAGCCACAATGTGCTTGCGAAGGCTGGCGGGGTCCTCAGCCCCCCCAGAAGCTGTGTCAGTCGAGTTACCTGTAAGTAACCAGGCCGGAGAGCTATGGCAGTCCATGCGCTCACGCTCACCGTCAGGATCAGGGAACAGAGTAATTAAAGATGGATGTTATTGCCAGTGGCCAGGATAACAGACAGTATTTGGGTAAGGAGAAGTAACAAACACAAGAAGCTGAAACACCAAGAATGGCAATTCCTCTTTAAGCATAAAAGTTGGTTTCCTCTGTGATTATTAAGCATGCATTTCCCCAGGGTAATAATTGTCCTGGATTAAGTGATTTGAAGGAATCAGTTGCTCGGTAACAGGTAGCAAGGGAAGGTGGGGTGAGGGCTGCCGAGGTAAAACAAGCCACGTGCTGGTTTCCCTTCTCAGCGTGAAGCCCTGGGCAGCCGCACAGGCCCCACGAATGCCTCCCGCCTGGCGCAGGAGCACACACAGGCCGTTTATCGGAGGAAACTCAGAGTTCCGTGCTCTTGGGCAAGTGGCAAGGGTGGGGCTTTCCTGTGCTTACGGGCTAAGATAACTGGCATTTCTTCACCCCGTTTTTAATTGTTCTTCTGTGGTGTTTTCTATATAATCATTATTATCATCATAAATACAGATGTTATTCAGTTTCAGCCTGCGTTCTGGGTTTCTTCCTGTTCACCTCTGAGATATCTCTGTCTCCGTGGCTGGTTCTGGTACACATTCTCCTCTCCCTGACACCAGGGACTTTTCTGACTTATGTAAGCAGCCGCAGTTCGACAGATGCACAGCCCCAGTCACACATTCCTCCTGGACTTGCACATTGGAATGTACAGTTTTAAATAATTGAAGTAAACTGTATGTATTTCATATACAACTGGAAGAGGAGATAACTCCTCTTAACTCCTTATACCAGGCAGCCTCTGTTCGGAAGATATTTTCCATGCTAGAAATGTTTACAGCTCCTCAGGCAGAGATAATCAATGAGAGGCTGCAGTTGTCACATGTTATCATGTCCACACTATGATGGTCCACAAGCTGCTGATGTTCTTTGGTTTGATTTTTTTGGGGTGTCTTTGGGATAAATTCTGTCTTCTTGTTGGAATTACAAGAAGCAAAGGGCCACGTCCCATGTGCTGTGACCTCATTGGCACCTTCCTGTTACCAGCACTTGGGTCCTCTGCAGGAGTCACCAGTGCTGCTGTCAGGACGCAAGCAGGGCATTGCTCAGTGTTAACTCATAGTCATGTCCTTGGCTGTTAATGCATGTCGATGCATCCCTTTAACCTTTGTTCTATCATGTCTTGTGCTTCTGCTTCACACATGGGCTTTTCCATTCATACCTTACTCATACCAGTCTTATTATTTCCATCACAGAGCTCTGCATGCTGTAATACATGCTGTAAATCACTGCCCAGCAGAGAAAAATGCTTACATAGGGGCAGGAATGCATTATTTTCCTCTCTGCAATCTGCTCTGTACCAGAAGGATACTTTGGACTAAATAAAACCAAATCTTTCCAAACCAATTCAAAAGTAATTGTGAACATAACTCTCATTTTTGTCTAAAACATTTTAACTTAATTAAGACAAACCCAAACAATCCCAGTTTAAATCAGAACAAGCCTTTCTCAGGGCACCCAGCAGAAAGCCACCCGAGTGCAGCTCCTTGCCAGTGCAGTGAGGCAGCTGGTGGGATCTGTCTCTACTGCCTCTGTAACAGCAGCATTTACAGCACGACCACTTGCTGCATCTGCGAGCCTGCAGGTTTGCACTGCTTGGCAGCCGGGCTATTGGCCTGAACCAAGGGTTTGAACCAAGGCTGGTTTGCAGGAACAATCCAGGATGCCAGCGGGCCATGAAGAGGCTGTATCAATCACAACCTGTGTGGCCTGATGACGAAACCACTTGCAAAACCACTCTTTTTGACATGGGCACTTAGCTTGTTGAGACACTGTGAAGATTTGAAATGTACTTGAACAATTAAAACAGCAAAGTGAAGCTCAAAATCCTTCTGGCAACATATCTTAATGGGGTGCCTTGCTCTGTGCTCTACTATCAAACCAAGCAGAGTTTCCTGGCTGGCACAACCTTCTTGCTGAAAGCATTAAAGCACTGCTTGGTACCGACAGATGACGTGCAGAGCCCATTGTATAAAATTCTGTCACTCCTGGGTGGTTCCTAAGGCCTTTGGTGGTGCTTGCTTGCACTTTTGCCTGTCACAGTCCCCAGGAGATGTGCTGACACGTGCTGGTCGGTCAATCTGCTGAAACATTATTAATTAGGCTCTGATAATTGGATCGTCCATACTGCTGTACGCCTGCATTGGCAGGTCCTCTCCGCGGGTTTAGCTCTGGGCTTTACTAGCAAATAGGCAATAGAAGAATAAACGCACTCAAAGGAGGAAACCTGAGGGGGCAAAATCCGTGCGATTTCTCCATCCCCACACTTTCCCAGAAGCGCAAAAACTTCCTCGCGAGCTCCTCGGGGCTCGGGCGGGCAGCAGGGTGCCGGGAGCCGAGGGAGCCTTCCCCAGCTCAGGCGGGAGCCCCCCGGCAGCCGGCAGCAGCGGGGGAGCAGCGGGGGAGCAGCGGGGGAGCTCCGCGCCCCCGGCCCCGGCCCCGCTCGGCTCCCCCCGGGGCGGGCGGTGCTGCGGCGGCCGGGGCTGCTTCGAGCCCCCCCGCGGAAAAAGGGCCGGGCCGGGGGAGGGCCGGAGGGCGGTGGGAGGGCGCCCCGCGGCTCCTCAAATAGCGCTGCCCGGGGCCGGCGGCGCTCAGAGCCGGCTCGGCAGCTGCCCGGGGGCGAGAGGTGCGCGGCAGCCAGCGCCGTCCCTTCTGCGGAGGCTGGGGCAGAGCAGCGGCGGCAGCATGACTTCGGCCGCGCTGGAGATTTTGGGGCTGGGGCTGGGCATCCTGGGCTGGGTGGGGGTGATCCTGGCCTGCGGGCTGCCCATGTGGCAGGTGTCAGCCTTCATCGACGTGAACATCGTGGTGGCGCAGACCATCTGGGAAGGGCTGTGGATGAACTGCGTGGTGCAGAGCACGGGGCAGATGCAGTGCAAGGTGTACGACTCCATCCTGGCGCTGAAGCCCGAGGTGCAGGCGGGCCGGGCGCTCACGGTCATCGTGGCGCTGCTGGGGCTGGTGGCGCTCATGGTGACCGTGGTGGGCGCCCAGTGCACCAACTGCATCCGGCCCGGCAAGATGAAATCCCGCATCGTGATCGCCGGCGGGGCCATCTACATCCTCTGCGGGATCCTGGTCCTCGTCCCGCTCTGCTGGTTCGCCAACATCGTCATCAGCGACTTCTACGACCCCTCTGTGCCGCCGTCCCAGAAGCGGGAGATGGGGGCCGCGCTCTACATCGGCTGGGCGGCCACGGCCCTGCTGCTCTTTGGAGGCTGCCTCATCTGCTGCTGCTCCTGCTCGCAGCGCGACGAGACCTCCTTCCCCGTCAAGTACTCGGCACCGCGGCGGCCCACCTCCAACGGAGAGTACGACAAGAAGAACTACGTCTGAGCAGGGCTGCTCGGCTCCCCCGGCCCTGCAGGGCCGCAGATGGACGGCTCTGAGCCGGCGCTGCCGGGCTCTGTTGCCCAGGGGCACAGGCAGGGACCAGTCCCGGGCTGCTCGCCCGCTGCGCCGGGAGCATCTGCGGCCAGCTCGGCCGCCGGGCGCTGCAGCGCTCCCCTGCCTAGAGGCTGTCTTAACGGGGCACCCCAGCAAGCGGCGGCCCTAGGCAGGGCAGCGCCCCTCTGCCTGCCAGCCCAGCCTCCCGTCGGGCCCTTGGAGCACCACTCTGGGCCCTGCTACCACTTGCCTGCCATGCCGGCACTGGCACCCACCTCCCCGGGGTGGCAGCGGGCACCAAGGAGCCCGGGAGAGCCGTGGCCAAGTCCTCCAGGGCCGAGCCTGGCTGCTGTCGCTGCCTCCATCTGCCTGACGGCCCCCGCTGCAGCTCTGGCCCCGGCCGGTGTTACCGTGGGAGGCTTTGGGAGCACTTCGGCGCCTGCTCCTGCTGCTGGTGCCTCTCAGGGCACTGCCTGGCTGCTGGGACAGGCCATCGGCTGCGCACTGGCATGGAGGAGAAGCTTCCCTGCTTCATTTTCTCTCCTGAAAACCTGCGTCTGACTGAGTTCTGCCGTGGCTTTAACTGGTTAAGGTTTTTTTCTTTTGTTCTTCTTCAGTTTGGGCAACTAAACTAGAGTTCCTGTCTAAAGCATGACATTAGCCTTGGTCCTTAATCCCGCAGCAAGTAACTGTTTGGAGAAAGGCATGTGATTGATTTTCTTCAGTTGTGTTTGTCCCTCAAAGGAGTGCATTGCTCTGTGTGCCTATGAGACTTTTGAAAGTGATTTCAGACAGTTGCTGTTGTTTAGCAGAGTACAGAGATTATCCTAGGTTCTCCATCCCTTCTCCTTTGTCAGCTTCTGTTCTGTTTTTACTTGAATATGAACTCATTGCAGGTTGCCAGAATTACTGCAGGACTAGGTTCGGAGACCTATGAGACCTTTGCATGTCGTGGCTCCAGCAGGGCGACCCTCTGCGTCCTCTTAACTGCACTACAGGAGACTGGAAACATAAATATTGCCCCTGATATTGATGGTTAGGTTATGGGAGGCTTCCGTGGCCTTGCTGATGAGCACTACTTGCCGCCTGTTTTGAATCACGTGTGTTCAGTTGGACATGCACTTGCTTGACTCACTCCTGTAACTTTGTTAATGTGTGCTTTCCTTCATTTACCTAATCAGACAGAAATTAAGTGCTAGAAAACTTTCTCCGATTATTTTGACTGAGCCTTTATGGACGGTAATTGGGAGATGTGAAGTTATGGCTCTCACAGCCCTCGTAGCTCCTCCATAGCGTCCTGGTACCTGCAGACTGGAAGGAAGATGCTCTGGGCACCATAACTCTTCTGAGCTCAGCACCTGTTAAACTTCACCACAGCCTGGAACATTAACACACCTTTCCTTTTTACACTGTAGAGACAAATGTTTCTTAAAGAAGGGGCTAAGGGGTGGTGTGATGCTCTCTCGCACAAATTGTGAAGAGGGGAAAAAAAAATCTTGTACCTTTAAATCGACACAGATTTCTGCTGCAGACCGGCAGCATCTGTACTGGCATAAGGAGCTTTCTGCCAACAGCTAGGGAGGAAACGTGCTGTGAGTACTCAGAGCACAACGCTACAACCTCGTGGGGCCCTCACAAACACACAGCAATACAGCACCACCTAAACCGGGTATTAACTCCTACAAGTTTCTGATGATGCCGAGACTTACAGACTAACCATTACCGGGGGGCGTGACAGGTTCATATTGACTGCGTTTTGGCTTTGCTTAGCAAAATTAACACCCCAACAGCATCAATACATACACAGACCTGGAGGAGAGACCAAAGCGTTGCCCCTGCATATATAGATGTTGAATACTGAGCACAAATTTCACCCCTTGAAAGGTTACCTTCATTTCAAGCGCATACACTGCAGGGTCCGAACCCGTCAGACAGTACAAAAGCAGAGCAATATGTCTAGAACTAGTTCTGTTCTATAAAGAGGTGCAGTTCTTATACTGTCTACATTTAAATGAAAGCTATAATGTTGTTGTTGTGATGTGATATATAGTTTTGGTACAAGAATGAAATATTCTCTATTTCATCATTGCAACTTCTTTTTTTAAAGCAGTATAACCTTGTAAACTGTAAATGTATTTAAATGCATATGTTTTGCAGGAAAATACCAAAGTTGGCTTGTTATATGGTTTGGTGCCTTTATTTCTTTCATGGTTATTTTATTTGTATTTTAAATGGTAACGTCCAACTGTTTTTGTCACCCAGCCCTTTCCTACTGACATGTTACACCATCACTCAGACCTCTAGTGTCTAGCAAAAAGAGTCAATGGATATCAGCTCAACTCCTGCAGACTTCACTTCGTGTTTTTTTACAGATCTCATCAATTTAATGGGAATTTGTCTCAAATTAAAGAATTAAAAGAAAAAAGTCCCAACCTTGCAGACATGCCAGCACGTATCATTACTCTAGAGCCTACAGAAGTGCTGCAGGATTTGGGGTCTACCAGAAGGTGAAATCTTTCTGAGGAGTTGGTTGCTAACATTTAGAATCCCATCAGAATGGCTATCCTGGGGGGGAGGGAGGAAAACTCACACCTTTGAAGGGATTTATTTTTTTTTAACAAGCCAAAATTCCTGATAGACAGCTTCATGTCATGGCAGGGCTGGGTCCATTTATAACTAAAATCCAACAATTGCATATGAAAACCTCTTGGAAGAAGCCAGTGCTAACTGTGTATGTACCAGTAAACACAGCATCGCCCAACCAAAACCACAGCTCCTTGCTGATGGAAGGAAGTTTCGCTGAGGCCAGGGGGGCAGCACCCAACAATACTAGCAGGAAGGGGGCCCCGTTTAAAAAAAAATAAATATATGATTAATCTCGTCCTTCAATGTACTTGTTGCTGTGCTTTAAAAGAAAACCAAACAAACAAACCAATTGAATGCTGTTACTGACGTCACTGGCTTCAGGGTGTAAATTGTTTTTTTGCTCTGTTTTGTTTTCCAAGACCAAAACATAGTCCTGGAGCTTAAAAATCAGAAGTGCTCAGGATCAGGCCTGAACCTCATCCCAGTGAAAATAAAAATCTACAGCACTTGTTTACTATTTTTATTTTGTATTTATGATTTCGCATAAAAATAAAAACCACCTAAATCCATCTCTGGTTGGTCACTTTTTTTTTTTTTTTTTTTTTTTTTTTTGTGAAAGGCACGGGATTGTTTGGGCTCAAGAAGATGGGGTGTGATGTTGGTGGCCAGAGGGCAACCTTTACCTAGGTCACTTTGGGGGAGAGAGCTCCTGGAGAGGGTCACCTCTGGGGAAGTGGGAACCTCCCTTGTGAAGGAGCCAGCAGCCCAGCACTCCACTGGAGACTCAGACAAAAGAGCAAGTGGCAGCGGTTGGTCTTGTGATGTGAGCCCGTTAGGAAGTGGACTATGAGTCCCAGCTATTTTGGGAACAGCTCTAAGCGTGAAGCCCTTTAAGCTTTCAATTTCTACAAGTTTAAAATAAAAGGAAAACAAAAAAATAAAACAAAAAACCACTGCTGCTTGGATCAGCCCCAACCTGACCTGATACCCTAATCCTTTCTGCCACTCCGCTTTTTTTTCAAAAAGTGCATTCAAGCTGGAGGAAAAACATTTTCACAGTTGCATCAGAACAGAACCTGTGAAAAAATAGCTGTTAAAGGAAAATGTAGAGGCTAATTGATACTGGGGAAATTTGCCTAAGTTACATGACTGCCAGGGAGGTCTTGCAATATTCTGTGGATTTTTTTTTTTTTGCAAGATTTCCAAGCTTTCTTGAACAAGCTGTTACTTTAAAAATGAAGAAAAAAAAAAAAAAACATCTTCAAAGACTTCATTTTGCAGCATTCTTGCCAGCTCGGTTGAGATTAACAAAAGCTCCTTGCCACCCTCCCATTGCTATGCACATGCTGAGCTGGAAAAAGGGTGTCTGCCGGCTTGGCCTTTGTCCTGCTAAACGAACCATTTCATAGTTATGAAGTTGAAAGTATCCTGCAGTTCATACTCTGCAAATCTGGTTAGATCCTGTCTGTGCAAAGAAGGGAAATGCACCAGGCAGAAGGAAAGGGAAGCTCAATCAGTCACGTTTGCTGCAGGATGTTTAAGGAAATATTTCCTTTTCCTGCACAAAGATGTTTGTTGGGCATCTGCTCTCTGGAACTGACTGAAAAGCTTTACTCTGGGAGTGAGAAGTACGTGTAACTCCAGATTTTCATTTATAAATCTATTCCTTGGTCACATAACACACAATATGTTTATTCTCTTTCCTTGGCCATCTTTCAAACCACAGATGCAGGTAAATACTCTCTTAAACCTACTTTCCTCGGTCTGAGAAAGATCTGTGCATCAATAATGCTAAATGAGAATCCTGCCTACCAAAAGCCATGCGCCACACAAAAATGCCACATCCGTGCAATATTCAGCATCAGGTGATGCCTACAATGCATCTTTGTGTGTGTGTGTGTGTGTGTGTGTGTGTGTGTGTGTGTGTGTGTACTAAAAAAAAAGGTTAAGTACATGTTTGAGGATTTGCTTTTCTGAGTCCACTTGGTAAGACACCACAAATATTTCTGCTTAGACTAATCAAGAGACAGCAGGTGAATTCTCTTTTCATGGCAAATATTGTATTTGTTTTACCTGTACACTGATTGTGGAGGAACAAATGGTTCCAAAAGCGGAGCCTCAGGGAGGATCTTGTATTTATAGTTTGGAGATGACCAAGCTCTATCATTCTTCTTTTGATCAGACCCTTGTGCATATCTCTGTGTGTGTGACTCTGCTCCAATCTGTTCCTTGCTGATTCTCTGCAGGAGGGGGGCTATCTGCCTAGAAAACCCCCTCTTCTTCCTACCATAGACTTCAGTTACAAGAAAAGGACAATTTCAACCAATGCGTCATTGATAAAACCTCCCATGGCAACAGTAAAGGCTTTAGAGTTGCTTGGATACACAAGTCTTGCTTCACCTTTTCTTTTTCTTAAACACAGATTGAGACATTCTGCCATGAATCAATTTAACAGTGTCTTTTGTCTGTGGCATTTTGGGGTTTTTGTTTACAACTCTGAACTTCCCCTCCTCCCGAAGCTCACCACGTAGCTTCAGAACAAATTCTGGCAAAGGAAGTTGAGGAGTAGTAGGTCTTAACATGGAAGCACACGTGTTACATCTAAGGCATCTGCTCAGGGCTTGTGCCAATCTTCTCATCACACTTCTTTCCAGCTGCACCTCAGCCACTCATGTTGCCCCACAGTACAGCTTTGCTTTGCTGAAACTGGCCCCTCCTGTTTGGGTTGCTGATCACCCCGAGATACTTGGGACCCAGAACGTGCACTAAGCCTGTCCCATGCGAACAGCAAGGAATTGTCACAACTGATTATACACATTATGGTCTTGATTACTTCAACACCCAGTCACAACATCCTCTCTGCCTCCAATTTATACATGTACAGACAAATTCATATAGTCCTTTACACATTTGTAAAATAAATACGGCATTGTGCACCCCTATTCTGACAGACACCTGAACTGGTACATCTTACAGTCACTCCCACCAGTACCATGTAAATAAGCTCAAGATAATGGGGAATCAACATACAAACTTTACCACTTAGAGTGTGACAAAAATGAGAAAATATTCATCAGTAGGAGGCTGTCTTAAAAGTTCTCTAGCAAAATGAGTATATCAATGAACTTGGGCACTAAGTAGCCTGAATATAAATAGCCGCTGCGTTTACTGAACTACTGACTTTAGCTTTCTGCTTTGATGTCAGTGGGGTCCTACAGCATGGGGAACTGTAAATACAGCACTGATATCCTTAAAGCAAAAGAAGGGTGAACCTTGCAACCACTGTGCAACTATTCTGATTTCAATCTACAAGAGGAAGAAAAAGAAACCCTTACCAACAGTGCCATCAATGAGAAACAGCAATCTCATAAAGTTATTATAGGAGATTAAATTAAGAGAAGACCTCCAACACCCAAGACACAACAGTACAAAAGGACTTTGACCAACTAGAAAACCAGGCAAAAATAATAATCTGCATCTTGTACTCCAGTCCTCGGTGCAGTTTGGTTGGCAAAGACCAATCACCAAAGGCCTGGCAGCAGCTGGCAGAAAGTTCATAGCAGTTACAAGATATTCCTAAAGCCCAGCTGAGATGTCATTCACATGAATCACTACCTCTTTGGGGAAAAAGATGCTTAGTTGAGACAGGCTTACAGTGCCTTGGTGCTATTGGGTACAGCAATAGTGGCGGATCCAGTCCTTACAACACCTCACCTTCAAGTCCAGGGAGGATGTCTGCTGCTGGGTGCTGCAGGCTGCACGGGCCAGGCTGAGCATCTGCATGATGCAGGGAGGTGCTCTGGTATACACAAGCATAACAGATCAGACAAGCCAATCCACGTTTATTTACAGTTGAGGACAAAAGTAAATACTTGCCTGTAAAAATCAGCTATTTTAAACAACGGATAACCCTTTCAAAAGGGACCCTGATCCAAATTGCAAGCCATGAACTTTGTACCAGTTGTAGCTGGCCTGGTTCCACAACATGGTATATTACACATGGACAAATTTCAGGTCTTAGCATCATACTGAAATGGCTATGTATTTTTTTTTTTTTTTAATTATTTTTGTAGAATAACAGAGGATTTTAATAGTTTAGACAAATGCACCAAAAGCTAGGAGATGCACAAAGCCAGATCCCACAATGACATTTTTAGTCTGGTAGTGAAAATAGTTTGCAAGGTTAAAAGCATTTTAGATTTCATCTACGTATTTTCCTAGAGTTTCAGGCACCCAGGTAAGGTGACAGAGGTCTGAGTAACACTCATCTCAAACTCATTCCAGGTACTAGAGCAATTAATCAGACTATATATGTCAGTACCCTTGAGCTCTGTTCCCACTCACACACACACTGACCTGAATCGATTCCCCCATTATACCCCTACAAAACTCATTAACAGCATTCACAATCAGAACACTTCCAAAGAAGGTTAAACCTTCAGTGAATTTATATGTGGGCAAAAAAGAGTTCACTCTGGAAAGAAAAATAGACGCTCCTTAACAAGAGCCCATGTGAAATCTCAAAAATGGCATGATTTGGTTTCGATACAGCTTCACATATTTGAAGGAACAAGTTAAAAACCAACAGTCACAATTCTTATCAGCTCTAACAAGTGCCTAGCACGGCAAAATTCTTCTTCTTATGTATATTTTTAGATTACTTCCAGTTATAATGTTCTGTCCTTACTGTATATCTTTTGTTAGAATTAGGATATCTGTTGCAGCAGCCTGGATAACCTTTAGCCTGAGCTACAAAACCTTTAACAGTTTCCATTTATAACAGCAATCTTTCATTCTATAATACAAATAAACCTAAGTGTTATCTCAACACAGAAGACTCACATGAATACCCAATGACTGCTGAATGATTTCACTATTTTTTTTCTCTATAATTTCCTGCTATTATTTCACTGGAGATGACTGCCAAGATCCAAGCAACATAATACATTTCACTGTGCTTATTTCTGAAATTGTTTACATCTACTTTATTTTTGTTACACTGTTGACGTTTAAAAATGTTGACATGCAAGACTGAGGATTTTTAAATCTTATATCTACTCTGAATTCCACTATGTTCTTGGACCCCCAGATTATTTTTCTCCTGATTTTATTGTATTATCCATCTGGGAAGGTCTACTTGTCTCGTTAAATGACGATTTAAGATAACTTCCACAGATTTCATATGCAGTGTGCGCCGTGGAAGAGGAACTTCAACAATTCAAGAAGTTTTAAGACACACGAATAAGGGTAGCTCACCAGATATATGGAAATACCTTCCACGAAAGTATAATCTTAGTCTACTGTAACAACATAACAACATGGATTGAGCATCATTTCAGAGAAAGGATGAGTCCCACTGGGTGGTATAGCGAGAAAGGAAACAACAAAGGCCTTGTTGAAACAGTTGCTCTGCAATAACAGCTATTGGCTTTTCCCAGAAGCCAGCATCACATTGCTGTTTGGGTAATATGGGAGAAGAGACCTCTCGCTTACTCGGGGTTATTAATGACCACAGCTATTCAAGACATCCATATCATTCTTATTGTCCCTCCTAAAAGGAAAGCTATTATCTATGGCATCCTGCCCAAATTCCTTCAGCGCTGATTACATTCTTTTTAACCTGCATTTTGTGCTCCAAAACAGATTCTGCCACCTGTCCTCCAGGCTGATCATCGGTGGTGGGAACAACAATACCTTTGTTTCCTAACTTTCACACAGGATTATTGATTTCATTTGATTACCACCTGGAAAATATATCCATAGTCTTATAGAAATGGCCCTTTGGTTGTTTGCGATGCTAGTATTGAGCTCCACTGGTGGGTAGAGAACAAGTCCACAGCAAAGGCAGAGTGGGAGAAGGAGGTAAAATGGCTCATGAAGCTTTTTCTCCGTAACAGTTAATAAAGTTTCGTAATCTTATTTTGTAGTTATTTGTAGTGAATATAATCACTACAAATTAGTGATTACAAATTACATTAAAAATTACACCTATTACTCATTAATTTGTCACAGTAATGTCCTTTTGGGTCTCCCTGTCCATTTGAATCAGAGGCAGTCTTTCTAACATCAGCTTTGCTGAAGAGAGAAGGTGAGGGAAGGAGAAAATTAAAACAGTTTGAAATTTAATGAAATAAAAGACCACAAAAATGTGCTGAATAACAGAAAAATGAGGGGTCATCACATTTTTTTCTTAAGGGCTGTAAGCAGGGAGGAGGAGTAGCAATTCTGAAGTAGTTTCTGCCAAGTCAGTGCAGTGCTCTTGGAGCCATGTACAGCATTGCTATCTTTGAAAGGTTCAGAGAAGAAGCTTTCTTTAAAAAGGAAACATCTATTGGTTATTTGGAGATAGTGGAACAGATGAGTAAGCAGATACATGCATACATGGTGGCCAGTCAAAATGGGACATTAGCCAAGAACATGAACAATATTTACATTTACCAGCAAAAAGTCTCCATAAAGAAGCACTGAGCTAAGAGTTTAACAGACAATAGGAGAAAAAAAATAAATGACAAGGATGAACACAAACAATGCTGGCATCAGCTTCTAACCATTCCAAAAATACACATCTCTTCCCAAGAGATCTTCTCGCTTCCTATCATCCGCTTGTTCAAAGAAGAGATGTAGATTTTCAGTCTGGGTAGATGGCCCCTGTTCAGCTGCACTACATTTCATTCCCCCTTTTGTTGCAGATACGGTTTAGTGGGGCACACTCCCATATCCTATTCCCTTTCCTTCATTATTCACAGCAGAACCTTTCACTTAGCATTTCTAATAGCATCATGTAGTGCTGTCGTTTCAGGAAATGCCTGGCTGTATTCCCTGCTAAATCAAGCAGGAGTCGTGCTGGTAATTCAAGGAACATCTCATCAGAAGAAAAAAAGCAATTGCCGCCGAGCTATTGTTTTCCATTTCATTTCACACACTCAAAAGAGCTCTGGTGACCACCCAGTGGGTGCCCCGAAATACAGATTTCAAGACACCTTCCTGAGCTAGAAAGGCAAACCGGATTTACTGCTCACCCTCTATTGTTACTCAGTCTCTCTTTTCCTGTTAGCCTTTATTTTCTATTTTTGTCTTTCACCCTGTCATTTTCAGTCCTTTTCAGGTTCCCTTCTCAGTTTTGCATGCAACAGTTGGAATGCTTCCCTTCGACAGAGCGTGCTACGCTCAGTTTGCTGAAGGGATATTCTACAACAGTAGGCAGCAGGACTGAGTCAGAATTCAGTAGCTTTAGCATGGAAAAAGCCTCTCACAGAGGATATGTTCGTTGTTATTGTTCTAACTACTCTGTCCTTAACACTGATATGAGCTGCTCTGCCTCCATAGCTACATTACGAGCGGAACCAGCTGAAACAACAATCCTCTTCCCCTTCTTCATGTTCATGAAGCAGCACATGCTGGATTTGCAAAGCAGGTAACTGTATACCTACTCCCATGCATGAGCAACTGCTGTTTCTGTGGGTGTGAACAAACTATGACCAAATACCAGGATAAAGAAACCTAAACTGTTATCTTGAGGGAGATTCTGAACACTAGTAGGAAATAGGGAAGACAGCTTAGCTTGGCATTAGAGACAGATAACATGGAGGTAGCAGAATCTCACAAGGAGAGAGAAACAGCAGGCAGTGAGAAAAATAATGCATAATGGTTTGTTGTTTTTTTTCTCTCGCAGATTGTTTTAGGTAGACAATATTTCCTTCCCTAGAATGAGCCTATCTGGGAAATTCCACCAGTGCTTTACCATACGTGCATATGGGTATTGGAAGGATTGTGCTTGATTTTTCAAAGTTTAGCTTTGAAAGCTTAACACAGTTCAAAAATGGCATGATTCTGAGAGCATGCACTTACGGGGTGCCATTAACACCAAAGGGTAATACATTTTACTGACAAGTGTAAATAAAGAACTTACTGCATTGTATTATGAAGTAGAAAACCTATTCTGTCAAGAAGATTTCAGCGAGTGAGAAAATGAAAGAAATGGACAGACGTTGCCTTTAATGTCCTAGACGCCTTAAGCAGAACATCACTATCTGTATTTGGAGCTCAGCTGGCCTGGTACTAGTTACCTGAAGCCTCAGCTGTAGATAAGATTAAACCTGGATATTGATTTAATCTAATGAGCAGGAAGCATCTGACTGAGGCAAATATCAACAGCATAAATGCACTAAATAACCTTCAGAGCCATTTAGGAGGCAATTACTGTAAGACAGGAGAATATGTTACATACCAAACTGCACAGCATAAAGCACCGGAGTTCCCACCTGAAGTACCAAGTTACAGAATTATATTGCAGCACAAGTTCTGCAGCTGTTAAGAGCAAGATCCTCTTTCCATTAATTGATGAACTTTTCTAAGTGCTCTAAGATTTACAGGACATGCTGAATAACCTGGGGAGCAGATTTACATCACAAGACTGTACAGAAAGTGTTTTTTTTTTTTTTTTGTTTTTTTTTTTTTTTAATTTGAGCTCACGTGAACAAGAGTTCCCAGAACGTAGTCTAACCCTCAGAGTGAGTAGCTAGAGAAGTAGCACATTGCCCTTCTGAGTTGCTTTGAACTGGACAGTTACCAATAGGGGAAAAACAAACAAACAAAAAAAAAAAGGTGGTGGTGGTGGAACCAGAAAACTGTTTCAAGAGCACCTCTTTTTATAACGCAAGCCAGCTTGTCTTCAGGGTGGAGCTGGAAAAGACAATGCCACAGCCTGTGTAGGTTGACTGATATGTTGAGGTAGGGTGCATGTCTGGACTGAGATGGAAGCTGTAGAAGAAAACATTGATTTGCTGAGGAATGGAGAGAAGGGGAGAAGCAATTACATCCTCACAGCAATGGAAGTCAGAATCAAGCTCTAACTGAATTCCTCATACATAACTGCAGATACGTGATGGAAAAGGCCCCTTCCAGTTAAAACGGGCTTTCCTGAAGCAAACACAGCAGCCTCAGGTAAAAATTGACGATGCTTATTATTTAATGGTTACCACTCTGTACAGTAGGAAGAAAGAAATTTAGACAGTGCATGTGGAGTCAAGAGTTGTTGTTCCTTCCAGTTCTGCCACCTGCACCATACTACACAAGTGTTTTGAAATGCAACAATCTCTTAAGAAGGGCTACAGTTTCAAATATGCAGCCAGAATGTTAACAGCAAGTAGTTGCCATAAGACAACATAGCCTGAAAAAATTATTTTACTGTCCTGGTGCTTGAGTCCCAAATTACCATGGTGATCACAACAGTGTGTTTAAAAATACCATTTTACACACCCATTTCTTATAGGCTAGTGATCCAGCTAGACTTTCAGTTCAGACAGGAGAGAATTATTAATGCCATACTCATTTCAGGAGCCCCTTGGTGACTTCTTTCAGCAACTAAAAACACATAAAGAGCTGAACACCCCTGTGAATTCTTTCCAATTCAGTGGCAGGTGCCTCCGATTTTCCACTGACATGCTGCAAATGAATGATTAAATGAAAGTAAATTCCACCGAGCTAAACAGTGGAAAGAGACACCAACACCACAGGGACTGAAAAAACAGACATGCTGCAACAATGAGAAGAGGTGACTGAGAACTCTACTCAGTTAAAAAGACAGCACCTCTTTTTGTAATGGAACATTACCTTTTTGCAAGGGCCAGGAAGTTATCACCTCAATTAAAACTGGTTTAGAAAAGAAAACAAAAGACTCAGGACATCATAGTATTTATCTGATCTAGGTAACTTACTTAGCATCAAGGAATACCCAGAGAAATAAGCTATGGTTCTTAAATCACTAAGTTGTTTGACTTCAGAAGAAGAATGTAGTTGAGCTGGGGAATTAAAAAACAAATCTAACCCAGACTTAATTAAATAGACCCAAATCCAGCGATGGAATGAGCTGTGCTGTGAGATTTGACTTGTGTATACATTTTACCTTCATTTAGTTCGTGAGATACGATTAGGCTTGCCCATAAATTTCTATATGAAAGCTCTCTACATAGAGCTTGGTTTGAATTCTAATCTATGGAATTCTTCCACCCCTTCAGTTCATTGAGAACAGCACACAGCAGAGACTCTGCTAAATGCTTAAGATACTAAATTACTAGACACCTTCTTTAGCATCACCACTTGTTATTGGTATGTTGCCTAGATCCACGACTGAATAACATGTAGCAAGAAAAAGTATCAAGTGTTGGAGCAACTACCCAGCAGACACAACTGCCTCAACCGGACAAAAGACAGAAAATTTTTTTCAACACAACAGCAATGGCTGGAAAACCCACATTCCCTGTTCTCTGTCAGACCCAGGACCATCATGAATTTGTGTACAGTTGAGTAAAAGATCTCTTGCTTACTTTGATGTGTTTGACCGTTGTCTTGCTTCTCTAATTCTGCCACTTCGGGAGTAACAAAACTCAATTGCAATCACGTTCTCTTCCAGCATTTTGAAATAAAAGTTCACATCATTTTCTTTCCCTAGTGAGTGTTTTGTAATATTTCCTCCTAAGAAGTTTTATAACCTAGAGACTTGTGCATAAAGGTGCCACTGTGCTTTAGAGCTCCACCCTGGGCAGCAGTTTTTCCTTAGTCCTTGAATTTGATCCAAAGGGAACTTTCAGTACCACCTTGAAGCCAACAATGGTACACAAGAGCCAAGAGGGACTTCAATTTTTCCATCTAGAGAAACAAACATTTCTTTCCCTTCAACAAGCCAGACTTACCCTCAAAATAACTTTCAGAGGAATGTTTTCAAGAATATTCCCTCTATGGAGGAATCCAACCCATTGTGACTGACGGATATACGCACAAAGCCAGTGATGAAATGATGATACTGTTTACTCTGCTGAGAGCAGTCCCAGACATTTTAAGTTTTGTTTCTTCCTCAGTTGTGATAACCTATTGATTATTCCAACTTTCCTTTTTATAAATACCCTTCTGTTCTACTCCCATCTTTGCAAGTTAGCACGCCCTCAGTGGCCAATTCAACTCAAGACAAAGTCATCTTCAACAATCTACTATACAAGAGATGGATTTTAAAACTTCCATTTTTTCAGGCCTTAAAACCACTGTTCTCCAGATTAGTGGTTAAAACAATGATTTATTGCTCTCACATCATCAGATTTAAATGCAATGGTTGTTCTCTGCTAACAAACTAGTGTCAATAGTAGACTAGATTAAATCAAATGAAAATGTCTCCATTTTATTGCTTCTGCCATAAAATTAGTTGGCTTAAGACAGCAGTCAGAGTGAGTAGTAGGAAGAAACAGCAGCTACTGCAACTGATTTTGTTATGGCTCAAGAACTAGAGCAGTTACTATCAACCATAATTTCATCTAAATACTAAAGCATAAAAGTCTGAGGATAGACATACACACTCCACTAGATCAAGGAGGAAGAAAAAATAAAAGCTACTATTGCCCACTATTCAGCCCAGGAATATTTTCAGTTCTTATATAAAAGTTTTACGGTAGCAAATAAGTGAATATTTGCAAAATAAGTTTGCTCAGAAGTCTTTTACTTCTGAAAGAAGAGGCTTTTACTTTCACAAGAACAGAATGAAATTATCTTCCAAAAATATTTCAGTTCTAAAATTGCAAACAGTTTATCATCTTTATTTTGGTATTAGGCTGTTTCACTTTCTTGCCTTCTTTTATTACCAAATTACCAAAATTTATTTTCTACATCCACTTATACGTCATTCAGTGATGGAGAGCCTGACAATTTTTTTCTTATACTTTTCCTATCAGTTTTTCAGTGCAGACTAACTGTGCTCTTGCTTTGACTTGGAAAAATAATCACCGCTGAACAGATTTTGCTTGGATGTGTGTAAAGTGATGGACCTGCCAAGAAAATAATGCTAATTTGGACTATTACCAGTCAGGAATGACATACTGGTGTCACAACAGCTGTATCAATTCAATCATAAGATTGGTGCACAGTAGCAGTTAAAAAGTGAAAGGCGAGTGTTAAGAACTATTAAACAGAAGAGAGAACCAGCAACACGATTATGCTCTTGATAACACTTGTGCACCTGCATCTTGAATACTGCATACAGTTTTTATTCTCGCCTGCCTGAAAATGATTTAGAGAGGTACAACAACAGTAATCAAGGCACAGAACAGCTGCTGTAAAAGCAAAAAATCAGCTGTGACTCTTCAGACAGGAAAAAGTTGACTGGGGAATACAAGAGAGGTTTACAAAATGAGTACACAAGGGAAATGTGAAAGGACCATACAGCATCAAAATAGGCCAACAATTGGGAAGTTGAGAAAAATATTAACGATTCAAATGTTTTCACACAACATCTAGCTACGTGTAGCTACCGATCTGCTCACTACACAATATTGCTCAGGATAAAATTTTACAAGGATTCAGGAGGAAGTTATCCAGATTTGCAGATAACTACTGACAGGTACCAAATGCACAAAAAACATATCTGGTTCAGGATGTCCTTGAGTGCAAGGGCTGGGAGAGTACTTGTGTTTGTATGTGGAAGGAAGCATCATATGGAATTGCTTTGTTTCTATACTCTTTCCTAGCACCTGCTTTTGACATTAGAGGTCAAAATACTGATTAAATGGCCCTCAGGTCTCCCCCCGTGGTTATTTTTGTGTTCAAGTTGGTATAAACCCAGAACTCCATTCATACAAAAAAGCTGTAATACTTGCTCTTGTTTTTCTTAAGAAGAATAAAGGAAGTAAGAATTAATTTTTACCACTATACAACCTTGATGTTGTTAAGTACAAGTCTGTTAAGTCACTACAGTTCTTCTGGGGAAAGAGATTCACTTCAACTCTAATCATGAAGTCCTTACTATGCAATTTCAATTATGTCTAAACTTATCACCCCAGAAAGAAAACGATCACGAAGCACTGTGCCGGAATGGCATGATTTAGTCAGCTTGTTCAGCTGCTTCAGTATTTTGGTATGCAAGAATGCTTGTTACTTTATTTTCTTAAAAAGAAAAGAAATCTTAAAGGATTTTCGTTTATTTTGTACTTTCGTTGTTCTGTAAAACAGTAGGAGAAACAGAAGTAATTAAATGAGACTATTTAGTTTGCTGTAGCACTACAGCAAACAAATACACTGGAGGAAAAAGAGTTACTGCAGCTTAAATATAATCCTTAGGGAATGTTTCTATTTGCATTCAGACACTGCTAGAGGAATGTCACCATACATCTAAGAGGGTAAGCCGATTTCTTCGTACTCTATTTCTCTTAAAATGACATGTTAGAACCACACTTTCTGTTTGGGCAAATAAATCAAACCCATGATAATCTCTTCATGAACCATGTCAAGAGTTCTTGGCTTGGAGTCTCTGCCCAACACTTAACTGTAAGAGGAGCCCGATTTGCTAGCCTACACAGTTTCAATGAGCCACTCAAGCCACCAATTTACTGCTCTTGCACTGAGCTACTTGTATATCTACACACTGGGGACTGCACAAGTTTGGATCTTTCTATACAACATTTCTCCAAGTAAATAGTATTAATGTATCCATCTACAAATTCTATAGAATAAAATAAACTATATAGGAATTATCTGATACTATTTCAGATATTCTAAAGTGTTCACATTAGAAGTTCTATCTATTGGCAGAAACATTTAGATTCTCATACAGATTTAAGAACTTTCTTTTAAATATAGTATTTAGGATCACTGATTGATTTTGGGCCACAGTTGATAGCTTTAGGATCAGTTCAACAGCTGATCAATTCTAAAATTTGCTAAAGCATTCTTGGCAACTCCTGTAGATGTTAGTAGAGTTAGAACCTCTAGAAAAAAAAAAAAAAAAAAAAAAAAAGCTTATTCTCCATTTAAAGTATCCACAACCCACAACTTGATGTACTAACACATCTATTTGGAGGTCAAAGAACCGGCCAGTAAAGCAATTAACAACACATCCCAGCACAAAAAAATAGCTCCCCTTTCTCATCCTCCCAGCAGAACGCAATATGCTTATCCTGAAGGAACAATTTGCCTGTGAATTTGTCCATTTTAAGACGTGATAGTCACCTACTAACACAGATACATACATGCACATACACACTCAACTTTTCTTTAATGCAAGGCAAGATCTGCATTTATCAGAATAGCAAGAAAATGCAGTAGCAGTAGAAATCAAACATACCCTGACAGGGAAATGGAGTAGAAAACAAAGGGTTGGGGGAACACAACAGCAAATGAGAATTAGTGAGGTGAAACGAAGGGATTCACGCAGAGCTTCTAATGAGGATGAAGCAAAAACAGTAGAAACAAAACCTCAAAGAAAATAATGGTAATGATTTGCCAAGATACCCACCAGTCGCAAGACTATGCCATGTATTGAACACAGCACTAAATCTAAGAAAGCACAACTTTTTTAGTCACCATAGTTTGGCACAGGGATTTTATTGCTCAGATAAAATGACAGCATTAAAAAATGCTTTTGTTTGAATAAAATATATAGATTAATTAGTTTTCCATTGGCTACATCTAAACACATTTAATATTAAATTAACTTGTATTAAAAGTCTGTACAAAGTATGACGCAATGATACATAACCTTTACATATCCATTACAGTACACTGAAACTATTAAAGTAATTCATAATTCCAGCAAACGTGGCAAGACAAAAAGAATTTTGAACATACACATATACATACCCACCCCATATGAAACAGGATAAGTCTAAAAAGCAATAAAATTTCATATGATCAGAATGAAATTAAGTTTCTGTTATAGAAATGAATAGATCTAGTCTGTCAGTATTCACAATGCTATAGTCTGCACACAATTATCATATTATTGTTGATTCCTTTCTGGAAAATTATTCCCGAAGCCAATATACAAGTGACAATACAGTATCACAATGCATGACTAAAAGTTTTACTGATATTGGTACTCCATAGTTTTTGTTTTAACCTGGTACTTGACAGTTTATTAGTAGTTAGATTTTAAAAGCCCTAAAATTCATAAAACCTGCATCACAAAGCAGTTATCTCAACTAAAGTACAAGACCTCAACCTGATAGTATTAAAAAAGACTTTCAATACTCTAGAAGTCCAAGGGGAGTTTTCAACAAGTTTCTTATAAAAAAAGATAAATTAAAAGCATTCAAGAAATTTTTAAAAGAATATTTGAATGGCAATACAATGCAAAAATAAATACAGAACTTCAAAACCTATTTTTTGTGATTAAGCAATATCTAAACATCACATCTACTAATAAAAGCAGGTTTGACAAACAGAAACTCAATTTACAAACACACCTAAGTTGACACGTCTTGCCATTACAAGGATTAGGTTTTTACAAAGAAGCAGTATTAAATATCTGTGTGCTCAGATTAAAATCCTCTTAACCTCCTAAGAAACATAAAAACAACAGTCCTGTTGTCTGCACATTTAAGAAAAAAACCGAGATGAACATCACAACTGCAGCACCATGAACTTTGGAACATTTGAAATAATTTCAGAGCATCTGATCCTCAGCTTCCAGCACGAGGAGCCAAAAAGCATCGCTGCAAGACGAGGACAGAAGACGATATGAAATGATCCATAGAGTACAAACAAAGAAACAAACAGATGTAGAAATCCTGGAAGCCAAGAATGGCTATGATGTCTAACGAACAGCTGCAGTTATTGACCCACTGTTTTGAACTTCTGAATGAACAGAAGAGGAAAAATTGTAGCTTCAATACTCATTGAAAAAAGGTAAGTCATTTTGTCGTTTGCCTAGGCCTATCTACATTCACAGACTCTTGTCAAAGCCTTCACCTTACTGCTTTGTTTTGTATGCATGGTATAAAGATAACATTGTGAGACTTTGTTTCATTATTGTGAGACAATGTTATAAAGATAACATTGTGAGATTACCTCACGTGTGAATACTAAAAAGATCAAATCTTCGTCTAGGCATAAAAGAACCAGGAGTTACTTTAGATACTTTCAGGCAGTCTCACATGTTGTTCTGAACAAACATTACAAAATGATTTAGTTTAGCTTCTTCTCTGGGAGAAAGCAAGCTATCCCCACGGATGACTGAGATAAATATGCACACACAAACAGAAACCAATGAAAATACGTCATCATCGTAAAGCAGTCCATATTTGAAGACAGCTGCAACAATTGTAGTGTCTCATTAGATCTAGAGTAAAGCTTGTCTTACCCTAAAGTAGCTTTAAAGCAGACTTCGAATTACTGGGAAGCAAATAGTCACAACTAAGGTCTTAAATGCCTATCTTTATTCCAGATAAAAACTACACACTAACATAAAACTGAACACTGTAGAAGTAAAAATAAGTAAATAAATGCACATTCTACATTAACCTCAAAATAAGAATTGTATTCTTATGGCCAAGATTCCACCCTGAGCTCAAACAAGTTACCATAATTAAAAGTCAGTGACAGACTATCAATCACAATTAACTAATATGTTCATCTCCTCTCACAACAAAAAGAGTTGGTCCTTCTCCAGCTGAAGTTAAAAAGCCACAGAAAGTTAATGATAATGAAGAAAAGCTTTGTTATAAAGCTTCATGACGAAACATAATTAAATGTCTGAAGGAAAAAAATTACTCTGTTCATACATTGTCTGCCTCCTCACAAGAGGATAAACAATTGCTTTTGTAAGAAACTTTTTTCTCCTTTTCTCTCTCTCTATATTTTTCATTGGAAGTTGGTGCATTATTCTACAGATAATACACGAATGTCATTTGGTTACTAACTTGAACTGCAATTGAATTCTGAATTAATCCTTTTTATACTATCTTACCGTTATGACAGGAGAGAAATGAGTGCATCCAGAAATTTGCTCCGATCTTCTGTTTTCAATTCAATTACTAAAACATGAAATACTTATTAGAAGATCCAATAACAGAAAGATACTTCAGGTATCATGCTTGACAAATATTAATTCCAAGTATACTTATTTATAGTCCAATCCAACTTCAAGAAGGAAAAAGAAACTATTTGGACAAAAAGCAAAGTGCATTGTTTACTTCGCTCTTAGATTTCAGCAAAATCTGATCTCTAGGTGGCCATGACATACATAATATAGCCACCACATGTCTGAAACCTAGGAGTGTTGGGGGGTGCGTTTCTTTGTTATGTTCAACATGCATACACTATCAAAGCACATCGAATTAAACTGTGCTTCTCTTGTAAGCACGTACAAAGGTAGGAAAATCTCATTGCATAAGTATCTCACTTTTCAAACACTTGATAAAGCATTTGCCTCATACCATCAATATCATGCCTGGTTTGGCTGCTACATATAAAAACCCTCAGATAACCTCAGAGATTAACTGAAGTGCACATTTTAAAATCATTACTGTGCAAAATTTACATTGTCTCAAAAAGATTCAAACACCTCTGCTATGTAGCTTATACCTTTTGCACGATACCACTTACAAGGACTGCTGAACTAATACGCAGTTTGTGTTTATACTAGACTCGGGAACAGCATGTAATATAGATGCAAAAATTAAACACATATAAGACATACACAAATGAGTATATTGTCTATACTCGTTATGCTTTACGGAGGCTGTGTAAACACTGACCCCTAAAGGACTATGTTGTGAGTGAAATAAGTGAAATAAAATACAGTATTACTCACTTGACATGTCAAAATGGTTATGTAAAGTCCTCGAGTTGGTACTTTCTGCAGCTTTCTCAAAAGCTCTTCCAAAAAAGCTAAAGATGAACAGAAACATGAGTTAATCATATATTGGAAGGTAACGCTCATTAAGAGACTAGATATTTCTTAAGTACTTCATTCAAGGAAAAGATACTTTCCCTCCCAATACGTATTTTCTGAAGTACGTACAATTGCCTACAAGCACATGGCATTTACAGAGGATGCACGATGGCCATTTGTTTTAAGCACTGCATACAAGAATCAAATAAGACCATCCTTCCTAACTTAGTATTAACTATTAAATTAAAACTGAAGTCTTCTCTCATAACTACTCAGCTCTTTTGTAAAATGTGACAGATACTGTGAAAAGTCAGGACTTAGCTATTAAGAGTTAACTAACTTCATTTTCACAGGAAAATAAATATTAAAATGAGTATTACAGAAAAGGACATTAACATGCAGAAGCATGGAACTTTTTCTTGCTGAGAGCTAAAAACATCTAGATTTTTTTTTTTTTTATGTCTCATGTATTCAACATACGCTTCACTTGAGTAAGTGGAAAATCTTAACATTGTAGGGTTTAAGAAATGAAGTCATAGGACATATAGAGAATTCCCTTTCTTTTTTAAGACAAAGAAATAAGTAGTTAAGATGGAGGAAAAAATGTACAAGGAAGCTAGAAAACACCTATATCCTCCCTCAAAGCATCTCACTTATACAATATGCAAAAGCACATTTTTAAGAAAGATACAGTTCAAGTCAATATATACAGCAAGCACAGGAAACATTCAATTGTTTCAGAGAAAGCAAAAGTCTATGGATAACCTTTAGTCAGAACTTTCAAACAAGATCCTTACTTCTTTTTATCAGAACTTTCTGTCTCTGGAGGAATCCCCACCATGATCACAGTTCCCTGTTCAACATCCATTGGTGCAGCCATTATCAGAGGCAGCAGTTTACAGCGCTTGTTTTTTGTCTGGAAGACAGAAAGTCCCTTTGTCAGACCAAACTCAGGAAAAAATTTAGTTTCAGCTTAATATGTGAGATAGTAATACTAATATTCACCTAGGGACACAACTATAATGCATTTGAACAGAAAGTGATTTATTTGTCTAATCTCCTAGTTTCCTTTTTTCTTACTTTAAGGACAAACATGTCAATTCTCCAATCTTGCATTCCATTTGAGCACAGACATGATATGGAGAGACAAGATAAAATTTACAGTGAAGAAAAAAACTTTAAACACCACCACCATCTTAAAAACTTGGACAGGGTGTAATTTTTAGCAATAGCTGTTTTACATTGAAATTAGAATTTTCATTGAAATTACTCTAGAAATCATTATCCCTGCCCTATTTTTTTTATATCACTAAGCTGTAACTTTTAACAAATTTTGTAATTTAAGTAAATCCAAAAATACTTATGAAGATGTTGACATTTTTAGATGCTTTAGAAGTTTGTTTAAAGTGTTCTGTTCTCAAGACAGATGTTTCACAGTGAGTTTTAAATGCTGTTCCGCTCCTAGCAGCGGACTAGTTTACTCAGCATGTCAAACTCCCAAAACAAGGACAGGCAGATGCAATCTGACAAGGCTGGACCGCCATAAGTTTCATTTAGAAATTAGTAAATGCTCACTGTGAAGAGAAGTTATTAGAACTTTGTTCTTTAAAATCTAATTTATGTCACTAATAGTTTAGAAGATAGATGCAATTTAATTTCAATTACATTAGCTGTCAAGATCAGTTTTTATACGGACACAAATCTTTAGATAAAAATTACCAGTCCTGCAATGCTGCTTTTGTGTGTGTGGCAGGCTAACTTTTTGAAGTACATGTTTTGTGATAACGTCCCTTCAAATTTACAAAATTACATGAAAAATTTATATTTCAAGCTTATTAGTATTGAAAGCTTTCTACTGTTAGGAAGTTTTCCAGGCAGATATCTTTCCTAGAACAGCATTTAAAAAGATGCTAAAATTATGCAGTAAAACTTTCAATTAAGATTTTATGAAAACATTTTTAATAAATCAACTGCACGTATCCAACAGAACAATAACCATTACACAGGCCAAAAGTTAGAAGCTTCCGATTTACTTACAGAGCAAACAAAAGATTTGAGCAAGTATTTACTGAGCAGGCACAGAGACACTGGTTTGGAAAACAGCCTCACATCTGGTGTTCCCTAGAAAAAGAATTATTTCAGTTATAATGCAAGATGATTCTTCCACTTATTCCTTTAATAGCTACTGACGTCTAGAAGTTTTGTGTTGCTCAAAGAACACTAACAAAAATCATTACAATGTAGGAGTTTGACATCACCCATTGGAGTTTGATATTAAGCCCTCTCCTTTGAGAGAACAGATTCTTCCTTTGTGAATTTCAGAGTATATAATAATATTGAGCCAGCAGAGTACAGTACAAGTACAGATAAATGGATTCTTTATGAATTTCTGATCAAGTCATTTATATTGGGCCAAGCAGTTAGGAAAACGGTTATTTAAAAATGAGACAGCCAAACACAACACTCAAATATGAGACTGCTAAAAAAATAGAATTCTGACCTCCATGAGTGAGCAGTAGAGAAAAGGCCCTTGAGAAATCACGAGGTTGGTGCAAATACAGCTTGCTACTGTCTGCTGAATGGCTCGTAACTGCTTTTTGGCTAGGTCCAGTCCTTGGTGCAGTTTGTCCAGGTTACCCCTGCAACAGAGGAAAGTAAAATAAACGTTTTATATGTAAAGATGCAGCTTTTCCACAAATCAGCAAGACACCTTTAAACACTATCCATGTGGATATTTTCGTCATTTTTTCTTTAGTGAGGCATCAATGCATCTGTTAGATATTTAACCCACATCCTCTAAACAAAATTAGAGGAGAATGAAGATACATTTTTAGTACCTGGAGAGACTGTCCAAAGCTTTAATGAAGTTAGTTGTTTCGGGCCCTTCTTTCTCTATACTCTCCATGAGAGAAGCTGTTGCATAAACTATATCACTTGCTAAGAACTTGTTCTTAAAGCCAAAGTGAATGCTGAAGGTCTGAACTCTTAAATCCTTCATTCTGCAAAACAACAAAGCCAGCAAACATTATTAGCAACATTAGTAACATTGATCAGCTAACTCTTCAGTATGCTGACCTTAAGAACATGAAGACAAATCGTATCTCAGCAGTCACAACAAGCTTATTACTTTGTCAATCTAAACCCCTGTCTTCTAAAAGATGTTCCATCCTCTTCATATAAAATCACTTAAACTTAATTGAAAAGCATTTTCAGATAAAACATTTGTATTTAAAACAATTTACCCAAACTTGCTTGCAGATTCTTCAATCATTTCCTTAAGATTTTCTTTCAAAGAAATGTCCATGGAATTAAACTTCTGTTTCACTTGCTTCAAAGGCAAACTAAAAACAGAAGGAAAAAATACATTGTTACGTAAGCCAGAAGAAACAGATACATATCCTGCCTACTCTTCATAAGATGTTAGTTAATATCAGATACTTTAACAAGTGAAGCCTGACTAAGCTTGTTTGCATTCTTTTTTCTTTAGTCATTAAGGAACAGATGTGAGAAAGCCTGTTACTTACAAATCCACTACTCAGTAAAGGCATATAGCTGAAGTATTCCTCATACAGCAACACCCAAATTGCACAATTCAACTTGAAGAGACTCCACAACCTACTGAGAGCCCTACAATCATATTTAAAAACCAATATATCGAGTACTTGTAAACTTAAAGATCTTTGCTATAGTCTGAATATTTGTATATAATTCAGTGAAAAATGATCCATTAATTAAGAACCAGATTTTTAAAACTCACCCCATGTCAGCCAAGAACTCCTGTAGCCTCTTCTGCCCTTGTACAGACCAAAGCTTAAGGTTAGCAGAGGTATACGAAGTATTACAGAGACTTTCATACAGAGACCAGTGCTGATAAAGTGCCAGGCGGAGACTTAACAGGAATTATAGAAAATAATTGTAAACATAAATGTCCTTTAAAGTTACAAATAGTTACCAAACTCCCTAACTGGTAGGTGTCTTAAATTGTCCTTATTTATTGTATATACCCATATTCCATAAGAAAGTTAAAAGATGTAGGTGTGCATGAAACCCCAAGACAAGGGACACTGACACATAACTAAATCTGAAGGGTTAAGCTGAAATAAAGCCACATGAGATATTGAAAGAGAGACCTATGTTCAACAAGCCATTCAAAATTTCCATTTCTTTTAATTCTGTTGTGAGTAGCAGAGAAGCTTGGGATTTTTTTTTCCTAGACAAAAACTCATTTGGGGTTCATCAAATGGCTAGAGTTCGTTTTTCCAGATCTTAGGCAAGGATACTCATATTCAAATGCTATTCGCATGCAGTCAATTGACAGAGAATTTTCTTCATCCTCATTGCGGTGGTTATGGCGAGACACGTGACGCTGCAGAATTCCAATATCAGTCACATACTTCATTCTTTAACAAAAACAAATTTGTCACTTCAGTATCTTCCTATGTATTTTTCTACTTGATTATGACAACATAAAAATGCTTCCTAGAGATTACACATTGGCCAACCAGCAGCAAAAAAAACTGCGGATACATCTTAATAACAACAATAAAATTACTCATTAATGTTTTTTCAATATTCAGCCATATACCCAGGCAATTAAAACTAAAATAAAACCAGCCCAAAGAGACAAACAGACCAGTGAAATTAGTTACTTATTACATTTATGTCTTTAGAGAGATCAGTATATAAGTAACAATAGAAAACCAGGATTAAGATCTACATGTATACTATGAGAATTCTGCTGGTATCTAGTATGAGATAAAAGGGGGGTGAATGAAAAAACTTGAAACTTTTCAAGCAAAATTAGAAAGGAAGCTGGAACGTACATTTTTTCCTCTTTAATAAAACGATTGTATAAATTCTTGACTATATCAAGCTCATATTTAAGTAAGCTGCTACTAAACACCATTTCTTCCAATATAAGAAATGATTGTTTTATAATTTTGTGAACAGTTTAAAAACTCTAAATATTAGGAAAACACAGTTTTTCTAATGCATTTCCTGTTTTTAAAAGACATCAGATCACATGTAATCATTAAGATATTTAATACCCTTGTTTATTAATTATCATGTGTAATATTAAATTCCCATGTTTCCTGATCATTATTAATTGCTTTCAGGTACTCAAAAAAAAAATAAAAAGGAAAAAGCTTTCTTACTGAGTGATTTTATCTTGGACCCATTGATCTGTTAGGCCAACAATAGCCCACCTAAAATTAGGGGTGGGGGTGGTAGGGAGAAAAAAAAAAAAAAGAAGAAGTTAAAGAAATATTACAGTAATATATATATATATATATTATACTTAAATCTGTTAGTATGTAACAGAGCAGGTCAGGAGAACGATTCACCAACTCCACATGGAAGTTAGTAACAAAGTTATATATATTTCTTCTTTAACAGACATACACATAGTAGTTTCATACTCTTGTTCACACCCAACCTGTGTTGGTTGCTTGTAATTAATTTATGCAGTTTTGTCCTCCAATTTATGACATACACTCACTGAGGAAGCTCATACTGAAAGCAAACAGTTTGGGGAAAACTTGCCTCTTTTTACTGTTAAACAAAGCTAGTAGTCTTTATAGAAATGGAAATGGCAACCTACCACAACATGTCATTCAAGTCTTTAGACATCATCCATGCCAGATCAAACATCACCATTGCAGACTACACAAAAAGAAAACAAAAAGAGAGGATAGATGAACACAAAGTTCTCACTTCATTATGCAAATAGAAGACCATTAAATTTGCCAAGTAGCAGCATTCTACTAAAGAAAGTCACACTTAAGTGTGGTAACCTGCCGCTGTCTTACTTTAAGATACTAAGCAGAGTGAGTAATATCTTATATAGCTCTGTAAATCTTCATTGTGTATAAAGCAACACTTTAAATATAAAAGTAATCAGACAAGAGGTTAGACGACAGAAAGAGCAGTTTGGTGTCCTATTTCATATGTTTGAGATATCCTGACACTTTGAAAACTTAGAAAGACAAACAAGTTCCCCCCATCTTTAAGTCTTTTTGCAAAAAGTATTTTCTGTATGGATAGATACTTTTATCAAGATTAAGATTAAAAAAGACACTCAACTTTTTTAAAAATATATATCAGCATTAAAAATATCAAACAAAAACATTAATAATCCTGGTTTACCTCTTTTTCTCCACTATTAACATTGTATTGTCAACTGTGTCAGAATGGCTAGTCTCCCAATCAACAAAGTACTTCAAAACAAGTACTGTTTATAAGACATTTCTAATTTATTAATAGTAAAACTGGATGCACACAACCAGAAAACATTAAACTGCTAAGTCAAACTACTTGCAAATATATGACATATCTTATCAAACACAGTACTACTACATATAAATGGTATTAGACAATTCTAACATCAGTTATTATCCAATTACCTTTATGGTAGCACCTTGTGTTTTTATGGCAAATGAAACATTTATACTTACTGAGGTCCCATGGTATTCATACTGTTCATAATCAAAAAGAATTTCACGTCTAAAAGAAGAAGAAAAAACATTGAATCAAGTAGCATCCAATTCAAAGTATAAAATATTATTTCTCAATTCCAAGTTTAATTTCATTTTAGCACTGAGAAAAAAAAAAACTTGGGTTAAACATTTTTTTTCCTGCAAGGCAGTTTTCTAACTTGAAGAAAACTTTCTAACTTTCTAAATTTTTCTAACAATGTGGAAGCCACACTGAACTGTAGAAAAAATAAAAAAAGAATAGCTTGTGAAACCCTTGATTCCTCATACTCCATTTTATCACTTGTTCCTGTTCATTCCAAATGAAAAGACTGGAATTACAAAGAAAGATATCTGTACAAATTTTACCCCAAGATAAATGCGATAATACTATGATTACTTAGTAGTGAAGCACCGAACCTCTTGCTACTCAATTTATAAATGATTATTACGATTATTATCCATTTAAAAGTTTTACTTTTAATATATTTAATATCTCCTTCCATTTGCTGAAGAAAATTAGAACTAAATTAGAACTAGAACTAAAGCATCTTGCAAATCAGGCACCATAGTATCAAGATTTATATCAAATAAAAAGAGAAAGAAAAAAAATATATGCAACATGAAAAAAGTCAAACACACCTGCGTGCCTCCCATTCTCTTCTTTGGCGTCTTTTCATTGTTCTCTCAATTACCTCCTGCAAATTAAGTTAGATGTTAAAAGGCTAGAAAAAAAAAATACGAAGTTAGCAACTTTCCAGGTAGATTAATAACTAAATCCTCACTAACAAGACCTAAAAGAATTATTCCTATTAATGATATCTAGCAGGAAAAGGCTCAGTAAACAGCATTTTCAATATTAACGCTGCATCTTACCAGTTTCTAACATAAAAATGACACTGATAAAAAATAAAAATGAGATAATTAATCAAACTCAGAATAAAGTCACTCGCTGTATATTTAAGCTCTATAAACAGCAGCAGCATCCTGAAAAAAACCTAAGTATCTTTCTGAAATACTTAATAGATTCAAACATATTTATGGATTTGACTTCAGTTTTCTGGCACTTGTTTTTTCTTATTAAATACTTTTTCTAGACGAGTAGGAAAAATATACTATGTTAATAGAAAAATATTAATATATCTATAAATTTTGAGGATGTCTTTACATTTAATGGAGTCAATGTTGCTAGTCTCATGCCTTTGCTACCTAGAACAATATAAATTGAAAATACGCTACAAACAACACATAACAAATTTATACATAAATATACTTCATTTAATTTATTGCTAAAAGGACAAACATAATATATTTCTAAATTATTTGTGATCTGTCTTCTAAAATTATTATTTTAAATTAAATAAATTAAATAAATAAATAAAAATAAAATGAATAGCTAGATAGGTCATTTTGCTAGACTAAGAAGCCCAGAGCACATAATCAGAGACAGATTACTTCAGTTTACCAATTACACAAAGACAGTATTATGTATAAACAGCTTCAAGTTCAGGTTAGGTTTGTTTTTATAAGGAGAAAATACTTCTGTGCAGTTTAGATAAACATTCTAAGCAAGTGAAACTCTAGTAGTCATAATAGATTACCTTCTAATCTTACACAATTTTTTAAGTTTTAAAAATCAAAAGTCATGATTTAACCTCCTGTAAGTACATGTAATAACTTATTTTATTTCTTTTCAAAATGAAGCAGAAGAAACAAACCTCTTCAAAACGTCTACGCTTATCTGAAGGTTCTGACCCATCACTTTCAGCCTCTGACTCCTCTTCTTCTTCCTCTTCATCTCTGAAGATATCATCATAAGCAGGAACATCAAGATCATCATCTGGTTTAACTAACAGCTTAATCTAGCGAGCAAAAAAAAAAAGTGTTTTAAAGTAAAGTACCTTATTCAGAGATTAGAAAATATTTCAAATGACAAACGGGAAAGCTTCAGATACTTAAGAAGAGAAACTAAAAATTTATTTTGGCTGTTATTCATTGTTTTTATTAAAAAACAGTATTTGTGTTTTATCAAGACCATGTTTATTTATGCCTCGTAGGATTAAGATCGGTATTCTTTATCAGTACGATTATAGTTAGAGCATTACTGAATTATTTGTGGTTGGTTAAAGCCATGCCTTCAAATAATTTGAGCTCAGATTGCTCAGATTGTAGCTGTTGCTAGATACTGAGAAATAATAAATGTTACACTGTAGAGAATGCTTATCTTCCAAATTCTAGCAGTTTGTTTTGTAGCAGTAGGTTTGAGTTGATGTTTATTGCTGACAGCTATCACTCTACTTATAGTTTTCTGTAACTGAAAACAGTATTTTTTTTCTGAAAGTGAACATTATTACTGGACATATCCATTAGCAGTGCATCCTGACCTACTGCTAGCGCTGTAAAAGGTGCTGCAAAACACAGGGAAGCGTTCAGACACCCACACACAACAGGAAACATGCCAACAGTTTTATTACACAAGCTGTAAAAAAAGAACAGTTTACCTGTGTCTCATTGTAAACATTCACAACATTGATAGGTCTGTGGCTGTCGCAAACGAAAAAAAAAGTGTCTTCTTCAGGCTGCAAGATCTCCAACAGGTCAACATTGGCACCACAATTAATAAGAACAAAATATTTGAACTGCAAACAGAAGTAACAAAAAAAAAGAAAGAACTTCATTTCAATTAGCAGTAAACAGAAGATCGAAAATACCTTTACAAAACTCCAAAGCACTCATCATTGCCAAAACCAATACTTACTCCCTGTTGTTTGATGCCTCAGAGAACAGAAGAAAGCGTAAGGCAACATACCAAATTTATGATGGGATGTTGGACACCCAACCCCACCACTTCTCACATCTCAATGTGTGCACACTTAAGTTGAATCAACCAGAAACGAGTTGATGTTAAGGACTTGACAAATTTGTTACTGGTATATTAAAATTTAACCATTGTTTTGAGGCAACAAATAGTAGTATTACTGACATTCTAAGTTGGGGAAAGGGAGGCAGTACACCCCTATATCAGATAAGCTGCAAACTTTTTGTTTTGTTTTGAAAAAACAAAATATATATATATATATATATATATATATATATATATATATATTTTTTTTTTTACCTGATCTTTATGCTCAAGAAAGGCAGTTTCAAGTTCTTGCCATCCAGACACTGGGACTAGCGTATATTGCACATGGTCACATTGAAATAAAGCCTAACATGGAGGAAAGAAAAAAAAAAAAAAAAGAAAAAAACAGCTGTTAGGTATGGTGGGGAAACAACATCTTCTACAACGCTCGGCTATGCTACAATTCTTTTTCATATAAATGTCTTCAAAATTTATGAAACAACGAATCTACACAAACTTCAGGAGTATGATTTGTGAGGTGTCCACGTTATGATTCATGAAGAAAATACTTCACTAGATTAGTTTCAACATTCACCCTTTTCCCAGTTCAAACCTACTGAACGGATCCCAGTATTGTTTTTTTCTTTCACCATTAGTCTACAAAGATAATGACATAGACTTACTTGGAGTATTTTACACGCACAAAGTGCATCAACATCTGAAGCCACAAGAAGAAGAACACGCTGCAAAAATAATAGAAGAATAGTATTAACAACATAGGTGTCAAATCTAATGTGGTAGCATGTGAAACAGTCACTGTAAGAACAGAAAGAGAGAAATTTAAGGAGAGATCATTATAAGCTTAAAACAGGATTAATTCTCAACAAGCATTACATGCAAAATTAATTGCTTGGATCCCTATAAACATAAACAGCTTCACTTTAAAGTGGTGAAATTACACCTAAAATACGTTAGCTGCTTTGTGGAAATGTACTTTTTCAGGTTCCTGTGAACAGTGTATAATTTTGAAGGTTCAGAGCTGGTCAGCCCTGTACCTACTTTCTTTACACACCTAGAATAGCGTACGTTTTAGCATGTGATCTGAAACAGCTTTGATTAATGAAAGCCTGTAGGAAATCAGGACAAAAACAACTCCTGAAATAGCCTTGATTTAGGCTGAACAACTGATCTCCTGTTTGGGTTTTTGGCGATTTTTGTTTACAGCTGGGAAGGCGAGAGAAATACTTCCACTTGCACAATCTTCACAGGCTGAGCACGAGAAGACTGACCAATAGAAGCTTTACCTTGAGGATACAGACCCATGGGGGAGAAAAACAAACCAAAACAAAGGCAAACTGAGGGTAAAAAATGAGAAGAGGCAAACAGCTTTAAGAAATACTTCATGGTAAGCCCCAAAGACAACACAAACGCAAGATTTAGGGTCCGGACAAGCAGCATCACAACTGTTAACGAGACGTACGAGCAAACAAAAGCAGAGGCAGGGACACCTCGGCTACACGACAGACGGAGGCGAACACCCACAGCGCCCAGCCCGCCCCTGAAGCCCTCCCAGCGCCTCAGGGGGCCTGGAGCGAGCCCGGGGGCGCCTCAGCCCGAGCCGCCCCGCTCCGTGAGGCGCCGGGCGCCGCCGCGGGGAACCCCTGAGGGGGCTGCCGCCGCCTGGAAGCCCCCAGGGGCCGCGGGGCAGTGCCTGAGTGCCGCGGGCCGCACCTGGCTGACGATGCGCTCGTAGAAGTCTCGGCGGCAGTCGGACACGAACATGGCGGCGGCGGGGGAACGGCGGCAGCCGCGGGCCGCCCCCACTCAAAGTGGGCGCCAAAGCAGCGCCGCTCCCCCGTTGGGCTTCCCGCCGCGGCTGGTTGACCAATAGGAAAGCGGGGATCTCCTCTTCTCAGCGCGGATTGGGCGAGGCGTCCGAACCGTTCGCGTTGCTCGCCAATGAGATTGGAGAAAAAGCGTCGCGACGTGCTCAGCCGGCCAATGACAGAAGGGGGGCAGCCGGAAGTACCGTGCCGCTTTTAGGTCGCCGCTGCCGCCATCTTTGTTGAGGGCAACATTCTCGCCTTGCCGCTAAAACCGCCCCGACAAAACCCCGAGCGCGCCTCCTCGCCGCCCCCGCACCGAGAGGGAGCCGGGAGGCCAAAACAGCCCCCGCAGCCACCTCAGGGACGAGCCGCTCTCCCCGTCTTCCCCGCCTTCCGCCCTCACCCAAGATGGCCGCGGCCAGGGGGCGGCCCGCGGGGGCGGGGAGCCGCGCCCCGTCCGGCGGCTGAGCGGCCCCGCCCGCCCGCAGCGCCGCCGGGCCCCGCGCCGCCGCCATGGTGAGGCCCGGGCCGGGGGGGGGCAGGGGGGAGCGGGGAGGGGGGGGGCTCGTCCCCTGAGGGGATGGCGCGGAGGGCTCGGAGGGCCGGGGGCTGCGCTGACGCGGCGGGCTGCGTGTGCTTGTCCCCGCAGTTCTCCTTCAACATGTTCGACCACCCGATCCCCCGCGTGTTCCAGAACCGCTTCTCCACGCAGTACCGCTGCTTCTCCGTGTCCATGCTGGCCGGGCCGAATGACAGGTCAGATGTGGAGAAAGGCGGGAAGAGTATGTGCCTGTTTTCTTCTGACTACTGCAGGGGCGGGCCCGGGGGGCTGCTCCCGGCGGGGGGGAGCCGGGGGACGAGGAGGAGGAGGAGGAGGAGGAGGAGGAGGAAGGCTCGGCTCTCTCGGACCGCTCTGTTACAGCTTACCGAGGAGCGGGTCCTGGCCTGTGAGCGTTAGCAGGCACTTCGCTGTTTGTTGTCAAAGTCTCTTGGCCAATTCCTGGCCCCGCGGTGAGCTGTGGGAGCTTACACCCTAAAGTCTCGTTGCCCCGTCCTCGTTGCAGCTCACCGAGCTCGCACAAAGCAAATAGATCGTCCGCTGGGTGTCAGGCTGTCGGGATAACGCGGTGTTGTTCAGAGCTGGCATTCTTCAATCGATTGTATGAGCACAAACAATTATCTCTAGGAAGCACTTCCTTCAGTACCACAGCTTGTAAAACCCTGCATTCCCTTACTTGTGATTAAATTCTGAAATCTCCAGGCTAACAGATACACTCGTGACTGATTCTGCTGGAATCTCTGGCTCAAAAATGAGTTTACGGGAGTTTCTATAACAAATGTAACCCTAGGTGATGTAGTAATAAAATAGTGTGTAAGCTTATCTTTATACAGCTGTAATTTTCCTAATTTTACTTTCGTTTTCATTTCTGCAGTAATTATGCCACCCTCTGCTCTGGATCAACTCAGTAAGTGAATATTTTGTTCTGGAATAACACTGTTAGAAATATGAGTAAAAGCATAAGCAAATACCACAGTTGTTTAGTTACCTATTTGAATCCAATCTAAATTGAGATTATGAGACTAAGTTACTCAAAAAATGTATTTTGGAGGAATTTTATTTTTCAGAATTAAAGGAGTGGAGGAAGGCTGTCTGAGTACAAACAACTGAAGCATCAGGCTGCCTTAGACGTGAATCAATACTTATTAAGTATTAATGGCATACTCAGTATAATAGTTAGTCCAGTGGATTCTTAACCTCAATCTGCTTTGCCTGGATGCTGCTGTCTGAAACAAAGTTCTGTCTTCAAAAAACAATAAGTGAAAAATGAACTTTGAAAGTAGGGTTAATGGTATTTACTTGGCTCTTTAGCTAAGGCTTTTTCCCCCCTCTGAGTTTTAGTATTAACTCACTTCTCACAGTGATTCTAATAGGTCAGGATCTATTCTTAAAATAGTCAGGGATGTTAGTATAGGTAGGAACTAACCGATAACAACACAAAGGCATAGCAATAATAGATTCCTCTGCAAATACCCATCTCTGAGCTTGGGAAAACATTGAAGAGGCACTTAAAGCTTGAAGTGCAATGACAATACAGTATTCAGGTATCTCCAAAAGTACAAATCCAGGAGAGAATGAAGTTGGAATAATGGTGGTGTGGGGGGGAAATCCTCTCTTTTCCTGTGGCCCGTACTTTTGCTAGTGTTCAATCTCTGAAAACTTCAGAAACGTGCTAGTAGCTTTTAGCAAATATTTTTTCTCCTCTCTTGCCAGGCCGACTTAATATTACTTACCCGATGCTATTTAAGCTGACGAATAAAAATTCAGACCGAATGACACACTGTGGAGTGCTTGAGTTTGTGGCTGATGAGGGCATATGTTACCTGCCACACTGGGTGAGTTGTCTTGTGCTGAACTGTCGAAACCTGAAGAGCAGGATTAATGAGTTGCCAGTGTAACATTAAAAGAGGCATAATTTTCTTGAAATTGCATGTCTTTGCTAGTAATGTCCATAAAGCGGCTTTCAGTCACAGCTCAGGTTTCCCTCAGTGGGAGTTTAACCAAGTATGCAAAGCAGGTTGCTATTTAAGCTGCACTTGACTGTTTTCTTCCTGAAATTAAGACTTCATAAACTGGTGCATTTCAGGGAAGATGGTGGCCCTGGCAAATATAAGTAAAGAGAATATATAGGGCTTTTTCAAACTAAAATAACAAATAAATATAAAGGAAAGAGAATTAAAGACATCAGTAGTGTTAACGTACTGGTTTATGTCTTTGTTTTTATTCTTGCAGATGATGCAGAACTTGCTGCTGGAAGAGGGAGGCCTGGTACAAGTGGAGAGTGTTAATCTTCAAGTTGCCACTTACTCGAAATTTCAGCCACAGAGTCCTGATTTTCTTGACATCACCAACCCCAAAGCTGTGTATCCTTTCTATTCAACAGTGGAGCAGAGAATGGAGGGTTTCTCCCAAATTGTAATGATGCAGAGCTAGCTTTGCAGACATGGCTCGTGCTTTTCCAGTAATAGGTAACTACTACTGCTCTTTCCGAAAACAAAAATCGGGGAGAGCTTATGTTGCAGACTGCCGGCACAAAGCATAGCCTGGAGTGTGAAGAAACGTAAATCTCAGCTGAAAGTTCAAAGAGTTTAAGCGGCTGTTAGACCATGTCCAGAAGGACTTGTACACCTTGATGTTTATTAAAAGGCTGTCTGTGTGCTGATGACTTTTAAGCCATGTTTGAGAGACCACAAATCAAGAGTTCTGTAACATAGTAACTTGAAAGCTTTGATGTTTCACTGAAAACAAACAATTAATCTTAACATACTCCAAAGATTAGAAAATGCATTGAGAAACTTTGCTTGTCTAACTACTGGGGACGTTATTGCCATCAACTACAATGAGAAGGTATGGCATACAACTCCATTCCACTTAGATTTCCTCTAGATAACACCGATTTGATGAAACAAATTCTGTCCAATGTAAAGTTCTTTGTATTTCAGTAGATTGTGACCACTTTAAAATCTATTCACAACATGTAGTCATAGTTGAGTATTAGTAGGTAAAGCTGCTGGCAGCACACGCACATTTGATCATTTGGGAGACTAAGCACAACTGTTGAATGTTGGTGCTTGACTCATCAGCATGGAGCTGTGCAACACTGTTGACAAGTGATCCCAGACGGTAGATTTCACAATCAGTTTTCCATTGGAGAAAAAAGGGGGTCAGTTATGTCCTCTTCCGAGCTGATGTTTAACTACTAGTTTTTGGCTCATGAGTGGAAAAAAATATAATGCTGTTGAAATTCTTAAAAATCATGGGACAGAAATTAGCCTGAATCCAAAATTTAACTTCAAACATGCATATTAAGGTACAGTAAGAGTTCAGGAAGAGATAGGTTCTCTAGCTCCAACAAAATAGCAATCATACTTAAATTTAAATCTTTGTTGTTGTATTCTTTTAGAGGCATTTTTTTTCTGCAGAGAAAGTCTTAGCATTAGTTTTCTTATATGTAAGTTGAACTCCTTTGCACATTTTTAGATGGACAATCTTAAAATATTTATCATAATTGTTTCAGATCTACGAGCTTCGGGTAATGGAGACCAAACCAGATAAGGCTGTGTCCATCATAGAATGTGATATGAATGTAAGTTAAAACTGTTGTGGGAAGTCTGGTTTTACTGTGTCATCCCCAAAGGAGAGGGCATCTTGCTCACTGATAGCACTGCACACCAAACACGTCTGGTGCTGCAGGAAAAGCAGAATCAGATGGGATAGGGAGGCACTCCATGTACCCTTGTAACCACGCCTCAGGTCTCTGATCATGATCTGCACTTCATGTACCATCAGGTGACTTCAGCGTCTGGAATTTCATGTTTAGATTCGACATGTTTTACAATCCATAGAGTCTTATTTAAGAGCCTGTCTTGATTAAATCTCCAGTGGCACTGGGTGCTGTTTTACTGGTCTGTTTCAATTGCATGCTAAGATTCATCCCTGGGAGGCTTATTGTGGTGGTGTTTTTTGCTTTTTTTTTTTTTTTCCAAACTAAAATAACAAATATTTAGGTTCTTCCTAGTTCTTTCTAGATTAAAATGGAGCATTAGTTTGTGAAGTTTTGAGGAATAGTATATAGCATATGATTAAGAGAGAAATATCAGTCATGCTTATTTATCCTACTTAAATAGGTGGATTTTGATGCTCCTTTGGGGTACAAAGAACCAGAAAGAAGTGCACAACATGAAGATACCGCAGTAAGTTAAACTACTGTTTTACAAAATGCATTCACTAGTAATCTGCCTCAGTTGTGATGGAGCAGTGAGCACCAACATATTTTTTTCCCTGAAACGCTTTGCTAAGACTAAGCTGTACCGATCAGTTGCTTTTTGCTTCGTTGATGGTTGTTTAACAACTGTTGATTTTTGGAAATAGTTTTTTTTTTTTTTTCTAAAGTTTTGTTTGTTAAGAAGTATAAAGAACAGTTTTCATTTGTTTTTCCTATCACAACATGAACACAATGAAGTAACTTGTTTTTTCCCTCACAGGATGTTGAAGCAGACCACAGTGGATATGTGAGTGACGTAGGATTTCGTGTAAGTGCTCTATGCTCTATTCTGAGTGTTGTGAAACCATGAGGGAAGGGTGTTCCAAACAACTGCCAAATACCAGTACCTCAAAGAACTCTTATAGGTGTGGTTGTTATTAATTGGCAAGTGTCTGTAACTGTTCTGTGGTGTTTACAGCCAGAAATGGTGTGGCTTGCTGTCCTTAATAGGCCAGTCGATAAACAGATGACTGAGATGTACACCTATAGCCAGGGTTTATCAGCTTATTATATGTACTTTGAATAGAAAGAAACATACTGACTAAAATAAATAAAAGTGATAGTGAGTTTTTCACAGAATGCGATATCTCTGTGCAGTGTGGTTTCAGATACAAGATACCATTAAATTAAAACCCTTATTTGTGTACATAGGCATTCTCTGGTTCTGGGAACAGATTGGATGGCAAGAAGAAAGGTGTTGAGCCTAGTCCATCACCAATTAAACCAGGAGATATTCGAAGGTATGTCTTTTTCAATCAGTTGTCAGCAAGTGAAGAATCTGTGTTTGAGTGTATTTTTTTTATGTTCCTACAATATAAACAAGTTAATTTCCTTAAAGGTTTGCATTTAAAAATACCCAGTCTTGCTTTTTAGACTGTGACTTCCCTAACTACTTAAGGTGCAGATTCTAAGTTAATAAATATTGCCAAAACTTTCTTAACTCTGGTTCTGGAGAAGAAGATAAGAGGGAAAAGGCAGCAGGTATTGACTGGACTGAGTGATGCACAGAGTTCCTGTTAATTTTCTAATGTGAAATCTTTTTCTGAGATGAGTGGGTAACCAGTGCCAAGCTGTGCCTTTTTGCAAAAGCTTCTAAATTCAGGCTTAATGGAAGTGCGCAGGGATGTGTTTCTGTGTTATCATGTATGCGTGTCATAATAAAACTTGAACTCTTTTGGAAAAGGGTGTCCCTGGCCCCATGGAAACCACAGGCTATGTATAAACATGCCTACAGTCAACCTCCTACATCAGCTCCAGTTTCTCATTACTTACTTTATGTACCGTATGCCTGCCTTTAGGAAATGATTCAGTGGTTTAAATCTGGAATAACTTGTAATGAAAATTTTGCAGCCAGTATTAGCACAGTGTTGAAAGGCATAGGATAGGTCTCGCTGTGTTCCATATCACGTTTCACTGAAGGTAGGTGTAACATTTCTTCTTTCATAATGTATTTATGCTGCTTTTCCAGAGGAATACCCAACTATGACTTCAAGATTGGTAGAATCACGTTCATTAGAAACTCACGTCCACTCGTTAAGAAAGTTGAAGAGGTAAGTGAGGTTGGATCCTGCCAAATCTGCACAGTTAGAACATTCAAGCCATTGCCCAAATGTCTGATTTCCCTCTCCATACTTGATTTTTCCCAGCGTACTTCTGTTAAAAAGCAGCATTAGTGAGTTTGGTTTAGATGAAAACAACCTCCAATGTCCTTGTTTGCTGATGTAAGATAGGACCAATATAAATTTAGTAAGTCAGAGAATACTTGTTCCAAGCAGGTGAAAGGTCACAGAAGTGCTCATGTTTTATTTCCAGGAAAAAAGTGATTATTATATAGATTAAGAATGTGAAAGGTATAGAGTGTTTTGCTGCTGTGATGGAGCGTTCTTTATAATGATCATTCAGCTTTGATCATGCATAAGCAGAGAGCAAAGAGATAACAATCTTTTTCTTCTCTCCTTTATCCAGGATGAATCTGGAAGTCGGTTTATTGCCTTTTCAGGAGAAGGCCAGTCCCTGCGCAAAAAGGGAAGAAAGCCCTAAGTTGTGTAACCATCAGACAGTTAGGAGGAAAATAAAATAACAATTGCAGCATAATGGATCTTAGTTATTGCAGTAGCAACACAGGAACACTGTGCTGTCCGACTGTCTTAATTTTCAGTTGAAAATTAAGTTCTAGGAATTCTGAAGCGGTCCTTTGTATGTGTTGTAAAGAGGGAAAGCGTATCTTGGATGGAGCTGATGAGAAGGAAAACCAAGCAGTTCTACCTTGCTAAAAGGTCTGATTGTTAGAGTACATCCTACCCTCTTATATCCTGAGTGATGATGGTCTCCTGTTGCTCTGTGCTTGATATTTTCCTCTATCTAAGTTTTGCCACAATTTCAGGTAAGCTTTTTGGTGTGGTGCAAATGAAGTCTAACACTTAGGTGTGCAGGGAGTCTCTTTGATCTTAGCTTCAGGTGTTGGGTTACGATGCAGCCTAAGGAATCCCAGGCTCTGACACGGACCCCTGTAATTGCTTTTTATATTTATAATTAATAACATGCCATGTAATAGTTGAGATACCGTAACCTGTTGTAGGAAACTGATGGCAGGCGTAGGGAGAGGCAGGACCTGGCTGTCTGCCCGAGGACACAGAGAGAGCCCTGCCTGCAGGAACCTCGCTGCCACCACACCCGGGGGGGGCGGGTAGCCGAGTAAAACCGCCAAACTCTGCTCTTTCCTCGGTCGCGGCTTGAATCCTGGAGTAAAGGTTCCTCGATACCCACCGTGTGCCCGCCTGCTGTGCTGATTTCCCGGCTGGGGGGGGGGTGGCGGTGGCGGAACCGGGCCGAGGGCGGCCTCGAACTCGCGGCCCGGGGAGCGGGGCGGGGGGGGGGGGCAGTCACGTGCCCGAGCGCGGGCGGGGCGGAGACGGGGGGGGGGTGGCAGCATGGCCGGCGGCGGCAGCTGGAGGGTGAGAGGGGCCGGGGGGAACCGGGGGGGGCTCGGGGGGGGCTGTGCCGGTCCCGGCTGACTCCCCCCGGTCCCCCCGCAGCCTCCGCGGTCGTGCGAGGATTACTGGTGGGAGTGGCGGCACTGCCGCGGGCTGCGCCACGCCTTCCACCACTACTACGCGCACGGGCAGCTGCCGGCCTGCGCCCGCTGGCGGGACGATTACACCGCCTGCCGCGCCTGGGAGAGCGCCCGCGCCGCCGCCGCGCAGGTACCGCCCGGCACCGGGCCCCCGCGCTGCACTGCCCGGTGTCCTCGGCGTGAGAGCAGAGGGCCCAGCGCGGTGCCCGTGCTGTTTGTGCCTCTCTTGCAGGAAGCGCTGTGCAAGAGCGAAAGAGCCCGGGTGGAGGAGAAGCAGAAATATGCCCCGGTGTGGACCTTCAGGAAGAGCCCGCCGCCAGACTGGTACCTGCCGCTCGACCAGGACAGCCCCAAGTGATGCGGCAGCTTCGCCAGGTTTGGGCCTTCCGTGACATACACTGCTCATCTGTCCTGCTTTTTAATTTTAACCTGCATTTCATCAAAATTACACAGTTGTAGCTCTGCCCTGTATAGCTGTCCACCAGTACTTTAGCACTCATTCAAAAATACTCAAAATTAAAAAACCACCCACTTTTTTTTTTTTTTTTTTTTTTTTTTTTTTTTTTACAAGTGAGGTGTTTTATTTTAGTCTTTTACTACTGTCATGCTTTAGGATCTCATCTCAGCAACACAGCAGGAAACTCTCAAGTTAGCAGCTCCTCTTCCCCAGTACGCCTGGTGTTGCACACTGTTGGAACATCTGGGCCTGCCAGATGGGAAAATAAAAACAAGCTGGGACTCCTCCCTCCCAGTTCAGGACACAGCCACTGGCATTTAAAAGGCTCTACCTAGATTCAGTACTGTGGTTATTAAGAGTTTCAGACACAGTGGGACAATGTTGCAGACCCTGAAACATGCCTGTTGTTGGGGAACTGCTCTCGAACAATAAAGCCTGTGTTCTTTTTAAATATGTCTATGGCAGTATTCAAATTACTACAGGAAATAAAGGTTCAAATGACTGAAGTGAGATCTGTTTTTAGGGAAAATGCTATTAGAGACTTAATGCACTCTTTACAAGGACATAATAATAATAAAAAAGAAGCTAATTTTTGCTTTGGCAAGGTACATTTTCCATCAGTTTTTCCTCTATTATATGCAAAACCACTGAAATTTGAAGCAGAGAAAGGCTGTAAACAGTCAGCTACTGCCTCCCTGCTAAGCTAATAGCCTCTGTTGTGATGACATTCTTTCATCGTACTAGTCTTTGTAGTTATGGTTTGTGTAGAACAAAAATGGTGCTGCTCAGGAGCACAAGGAAAGATGAGATACAAGGCCAGAAAGAGAAAACAGTGAAATACTTGTTTGCCTTGGTCTAATATGGCATAAATTTAAAGTAGATTAGCTCTGTTGAATGTTTTATTCCATATGTTGCCAGTTTAAAAACAACACCAGCAGACACTTCATGGATATTCTGTTCCATGTTTTTTCACCATCGCATACCTACAGTGTTTTAACGTGCAGAAAGAATTAATTCTCATTCTGTTCTTTCCTTTTTCAGTTGGCCAAGCAGCTTATGCTGGATGAACAATAAACTCTTCTGTCACTGTGTGTACACTTTGGTGATATCGATGCATTTTCCTTCGGGAGGATCGTACCCAGGAAGTGGTGGGGTATAATTAGGTCCATCTCTCTCAAAGGGGAAAAGCCCCTCGTCTCGTCTGATCGCTGCCTGATAGAGCTCTTCAGATTCAAGGCGCAGTTCCTTTAGTGCCTCTTGTTGGGCTTCTACAAGGCTCCGAATTGCTTGCTTTTCTGCCCTGTCTTGGCTCTGCTTATACGCAGACCACTTTTTCATAAGTAAAACTCTTCTTTCTGTCTCCTCAAATGACAGAGGGGGAAGACTTCGCACCCTGTTGAAGAGTAAACATAGTATTGTAATAGAGAAATGGCCTGCAACTGCAACCTGAAAAGCAAATCACCAAAACCAGCACACAAACAAAATAATATGTTTTAAAAACATAATACATTTCTTTCCTGCAATGTCTGTCTTGGAAGTTTTCCAAGGCCTTTCAAAACAAGACATTCACGTGACTATTTTTTTCAGTACTTTTAGCAGGAGCAAATACAAATTGCTTTCCACATTTTTGTCTTAGCAGAAGTCAGTAACATTTTATATAAAGGCTGGCACTATACTGCAGATTTGCAAGAAAGATATTAGAAGTGTGTTTGCACCACAAATGCAAGCTCATGCTGACAGCGTTAGTTACCTGCTGTTATCTGAGAACTTAAGTGGCGTTTCAAAATCCTCAATTGGAATTAACTCTGGGGCAGCTTTTTCCAACTTTTTGATCTTCTTTTTCATACGATCCTTCTGTGCTTGCTCTCTCTTTATATCCACCTTCTTTTTTTTCTTTGGCTGTGCTCTGGCGAGATAAATAATTACATGAGCAGAAGAAGATGCTCTGTCACTGCATTCAACACAAGCAACTTTCATATCCACTTCACCATCTGAAGAACTGTCCCTTCCCAGAGCTTTACTTGGTCCCTAATAGAAATTTTAGCTTTATTCAAGTAATAGAGTTTCTATGAGACAGTCATATGTCCTGTGAGACATTCTGCAAACAGAGCTGTACCAGCCTGAGAAGAGCAACCTAAAGGGCTGTTCTAGAAGTCAGAATGCTTTAGGAAGTTCCAGAAAAGTAGAACTGGAATTGGTTCCAACTAGCTCACAGTGCAGCAGGGCACACAACATGTTTACAAATATTCCTGTTATCTCACATTAAAGAAGGCTCTGAGAGGGTGGTTGTAGACATCCTTTTAAAACTTCCACCTTTGGAACCAAACTCAGGACACAGGTATTTCTCTACTGCTGTATGTAACACACAAACCCACTATGTGCAAGATAACACATGCCACGCTCCACCAACACAGACATGGGGGTTATTGTTCCTGCTTTGCAGATCGGAACTCTGAGGTACTACATTTACAGGGTGGCCAGTAATTTATTCTGTGCCACTGCACAAACCAGCTCTGGAATGCAGAAATGCCCAGTTCCCAGTTCAGCTGTCTAGCACAGGCCACGTTACCTCCACAACACTACAAACCTGCAGATGCATGAATAACCTTTGGGGTGTGAAATGGTCTCTCTGAGGGTAGTGGCTCGCTAGAAGGCTTTTAAACCTAATTGCATCAGAACAAAACACCGATACCAAAATGTAATGTACATTGATGTAGGCTGTCTAGCACAGCACCTTATAATCAAGTATTTTCAGTTCAGCTGGGCTTTTTTTTCCAATGCTGCTCAAAAGGGAGTTTTGGAGCACAGCTTGAATCGGAACATTTCCACTTGTGTTCTGTCATTGAAGAAGCAAATACAGTTACCCACAAGCATAAAGCAATAACTATTACGTAGGCTACCATTAATCCACTCTCAAGAGGCCACCAGCTCTAACTACTACATATAATATCTTCAGTGCAAACATCTATATTTAAAAATTAATTTGGAATTGGAAAAAATTACATTCCCTAAGGGGAATTACATTCCATCCTAAGGATGCAAGCAATTCTATGCAACTCAGCGACAACTGCACTCACCTCACGGGGAGGGATGCCCTGAACGCCAGCAGGGAGGTCTCCCAGTGACTTCCTCGAAGCTGCACCGCCTGGGGCAGCCAGCAACTAGAGAAGAAAAAGAAACGTAAAGAAAGCAGGAGGAGAAGCTGAATTCAGTCACGTTAATTGAAACCATAAGAAATGCTTGTTAGTTGTAGGCTCAAATAATGAATTTCTAGTCTCCTACTATTTATTTCACTACAATACACAGCATCGGCGTAGAAATGACACTCTTCAACTCTTCAGTGAGGTAACTAAACCCCAAATTTGCCCTTTTTAGTGCTGAGACCGTGCAGGGCACCGGGAGGTGAAACAAAAATTAATTTTATGCCTACGAGCGGCTTTTATTAATCTCGAGCTCAGGCAACGGCCCCAGCCCAGCCCAACCCCAGAAGCCCGGCCGCGGGGGGGGCGGCGCAGCCCCGGGACACCGAGGGAGCCCCGGGGGAGCCAGGCCCGGCCCGGGAGCAGCCCCGGGGCTCGCAGGGCAGCGGCTCCGTCCCCGAGGCCGTGGGGATGCGGCCGGGCCCTACCTGAGCGCGGCGCTGCCGGGCGCTGCCCAGGCACTGCGGAGTCCCCGGGCCGCCGCCTGCATGGCTCCGTCGCGCCCCGGTCCCGCTCCCGGTTCCGCTCCGCCCGTGCGCTCCCGCGGCTCCACGTTCCGCCCCACAACCGTTCCGCCCCACACGCGTTCCGCCCCCCGCCGCGGCCGCTCCTCCGGGGCTCGCCGCCTCCCCCCGGCCCCTCCGTGGAGCCGCCTCCCCGCGCTCCTCCCGCAGCCCCGTGCCCGGCAGGGGGCGCCCTCCGCGCCCCGCCCGGTCCCTCCCCGTCCCTCCCTGAGGGCGGAGCGGCGGCGGCGGCACCTCCCCCGGCGGCGAGCGGCGCCGGGCGCGTGTGAGGAACGGCGCGGCTCGGCTCGGGGGCCGCTGTTTCCCGCCGGGCCGCTTAGGCGGTTGCCAAGGCGCCGAGTTCCGGCGTTGCCGGGAGCCGCCGGGAGCCGAGCGGGGGATGCGGCCGGGCGGCGGCGGCTGCGGCACGGGCGGCGCCGGGGCATGGAGCGGCGCTGAGGCGGCGCCGGCCGGCGGCGGCGGCGGGGCCGGGCAGAGCGGGCAGAGCGGCGCGGGGCCGCGGCGGTGAGCGGCCGGCCGCTGGGAGCTCCGCACCGCGCCGCTCCGCCGCTCGTTCGGCCGAGGCAGCCCGGGAGGAGCCGCCCTGGGGTCCCGGGGGCGGAGGCCGGCGGGGGGCCCCGGGAGGGAGACAATGAAGCTCCTGAAGCCGACCTGGGTCAACCACAATGGTGAGGGGCGGCGGGGGCAGGTGGCGAGGGGCAGGTGCTGGGGGGGGGGGTTTGGGGGAGCCCCGGGAGGCCGCTGCAGGGCGGTGGGGGGGGGATTTGGGGGGGATTTGGGGGGGGTGTGGGGCCGGGGGGGGCAGCGAGCGGCTGCTGCGGCGGGACGGGGCCGCCCCGTGGTGCCGAGGAGCCGGGCAGCCAAAAGCGAAAGCCTCGAAGATGGCCGAAGGGCTCCTGCCGCCGCCGTGCGGGACGGGGCCCCCCCCGGGTGCCGAGCTGCGGTCCCTGAGAGCCTCCGGGGCGCGGGGGGGGCCCGGCTGCAGCCCTCGGGGAGTCCCGGGGCTCGGTGAGGCGGGAGGCTGGGGGCGAGGTGCTGGTGCTGGCAGGGCTGTGTCCCCCTCCGTGGGGTGCCCGGTGCGAGGCAGGCGGCGTTACGGCTCGCACTGCTTGCGGAGGGATTCCCGAGGAGGTCCTGGGTTAGCAGGGAGAAGAAATCCCGTGTGAGGGGCTCGCTTCTCTTCATGCAAGTTTTATCCTCGGGTTCACGCACACAGCTCCAGCTCGGCTGCCTGTTTTTATATCACGGCAAATGTCAGTGGCACGGCTCAGGCGGCCGATTCATATCTAGCATAAGGCTGAGCGGGAGGCCAGCTTATTCAAGCTGCAGAAATGTGCTTTGAGTTAAAAACCACAGATGCAACTTTACAGCTGGCCCTGTATGCTGTATTGTCTTCGTGATCGTGCTGCAGGTTTAAGAACTTCAGCCTAAAGTTGAAATTTCCATGCATCTTTACTTGAACTACTCTCCATGGGCCATAACGAACCTAGCCTTTTAATGGAAAGCAGTGGTGGACTGGAAAAAAGTGGAAGTGCTTTCTCTGAAGTGTTCCTTACATTTTTACTTGGTTAATCTAAATGAATGCAACACTTGCATCTTGATCTTTGGCTGCTTGTCTGCAGGCTGTCCTCTGTCTCTCTGGAGCCTGGTTATGAGCATCTGGATAAAACCTTTGGCCTAAGTCTTTGCAGATCACAGCTTAGTAGACCTATAACTTCTCTCCTTACTTCTTTAATGTGTGTACCTTTTAGTAGGTATGTATCTAAGGCGTATAGCAGTTTTCAGTATTCTGTTTTTCAGTATTCTGTTCATCAGCTTGTGAATTGTAGAAAAGCATCTTCTGCCAAGCAACTTGCAGTTAAGTTCCATTTATAAAGGCTCATGATACTTTCTTTTAATGGATAATGCTGTATACAGGGCTGTGGTAGTCCCAGATCTTGTGTTTCTGCCACTGTCCTGCTGGGATGAGTTTGGGCAAGTTGCTTTGTTTTGTAGGTGATGAAACTATGACAGACATTCATCAGTGGCTTCATTTCTAAAATGCTTTAAGGTCTGCTAACACAGGACTACATAATATTCATGCCTTCTTACACGTGGGGCAAGGAGTGCAGAATAAAAAGGGTGAGCTTAGTCAGCCGATTTTAACATACCCGGGTTCCAGATCCTGCAGGGCTGGCTGCACGGAAGCTGTACCCATCGCTTTTCATGGGCCTACATATTTGCTCTGATACTTCCCTAGAGACAGGGTCCATACTTATGCTGCAGACTCCTTGTTGGTAGCCCTTACTCTTTTTGTTTTCCCCGCTGTCAGAAGAGGTTGCTTCACTGGTGTTGGTACAGGAGCAAGCGTCCAGATCAGGAGTGGCTTCTCCGTGCGTGGGTTCATTGCTGCCATTCCTACCTCTTCTTCCCCCGACTCAGTTTTGGCATTTGTATGTTACTGAACTGGCAAGAACCAGTTTGATGATGCTCACAGGCATACAGTCTCTGTGAGATAGTCGACAACAGAAGTCAGTTTTGTAGCAAGTAAGTTCAATGCACCTGGGATTCTCATGCTTCTCAGCTGAGACACTGCATTTACTAGAAAAGCACTTTAGCACATTTCAGCTCTACTGGCTTTTGTCTTGGAGTTCTTAATGTTGCTTTGTGTGAGTACTTATTGGAAATAGTTCTTCTTCAAATGGATTTTCTGTAAGCTTTTCACACTATTAATGTGAGCTTATTGCATGAAATTCTAATTGTTGTGTTCATCTCCTCAGTGTTTCTTTGACTTGGAGCAGGAAAGAATATTGATAAGTGCAGTCTAATGGGGGGGGGGGGAATGGTTCTCCTTCCATTCAGTACCTCTATCAAGATGCATCACACATCCAACAGTTGGATGTACAGATTTGGCACACAGGTTTTTGAGGGCCCTGGTCTTTGATGATGACAAATGCTTAGCCCTACTGGAAAGGAAGTCCCATGCAGTTCCAGGAAACTCTCACAAACCCTAAGGTGTTGTTGGTGTATAACAACTGGCAGAAATTGGAGCCTGCTTTTGTTTAAATACAGGCATAGAGTTTATTATCTCTTCAAGCTGTAATGGTGGAATGTAAATATTTAAATTGATATGTGAGTCATGGTGGATGTTGTATCTGAGACGGGCTGGAAGCAAAATAAATAGAAGCTCATTCATGTCGTGGTAAAAATTCATATGAAGTAGTCATTTTATTTTATTGATCACAGCCTGGAGTTAAAAACCAAACAAGTATATCATATGTGTTTGGGTTCTTAAAGCAAAGAATCCAACAGGACATCTGGGCTGTCAGAAGGTGTTCTGGTTTTAATGGACCTGGTTTGCTTCCTCATGCAATGTGATGTTGGGAACTTCAATAACATCAACTAAATGTTTTAGAAACTATGACAAGAAGGGGGGGAAAAACATCTTAAAATACACTTAAAACTTAATGTTACTATTTAACCATCACTTAGATTTTGTTTTGATGCTTAATTACTGGTGTGAAATTCAAAACTTCTTCTATTACAAGCATGGGACAGCATTCAGTCAGTTTTGAAGAGGGACCTGGTGCCTTGTGGTTCATTTCAGCAGGATCTAACAGCGTAATCAGATAAGGACATGGACCCGGGAAAGGAAGCGGTTGCTATTAAATAATGGCTCCTTCTTCGTTACTCTGAGAAAATGAAGGAAATAAGGAAAAACTCCGTATCTGTGATCAATTTATAAACCACAAGTAGCATGGAACAAGTCTTATAGCTTTAACTTGTGACCATTATCCACCACTGTAAATGGCATTGCCTTGATAGCTGTGAAAGGGAGGAAAAGGCTCCCAGATAACGACTGCATCTTGTTGAATTTCTGTCTTGTAATCACGTAATCTTTCCTCTTTCTTCTTAAAATCATTTTAAATCTCTTGATTGATAAAACTGAAAACAAAAGCCTTGGCTTACTTGTGCTGACAGCCTAATTGTTGTTGAACTTAACATTTGTATTTAAGGGATATAGAAAGGCATTAAGGTATTGAACAAACATTGATTTAAAAACATTACAGAATTCCTTTTAGATATTAAAAGAATTGATATAAATTCGTAAGTGTAGCCTTACTAGCAATTCTCTTTTTCAAGACCACATAATCTAATTTAATCAAGACAAGCCCCATACTTCTTGACAGCCAAGAAGCTATGAGCACACGCAGCTCTGGGACAGGTTGCTGGAGGATTTTCCTTCCCAGGCCAGTGTGTTTCAGCTCAGTGCCCCTTGCCAGTAACATGGGAACTTTGAATTGCCACTGAGAACTCCACGTGTGTTTACCTAGTTCTGAACTCGTATGTCCGTACCAAATGTGATGTGAAAATTCATGTGGTCTTTGAGCTAAATAGGAAACGGATTTGTTTGTGGCAGTGATGTGCTGCTTTCTGTAGTAAAGCTACAGCTTCTGCCTTGGGGTTAGCCACGGGGTCCAAGTTAGGTGCTGTCCAGCTTGGCTTATAGTACTGTGAGTCTCCTCACTTTCTGGTGCTGAAACACGTGGTGCTGCTGCTTGACAAATGGATGAGAATGATCCTTCTCACGCAGGTGGTAGAAGCTCAGGCTTCTGCATCCAGGAGCTTCTGTTCCCTGCAGACATCCAGAGGTGGCTGCTCGTGCTCACCCAGCAGAGCTGGGAGTGAAGTCCTGGTGCCCCATGGGCCTGAGCTGGTTCACCAGTGGTTGCTTTCCTCTCCAGGTTGCTTGTCACAGCTTAAGCTTATGCCTTCATCCACTTTTTAAAAGTAACAGCTGAACTGGATGAGCACACATGAAAGTGGTGTGGGCCAAAAGCTGCGGGCTCCAAACAGTTGAGCAGTGCTTGTTTAATTACGTTACCCCTCATCTTGAATCCAAAGCAGTTTGAAATAAAATCCAGATCGGGCTCTAAATAATATTTTTGTCCATATCCAGACAATGTATTCTGCTGTGCCAGTATGTGACATGGTCTTTTGCAGTTGGTGTTTGTATTTTGACTAATGCAAAATGTCTGTTAAGGAGAGGGCGTGACAGGCCAAGGCTGTGTGTAGTTGGACAGATTTCCTGTATATGGAGAATGAAAGCATCTTATTTGTAGGAACTCTTGAGAAACCTGGAACTGCAGTTAGTAAGCTAATGTCTCGAGTGAGAAAAATTATGTAGGAGAACTGAAGGAGTCTTGTAGAGGTTGACCAGAACGACCAGCAGTGTGAAACAGCTTTTGTGCAGGGAATGGCCGGGTAGGCCTGGGCTCTTCAGGCCAGGAGCAGGAGGACTGAGCTGGAGATACAGTGAATGTGTGTGTAGTTGTGAGTGGCAGAAGCGGGGTGAATGGCAAGTGATTTTTGGCTTACTTTTTTCCTGTACAAGAATTAAGGGGTGTTGAACTAACGGGCGTAGGTACAGGATTTGTGAGGCAGGTGGTTCTTCAGAGCCTGTGGTTGAGCTGTGGGTCTCTGTGTCGGGGGCTGTTGATGATGGTAATTATGGACCTGAGAAATGGCCTGGTGAATTTATAGAACAAAAGGCACTGAATGCAGACATCCTGCCTCTGGTTCAAGAAGTGAAAGTTGCAAATTTCTGGAGCTTGAAGATTCCCCTGGGGAAGAAGCACCGTGTTCTTGCAGTTGTACAGATCCCTGGGGAGTATCTAGTGCTGGTTTCTGAACACAGAGTGCTGGTCCAGAAGGACATTTTCCCTGATGTGGCTAATTTTAGGCTTTTACGGTGAATCTGTATCCAAGTTACCTCTGACTCTGTAAGTAAAGCAATTTGCTAAATATCGTCAGCCCCATTTGTGGATCTGTGCAGAAGCTTTCCCTAGAACAAAGAGGATGGCTGACGTTACTGCTTCTCAAGGCTTGTGCTCCTGAGATAAGGCAGAAATCAGAGATACATGCTAGGTTTAAGACCCAGTAAAGGCAAAATAAAGCTACGTTATGTCAGTAATTTCTGCGAAGCAACAGGTGCAATGACTTATTTCAGTTATTTAGAATGTGTAGCATATTTGTTTTGCATGATTAATGAGAAGCTGATGTGTCTGTCAGACATGTAACAGTGCATGCTTTGGTCACTGCTGCTGTTTAATGCAGGCTTTTGGGAAGGGGAGAGTGGTAGAATCAGAGCAGATCAGGGAAGAAAGGGTAGAGAGGCAAGCAAGATGTTATATCTGTCAATATATAATTATATTTACTAGAACAAGTCTTCGTGTATGAGACAGCTGCATCTGTTAAACCAATTTTAAATGCACTATTGTTTAACTACGAACTGCCTAAACTCTGAAGCCTCGTTCATAGCTGCTGTGTTGCCTCTGGAAGTCATAGTTCTGCTTATCAATGTCCCTGTACTGGAGGTGGTTGTTCACACTGACCTGCTGGGGAACGGTTTCCTGTTTCTGTGAATGATCCGTAGGCAAAATGAGTCAGGTCAGTACCTGGCTAAAGACCTTACCTGCTTTTGATAAAGGGCTCGCTGGAGGGAGCGCTGTACTCTCATGTCTGATGGTAGACCTGAGAGTGGAGTAACTTCTTGCTTAAGATTGTTGACAGATTAAAAAGCTAACCTCTTCCACCTGTAAGGTCTACAGAATGACCCGTTTCCATGTCAGTGTGTTAAACTAGTTTAAATGATGCACTAGTTTAATTTAAGTGACCTTCTACATCTATGGTAGGGCAAAACATTTGCTTCCTGCCTGTGCTTCTCAAAGTGTCCAGCTTAGCCATGTATGTTACATTCAAGTCAGCAGAATAAAAGATAGATTCAAACTCAACAGTCTGAAGAAAAAACACAGCTAAATCTCAGTTTGTGTTTTATGTGGTTTAAAGGACTTGGAAGGAATGCAAGTTGAGTGCCATCTTACTCTAGTTAAGGTCTTTGCTTGGCTGCCTGTAAAAATTTTAAGGGGAATCACATGTCAGTGTTGCAATACAAGTCCAAATTAAATAAATCTTAAAACAAGTCAACATAGAGAAAATACACGAAGCAGAATACGTATCTCTTGAAAGAAGTAAGAAATACTGGGTATTGGGACAAGGGTTTTGTTAGCAGATTAATGTCAAGGAATACAAATGATACAGTCGCAGCATCAAACCACTGGTTGGGTGATCTGGATAAATTCTACAGTGTTATCATTTATGTCCAAACATATGAAGATACAATCCAAGAATTTACATCCATGGGAAAATTACACCAAAGTAGTGTTGGTGTGTGGGTGCTTGTTCTTTTGGCTTTTAGGACAAATTGTCTTCTCTTATACTGACGTGTGTGTGGTCTTGCTTACAGAAGCATTCTGGTTTGTAAATGGTCAGACTGGTGCCAGAAGTTATTTGAATGTGGAAATCATGTGTTCCCTCAAGTAATCCTTGGTATTAGCTTTTTTGATATCATTGAAAGACAGTAAGTTTACTTCTGCCTTCTCCCTTTTCTTTCTGCAAATGTTGAAAGAGCAGTGAGCACGCAGGAGAGGGTATAGGATCCGGTGGTCAGAGCAGAATAAGCTGAGAGCAAGGGTTGTCTGGTTTCCAAAGCTGTTCCCCAGCTCTGTTGGCTATTTCTTAGGGCTTAAGTTTTTATAGAACTATTGGTTTTCTTCTGAAAGAAGTCACATCTAGAGAACTGGAGGTTTGAAGAGTAATATTGGAGTTAGTCTTCCTTTTTCTATATGGAAACTATAAAGTTAAAAGTTAGGCTTTGCATAGACATGTTTCGTAACAACAGAATTTTAATTTGAGATGGATAATTATGTGACAAACACATGTGGTCTGTGATTGGAGAGGATTTGGGGGAAAAAAAATAACCAGAAACCAAAACAAAACTTTCTTCAGGTCGTCAGATAATGAACTGTAGAAACCTGGAAGAAATTCCTTACTCGAATACAATTTAACTTTGTTGGCGCATGTATTGTGGTATTATTTTGCTTTGAGGCATCTGACATATCATTCTGGATTAAGTCTACTTGGTTATCGCTGGTTTGTTAGGGCTTGGTAACTTCCATATACACTTTTAATAGGCTGTCGCTCTTGTCTTCAGGTTGCTTTCAACTCTTAATCAGCTGTATTTCTTACGACTATAGCTTTTGGAAGAAGAAGGTTATTCACTAAGCAGAAGACTTGTGGTTCTGTTGGCATTACTACATTCTTTTGGCTGTAAAACAATTCAGTATGTTCCTTCTTGTTCTCAAATTTCAGGAAAGCCAATATTTTCAGTGGACATTCACCCAGATGGGACCAAGTTTGCGACAGGAGGACAAGGTATATTACATATATATACATACTGATAGAAGCCAGAATTTTGGGCTGCAATGATCTTTACCTTCACAACACTTTAATCATTCTGTCCCTTTTAAAAACATATCACTTAGATATCTGAAACACAGTTGATTATGTAAGTCATTAATATGTATTTAAAAGTACTGTTTCTTACTATAGAAGGAAGGGTTACATTTTTTGATCTGCTCATCCTCTTGGACATCTGTTGAGATAATGGCTGCAATAATTGAGTTGTGCTCATAATGGCCAAATTTCTTTTTTTATTTGAAAAGGAGCTGAATGTGAAGTTTGGCTTTTTGAACTGCTAAATAATAGAGCTATTGGGTCAAGAAAATCCAATTATACAAATGGAATAGCTCAAGAAATGTATGCAAAATTATTCAGTATTGCAATCCAAATAATGATTTTGTTGGCTACCATAATTGCAATTTAGATTTTGAATGTATCTTCTCTCCTGTTAAATGCAATTTAACTATAAATAGTTCATTCTTACAGTTGGCATCGTTAAAGTTCCCATTGCAGTAGTGACAAAATCTGACTCTCTGTTCTGGAACAGATATTAAGTTGAAAAGCTCTTTTGCCTTTTGCGTGTATTTAAAAGGAGGGTCTTTTTGTTCACCTGTAGGCCAGGATTCTGGGAAAGTTGTGATCTGGAATATGGCTCCTGTCCTGAAAGAGGAAGATGAAAAGAATGAAAATATTCCCAAGATGCTTTGTCAGATGGACAATCATTTAGGTAACAGATCTGTTGTTTTTTTGTTTTTTTTTTACTGACTGGTGGTAGTTTGCTAAAGCAATACATTTGTTTATAATTACAAAAAGCATGCCCTGTCCAGTGGTAAAGAATCAGTAAAACACAGCAGAGGGGTCTCATATTTTGTGTACATGTTTTTAGATGTTGAGGTAGAAAATCTTAAGATGTGGAAAAATACACAGAAAAATACAGATACTGTTGGAAATCTCCCTGTAAACTTATTCCAGCAGTGACCACAAAGTAATTGATAATGCACATTCTGAGAAACTGGTAAGCTCTGAAGGAAAGATCAAGAGAAGGAATAAATGTAAAGGAAACAATATATGAAGTGTATCAAATACTTCATAACTTCTAAATTATTCTGGATTTTTTGCATATTATATGTAAAAGAAATGGTTACCTGAACAAGCTGTCCCTTTATTTTCTTCAAGATGCTTGTTTTCTTTCTTTCCTTCTTAATCCCACTTAATTTACTACAAGCAGTTTCTTTTCCTAGATTAATATTAATACTTCTCCTTTTGAACTGCTTTTGGTGAAGCTTTTTAAAATAATGAATAGTTTTTAAAACTAAGTTCTTCAACTGTTACTGACAGATAAGTACCAATTTATTTATCTAAAGCAGACAGAGTAACTGCTTTGAGAGGAAAAAGCACACCTAAATCCTAAACATCTCCTGTCTAGCTTTGCTTATTATAAATTCTGTACCCCAGTCTAGAACAATCTGTTCTCATTTTTCTTCTTACAAACTCTTTTCTACATTTCAGCTTGTGTGAACTGTGTGCGATGGTCAAACAATGGAGTTTACTTGGCTTCAGGGGGAGATGACAAATTGATTATGGTGTGGAAACGAGCCGCGTAAGCATGTTCCCTCCTTCTCAATTTTGTATTTTATTTCAAATAAGTCACACTGTCTAGTCTGTTAGTGCGTATGGAGCTGAAACCTGTGGTATCACATCACTGATACTGGAGATTTAGTCTATTATCCTGTTTCTTGGGATGGAGAGTGTGTCTACCTGGGCAGTCACATTCCTGTCTAGTGGTTAAGACATTTTCTTCTGGCATTGAAGAAAACTTCATGATAAAATTTGAAGAGTTAGCTTAAATACTAGCATTTTTTGCTATTGGTGGGTATTATAAATTTTACTGAAGCTATTTTCTTTAATAACTGGAATTACTTTCTATAAAAATATATATTTTTTTTTCAGGAATAACTGAATATAAAATAGTATTGTACCATACAGCTGATATTCTTTAGAAAGAAACCGTGAAAAGTATGATGTGGTTCTGTTGCTAACCATTGTTTCTATTTTAATTAGATATATTGGACCGAGCACTGTGTTTGGTTCTAGTAGCAAACTTACTAATGTTGAGCAGTGGAGGTGTGTATCAATTCTCAGAAGCCATTCAGGGGGTAAGTTGACAGGTGCAGAATGAACATAATTTGAAATGTACACATTTTGAAAAACTATTTTACTATTGCATTTTCATGCTCAAAACATAAATTTAGTGGCAAGTTAATGATTTTAGTGGCAACAGTAAAAATCTAACAAAAATGTGATTTTTAGTCAAAATGTCAATTTGGCAAGTAACTCCTGGCAAACTGTGTAATAGAATAACTATTAACTCAGACATTTATATTTCACTATAATCTCTTGATAGGCAAAGATCAAGTTCTGTAAAACAGAATATTAGGATTCATTTAGAAAAAATTACTAAAGTGCAATGCAAAAGATGAATAAGCCAGGTAATTTCAAATGCATTTTCTGTTTGCTGATGTGAACTATGAATGAAATCAAGATTAAAAATCACTTTGGTCAGTCCAGGTATGTTGGAATAAAGTGACTACATTACAGTATCTGTTACTTTTTCGTAAAAGCAAGGTGAAGTACTTTTTACAGGCTTTAGTACTTCCTATAATCACTAAATACTGCATTCTGTCTTGGATGTGTGTGTCATTAAACATTATAAATTGGAGTGCCTCAATTCCATTTTGCTACGTTCTTTCTTAGCTTCCACTCTACTGGTACTCAGAAATAGTCATTTCTCAGTGATGGAAAAGGTGTTGCCTCACAAGTTATTTAAAAAAAAAAATTTGTATTTTCTGATTACTGATGATGTTTTATATTCTTTCCAAACAGATGTCATGGATGTAGCATGGTCTCCACACGATGCCTGGTTGGCATCGTGTAGTGTGGATAACACTGTTGTCATCTGGAATGCTGTGAAATTTCCAGGTGAGAAATCTTACATTTCAGATGTTCGAGTATATAATGCTTTGGAACAAATTATCCCCTCCATGGGTGTATGTCATGCACTGAAAATGTCTGTGTGACAATGGGTTGCCTGTCTTATGAGATGATACGCTTGCAATATGGTGAGTCAGTCCCTGTTCCAAATTTGGTTGTTGGTGTGCATTGGATTCCATGCTGCTGTAGACAACAGTTACACTCAGATTATGCTCCTGATCTTACATGAAGGTCATTATTACATGCATTTTCTTCTTTACCATCTCTTCAGTATCCCAAATATATACAACTTCAGCTTGATATTAAGTAACCAGCGTGGCCTTATGTAATGAGGGGGAAGAAGGAAGGGCTAGGGCAGCCTTAGCACCCTGTCACAGTAACAAAAGCTACTTACATTCTTGCATTTACATTTTACAGTATTACATTTGATGGCCATTTTGCTTCTTCCATTGCTGCAGTGCTGGCAATTCACTAAGTCCCAAGGCCTCCAGCTGACCTGCAAAGGTCCACAGCAGTTAAGGAACTTGTGCCTTTATTTGGCTGCTGCTTATCACATAACTTGATGTAAACTAAAGCTCCTATTGGGTGTTGCTCAGACACTGCAGTTTATTTTAGGGTTGCTCCCAGTACTGATGCTGGAGGTTTTTATACTTTCAAGCTAACTGTGTAGCCAGTGCAGTGCTCGCAGCCTATTCTCTAACAGACTGATAAGCAAGAGAATGGCTGAAAATAGGTTACCAGGTCTGCCAGGCTTGTGTGTCTCTTCAGTCACATCTTTGAAAAAGTTGAATATGTTGTGATAATCTTTGGGTACAGAGGAAAGGATGAATATTTAACTGAAGTTCCAGCTAAACTGCTGCTTTCCATTGCTTGAACATGCTATTCTAAACTGCCTGAGCTCTGCTAGTATTCTCTTCCTGTTTTGATGTATTTTTATAAAGAGTTTTGGACCCCTTACTCTGTCAACAGTGTTCATTACCTGTTTTTTTATACTATTTAAGCTTAAGTATATGTTCCAGTTTTGTTGCTATGTTGTCATTTGTACATTAAAAGAGGTTATATTCAATATGCTGTTTAAACAAGATCTCATAAATCTCTTTAACAGTCTGCCCTGAAAGACATAATAGTAACCACACACTACTCTCTTTTCTTTTTTTCTTTTTCTTTTTTTTTTTTTTTGTCTGTGTGTACAGAAATTCTTGCCACTTTAAAGGGGCATTCTGGCTTGGTGAAAGGGCTGACCTGGGATCCCGTTGGAAAATATATTGCCTCTCAGGCTGACGATCGAAGTTTGAAGGTGTGGCGGACGATGGACTGGCAACTGGAAACTAGCATCACAAAACCCTTTGATGAGGTACTTGAGAATGTTTTACCAAAGTAAATTCCTACAAAGTGAATGAAAATTGTAAGAGTAATTCCAATTCTGCAGAAGCATTAGTTAGTTTAACAGTGCCAAGTCAAATCAAACTATTTGACAGTAGATTCAAAAGAAGGGTGGGAGGGGAGCTACTTTCTCATACAACATATGATTAAATCGAGACTCTAGTTGCTACTGAATGTTGTAGATGCCAAAGGTATACGTGGGTTGTGAAAACAAGTAAATTCCTGGAAATGTAGAAGTCATTCTGAGGAAGTATTGGCACACTGCATTCATTTCGTTCTTGCATTCTTTTCTATGCGTTGTCTGTTGGCCACTACCAGAAAAAGGCAAATACTTAGGATAGGGATCTGGCACTCTAGTGCTGACTTATGTGATGACTTTAATCAGGAGGTCAAATTTATGAGGACAGAAGCTGGTGCTTAGTGAGTGGAGTGTTTTGCATTGATCTTAAGGTATCGTGGTTAGTGCAATTAATTACTATTAATAATAATAGACTGTAAATGCCTGAATATGTGTGATCTGATTTGAAACCTGAAGTCTCATTGTTAGCAGTTGGTGTGCTGCAGCCATGTCACTAACTAGAACTGTGATAAATACTGAGCGTGCTGTATGCAAAAAGACTTGCATTTCGTTTCTTCTAAAAATAGTTCTCTGGATTCCTTTTCCTCCTTTTGTTAGGGCTTCATAAGTTATATTATATCTCCTGTGTAAACATGTTTGATGTGCTGAGAAATGTACTGTCATTCTTTTATAGTCACAGAAGACTTAGTAATCATATATTTCCTAAATCTAAAATAAAAACAGTTTGCATTAAAAATGTTGTATTTTTTTTTTGCCAGACATGCTTAAAGTTCTAGTATGTTTTTTTGATTTATTTCATCAGTGTGGAGGGACAACACATGTGTTGCGTCTTAGCTGGTCACCTGATGGTCACTATCTTGTTTCTGCTCATGCCATGAATAATTCTGGACCTACTGCTCAGATCATCGAGAGAGATGGATGGAAAACCAACATGGATTTTGTAGGGCACCGGAAGGCAGTTACAGTAGTGGTGGGTGAATTATAATAATTTTTCCCTAAAGTAAAACTTCTAAGATGTTTCTTCTGATAGTTGTATGCGTAAGTGGGACAACAGATGGAGATAGGTGTCAAGGTTAGTAGAGCAAACACATGGTGGTGTGTAATAAATGTCAACTTTAGTGCTGGAAACAATCAGCCTGCTCTTATGATATGAGAACTGCATGTAGATGAACAAGATGAGGGGAACACAGGAGCATGTTAGAAATGCCAGACACCAACATCGTGAGCTGTTCAGTGACTTAGATTTATAGTGGGTTCCTGATCACTGGTGAAATTGATGTTCTTTGGCATTCCTGTTAAGGTATTCAAAATCTCGATTAAGAAAGCATATGGGGCTTTTGTCAGTGCTTTTATAGAGTCAGGTTAGGGACCTTGTTTCCATGAAATGTTTATCTTTTTCACTCTTAAATGGAAAGCTTGCTTTTAAAGCTGATCTACTGAAATTTGATTACTGTAATAAGATGTGGCATCTCACTTGTTCAGAAATTCAATCCAAAAATCTTCAAGAAGAAACAAAAGAATGGGAGCTCCACCAAGTCAAGTTGTCCCTACTGCTGTTGTGCTGTTGGTAGTAAGGATCGATCTCTTTCTGTCTGGGTAAGTGTCAGCTTTTACTAATGTGATCATTTGGGTAACTTGAGGGTTTAGCACAAAGATCATGTGTACAGAATTAGGTCTTATGTTTAGATTCATGTTTACTTTTTTATTCTTTCTGTTGTTAGAGATTTAAATAGGGGAAAGGGAGTGGATAGTATTAATTCCTGAAATGAACGTCTTATTCTAAAGCTAAGAGCAGGTATGTTGCTGTGGTTAAGGGGTTAAGGGTTATGTGTTATCACAGCTAATAAACATAATCCAACCATATTTCCTTCTTATGTCTTTTACTTGTTCTCCATCTCCATGTTCTTCTTGTAAGAAAGATTCTACTATTATTCCACATTTAGCCCACCTACCCATTGATCGGTCATAGAGTCTAGTTTTGTTAGTCTTGCTTTTATGGGTACAAAGAGAATATAGCAGGCATGGCACAGATGTTTCTGAGCATATATATGGCTCGTCATTGTGCTTTGTTCTGGCTTCAATCCCTGGCTTCTGCCTTTGCTATGGAAATTAATGTGAAAGCGAATGAGTTTTTTTAAAAACACTTTCAAGTTTTCAATATCTAGTTTGGGTTTTACTTTAAAAATGTAAACTAAAATTGTTATTCTGGCTGAGAGAAGGGTAGCTAGTCTCATGTTTATCAATGCAAGATGGGTTGTTTGGCAACTGCAAAGGACAGGGAATAAGTTTAACTGGTTATAAGGCTTTGTGATGAGAACGTGTGCCAGAACACACCAATTGCTAACTGCAGTCTACTATTTATAGATTCCAGTGTGATATTTATCCATCAATAGTTAAATGCATAACACTATATCTGTTTTTGGCAATGCTACTGGTGCATACCCAAATCAAAGTGTCACTCAGTATATTTTACTTTATATTTATACTATGATTTCATGTAGGGTGCCTGTCGAGGTTACAGTAGGTATTTTAGACATGCAAAGTTATAGGCAGTCATTACCCAGAAGAGCTCTAGGTATGTACACAATGCAGACCTACGAAAAAACGAAATAGCTAAAAGAAATAACTGCTGATGATGGCATACTACTAATGAGCTTGAAACATCTTAAATCACGTTGACTTGTAGTTCGTTTTGGTCGTACTACATACTATAGTTATCAAGTCCACTGGATTGACAGTATTGCACCTGATTTAGAACACGTTACAGGGAATTTTTCATGTTCAGTTCTTTATTACTAAGCTGATCTATAAGTGTAGAGGAATCCTCTTTAAGAATAATTGTGTTAATTTTCCTTTGCTATTGGCAGGCTTCACTTAACTTGGGTAAGCGGTCTGAATGAGGACATGAAGCCTAATCTGGTTTTGTTTTTCCTCTTGTGCTGGCAGTTTGCAACATCCTTATCTCAATAAAGGTTAGAATAGAAGCTGTCTTTAGCATCTGTGGAATTACTTTTTGAGTGGTAGAAAGTTTGAGGACTGCAATATACAGGCAAAGTTGGTTAAGACCTCATGCTTCAGAAAGGAGGGAAGGATTGAGAGACAGCCATTCTTCTCCAGAGCTTTTCTGTGCTAGTAAGAGAAAGGCTAACCTGGCACTTCAGATGTCATGTCATCAAGCGTACAGCTATCTCTTGGCTTGTTCTTGTTTGGAGAATATTGTTAGACTCTGGGAAAGTATTAATGCAGTAATATTTGTGGTAACGTAGAACTTCTAAATTTCTGAGTGTTGTTTCTTCTATTTTAAGCTCACATGTCTGAAACGGCCATTAGTTGTCATACATGAACTGTTTGACAAGTCAATCATGGATATCTCCTGGTAAGTTTGTTTCTTAGAAAAGCCAGAATGTTATAATTAATTTTAGCTACAGATGTTAACTGGAAATTCACTGAAATAGTAGAGATTACATCTGTTGGAACGCACATGCTTGGTTCCTGAAGGGTTTGGTTCTTCTGCAGCATCTTTGGTAGTGTGACACTAGCTACTAGCATGTGATCACTTCAGACTATGTAACATTAGAGTTGGATGAAAACTAATGTGTTTAGGAAATAATAAAGTAAATTATCTGTGGAATGTTTTCCTACTTGTTAAGATTCTGCAAATTTTTTTCTGTAACATGTATTTTATAACATGTTGTGGTGGACCCGATGAGCTTTACCTGTATTACATACATGGAAAGTTATTGCACTATACAGTTATAACAAATTCAAGTGGACCTTGTAGGCCAGTATTTCCTTGGAGAAAAAAGAAAATTCTTTTTCCCCCTGCCCATCTTAGGTCGACCCCTTTTGGTGGTGTAGCAGTGGCAGATCCTTTACTAGCTTTTTGAGTGTTACCCTGGCTGTGCTGGAACCAGCTCTTGCTGTCTGTTTCAGAACAAAAAAGTTGCAGCATCCAGGAGCATGGCCCCATTTCTGCTAGCAGTAGAAGGAGGTGGTATGACCATAGTTGAGGGGGAGGCGAGGAGCAGGGATGGGAAGGTAGGCCAGGTTCCTTTGTTCACACTCCTCCTGCTATCGATGACATGAAGTATCAGGCCGTCAGTGACTGACTTCTGCCTTGCTTTTCCAATTTTATATCTTCTTGGTTCTCCTATCTCATAGCATTAGAGTTGTGATTTCCCTCTTCCATTTTCCCCAGGACTGCACTCCTTTCTCTCTCCAGAATAACTTCTCAAAGCCTGAGTGTTTGTGGTTTTTTCCCTTTTTTTTTTTTTTTTTTTTAAAAAAAAAAAAACACATGTGTTTTTTAAAAAAAAAAAAAAAAAAAAAAAAAAAGATGAGTGGAGAAGTGGTTCCCAAGTAGTGGGGTCTGCCTCACTGTTGGAACTAATGAGCATCAAAGGCCTGGCCTTAGAAAGGCAGAAGTTAACAGTTCTCTATTTGCAGCAAGACTTGAGTAATAAGGAAGAAATAAACATGAGACTACTCAGTAAATGGTATTTAAGATAAAACTCTGCACATATGCATCAGTGAAATTTACAGTATTGGGAGTTGTTTATGTGTGTGTGTATGTAATATATATATCTTTTTCATAATATAAACAGCTGATCACGTAGGTTGTTTTAGTTCTAGCATTTCCTGACTTTTGGAATTACACCTTTGTTAGCTATAACACTGTGTTCTTATGTTGTAATTTTTTAGGCTTGTAATTGTGTAACTTCTTGTTTTCTGTATGCCATGTGAATTTTGCTGTGAAGCATGATAAAAATTTCAAAACCAAAACATTTTGCTTTCATTAATAAAGGCCAGTAAATGGAGTATTTCATGAGAACTGCTGTTGTTGTAGTACAATAGCTTTGAATAGCTTTGTTTTCCTGAAGTGTTTTTTAATTTTTCATCTGCAAATTGCACATTTTCAACGGCATAAAGTCATTGGGAGTAATAGCTGGTTAACATTTTGCAATTTACGAGGAAATGGTTTTGTGGGACATTTGAGACAGACAAAGGTTCATCAGGAAGCTTGTTATTTTATATCCTGTTTACAAATCCAAATGTATGGCTAAAATGTCGATAATACGGAATGTTCCCAGAAACATGTTCCAGTCCTGTGCCCAATTCTAAAAACAGACTGATTGAATTCAGAGAAATCTGATACTGTTATTTTGTTATAGCCGTCTGGTTTCTAGTTAAGAGTTTTAGACTTGGATCTATCGTTATAATATCTGAGCACCATTATGTTTTCACGTAATAATTAGTAGGGTCCAGAGGTCAGTAGGAGCTCAGCAATTTTATCTGCTAGGTGAGCAGAGAACTCTAAACAAGACTTTATCATTTTTCTAATTTGGAATCGCGTTGGTTAACCTAGTTACACAGTGCTGAGGCTAACTTCTCCAAATGTGTGAAGAGTCCGGCCACAATAAAAAAGCTGTTTTCAAACACCTGTAGCCATGATGCAGATGCATGTAGTATATTTTTAAGCTTTGCTGGAATAGTTTGGACAGGACTAGAGAGTTCTGCCTGCTTCCCTTTCCTCTTTCATTTTCTATAACAAACCATCTGTAAACCACTATCTCACCGTCTCTGAGGTTTCTGAATGCAAGTTACTGGTCAAAACTTCTTTTTTTTCCAACGTGTAGTAATATGTTATAATGCCATTGGAGGGTTGCAATGCCATTAAGGCTACAGTCTATGCTTTCTCCTCTCTCTTCCACCAAGAAAGCCTTTGAGACCTCTGGAAGAGTGGTGCAGTGTATTCCTACATACAAAAATGTGTGGAGTTTGCTTAAAAGCCCAAACAACAACAAAAAATCAAAAATACGTTCTTACTGAGTGCAGTGATCTTAGGACTGCTCAAATGCACATTTTATTTTCTTTTTATTTGTCACTTCAGATAGTGATGATAAGAAGAGCTCTTTAGCCAACATACGTAGCTTCTCTCTTACAGTCTCTTCCTTTCTCCTTCCTATCTTGTTTATTTAGACTGTAAGCTCTTTAAAGGAATAGACTATCTATTGTTTCCCATACATGATGAAGCTTCATCTTTTGTGGACCTCTTAAAAACACAACCCAAAACAGTAATTATAGGGCTTTAAAAAGATGTGTCAGTTTATCTGCTGAAGGCTCCTTCATGTAGTTCCGTTAGTAGACAAATTCTTTGTATGTCTTTTGAAGCAAGTATATTTATAATTTGTTCTCATTGTTCATAGTGAATACTTCAGTTTATATTCTTGTACCCCTACAGAAAGCTTTTCATGGTGCTGATTGTGCCATGGATAGGTGTATTGGTCTAAAGCTACCTTCCTGTGTTCAGTCTCTGATTTGCCTTCTTTTGAATATCAGCACACAGACCCCTGCTGTCATCGCCCTTTCTTCTTGCTGTCCCACTTTTTTGGTTTCATTGATATTTGCTGTGTTTTTTTATGCTAAGTGTTTTTTATTGCAAAATTTATTGTATTGCCCCTTTGCATCAGTGACAAAAGACAAAAGAACAAAAGTGAATCTTTATTTCTTTCAGGACCCTTAATGGACTGGGTATCTTAGTGTGTTCCATGGATGGATCTGTGGCATTTTTAGACTTTTCCCAAGATGAGCTTGGAGATCCACTCAGTGAGGAGGAAAAGGTACAGTAAACACTCCAAAAATCTGTAATCATGTTTAATAGATATATTGATTCAATTAAAATATTGGAGTATGTATAGAACTGTGCAGTGACTGATTTTCATATTGCAAAAAATATGTTGTCTAGTTTACAAAATCTTTAAGAAGAGAAAATAATTTATGATGTTAATTTCTATTCTGGAAAGAAAGTCTGCTTGGAAAACATTGACATACATTTCAAGATATTATTTGAACAAGGAAACAAGGACTGGGTACTTTAATACACTTAAAAATTACTCTTTGATTTGTAAATATGCAAGCCTTTTTAAACTGTGTTGCTGGTGGCTGTTTTTACGCGGTTTCTTGGCTTTATAATAAGTGATGATGTCATAATTAGTGATGTCACGTTGGCCGTTGGAGTCAGTTGGTTTGTGGTGTGCTTCTAATGCCCACAGAGCAACATTCATCAGTCCACGTATGGCAAAAGCCTAGCTATTATGACTGAAGCTCAGTTGTCTACCACCATTATTGAGAATCCAGAGATGCTCAAGTATCAACAGAGACAGCAACAGCAGGCGGAGCAGAAAAACGCATCGATAAGGGACGCGTCTGGGGCTGCAACAGCAGCTCCGAAAGTGGCAAGCATGGTTAATGGAGAGAGTTTAGAGGACATTCGAAAGGTAGGTGTTTTCGGATAGTCACTTTATAACGTCAAATGCTAAGTCAATAAATATCAAAATGTTTATAAAAGCAGCTTCAATATTCGTATTGAATGACATCTTTCAATACATGAATGGTCCAGTTGATGTTACCAGGACTTGCTGAAAAATTAAGAGGCTTTTAAGCTGAAGTATGACTGGAAAGAGGATTGTGGGTATTTCTGTTGTGTTTTAAATTCTGGGTGTGCAGAAGGGAAACCAAGGATAGTGAATGTCTAACTGTTCTTCAGCTTCTCTATGAAGGAGGTTGAAAACGTCATTCACTTCTCTCATAAACACAGAAGTGCAACTTTTAATGAAGGATTCATCGTGCACAGATAAAAATGCTTTCCTCATTAGAGTCAACAGATTACATTCTCCAAAAATGTCTTTTCTACAGACGTATAGATCTGGAATTGGAAATATTTGTCTGAATTAAAAAAATAACTTATTTTATGGTTGTGTGAAAGCAGTAATCACAACTAGAATTCAGTTGTACTGTAGGTTTAAAAATACAGTTAAGGTGTTAAAAAACTTTTATTAATAAAAATGTAGATTGAACCATCATCCATGAAATAATAATGGGTTTAAAGACAATAGGGAAACAAATTTTACTTGAAAAATACCTTCTGTTTAATGCATCTGTTTTTGTCAGTTGGAAGAAAAGTAAAATTCTTCCTTTTTATGAGAAATAATGATGAAATATATTTTCCAACAGAATCTCTTAAAAAAGCAAGTTGAAACGCGGACAGCAGATGGACGGAGAAGGATCACACCTCTCTGTATAGCTCAGCTGGACACTGGGTATGTTTGAAAGTAGTTTCTAAAACCCTTCTTTACGTCTTCATGTATTCTGATGCAAACCAAGAACACTGACGAATTTTAATGTTGTGATATCTTAAAGCGCTTTCTGGATATATCCTCTGTATAGCTATAATATCTTCTTAATAGATAAGGTTAATTCTTGTTATTTACCTCTGTAGATGTAGAACATTACTCTAAGGCGTCGAAGGTTCATATCTGTATTAATATTTGCTTTATCTAACTTTGGATATGAGAAATTGCTCGGAGAAGTTAGGTACCGGTGGTTCATTTAGGGTGTGTGTGTGTTTTGAAGAAATGTATTTGTTGTTTGTCTTTTGCTTAGGGATTTTTCTACAGCATTTTTCAATAGCATCCCAATATCTGGAACTCTGGCTGGCTCAATGATGTCTTCTCAAAGTAACCAGCAGCTCATGTCATTAGATTCTAATGCAGCAAATTCCCTTAATACTTCAAAGCCTTCTGTAGAGCCAACAGCAGCCAGTATAAAACCAACAGATGATGCAGCCAATAAAGATGGGTCAGTATTTGCAGAAGTTTTGTTTTTCGTTTTTATGACTTTGTTTAGGTTTTAATTCTTGTTTGCAGTTGTGTTACCAAGTGATTATCAAAGTGGTTTCCCTACTCCAAAACTTCGGGAATCTAACATCCCTCCAAAAGTCAGTTTTTATTAGTATTTGATTGCTTTACATATCGATAAATCAGTAATGAATAAATTCATATGCATAGTTCTGAAAATTAACTCAGTGCAATGGGATACAGTTGACTGTGTGCTAGTGCTCTAACAAAATGCCTTGCTTATGGAATATTGGGTTATTATTAGTAAATAATAGTAGTCTTTCCAGCAATTAAAGTAATGAAGCCCATTTTCCATTGAATTCTGTCCTGCATTCCCTACATCTCCTCTCCTCAAACATAGTAATACTTTCCTGCGTAACAACCCCATCGGATGGGAAAGAGCATAATGACTGGCGTTGTCAATGCACATACACTGATTTGCCAGTGTCTTTTGAATTAATTATGGAACAACTAAATTTCACTTTCTTTTCCATTAGTGGTAATGCTAATCTGTTTTCTTGAAGTTTTTTCTTTTGTGTGTGTGTGCTTTCTTGTTTTTGTTTTTCCTCCTCCATGTGTTTTTATAGCATTTAGAGTATTATTGGAACCTCTACCACTCCATCAAAGTTAATTGGAATTGGCCACAGATTTAAAAGTGAGTGGGTAGATTACGAGAAATGATTGACATACAAAACTAAGTCTCTTTTTCTTTAGAAAATGGGCTTCTAACTGCTTTTTATTACAAACATCAGTTATCTTAGAGCCATTCATTCCCCTGAATGAACTGAAAATCTCTAAAGTAAACAGCTATTCAAATAACAGATCCCTGGTATGCTTTTGTGTGGGGAAAACATTCCTTTCTCTTAGTGTGCTTGGAAAAGGCCTCATAAATTGTTTGGATTCTTCCAACAACAAAATCAAAACTTGGTATTGTTTCAGCACAAATTGATTGATAAACAGTGGAATATAATCTTGTAATGGAAAGTATTTGGCAACCTGAACAGTGGTTAAAACTGGAAATCACAGTCGTCATTTAAAATAGTGTACCTTTCCTTTTGGGTACATAAGGAATTACTTTTTCAGCTAGTACTTAATTGAAAATACAAAACAAATTAAACTAGTTATTGTCTCTTAATCTAGATATATAAGCAGCAACGTGAAGGTCTTAGTTCTGATATGCGTCATAAACAACTCGTGAGAGTAATCAAAGCTTAGAATGCATTGACACACAAAACGGGAAAAGCATGTAATAATTAATGTGTTCATGAATTAAAGTTATTAAGAATTAAAGTTATTAAATATGGTTTCTAGCCAATATAACAAATGCTATCCAGTTGTTATAAACAATGCGCATTACGAATACTACATTTCTTTCAATCCTTGTTTTCCTGTCCCTTTTATTGACAGTGTAAATGCTACCTCTGCTTCAGCTGCTCCTCCTGCATCGTCTTCTTCTGTGTTGACAACTCCATCCAAGATTGAACCTATGAAAGCATTTGATTCTAGATTTACGGAACGATCCAAAGCCACCTCAGGGACTGCTGTTGTAACAAATACAAATCAGACTGTTGTGGATAGGTAAGGAATAGCCCAGGGGCAAAAAAAGGTTACTAATGTGGAGAGTTTAAAAACTGATTGTTTGGTGCGGGTGTCATGGTTCTGATGTTGTGGAAATTCTTGGGTCTTTGCCAAAACTGGGAGGAGTGAGAAAGCTGCAAATTAGGTGTATTCTTTGCTGTCATTATCCCATTACACACTTATGTCTGGCAAGCGGCATCAAGCAGACTTTTCAAAATACTCTGAGTTAAAATGTCTGTTACAAGAGATTGCGTGTGTGTTCATTCCTGCATCTGTGCTCTTCAGAAGGCAAAAATAGCTAGCCTCCATCTATTTGCAACAGTGAGAATTACTTCAATATAAATGTAATACATGTCTGCAGAGGACCTACCATCATAACAGCTGTAAATGGATTTCAGTTTATCCCTAAAAGGCACGCAGAGAAAATACTTTAACTTTTTTTTTTTTCTCTTGATCTATGTGATCTTAAAAAATAAAAAGAGAAAGAAAGCTTTTGCTTTTGTAACATGGTATGTTTTCGTGTAAGTATTTCTGCTTCACTGAAACAATTGATAGGAAAATATTAAATATCTCAACGTTTTTATATCAAAAAGTTTATGATACAGAAGAAAAATTTATTAAATTACTCTCATACTGATTTCCAGTGTGGTCAGTAAAATTATGGATAAAAGAGAATTACTTGGCATAACTCAGATGCCAAAGAAGAAAAGGTTTTGGATTAAGCAAGATATTTTTTAAGCAGTGGAGTGGTTATGGAATAAGTGGCAAAACATTGTTATAAGTTGCTAAATGACCACTGGAAGGAATGGGAAGAGTACAATTAAATTATCTTTTTAAGGGTATAATGGTTAATGAGAGTGCACAAGGATTTGTACTGTCATCTTTACTTTTGTTGTGTTCCTGAAATGGGTGATGGAGCAGTGCAATTGGAGGAGGAAAGGTGCGAAACTCTTGCATCTTAGAGTGCTGAATATATCAAGCCAGAGAAGAGCATTCATTGGAATTGAATGCTAATATAAAACTATTCTTTGTAGCTTTTTCCAATTGTTAACTGCTAGTTTGATTCGTTGTTCTTTTAAAAGCAAGAATATGTCTGAACGGTTTATATTATATATATATATATATATATATATATATACACACACATTTTTATATGGGTGTATGTATATATGTGTGTGTGTGTGTATATATATGTATATGTATATAAATAGTACATTGTACTTCTGCAAAGGATTTGCAGTACCTATTCAGCTTTGTCCTCTTGCCTCTATACTCATTTGTATACACTCAACTCTAAGAATGTGTTGTTTTCCCTAGAAGAATGCAGTGGGTAGGTTGTATGATAGCTTTTGGAACCAGGCTACATAAAATGTGAAATATGTTTTTTTTGCTCAGACTGAAGGATCAGAATTTAATTAAAGACAATAAACCCAAGGATATTCTGGAGAGTAGCAGTGATAGTGAAGAGAAGATTCCAGCTGCTAAACCACTCAGCGCACCCAAGCGGAAACTGGAACTTGAGGGAGAAACAGTAGAAAAGAAGAAAAAAGGAAGGCCTCGAAAAGACTCCAGACTTGTACCAGTGACTTTAACTGTTCAGGTGAAATAAATGAGATTAATTATGACTATAAATATTCACTTAATAAAATAAATCACATGTTGACTTGTTTACTGATAGCCTGTCAAATGGCTGTATAGAATAAAAAGAAACTCCCTTAGCATAGGAGTTTGATGTGGATATAACAACTTAAATGGTTATGGCTTTCCTAGGTATTGTGAAGTAGTAAATTACATTAGACTTTCCATCATTTAAGGAACTATGGATCCTTCTATTTTAAATATTCAAAGATTGTCTCTTCTTTGAAATACACCAGAACTTCCACTAATTAGTTCCAACTAAATATTAAATCTAGTTTTTAAGTCTTAGAAGCTATATTCAAAACACTAGTATTTATACAACTCATGGCAAAAAAGATGAGTGTTTCTAATAAGCATTACTTGAAATTTCAAAAAAGAGCTTGTCTCTTTCAAATCAGTCTATATCATGGAATATCTTTGTTATTAAACTTTTTATGGAAAAAAATCTAACCACTTTCTCATTTTTTTTCCAGTCCCCAGCTACACTGGGCCCTGAAAAAGATGCTGCTTGCATCTCTGCACCAGCATTAGCACTTAAACTGCCAGCCCCAATCCCACAGAAATCATTTACTTTGCAAGTAAGTTGTCTACAAGGATCAAATAAATAAGCTTAAATAAATAAGCTTACTATTAAAAAATAATTTTGTTTTTATAAAAATATTTGTAAGGTATTCAGATATTTTTTTGATAGTTTAACGTGTTTGAATATGCATGTGTTCAAGTAGGTTGTATACTTCAGCTTTTAAGAACATGACTGGGAAAAGCTAATGGCAAATCAATTAAGAATAGAACACTTCTGAACTAGTTAAACTTCAAAGAGAAATATCTCTGGTTCATCAGTCCCTCCTAGTGAACCAAAGTGTGTCATAAAGATAAGTCTGTGGCTGGAGTAACTGCTGCGTTGTTATTACAGCTGTGTTGGTAGTACATTGATGAAGAGAAACTACATATTTTCTCTGAGATGTGGAGGAAGTATTCCACAGCTGAAGAGACTGACAAATAGTACTACTGTAGTTATTTATGAAATAATTTTTCTGCATGTTTCGACTGTGTCAATCTGGTGCTAATCACAAGAATGTAGGGAGAATGGGCACACCTAGACTTGATCTTATGCCCTTAATTAGGAAGCACAGACTAGCACAGCCCTTCTTAATAATTGGAATATGAAGAAATTGTGTTGTAGCCAAGACTGATCTGATTCTTTTGAAGTATCACATCGCATTTTGAAGAATTAAACAGAATTAAACAGAATGGCATACTTCAATCCATTCTCAAATTTGGCATTGTTTTGGATTTAACATAATTTGATGCTTTTTTGAGTACTTATTTTCCTTTTTCAAGAAGTATTTTATTTTTCCTTTCTCAGGTAAGTTCAGATCCATCAATGTACCTCGAAGTGGAGAATGAAATGACGACAGTGGGAGGATCCAAGTTGAGCAGGTTAAAGTGTAATCGAGAAGGAAAGGAATGGGAGACAGTCCTCACTAGTCGAATTCTCACTGCAGCAGGAAGCTGGTAAGAGTGTATGTTTTAGAGGAAGTGGGAAACTGAATAAGATAAGTAGTCTTGAAGGTCATAAAATGTTTTTAGGGTTACAAAGGTATGCTTTAGAGGAAGTTAATGTGTATATATTTACATTTTACAAATAGGTAGGTGCTCTGTACGTATTTTTATCCACTTTAAAAAGTTGATTAACTGAATCACTTCTGTTAGGGATTTATGTGAATATTTGTGCTTGGCTCAGGATGTCCTATTTCTCTTCCATCTAATTTGGTCCAATATGCCACTGCTTTTTACATGCTCTGTGGAGTTTTTCGTAGGGATCCTAACTTATTTCTGTTGACTACTTCTGTTTGCTGGTTTTATCACCCTCAGGTCCTCCTATCCCCCGCTCCCGCCATCGTAATTTTTGCACAGTGTTTCTTAATAAATGTTTTGCAGATGAAAACATGTATTGCTTTGAGTCTTGAAACCAGTTTCACTCTAAGTATTAGCTCTAAGTTTGAGTCTTAAAGCACTATAAATTCTTATTAGCCAGCTAGAACTCTTCATGTGTATTTACACTTTAAATTTCTTCATTAAACTTGACTAAATCATTATAGTTTATGGTTGTTCAAATATTAACTGCTAAAGAAAGAAAAAGTTGAAATAAGATGTTAGGTGACATGGGAGTATTTTCCTGAATTTTTATTTTTTCATTATTTTTCTCAACTGTCTAGTTCTAACCTCAGTTTAAATCTAACATTTCTGAAGCCTGACACAAGAGACTCTCAGCATTTCTGCCTTGTTTTGAAACATTTTTAACACGAGTTTTACGCTAATTTTTTGATAATACCCCTAAGTCGTTAATATTTGTAGCTAATAGCAATATCTTATATTACACAAGCGTATGTAGTTGAAAAAATTAGATAAGCTTGCACACACAAAACCCTTCTTTCAGGTCTGAAAAAGAAGCAGCAGATTTTAAAGTTAAACACAAGTTCAGACCTGAAGAAGAACTTATGTCAGTAAAGCTTTAGGGATATACATTTCCAACTATGCCACTTAGTCTAGTGAAAGATACCATCTCTGCATGCAGATCTTCTCTTGTGTATCTCCTTAGATCATTGTTGTTATAATAAAATCAGGGAGGTGTGGAATGTACATATTGAGTCTGTTTTGGCCTTTTCTGTTGGTACCCAGGATTTTGTTAAAAGCTGTAAAAGTTACCTTTTGGGGAACTAGCTCGAGTTGCACGATAACTTAAGAAGGCAATCTGGTTTTATGCTGCTTGCATTTGATGAAATGTAAATACTTCCTTTTTTTTTTTTTTTTTAGTGAGATCGTCAGTGTAGCCTGTGAGAAACGAACACTGTCAGTATTTTCAGCTTGTGGTCGTCGCCTTCTTCCCCCTATAATATTGAATACACCCATTTCCACCCTACATTGCACAGGTTCTTACATCATGGCTCTCACCACTGCTGCTACACTTTCTGTTTGGTAAGTACCTCTTTAGGCTGCAGCAGCTAGCTGGGCTGATTTTTATAGGTTACTCTGTTCAATTGTTGAGCTTATATTGCTGTTGAAACTGTGGTTTAAAATAAGTGAGATCCAAACACAAGTCTGGTTTTTGGATATAATATGAAGAGTTAATTGGGCAAGACTTGAATCCTGTTTCTCCTCTGTTCTAAGATGGTACATAACATTGAATTTGATTCTTTAAGGAAGATAGTAACTTCTAGCTGATCATTAAACTGTTTCCCAAGGGTAGACTTGTCATATTTATGGTATGAATTGGGTGTTGAGGGGAGAAAGATGGATATTTTTAACTTCCATCATACTTGATCAGTAGAGTTATGTGTTTTGGAGTCAGAAGTACTCTAGCTATCTTTAAGATACCAAGATAGAATCTGCAATTATTAATTTCAATCTAGTATTGCATGCAAGTCAGAGCTCCTAAAATAGTTATTTGGATCCTCAGTGTTTGCTTAACAGTAATGAGGCTTCCTGAGAGAAAGGGACATAAAGTTGTTGCCTGCTATTGAATTCTGCTTTGCCATAAGGGGGTTGAGTTTGCCAAAATGATTTTTTCAAAGCAATGAGGAAAATGTCAAAAATTTAAAAAATCGTAAATATTGAAAAAGTGCATTTGTTAAATGATTTTGGACCTTTCAGTTATTTGTTAACTGCAGATTATTCCTTTTTTGTTTTTTTTTTTAGGGATGTACACAAGCAGACAGTCATTGTTAGAGATGAGTCTTTGCAAACAATATTATCAGGTAATAAAAAGGGTTTATTCATTTACCAATCTTTAAACCCACTCATGCTAGTCATATTTATGAATATGCTGAAATTTTATGAAACCTGAAAACCCTAAACAAATAATTTTGCTTCTTCGTTATTGTGCAGTGAATGGAAGTCACTGGCAATGTTGAAATACTGTAGAAATAACTGAAATGAGAGTATCAGCGGGTAACAAACCTGTACAAGATTCTGTAGCTTACTATATTCTGCCTTGCTTCTGGGTGTGAAAATGCAGTACTGTAAAGATCACAAAGTATATATTTTATGTAAATGTACTGCTATATATAGCAATTCCTCTGTGTGCTCTGCAAGTATGTTATCTTAGTGATGGACAACGAATCATCTCAGTTTCTCAGAGCATTCTGGCTTCTATTTTAGCTTTAATCCATGCAATACTAACCTAAACTAACCTGAGAAATAGTTGTACTAGCAGTTTGCAAGTGTCTTCATTAGAAGTTACATGTACAAACCCTGGGACAAGGGTATGCTGGTAAATGTGAGACTCCGGCTGTTCCACTTAAACTGTTAATAGAGAGCACAGCTTTCTAAATATACTGTTTTTTAGCATTTCAACTTACCTAGAAAAAAAGAAAGATAAAGGCTTTGGGGATTACAGAAAACATGGCAGAATTGCTGAAGATTTTGCTTAGATACGGAAAATGTTTTCAATTAAGCCAGTGTTCTGTATAAAATACAGACAATGTATTTGCAGAAGAGTGTTTTTAATGCTAACTGCACTGAGCCTGATGCTCAGCATCATTGTCTTTTCTTAATTTTCCTATTAGTCTTCGAGGATAACATTTTCTGAAGCTTTTCCTGTTGGTTTCTATGACTAGTAATTAATGGTTAATTAATGGTGGATGGCATTTTTAGCATGATGGATATTATGCAAGACTCCAAAAATAATGTCTTGGTCTGAATTGATTTGTAGGAAGTGATGCAACTCTTTCTCAGATCTTGCTGACTCAGCATGGTATACCTGTAATGAGCATGTCTGATGGAAAGGCATACTGTTTTAATCCTTCTCTTTCTACATGGTAAGTTATATACAGCTTTTAAAACCTAGCTGAACTGACATGTACTCTGGTTTACTGTTTCACTCCACATTCTGAAGACTAGTCAGAGTAGGATAGGACCCTAGTTGTACTTTTGCTTTGGTTCGCTAGTGGGTGTCTAGGCTTTACTCTCTTACACTCTTACTGTTTTTTCTGTTTAAAATAAATTTTAAAAACAAAAAAGTTGAAATACAGTTTACTTTATTACTCCTTCCTACGCCATGTACATGTATAGTGAACAAATATTTATTAACTAATACCAACCTACATACACTTCCGTTGATGCACATCATTTGAATCTGTGAAGCAGCTGGTAAAAATTAAAAATGATCTAGCCTTATAATTTCATTTTATGTTAAAGAATACTGTTCTGGAAAAATTGTCAAAACAATTCTCGTAATTTTGGGGGGTGAGTTCAGACTTGTTAAAAACCATTTTGTCTGTTTTCCTACAAACACAAAAGCCTATGCACTCCAGTCCTGAACGTGTATGTGCTTGACTGTCAGTCCACATCATTCCTTAATATTGTTTTGTTCTGATGACCAGTTTCAGTCAAATTTGAAGAGAGCTAAATGTCTCCAAGAAGTAAAACTTCAGGGAAGATAAAAGCTCAGGAAGGGGGAGAGAAATCTTTAGAATTCTTATGGAAGAAACATTACTAATGTCCTAAATACAAGGAGAGCCTGTGCCCTATTGGGTATCAGATATGCATTCAATTAAATTATTTCCTCATGGATTCTCTTGCTTCTATTAAGGCATAAGTTCCCATATAAAATTCCCATGGGTAAATTTACAGTATTCCTCTGCAAAAGATTGTTGTCTTTTAAGAATAAAAAACATGCTGCAGTCTTAATGTAATGGTTTTGCTTGATGAAAGGGTTTAGTGTTTTAATTCTTACTTAGAATAATTGTTATTAGTCAGCTACTTGATATGAATCCTTTGGAAAGAAAAAAACACTTTGCATGATTTCTCAGTTTATATAAAGAACATAAAATTTTCCAGACACTAAGGAGCAAGGGACAAACTCTCAGCCAGAAATCTGAATTTCATGTCTTCGTTTGTTTGTACTACAGCTTTGGAAATATATGAAAGAGCAATCTCTTAAGTCATCATACAAATTTAAACATGATAAAGCAGTAAAGGTTAATTTAAATATATGCCGTTTTACCTCTGAGCTGTCTGGAGGTCTAAACTTAGCACTGGTTTGAGCTGATTCCCTTGGCATCTCAAACCAAGTGAAAATGATATGCTTGATTAGGTGTGGAAATGTCAGCTGTAACCGTCAGCTCCCTCAGTATGAAGGAATAGCTGTAATGTACAGAAAAGATTATCTAAAATTGTGATCTGTGATAATTTGTCTGGTGGGTAGGGGGGACCTGATTGAGCTAAAATCAAGTTCACAATGAGAAACTCATAACTTTGTGTGTCTGTTCCAGTCTTTATTCTGGGGTAAGACTTCTTGTTTGGTGTAAAATGACAAACGGAAAGCGGATTTCCTTGTGCTTTTCAAAATGAATGCTAAATTATATTATGTGATTAATCATAACAACTTTGAAAGTAGGAGGGACGCTTGCATGGAAGCTTAAGTGAAATTTGGACATTGAGTCAGAACAGTTGTGATCTGCACAACTCCTGAGCACCTCTGTAGTATATTTGATAATCTATGAAAATGCAGGTCAGGCTTTGGGGGAGAAAAGAGCTGGATCAACTAATACCACTGCCTACTCTCTTCCAACTTGCCTTTGATTTGTTCGCTTTTTTTTTTTCCAGGAATCTTGTTTCTGACAAACAGGACTCTTTAGCGCAATGCGCAGACTTCAGGAATAACTTACCATCCCAAGAAGCCATGCTGTGTTCTGGCCCCTTAGCTGTAATACAGGGACGAACATCAAAGTATGCACTTATTTGCTTCATTTGATCAGCATGTTTGTCTTTTTTTCCTATTACTTATTCATGTGTTTGTATCAGTGAGTTAGTTCTTGAGATGCTAATTGTACCGAAAGTTATCCTTAGCTCATAGAATGTTTTTTTTTCCAAATCTTTTCTCTTTTGTAGTCTGTATTTCAGTGTTACTTCAAGATTGTTTAGGGGGATAGGAAAGCATACTCTAAACTTAATCATTTTATTTAAGTCTTCTCTTTATTGAGTAGGTAAAATACTTGACAATTTTGTACATGTGAAGTTTTGATTAACTAAACTGAATTTCATAAAGTCACCTTTATTGATTTGATATGGATTTGAATTAGGTTTCCCAGGCAGTTCTCTGTGCTTTTTCTGTCTGTCACATCTGAGTTTATTTTTTTAATTATTATTTTTTAATTATTTTTTGTGAAAAGAATACATAGTACTAAAAAAAAGAATACATAATACATAAAACTAAAGTTGTATGATTTTATTGCTGTTCTCTTTCAGGCAGGAAAAAAGCGATTGGAAAAGTATTTGACATCCAAACAAACAACATTCTCTTTTGAGAAAGACTAAATATCACACTTAAAACAAGAAATCCTTTTCAAAAAGGAAATAATTGGTTACTTTTTCACAAATTAGCCTTCTGGTGTCAATATGTACTCTAAATGTTAAGTTTAGAATAGTTTCTGTATTACAAGAATATATATATTAACACCTGATATAAAATCAGGCTGACATGTTAAATTTTCTTTGGCTTTGTAGTTCAGGAAGGCAAGCTGCCAGATTGTTCTCCATGCCTCATTTAGTGCAACAAGAAACAACACTTGCATACCTGGAGAATCAGATAGCAGCAGCACTTATATTACAATCCAGTCATGAATATCGCCACTGGCTCCTTATCTATGCACGGTACCTAGTTAATGAAGGTGAGACTCCTTTGCAACTCAGTATTTTAAGAAACCCTCTGTTCACTTCATCTATATGTATGATTGCATTTCATGTTCTCTTGTTTAGCACTTGGCTTCTGGACTTAACATTTATTTAAAGTAAAAAACAAAACCAGATGAAGGTGTTGCTTCCTGTAGTGCTCAGTACTCGGGAATCCTATTCTTAAATGCTGTGAACAGACTATGGTCTGGGGAAACAGTGCCATCTGTGGATCTTGATAAGGGGAAAAATAACATGCGGTGGTCTGTCAGGTTATATCATATGCATTATGAGGCAGCAACTACAGACGTTTCAGAAGCAGCAACACCTTGTAAAACATGTAATGTTCCACTGCCAACTGATGATCAGGGTGTGTTGAAAAGTGGAAGAATTGCTAAGCCTTTGATACTTTGTACCAGAGCACACAAAGCAGTGAGTTTGCTTCTGTTACTTGCACTTTATACATCTTTACATTTTAAAATTTCAACAGTCAGTAGTGTTGAGCCCCTGAAGTTAATTTCTATGAGTATATCTCTCTATATATGTTAATATATTTTTTCAGAAATCGTGCATTTTGTCCTTATCCTGTTCTAGATACTTGCAGCTCTTTCTTGAAAATGCTGTCAGTTAAATTTTGTAGTGGTTTTATATACAGAAATCTTATGAACGTGATCTTATTTCTGATGATATTCAGGGTTTGAATATCGTTTGCGAGAATTATGCAAGGATTTATTGGGTCCAGTCCATTACTCAGCTGGAAGTCAGTGGGAATCAACAGTAATGGTAAGTCTTGATAACAGTTTAACAAAGAATGAGGGAGCGTTTCCCATGAAAATTACAGAATATGGATAACAGTGTAACATAAGATACAGTTAAACTTAGTGACAAAAAAAAATCAAAAATGATTTTTTCCTAATCCTGCAACCCTTTCCATTCTCTATTCCTATCTCATAAGAAGGCTTCCTCTCATGGCACTTGTATTTATTTCATGTGGAACTGTAGACAAATACTTAATGCCATGGTCTCAGCACTGGTGCTGTTTTGAATAAAAATCAGATGGGAGTAGAGCTGAGTTTTCAGGTCTCCACATTGTTCAGACCGCAGCTTTGAAATAGTGACATGCCAATAAAATGTCTTTTCTCCTCAGAGCATGCCTGAAGTCTAGCTGTGCAGAGGCTGCACCAGCTTAATGAATATATAAATGTAAAAACAGTTTTTATTTTGGGAGTCATGTAAGCACAGTAAGAACATAAAATTACATAGCTCCTTCCAGGCAGGAAAAAAGACAATCTTGCAGTCCTATGGATTTTATTCATGATATTAAATAATGCATTCTAAGGATGCTTTTGTGGGTGTTTTTTTTTTGTTTTGTTTTGCAGGGTTTACGAAAGAGAGAACTATTGAAAGAACTTCTTCCTGTTATTGGACAGAACCTCCGCTTCCAGAGGCTTTTCACAGAATATCAAGAGCAGCTAGACATCTTGAGAGATAAGTAGCATTTCCCCAGATTTTCCTTGAGGCGCCTGGTCTGATAGAAACTGCTGAACAGCATTAACCAGGGACAGAAGAAGAGAGAGAGCCCGGTCAGTGTGGAACGCTGCTGAAGAGGGCAGTGCCATAAGGGTCCCAGATGCTTCACAAGTGACCTGCTTTAGATTTTAAAGAAGCTCACAAGTGGATCCATGAAAATGAGTGGATGACCTAGATAGTTTCCCAAGTGAAACTTAACCATCGAAGCTGTGGCCTCTGTTTCTATGGAAAGTCGTGGATATGTACTTCAGGGGGGTCCTTTTGGATCTGTATCTCATTTTAATATCAAAACTAGCTGAGAACTGTTTGTAGGGTTTCTTGGATGTCCTGTGAAAAGCACAGTACTTCAGAGTACACTGAACAGCATATTTAACCCTGTTTAGGGTTTTTTGACTGAGGATTTATTGAGGCTCAACACTATATTAAATTAGATGAATGAGCCACATAAAAAGAAATTTCATAAATATTAACATATTATACAGCCAATAGACTCTTTCCTGTGAATATAATAATAATAAGAGGCTGTTCTAACACATGGACTATTTTTGTACTAGAATTTGCTAACTTGTAATATGGAATTTTATTTGGCCAGTAATCAGGCTATCTCTACAAAGTCATCTTGTAGGAAATCTAACTCTAATATTACAAAAGCTATGTTTCAAAATAATTTACCAAATTAACATGTCATCATCTGGTTTTTAATTTTTAAATGTTTGTAAAAGGCATTTTTGGGGAGGGGGAGGGATACAATGGGATGGCTCTTTTTGTAAGTACAAAAATAAATGAACACCGCATTGGTTTAAAAAATGAAAAAACAAGCGTGGTCTTGAATTTTATATTATATTTACATTACAAACAGCATCTCCAGAAACGTCAACACAAGCTGAATCATGTTAAAGTCTCTAGAAATACATAATACTCTCTGGGTGATCTTTACTCTAAGAGCAGGATCGGACAAGTATTTGTAGTCACCTGAGAGCAGCTACATCCTAAAGCCACATCTCTGAAGGGGCAGGAGCTATGTGGGGAGTACTCATTATTTTAGGCAACCCAAAGTAAAAAGGGCTCCCTGAACCACTGCTGAAAGCAGTCAGTACTGCAAGAAGAGACGAACTTCATCCAGTTATGGCAATGTTCTTTGTGTGGCATTCCATAATAACAAAATGGTGTTGGTGCCCTGCCAGCAGTTCACTTGTGGAGTGGTTTTTAAATTGCACTGAAACCAAATCAGTCAACTTGTTTTCTTCACAGAAGTATGCTTGGTGCTGAGAAAGAAGCAAGTGTATGGCTTCAGTTATTGCCAGGGCCCAACTGTTTAGGTGTGTCCCAGTTTACTGCCTTAGTTGGGGTGTTTCTGAGTAAGAAAATTATTATTGAAATCAGTATTTGTATTTAAAAATTACCCCTCTTACAGGTGTGTAGTGCCTGCCATGTACAGCAACTTTTAGCAGAAACAGTCCATCTCCTTCACCTTTGTGAGGAACGCCAGGCAGCAGTGGCAAGGAATAGCTGCACTGCTGTGGATTTTGGCTGCTGAGGGCTGTGTTCTGATGGGTGTCTGCAGCTACATGGCTGGCTGGATCTGAGGAGGGAGAGATGTGTTCCTTGGGGCAACACAACCTTCCAGCTAGGGAGAGCTGCCCCAGTTTCCTTGACCTCTGCTCCCAGGAGTTCAATAGTACCATGACAGAAAAACATAGTGGTGGTAGCATTGCCTTAAGCTACGTTTTATCCATTTTCAACTACATGCTTCCCAGCTGTGCCTTTTTGGAAAGGAGGCCTGTGCAGCTGCAGAAACAAATCGGCTCTCCCAGTTCATTTGGACACTTTGCTGAACTGGAATCACTTCGGGGGCGGGGCGGGACGACACTCGAGCCTGATCTGGACCAGTTGAAAGCACAATTTTTTTTTTTACTTTCTATTTTTTCTGTGGAATCGGCCACCAGGCCGCCTGACGAGCGGGAGCTGCCCTCCCTCAGCCCCTCACGCCTTCAGCCGTGCCCGAGGCCCGGCGTTGCCGAGCGGGTGGCGCCGTGCCCCTGAGGGGCCCCGGCAGGGCCCGCGGCCGCCCCTCGACTCCCCTCAGCCGCCCCCCGAGGCTCTCCCGCTCCGCCGCCTCCTGAGGGCCGGCCCCGGAACGCCGCTCGCCGCCCGCGTTTCCCGGCGGGGCCCTTCGGAGCCGCACCCGCCCCGGAAAAGCGCCACGGCCTCAACCGTGCGGGTGCCGGCGGCGGTCGGGGCCTCGGGACCGAGCCGCAGCCATGGGGAAGCGGCAGCACCAGAAGGACAAGATGTGAGCGGGGCGGCCGGGCTGGGGCTGGGGGGTAGCCGGGGGGCGCGGGGGGCGCGGGGGGGTGGCCGTGTGCCGTGTGCCGTGTGGTGACCCCGCTCTGCCCGCAGGTACATCACCTGCGCCGAGTACACGCAGTTCTACGGCGGCAAGAAGGCAGGTGAGTGCCCGGCTCCCCGCGGCCCTGCTGCCCCGCACTGGGCCTGCTGCTGCGCCTCGCTCACCGCCGGGGCTGGGGCTGCCTTCCTCAGGCACCCCCGGGCTGCTCTCCTTCTCCTTTGGCCTTGTCTCCACGCTCGCACTCCAATTTCCAGTCTCCTCTTTGCTGGAGCTCCGCAGAGTTCCTTCTCTAAATGCTCTGTCCCTCGCTTTGCTTGAGCAGCGGTGTGAGGGCTCTGACACGGGGTCACGTCGCTCAGGGTGGCCGGTGAAAGGATCTCCTCGAGCACAGCTCCTGCAGGTGCTGCAGGGGTGTCTGAGCACTTCCTGGGTTGGCTTTGGAACTGCTGAGCCTTGTAACTGGGGTCCAAAAATTGGTGACACTGATGAGCATGGAAAATGCTGAAATTGGAGGTGTGACGTCTAGATGAACTCTCCTTGCCCTCAGCAAGTTCTGCATCTACCGGTAGGGCAGAGCATGAAGGCACTTACAAATTAATCATCTAATTTAAATTCAGTGCTGTCAGTCCGTCGGAGCTCTGCTCATTTTATTCTGGTTGTTATTTCCGTTGAGGAGCATATTTGTGCTCTACAGTGGGAATCTGATTTTAGTTATGGGTTTGCAGAGCTTACTGTGTTTATTCTTGTCATTGGTAAATTGCTACCACACAGATTGCACAGTGTAACTTCAAATGTTTCTTTGTTACCTGGCATACTTTGTATTAATCCTGTGCTTTGTTTCTCATAAACAGACCATCCACGAACTAATTTCAGACGTATATCATTTGATCACTGCAGGTAAAGCAATAAAATTACGTTATCATTATTAAATGACCCGTCTCTTCATCTGAGCTATTGCTGAAGCTGTGTTCTTCCAAGGTACTTTCATTGACTTGTGTCTGCTATGATAGCAATGCAGCAAGAAAATTTCAATAAGAACTGAAACAATATCAGTATTTCCCATCCTTAGTGTCTGCTGAGATTGAATTTGATGGCTAAAAGTGATAAAATAATTCAGAACAGTTACTGTGCTTGTTCCAATCTTAGAAATCTGTGTAATTGGGACTTGAATCGATTTTTTCCTGCTTAGAATATGGTTGGACAGTTATTTGTATCTCAGAGGCAGTGATTAGATAGACTGAAGGGATATTTATCCTATTTTTGTGTTTAGTTTCATTCTTGAAGTCCTAGAATGAAATACGGGAGTTAGTAGAGGTGGGTTAGATATTGTCTAGTAAATCAAATAGTTCCAGAAGGTTCCATCCCCACCTACTTACTACTGCTGCTTGGCTAAAAGCTGAACGGATTATGGAAACATCCCTAACGAGGGATACCGAATGTAATTGCCAATTACTCCCTAGCCTGTTTAGTACAAAGACAGTGTGTCTGCTTGGACCATCTTGTGTGCGGGTAGAACCTGCTGGGGCAACAGAAGCAGCTTCAGGAGTATCACAGCATCTACACCTGTGGCTGTATGGCAGTGGGTGCTGAACTGCATCAGTTCCTTTCAGAGATCTTGTTTTTAACCTAATTTATGTAGAATATCATGTAGTGAGTATTGGCAGCCACTCAGTATTTTCACTGGTATAGGCCTTCCTTTAATATGCAAGTGATTCAGCTAAATGTTATTTGCTTCTGTCATCATGATTTCCAGCTGATTTTGCTAAAAACATGTACTTTTTTTCTAGTTTGTCTCTGCAGCCATTTGAATATCCAGTTTGCACGCCAGATGGGACAGTCTTTGACATACTGTAAGTTACTGTCTGTACTTAGCTTTATTTTTGTGTTGCTGAACTGCTTGGTTACAGCTGTGTACTCATCATTTGACCTTAGCAAGTTGGTAGAAATAATCTTGGCTATTAAAAAATAATAGAGGTTGCTATTGTTGCTTGAATCTTATTACTTTCTTCCTTCTCTTTTCAGGAGCATTGTTCCTTGGATAAAGAAATATGGAACCAACCCTATCACAGGAGAAGTAAGTAACGATGGTTGTATTCATATGCCGTGTTGGCTTTCATTGTGTTCGGTTTTGTATTTAATGTGTGGGAGTTAAAAATGCTTTAGTGAAAATAAAACAAGTTGAATGGTAGTACTATTATAAAGTATGGTATTTCTGACATCAAGTTTGTAAAATTAAAGCACAGACTTACAAGGGATTTATTTTTAGGAAAAAAAAAGTAAAAAAAAAAAGTTGGGGGCGTTTCTGGATTTGAGATCTGGTGTCCTCTTATTGTCATCCTGCTAATGATCTCTATAGTAGAAAATAATCACACTCTGACTGTTTGCAGAAGAAAGAGAAGAACATTATATTTTCTTCTTTTCCGCAGTAAAAGAAGATTGTAAATAACATTGTGGAGGAAATGGGCAATTCATTTTTACAAACTCCCCACCACCACTCCCCCCCCCTTTTCTTTTCTTTTTTTTTTTTTTTTGCTTATCTTATGTTTATGGCATAATTTAAGTCTTTCTAGTTGGAACTAGTTACACGTTGGAACAGGCTGCCCAGGGAAGTGGTGGAGTCACCGTCCCTGGAAGTCTTTAAAAGACGTTTAGATGTAGAGTTTAGGGATATGGTTTAGTGGGGACTGTTAGCGTTAGGTCAGAGGTTGGACTCAATGATCTTGAGGTCTCTTCCAACCTAGAAATTCTGTGATTCTGTGATTCTGTAACTCCTAACTCTTTTGTTACTGCTAGCGATGCCCAGAAAGCCTAACTGGCTGGTGATGAGGAAGGGTCAGTACTGCTGCTTTGTATAAGGTGAATTCCAGTCCACAGGGCAAGATGCTGACTAGCTCACTTCTCCATCTGTACTAAAACTTGCAGTGGTGTTTCCTAACCAAGTGGATATTTGGTTCCATGCAGGTTAAAGAGATTATTATTAGTGCTGATGAATGATAGCTTAATGTGCAAAATCTTTTGAATTATCTTGACGATTTATTTCAGAAAGTTTCTGTCCTGGCTCTGTCATGATAGTTAACTGTAAGACTGGGATTTCACACTGTAACCAGGGCTTTACTGTTTTCTCCCCTTTTTCCACTTAAGCACTAATTATGAAGGAATACTTTCTGTAATAGCGTGAAGTTCTAGAGCACCAGATGCATATGAAATACTGGAAATATTTTTTTTTTTTTTGTGGTGGGTTAAAAGACTATTTTTTTTTTTTTCTGAGAACGTATATTTTAAACAGAAATTGTTGCTTGATTTAGTGAAACTTTTTTCTTCAGTAAGTGCAGTTACTCTCCTGAGCATTAGGTGGCAGCCATTGCACAGAATTTCTGGTTGGTTTACAGATTGTTTTGTGGTATGAGGTTACCTTTGAAACATCTTGTGTTTGATTAAAGATTTTCGCAGCAGACAGATATGAGGAGGAGCTAAATACAGATGCTGCATTCCAAAATCCAAACGTGAACAGACTGTCTGAGACTGAATATCATCAGTTATAGCAAACTGCAGGTGTGCTTGCATGATGGAGAGATGATTGAAGGTCTTTCTTTACACATGAAGAGGCCAATATGTGATGTTTAGAGGGAATGGAATTACAGCTATTTCAGTTAGTTTTGCCAGCCTCCTACTACCTTGCTGCTCAGTGCATTGGTTAGGAGGTTTGGGGTGTTGCCAGATTATTATCTTTTTTAAACTCGGATCAGCTCCATGACACCTGTTCTCATTTCATTCTGTGAACAATGATGTGGTTTAAAATTATTTCTGGTAAATGCATGCAAGAAGTGTAGCGTGTCTATTGGTCCTGTGCAATACAGAGAAAGTGAGGATGTGCAGAGTATTCTTGGTGAACCATAAATGCTCAAATGAAGTCTAACTTTGACATCTGTTAGCTTACCTGGACTTACACTTCCATGGCTGATCTGCAGTGCACCTGCAGCTCTTCTCTACGTGTGTTCCTTTTTCCTGTGTTGCTCTGTTTTGGGGAGCCCCCTTTCTTCTTCCCTTTTCTTCAGTGGTGGAGTTGTGCTGTACGGCTCTGTCCAGAGACAAAGGCATTCCAGACCACTTGGAAGAAAAAGAAGGTGCTTGCAGTCCATAACAGCATGCAGTCTGGCTGATTATAGCCTTGTGGAGCTATAAAGGGAAGAGTGGGGTTGAGAGAAGGGATGTAATTTAGTCTTCACTCCCCAGAGAACCAAGTCTCTCTTTCTAAAGGGGAAGATGGCATAGGGTGGGCAGGGAATGGGGGTGCTGGGATGAGGTAGGGTAGGTAGCAGAGGGAGTCTGTGGATCTTGTCCATCTCTAGACTGTACTGCCCCCTGGCTTAGTGCTTGCTGCCCTCTATTTAATGTATTTAACTGTGTGTGCATGTTTTGTTACTTGTACAGCTTGCTCATTGGTGAAGCCAGAAAATACCTTCTGTAATGTGTTGGTGACTTATGGAAACTTAAGACTCTAGGTTTGTTTGAAGAGGAATTGAGCCAGACTAGCTGAAGTGCTGTGTTTTAGAAGGTGCTTTATGACAGTACTTTGCGCAGATTGATGATTTGTTGTTGGTGGTGAGGCCCTGGAGAATTTTTCCCTTTTTTGTCCTCAAGTTAAAAATGATAATGAAATCCCTTGTGTCTTGCCCTTCTGTTGTTCTGGTTTGCTACAGGCTAAACGTTTTAGACAAGTCACTAGGCTACCCAGAAAGGCGTTGTTAATGGCACACACGTGATAATTGCCAATTCTCACTAGCTGTCTTAATTCTGAAGTGGGCCCTCACTGGGGCATAGGAGAGCTTTGCAGTCATTAACACATTTATCTTCACAGTGCTCTCACGAGGTGGGACTGTGCTAGTATTTTCTTAATTGGGTGTTTGTGAACTGATCTACAAGTAGGCAGTGACTTCTCTCAGTCTTCCAAATCCTAAACTTTTGGACCAGCCTTCCTTTTTAAAGAAATTTCGCAATGCCAAGATTGCAGTCACTCTTTGCTATGTTTAATTTGCTTTCCTTCCCTATACTTCTTCATGGTTTATTTTCTCTTCTGAACATCCTTCTGAGGTGCAAGTGTTGTCACCAGTATCCATTTAGGAGAAACAAATCGCCGTTGACCTTTGTGTAGATTTTCCAATGAGCTATTCCAAACAGTAACTTTTCTTCTTTTAATAATAAATAATACAATTCTTTTGTTGTTGTTGTTGTTGTTGTTGTTTTTTAATAATGCATTGCTGTAAAAATTTTTGTTATTATACCAATAATTTTGGAAGAAATGATGCATCTCTTGCAGCTGAACTACAGCCTGTGAGATGGCGTTGGCTCGCTTGCTTTTTCTGTCAGCTTCGTCAGGACACTGCCCTAGCTTATGTTTACACTAAAATTGCATAAAATAAAGAGTAACCAGGAAAGTCGTAGCAGGCTCATTCCTTTTTACTGACAACAGCACTTTGGCTTCTTGGCCTTGCAGATAGCTGCAAGCTTGCCAGGTTGTTTCACGTAGCGGCGTTCTGACAGCACTGACCAGCATGCCCACACAAGCCAGCCAGCTCGGCTCGGGAGTACCTATTTCCAAGAAATGGGATTGGTCAGATCCTATCTGGTTTGTTGGAATTTCAAATATGAGCAGATGACAGATCCGCATGAAGGTAGCAGTATGCCTTTTGACAGGAATTTCAAGGGAAATAGTTCTTTGTTGGGTAGATTTATGTGGGCTGAGTTATTTTTCTTCTTCGTGTTGTAATGTTTCTGATGTAAATACCTATTTTTTTCAGTCCGGTTCACTGACATTCTAACTGTACGTGGGCAGACTAGATTACTGTGGTTGTACTTCAGCTCTGTTTGAGACTGGCTCTGTAACCTTGGGAAAGTATCTCTTTTCCCCTGTCTCAGAAATAGCTGAGGTCTTTGTTCCTTGTCCCCCTTTTCTGCAGGAATTTTGTTCTTCTGGACAGTTGAAAGTCTGTTCATCTCCACAGTTTGCTTCTAAGGCTTTGGTCCAAAGTCAGTTTTGTGACTGTTTTAAGTGCATCTGTTTTAAAACTCATATTAGAGGGCTCATCTATGCGAAGTCTTTCTGCATGGTTCAGAGCAAACCAAAATCCATATGTCTGCTGATCCTACATAACCCAGAGAAGCAGTCCTCATGTTAAGGGCCACGTGTGCCTGTGTAGTTGTCACATTTGTATCTGTCTTGAAGGGCCAACAGGATTCAGTCAGTTAATGTAGCTTGCATTTAACATATGCCTACAGATTAAAACAAACAAGCAAACAAAAAAAAGCAAACTGAAGACACTGCATGGTGGATGTGTGAGGTTAGCGTTCATGCTTCTGGTCCCAGTGAGGCAGAGAACAATTTGCGTTGTGCCCTGTCTCATGCAAAGTTAGGATTTGGATCTAGAGGCCAGAAAGAGCTTTTTCTTAAGTGTCAGATTTTAGCTGCTTACTAGGTAAATGAGAAAGTTCTAAAAATTAAGAAAAGATAGAACTCAACTCAAAGTCTTGATCTGTGCACAAAATAAATATTTGCTCTTGTTCTTCCATACTCATAATCCTGTATTTACCAAACAAAAATGATGTGGGGTGAGATTATGACTAATAAGATCAAATAATTGAGGCAGTACAGGTGCCTGCCTCATGCACTAAGCCTTCCTGATCATCTCTTTGAAAGCACCCAGAGACACATGGCTTGTGCCTTGCAATGCCCTGAGGCAATGACAGAGGTTGTAGGGAACATCACATCGAGCACTGCTCATGTATGAACATAGGCAGTGTCATTTTTTAATTTTTTTTTAATCATTTGTTTGAAGTAAGGTCAGTTACGTGATGCTTGCCTGAATATTTACAGGAACTTTCGAGAACAATAACTCTTTACCTTCAAAAGAGAAAAATTGCAACCAAATCTGTTATTTTACATTTTTGGGAAAGTCATTCTCAAATACATTCCTTAATATGTTTAGTAGCTGCTACTTCTCTCAGATGTTGGTGGCTATGGTTACTTAATTTTATTGTGAAAGGATGTTTTCTTTTCAATGTAATTAAGAGAATTTCAGTCAATCTCATGGAAATTGGTTGCCGGTCTTGAGGTAAGAGATGCTTGCTGACCAGATTAAAGGAGAGGATTCATTTGTTACCACTAAAGGTATTAATTCTAGTGTAAAAATGAACCAACAACCATACAGCACTTTTTTTATGCTCTAAAAACATCTTTGGCTGTCTAAATAAGGGAAATCCTGCCTGAAAAGGATGCAGAAAGTAGAGCAAAGGTGAAACTTCCGTAAAGTTAGTGTTTTTACCATTTACATATTTTGAAAACACAGATACAGAAAATAGACTGCACTAGTAATTGTTTCTCCACCCGAGAAATGAACATGGGAAAGAGGCCTTGGGTGTTTTTTCTTGCCTTACAATACAATGAAAACTGCACCACCATGTAAGAAACGTACGAAATAAGTCATCCTGCGTTGTAGGAACAGGTGTTAAAGCACAGGTTAAATTCCAGCCAAGGTTTTCTAATTTGCTACAAATTGCTCTGCACCTCTATCAGCTAATCAGTACAGAGCCAGTGAGTTTCAGGAGTGGATTCTTGTAAGTGGGTTGCATGAGCTTCACAGGCTGCTGAGTCAGAGGTGTTAAGATCAAGATCACAAACAACACTGTGGGACTGCTGGGGGAGTTGAGTGGAACAGGTTTCTGGCCTGAGCAGGGGAGAGACAAGTTCAAGTTTCATGTGACCTGTATTGGCCAAATCAACAGTGATAATGGCTTTTAACTCCAGTCATATGGCATGTGTGGTAATTTACTGTAGATTGCTGTTTTAATTGTGCTATTCCAGGTGTGTTTCCTGATAATGAGTGGCAGATAATGGATGTCACCACACAAGGGTCTGTGGTTTGAAGGTGACCTCTTTCATGCCGGCGTAGCAGTAGCTGTTGTTGAAATACATTGTCAGGAAAATGTAATAGCTGTAGTTAATGTTCAATGTGATGCACTTTCAGGGTGCTTGTCTGGACCTTGCTGCAAAGGGATGGCGATGCTATCTTAGGATTTTGATGGCATTTTGAAGACGGCATATAGCAGCAGGAGTCAGATTTCTCTTGTGGCTCTTAATTTTCTTCTCTTGAAAAATCTTCTTCTCTCTCACTGTTCCCAAAGAGAATATGCTTTTTCTGAGCGTTCTCATTCCTTTCTAGATAGAAAATATTGAGAGGAAAATGTTGGTAACCCTCCATAGGCAGGCTATCTCTCTGTCAGTTTTCCATATCTAGAGTGCTGGTGTCTAATGAAGACTAAAATAATTTGGCCAATGAAGGTATTTTCCATTACTTAGAAAAATTTAGGAGAATAACATATTCTTCTTTTTTATGCTTTTTCCCTCCAGACCTGAGCACAGTACCTGAGGACCTAGTAGTCTCTTGCATATTCTCCTTGGGACTTTGAAAATGAGCGGGCATTCAGGTGGATCAGTAACTTCAGGTCTCATTTGGCTGCAGCATAACTGCTATATAAATGACAATTTTAATTCTCTAGGAACGCTCGTCACATACATGTCAGAAGATCTCAGCACATATTCAGCTTTGAAATGCAAAGTACATTTCTCTTGTCTGATGCAGCTCAGGTCTTCAGATAATGCATAGGTGTAAATGACAATTGCTCCCCTTCTTTTTTCTTTACTTAAAATATTTTTCCTGTACATTTCAAATGCAGGAAGGAGAGGGTTTTTTTTTCTTGTTTGTTTGTAAGAAAAGTTTCAGTGTGTGGTGGGAATACAGTTTTGTTCTGAGTGAGTAATAGCTTATTACAGAGCAGAGAACAAAGCTTACAGAAATAAAACCAAGGGGAGCTTTGTTTTTGAAAAATGATTCAGACAAATCCAGCTTAGTTGGCTTTCATGTGTTGCAGAAAGAAGGGTGAAGTGATCAGCAACGTAAAATTGGAAGACTCTCTTAGGTCTTCACCTCTCTTGCAATCTGCTTTGCAAACTGCATGCTCTGTCTTGAACTAGTGTTTGCTTTTTCCTGCTGTGACTGCTGAGAGGTTCTTCTGACGGTTTTTCATCTGATAGATATCTTCTGTAAATTTGGGGTTTGACCAGCCTGTTCTCGTTTGTATTGATGCCAGAACTGTGCTTCTCCCTCTTAGTGTTTACAGCTGTGTATCTGTTGCAGTGGAATTTAATGCTTTCTTGACATTTTCTTGCTGAGACTTGTATTTTCCTGTCAGATGTTCTTCTTGCCTTGCTGTGGTTTAACCCGGCAGGCAGCTCAGCACCACACAGCCGCTCACTCGCTCCCCTCCTATCCACCCCAGTGCCTTGGGGAAGGCAGTGGGGGGGGGGGGGGGGAAGGTAAAACTTGTGGGCTGTGATAAAGACAGTTCAGTAGGACAGAAAAGGAAGGGGAAATAATAACAATAATAGAATATACAAAGTGAGTGATGCACCGTGCAGCTGCTTATCACCTGCCGACTGATGCCCAGTGGTCCCTGATCATCAGCAGCAGCAGTCCCCTGGCCAGCCCCTTGGTTTTATTGTCCTGCATGATGCCACATGGTTTGGGATGTCCGTTTGTCCACTTGGGGTCAGCTGTCCTGGTTCTGTCCCCTCCCAGCTTCTTGTGCACCCGCAGCTTCCTTGCTGGCAGGGCAGCAGGGGAAGCTGAACAGAGCTTGGCTCCATGTAAGCACTGCTCTGCAACAACTGAAACATAAGCATGTTATCAGCATTATTCTCACCCTAAATCCGAAACACAGCACCATACCAGCTACTAGGAGGAAAATTAACTCTATTGTAGCTGAAACCAGGACAGACTTTAAGTTCTCTGTACTCTAAATGGTCACAGTCATTCTCTGCATCTGTTTAGTTTCTCATCTTTGAACCTAGGTAATCTTACTCATACACAGGAAGTGCTGGGTGAATGCCTGGTACGGAGTTGGGAATATTTTCTAATCTTTTTCTGAAATACTTTGATAATACTTTGATATATTTCAGATGATAGTTTAAGGCAGAAAACATTTTCTCAGTAGGTGTTAAGACAGGAAGGGTGCTGTCAGAATATGATCATTTGTTGCAATTTTCTCTTTATAGCTTGGGTCATTTCAGAAGCAGGTACTTATTTACACATAAGAGTTAGACAGGATTAGCAGTGGTTTACCCTTTTCTTGTTTTTGTTTCCAGTTGGATGCTGTTGCCTGTATTTCTGTGGCCTATAGCGGTTTTACAGAAATGGATGGTTACAGCCTCCTCTCCTGATTCATTGAACAGCTCTCTCCAGGTGCATTTTTGTCTGTGGGGGTAGCAAACTGCCGAAATGCCTCTAATGCACTTCAAATGAGATGAACTCTTCCATATGCAGCAACTGAACTATGTCTTCTTACCGCATTTACTTCAGAAATTATTAGCTTTTAGTCAACAGTCTAAATGAGTTAATATTTGACTAGTGACCATAAATTTTCAAGGCCCCTGGATAGAAACATATTAGGACATGATTCCTGCCAGAGGAACAATCAGAAAGTCGTGTGTCATAACTGGAAATGGTCATAAAACACAGGAGGGTCAAGGGGATGAAGGTCCTGCTCAGGCAGATAACCAGAAAGATGACTCCTTTTTCTTTTTTGGGTTTTCTGAAACTTTCCCCCTCTCCTTCCTTGCTGCTGAACATGTGGATATCTGAGAGATACAAGTTTGGAAGAGGAACAGTGTTTTACAGGAGTGCATGCTGCACCACTACTAGTTGGCCTTTATCTGTCCAGAAAGGTGAATTTATTTTTCAGTTGCCTACATCTTTGGGAAACAGTGAGGGCACAGAAGATAAGATTTGCCCAGACTTACTGTTCAAGTGCTTTATCAAAAGGAGCAGTTTAAAACCCTCCAGTGTCATGAGTCACCAGCCAAGCTGCTGTGCTTCCTTCACACCTTGCTAATGGGGATTGTGGTGGCGGTAGGCAGTGTTTTATCCAGTAAGCCAGCTCTGGACACAGACAGATAAATGTGTCTAGCATTATTTCTAATGTATTATTTCCCTTACAGCAAAAATGTATTTACATCTAGGTTTTACGGACCGAACAGATGGTCTCTTTTTATTCTTTTCCTTGTTTTGGTGGAAGTGTGCACATTGGATGGGTTTTTGTGATTGTGACACTCGAAAAACTAGCAACTGTGAAACTTCAGCCTTAAGTGAGGTGCAGCATGAGGTTCCCATAGATCACTGCTTGCCTATTTTTCACTAAAATTGGAGACTAGATTTTCTATCCTTCTGCATAGTTTTATTTTCCATAAGCCATGTTGTATTTGGCTGCTTATCTCTGGACTGATAGACTTCTGGGCACATTAAGACTGCAGATTTAATCTTACACACGAAACAGCACATCTTTATCTCATGGTAATTTCTGCTAATGTGCTCTTTGATACAGCAACATTATTGCTGGTATCTGCGAGCCATGTGTGTTATTAAGCGTATCTGTATGGTTCTATGGACAAGGGTTTGGTGACCATATGGTGTCAGTTTAATTAAAATTTAAATATGGAAATTCAGTGATCTGGAAGTGGGTAACGAAGGATCCTTTATGTCCATTTCCATACCGGTTCAGTAGCAGGGTGAAAGCCACGGTTAAAGCAGCAGTTTCACACAAGAATGTGAATTGAGGGTATTTTCTTAGTACTTGGTAGGTGTTGTGCATGTGACAAATATACTTATGCTGTTGAACTGAACGTAGAAACCGTAGCTTGAACCAGAAGACTATTCTGTCTTTTTGGCCACAGACCCCAATTTTTCCATGAAACATTGAACTACATGAATGTAGTTTATCTAATTAAAGCAGTACTGCTGTTTCCCATCCCATGAAGTGTAGACTTGCTGAGAATTTCCAGTGACTTTTTGTCATCATTAAATCCATTTACAAGATCTGAAATAAATAAAAGTATACGTGGAGTTATTCAAATAATATTCAAACATTCAATTAATAATAACATATTTCTTGATGGTTTTATAGCAGGAAAAATTATATGAGGGCTTCTTGAAATGGGAAGTTGCATGCAGAGAGTAACAAGTGTCACCTCTAAAGGAATCAAAGAATTTAATACAAAATTAATCTGCTTGTGTGAAGTTAAATTTGGTACTTGGTAGGCAGCATTGTGTTTCAGTATTAGTATTTGGTTTGGCTTTTTTTTTTTCTATTTGAGTTAACTCCACATTGCTTGTTTTGGTGGGATGAGAACCACCCAGGTAGCCATGCCAGCACCGGATGATTTTGTCCTCGTGTTGTCAACAAGTTCAGGTGTGACACACTAATTTTTCCCTGGGATAGCTTCACTGGATTACTGTGTGTTCCTGCCAGAGGCCATTAGGAAGAGTGTCCAGTTCTGAAGTAATTAGGAACTCTGTTAAAGTTGACAGAGTGGTGAGGTCTGTATTTACTAAATACAACTCTTGCTGCACGTCACCAACTCTAACCATGTGCAGTTAGAGAATCAAATGAGCCCGTTTTGATTGTTTTTCAGGCTGGTGTGTATCCAACGGGGTCAGAGCCTCATTAACAAAAAAGAACATGCTGCCACAGACCGAAGGGACTCAGAGAGTGTAACTAATTGATGCACGAGGACTGTAGGTCATATCTTCATGAGAGACACAGCGATGACAAAGAATGATTTAATTCGAAACAATCGGCGTGCTTCATCTGCTAACTGCCACAGTGCCCCACTAACCTACGCTTCGTAATAACCTCTGCACTGGGTATCAGGAGAGGAGGCTGCCCTTTGGTATCCCGCAGGACCGAGCGGTGTCAGCTGACAGATGAGAGTGGGGCGGTGGGGCTTCTCGCCGCTGCCAGAAAGTAGGTCATGGCCAAAAGTAGCCTTGGCTGCCTTTGTGGAAGCGTGCCTGCGAGAGAGGAGTCAGCCGAGGAAAAAGCTCGCATGGGTTTTGGGTTTGTTTTGTAGCTCTTCCTTGCTGTGGAGCAGCTGGCGTTACATGCCGTTAAATGCGTCTGCTTTCCAGCATTCCTGCATAAAATATTTTTAGAAGCAAATATACAGCTCTTGTTTCTGGTTAGGGGAAGTGGCGCATGCTTGTGGCCTTTCTTTTTTATTATGAATTTAGAATTTTAATTAGATCAAGTGTTTTTTTAATAACTGTTGCTTTTTTCCTTCCTTTCTTCTCTGGAAATTGACTGAAACTGGATGAATGGGGAGGAAACTCGGGTCAGAAACAGTTCTGAACAGCAGTGTATTCAATATTCGAGCTCCCTCATGTTTTATTGCTAATATGGAATTCAGGAAAGCAAGTACTTTAACTCATTTAAGGGCTCATTCACTCCTGCTGTCTCTTCTCGTGAGGGCTGGTGCCTGTTTACGGTGTAATGGTCATTTCCATGGCAACAAACCCTGGCAGTGTTTAGGAAGCTTGGGCTTTTTTTTGATGGAGAATAAATAAAAGAAGATTCACCCACATGCGAGATAACCTTGTTTTCAAATGAAATAAAGAACTCGGGGTGGGGCAAGGGAGATAAGATAGAGATGTGTGTCTCATGTTCTTTCATAGTTTCCTCTGTGATGTGTGCACCTTTCAGAATCAGACCTGCTGGAAGTCCTGTCCTGCGGGCTGGGCTCCCCCTCCGAGTGTGCTTTGTGCAGAGTTGCCCAGTGCTGCTGCCTCTGTAGGCCATGGCAATCTCTTGTGGCAAATCAGAGCCTGGTTTTGCTGTTCTGGTGCTCCAAAGATCTCCTTTGACAAATCTCTTTCCTGTCTTTCCTTGCATTAGATGCGTTCATCAACTTCTCAAAATATTTCTGAGCTGTTGCCCTGATTAGATTTTTCACACGTTTTCTCATAGACAAGGCTCAGCCCGTTTCCATGCCTCTCCATAAATAGATTGCACAAACAACGTCCTTTATCAGTAGGAGGAAGTTCCCTCGTGATACAGGGGAGGGCTCAGGGGGTAGCTGTTGCCAGCTGAGCTGAAGCACGGTGCTGCTCAAGAGTTGACATGCCAAGGCCACTTCTCTAGTACGGGTTTGGTAGGAGGCTGGTCCAAGGCCATCAGCCTTTGATGTCCATGCAGCACTTCATCATATCAAGCTCTTATCCTGGAAAAAAAGAGTCCCGGCAGTGCATGTGTTTCAAGTCTTATATGAAAATTGCTATTTTTTTATTTACTGTTGACATGTAAGACTGTATAAGAGCTTGTCTTGGTGAGGAACAAATGCCAACACGGGGAGTTGATACAGCATGAGTAAGTGATGCTGAAAGCTAACCTTGTTCTCCATGATGGAGAGAGGTGACCTGAAATACTGTACGATTTCCCTGGGTACAGTGTAAGAGTCCAAGGACTTGGCAGCACCTCTATGACAGATGAAACAGTGTAGTGCAGCTTTTGCAGCCTTTAAAGTCTGTACAGGAGTTTAGTCTGTCTTTTCTGCTAAATTTCTGTCAATGTTTAAATCTGAGTCTTCAACCATGCTAAGCTGTTTCTTAGGAAACTGTTTCCATTTTTGTTTAAAGATGATCTGCTCATGTTTTTGGGATAGCTCAAGTGAGCCAGGAAGATCATTCAAAAGCCTTCCTTTAAATGATTGGTGTTTGCGGAGGTATTTCTGAAGAAGTTTTCTCTGGAACATAATTTTTGGGCTGTTGCACAACATGTGCACAGATGGATGCTGCCTTGTGTTAATAAGTTGTTTAGGTTGAACAGATCTGTCCAGGATCATATGTTCATTTTGGCAGCTCTACTATTCCCCTACTACTTCTTTGACAATTTTGTTCTAGTAAGAAGATAAATAAGTAAATGAATAAAGTTCTGCATTCCCTTAGTCATTTCAGACCCGCTGTTGCCTTTGCTGTCTTTCTTTGTAAGCCAGCAGTGTGCAGGTGATGCTTTTTTGGTGGTGATGGTTTTGTGGGGAGTCTGCTTCAGGAAAGCAGCAGTACCTAACTAAATATCCCCTAACCTGGCCTCTCCCTTTCCTTCTCCATCTTGTTCCTACTAGCCCTCATTACACTTCTTGCTAATAAAGTAGAGAGATGGTTACCTTTCTGGCAGCATATTAGCCTGCCAGTTGGCTAAAAACAATTTGAGAAGTGCCTTCCTGTAAACGAATGAGCCCAGCTGTCATAACATGTACTCTCTGAACCAAGAGTATGAATCTTGATTAGGCAGGAAAAAAACCCCACTGACTTGGTTTCCCGTGATTCTGTTATCACTGTTTGCTGTAACGATGGAGCTAGCAGCGACGGCCCCACGGCTGGCAGATCTCCGCTCATATCTGTTTATAAAGAGCTGTCTGGGTTATAAAAACCTCCCCGAGCTGCTCAGGTGTGTGTTTTGAGAAAAGAACTGATTGTTTCTTCTAAAGGGCCTGTGCAGTGTGTGCTTTTAACAATCAATTTGGCAGTGAATTGTTCTCTGCCAGCTGATACCATCAGCGGGGTTTTTTCCTGAGATCCCAACTCAGCTTTGAAGCTCGGGGCTGTCTCTGGGCCGGGTGCCTCTGGCAGGCTGCTGGGGGCACGGTGGGGTCAGGATGTGCCCTGCCACACCAGTCCTGTGCCCACATCGCCTCCTGACCCTATCGAATGACCGGCATGTGTTGGCCTGCCTCGGCATGTCACTGAAGGAGCAATATCATTTCGGGCATGTGAACGAGTTTCCTGATGTAAAAGTAAAATTGCAGTTATCTCGGAAAAGGTAGTGAGCTTGATTACCCAAATAACTTGCTGGCTCTGTGACCCTCATCAGAGATCTTCCCCACATTGTCTCATCTGATGAGTAGCGACAGGCTTTGCTGCCTTGCTTTTCATGCAGACTCCCTTTCAGTTTGTGCTAGGACAGTCGTGGGACCTCACGAGCTTATTCGGTTTGTTTAGCCCTGCGCTGTGTCAGACTGCAACACCCTAAATAAATCGTATCCCAGTTCTCAGGCTCTGTGAGCCTTGTTCTTGTGGGCTGTCCCTAACTTGAATTCCCAGGGTTCTGATGATTCAGACAACTTGCAATATATTATTAATAAATTATATACTATTAAAATGCTAGCGCTGATGTTACGGTTCCTTGTTATTTCCATGGTTAGGTTCTGTTGTCATTAATTTTTTTAATGCTTCATTTTCTTTAGAAACTAGATGCCAAATCACTTATAAAGTTGAATTTTGCTAAAAACAGTGAAGGTAAGTATGCTAATTTTCTGTTTTTCTTTCTTTTTTTTTTTTTTTTCTTAATGAGTGCTTTAATAAATTCTGGTTTTTCTTGCCAACAGTGAAGTTACATAATTTGTGTTCTTTGTCATGGCTTTTATTTTCTTGAGTAGATTAACTGCTTGCTGTGATCAACATTTTTAGCCCCATTTCTGTTTTTCCCTGTACTGGGGAACTGTAAATTATTTAGCATTTTTATTTATTTATTTTTTATTAATATAGCTACTACTGCAATAAGGTAGTATTTACTTTAAGGAAAAAATTCAGAAACAGACAAGTTACTTAATATGTTACAAGTTACAAATAATACGACATTATTTGCTGTTCACTTGGATTTGAGCAACTTTTTGTTTATAAAATGAATCATTTGTAAATGAACACATGGGATTTTATGAATAGTGGCACACAAGAAAGCAGCCTCGAGTTTTATTTCTGCAGGGTTAACAATATAAAACCTGCCATGAAAGAGAGGATGCTAGTAATAAAATAGAAGAGTACAGATGAATTTATCTTTTGCAAGGCAGGTAATGATCTCTTTGAAATGAGAGTGGCAAAGATTAGGTGGGAATAAAATTCTGGAATGTCTGTCTCCTTATCTTACCAGTCTATGGACTACAAGGTCTGTACTCTAGTTGATGGATTTCTTCTGCTTTCTGTATTCCATCTATCTCAAGAGCAGGATGTTAAAAAACAATCAGTAGTCACTGTGGCCAAGGTTTTTGAAAGATACTGTGATAATTGTGCTTTCCTTGAAGAAGTCCAGTTCATAATGCTGGGCAGGGTGACAGCAGCTATGCAGTCTTAGAATTCTTTTCCATACAAAGGCACGTGCTGTGTCACTAACTAATCGAGGGAAAATGCAGTAAAAGAGAGGCTAAAATATTGCATTTCTATCAGCCAGTTTTTCTTTAAATCTTAACATGTAGAACTGTTGCTATATACATAGAACCTTTCTGTTCATACCCATACAATAAAAAAGTCATCAGATCCTGCAGTTCCTTCCAATTAAGGATCCCTCCTTAATGGACTACCATTTATTCAGATCAGCAAGTGTAACCTCAGCCACTCTGCTTTTGCTAGAATTGAGAACGTGCTGATTTGCTCTTTTTTGTGCAACTGGATTGAGCCTCCACATTTCGTTAGTGTGTTTCTGCATCCATCATTTAGGCCATACCCCAATGCCACTTCTAGAAATTCCTTTCTAAACTTTCTCCTGAATTTCAGGTCCTTAAGAAAATGTCTTTCCTTTTCAACTGTAGTGATATCAACAGAAAACATCCTCATCCTTTACTTGCACCTCCACGTTGGTCAGAGTGCCTCCTCTGGCCAATGAGTTGCTTGGTAAATACTCTGTAGGTCCTTGCCTTTCCTGTCTTTGCAAGTGCTGTGAGCAATCTCTATTCTGGTTTCCCTGCTGTTTTTGATTTTCAGATGGTAATTAGGAAAAAAAGAACCAAACAGTCTCAACCTATTTCAAAATCTCACCCAAACCCCCAAGTCTAGCAAACTGATCAAGTATTAATAACCTTCTTCTAATTGCTTCTGCTGAGTTCATCCAGACATTTTTCTTTTTCCTCATACATTGGCTTCCATCAGTGTGCTTGTTGTTGACATGCTTAATATTTATGCTGACCCTCCTGGGGAAATTCACAGCTTGATTAGAGCAGAAGCTGCGTTCCTTATTGAATAACGTGTTCAGATTTAATGGCATTCTGCTTGCCACATTTGAATACAAAATGCTCTCCTCTCTTAAAAGTACAGCAGCTGCTGTGAACTTTTGTTGGATATAACCTAAATGTGTATACCTGTGAACAACACTGAAAATAGAGCACTGGGCACCCTAAGGTACAGGGCTCATGCTCTCAGTAGAGCTTTAATTGCAACAATAACAATTATATTGTGATACTTCATAGATACTAAGCATGTTGGACAAAGTTGTGTTGGGATATTAAGGGCAGTAGATTTCAAAAGTTCATTTTCACTGAAAAATGAAAGGCACTGAAAAATCAAAGCATAGTTAAAACACTATTAAAACACACAGAATTTACGCTTTATATCAAAAAGGAATGTCAATATCCTTCACAGAAATAACAGAAAATATCAATTTCAAACTAGTTGCAAGGGTTTCATGCTAAATTGAAGCTTTTTTCCTCTCCATCAGGTAAATACCACTGTCCCGTGCTGTTTACTGTATTCACCAATAACTCCCATATTGTGGCCATCAAGACAACTGGGAATGTGTTTGCCTATGAGGTAAGTTGTTTGTTGCATTTTGCAATTAGTATTTTATATTTGATGCATTTCATAGATGATCACAAAAAGCTTTAGAAAGGTAGGTAGGTTTCATTCTTGTTTTACAGCCAAGGAAATTAAGTACTAGGAGATGGACCAGCTTCACAAATTGTTGTCTGACTTGTGGTAACAGTGGGGGAGATGTTGACCCCTTGTTAAAGCTGTCTGTCTTATACCATCTGTAAAATACTTAACCTAGAATATTGCAAGTTTATGATGGTACTTTTATGATGAATTTGGTTAAAATCATGTGTATACCTAGGAAATTGAGATTGCAAGGTTCTTTTTTATTATTATTATTAAGTCAGAATGCAAAGCTGTTTAAATTTTGTAGGGATTAAATGGCTTTTCATCTGTTAAAGTATACAATGAAAACATTGCAGCTGCCATTTGAGAATTAATATGAAATTGTTTTCTTTCTCAATGGTCCTTTAAGGTTTGAGTGGTGTCATATATTTACTTGTAATATTTACACATTATAATTCAGTTTTTAATATCTGTATCTTTCACGTGGCCATTAGGCAGTTGAGCAGCTGAACATAAAACCAAAGAGCTACAAAGATCTCTTGACTGATGAGCCCTTCACTCGGCAAGACATTGTGACACTGCAGGTAAACTTTTCTCTCCATTACATGTCTCATACTACTTTTTTTTTTTTTTTTTCAGATAATGAAATGCTATTATGTCCAGTGTTACAGCATGAATATAGAATAAATGAACAGAGAAATGCTGCTCTGTATTTGTGGCTTGGAAAAGGGTAGAAAAAGAATTACTCTGTTTTCTTTGTTATCCAGATGAGCCACAAAGATGCCATATAACATAAAGCTTGACTAATCTCTACAGTGATTTCTGTGTGCCTTGTAGATAAGTAGACTGCTAAACTTTATAAAATGAAGAAAAAAATGGAGGGTGCACAAAAAGTCTGTGATACAATGTAAAAATGTGAATTTTAACAAATGTTTTTGCGGTTGCACACTGTTTCATTGTCTCTGAATACAAGAATATATAATATATTTTGGTTATATAAACATGCATAAGGTTGTGGAGTAGGATTTTTTTCTCCTAATCTTACCTGAAAAATTGTTGTGACACCACTGATTTACAGTGAGACTTAACAGAATTACATTAGGAAAAGACTGAATAGAAGAAAGGGAAAGATACATCCCAAATCATCTTTGGCTCTAGACAGATGACACTACATGGTCTTCCTTACCAAAGGAAACGTTTTTTTTATAATTTAGTGTATACAGACTCTAGGAAATTTATTTGTAGAAGACTTTACATTAGGACTGAAGTTGATTGTCCATATAAATCTTCTGAAGATACCTAAAACAGTCAAAGCATCAGAAAAACACTTTTTACATACTGTTTCCCTAAATGTAATTAAGCAACAAACCACAGGATTTTATGTGCTTGCTTAGAATGTTGTGTTTTTGTGTGTGTTTATTTTTAATAGATTCCTTTGTTGGTCTTTAACTGATTTTTAATAATATCATAACCTAAATGAAAAACAGCATTGTAAATGTAAAAATGTACAGAAGTATCTTAGAGATCTAAAAATACTTATTTACAGATGAAATTTAGTATAAGAGGATCTAAAGCTTGTTTAAATGCAAGCATTTTTAACTTTGCAAGATTTCAAGATAGGGAAAAAAAATAAAGTGTTATTATTACTGGAGTCATGAGTCAGTATGCATCCCTCATGAGCAGATAATTGCCACTAACCAAGACTAATACGTTTTAATTTGAATAGAAAAATATTTTTCGTTTATGTCTAAATGTGAATGAAATGTATCCCTTCTTCCCTACTCCCCGGTGTTGAACAGCATGTTTATAAATATTTTTCCCCCTGTTCCCTTTGGGATTTATGACTGTTCAAGCTAATGCTACAAAGTAAAATGTTTTTAATCCAAGGAATGCAAAAAACATAGTGTTTCATATTGAAAACTCCCAACAGAATGTTGTTTGAATGTAACTGCCTTGTTGCTAATGGATTTGGAACAGTGAAAAATGACAACATGAGTGAACAAAAAATATTTCTATGTATCAGTATGGAAAACCAAATGATTTTGAACAAATAATTGAAATGTGCATTCATTTAAAAATATTTTGGTATGCTTTGTAGGGTTGGAATTGAATGTATATATAAAGAGTGCGTTGCTGTTACATGCCTAGCTTTATTTTTCATAAAAGCAAACATAAGCTATACTCCCCTAAGTCTCAAAATGCAGTAACTAACAAAATTTTTGATGTTACTTGTTTGCATTTTTATCCATATTTTCCATCTTCATTCACTTCTTGACATGTTGGGTTTCTTTTTGCTTGGAGTAATATGTCCATTAACTGCTAACAGAGGTCACTGCCACACGTTCCTGTACCTCTCACACATTCGTTTAGGTTGATGCTCGTAGAGCATGAATAGATTTGTGCATCTCTAGTAAAATGCTCGTTATAGATTGGTGTTAACTACACCTCTGTATTGTATAGTCGTGTGGTATACTCTTCTCAGATTAGATTAGAAGTAAAGCCATCGCCAGCTTTGGGATTGAACTGGAAGCAATTCTGGCCATTTTGCCTCCTAGTGCACTTCACAGCACCCACTGAAACCTGCAGCTATACCTAATCTTTTCCTCATTCTACTCAAATGCTGCCCTACCCCAGCTCGCTTAGTTGAGCGCAGAATGCAACCCAAAGCAGGATGACTGGCCTGGGCATTAAAATTGTTGTGTATACATGGTGTAGGAACTTGTTGTTATTTTCTCATAGTGTTTCCTTCACATAAATTGTTAAAAGACAGACCAGTGTCCCCTTTCTAAGTTCTCTTGTTGACGACACTGTAGGCAGTGTGGTGGCTTCACACTGCCAAGCTCTGCCACCTGTGGCTTTGTTTCTTAGCCAGAGTTCGTGACTGCAATCTGTTGTGTTTCAATTTGTGGCTCTAGAGCTCTATAACAAATCCTGCTTTTTTAAAAAAAAAAAAAAAAAAAAAAAAAAGGAAAAAAGGAAAAAAAAAAAAAAAATCTTTCAATTCTGTGTTGAAATGTATCACTTTGCTGTTTTCCCATTCCCCCATGTCAATTGAATATTGTGCTATCTGAGAGAGCTGGAACTGAGAGTGAGTTGGTAACACTGACCCTGCTGTTTGTCAGAAAGGTAGATGTAAAGGAAGTTGCTATAAAAACATTCCTTGCTTTGCAAATAACAGCTGAATAGGACTGTCTGTAATAGGTGTGTTTAGCAATAGAAAATAGCATTTCCAGAGTCTGACTCTGAATGTCCTAGGAAGCAGATGGGGTACCTGTGTTTGGTAGTGAAATACAACTTGATAAATGGAAAATCTGAACAATGTACGTTTACAGATTATTTGTGCGATCACATTTTTCCTTATTAATACAGAAAGGGCAATCCTACAGCTGCTAGGGATGTTCTGTTACCAGAATAGCAATTGACCTCAAACTTGACCTCTGTCTCCTAATGTATGTAATTAAAAAAAAAAAAAAAAAAAAAAGCTTTTTCCAGAAAAGAGATAATTGCATAAAATTCTTTTTGTTCCATTCTGACTGTTCAAACACTAATCACAACCCATCTCTGTTATCTTTATTGGTGAGCAGCATCTCAGCTGGACTCTTTCATTTTTAGCGGTAGTTATTTTGTCCTTTTGCTTTTAAGTTTACATGTTAAAAAAGACAACTTATTTTGGATCTGCAACTTAAAAATCACATCTTTAATCAACAGAAACAATATCTTATGATACACTTCTGTTTGCAAAGGAGTCCAGAATGCTTCCTGCACTTATAAATGTAGAAATTGCTTTGTTCCCTGTTGAAATGCAAATGTCCTGGGGCATAGCATGGCAGTTTTTCATCAACCTATGGCAATGTTTTCAAGCCGCTCAGGGCAGGAGGTAAAGAATAATGCCATATCCTGGTGTGCAAGATAAATTATCAAAATTGGAATTCACTCTGACATAAACTTGGACGTAGTTATTCAGGCAAAAGATGTCATGGATTCTGGTTTAATATCTTGCTGACAAAGACAATAGTACACATGATATTATTACACATGAAACCCTTCGTGTACTCCATCAGGCTTAGCATGATTGTTTTTGTGTTTTTTTCTTTTAGACTGAAGCTCTTTACCCCCAAGCTGTATTTTCTTTTTCTTAAGTGTGTGATCTTGTCACAAACTCTGGTCAAGCTTTCCATCTTCTACAGCGCAGCTGTTACTTTTTTGGGAGTTCTTTCCCTTTACTATCAGTATTTCAGATATTTTTTCCTCTCAAATGCACTTATTCATTTCTTGTCTAAATGGAGTATTGTTGATATAATTTGTTCATGTTTCTCTTAACTCTAAATGCATTTGTACTTTTACCTTCAATGATGATCAGCTTATCCTAACATCATAGCATTCCTTGCAAATGTCATAAATGTGCTTTCAGATGATAGACAGGTCAAATACTTCAAGACTTATTGGTTCTACTTAATGGGTAAGATATGATGTAAAGCAATTAGAGATCTGTAGGGACAGGGTATCTGTGATAGGAAGGCTGGTATTGTTGAAGCTTGTTTGCAGTGTCCTTACCTCCCTTTTCTGCTTCCTATTCGGATAACGTTGCTGTTCATCATTTCACCTTGAAATTGTCTTTAAGGTTTGTTCCTGGTTTAAAAAAAAAAAAAAAAAAAAAAGGCAAGAAAAAGCAAGTACTGTTACATGCTTCCTTATGTCGATTTTACCGTTTCTGTTCAACCTAATCAGCCGTGGACAAGACAAGGTTCCTGACAAGCTGTTAAACACCATTGGCATTTGTGGCAGGAAGCATAACTAATGAACTAAGTTGGAGGTAGCTGAGCTGCACACTGTTAATTGATATTTCACTCCTGAGCTCTTTCTCATTCGCTGTGTGTGACAGAAGGTCAGAGCAGCCTTTCTCTCCCTTGTGCGTGAGGGCTCTTTGAGAACAAATTCTGCACGAATGCATGTGCAGAGTGGCTGGCAGTGACATGGCACATTGGGCTGTGGTCTGCGTGAGCTGCTTGTTCATAGCTAACAGGGTAAGAGGGTCAATATGGCCCCGATCTGGAGTGAAAATCCAAAGCTATAGGTGTTCTCCCATCTCATTCTCTAGTCTAGGCAAAGCCTTTGAGTGTCCAAGGCTGCTTGCAGCCAAGGGGGATGCTGTCTGCTTGGGCTGAATGCCTTTATCCACAAACACAGTTTTCAAATTTAAATGACACCTGGATATTGTTAGGAAAGCAGTCTTGTCATTTTATTAAAACACGTTGAAAGCTTCTCTTAAGTTTAACATGCCTGGAATCTGGCTTTATCAAGGAAGGTAATGTGGGTTTAATACTTGTAAATTTTGTCATTTGACAGTAACATTCCTGGTGGTAAATCAGTAAATGGCATAGCTAGCTGAATGGTAAGAGAGGAATCAGGCCTCTAAGAAATCACACGATCTAAAACTGTGCTGGTTTTGACCTGCTCTTTTGGGGGCTTGTATGTATGGTGCTTCAGATAGATGGGGTTTCAGCTGTTTCCATAAATTGAAATCAAAAAATGATAGAAGAAAAAAACAGTGGAATAAAACTGGAGATTGTTTTCCTGAAATCTGAGCTCTGAGGACATAAAATATGAGATTCTAAATAGTTGTGATTGTTAGCAACCCTTTGATGTCTAGATCTGTGTTAGTAATTTGCTAAACTTCAGTTTATTGTTTGTAGCCTCAATAAGAAAAACTCTGGGACTGTTCCCCTGCTAATTTGAGTACGTATTTTTAACCAAACAAAAGTAGGCCAGCTTATTCTTCAAAGTTCATCTTACCTTCTGGTTTCTGTGCACTTACACAGAACTTATTTCTTTAGGCCTGTGGCTTTTAGGCCTTAATCATGGGAGCTCTGTCCCCAGTGAGGCTGGCCTCTCACCGAGCAGGAGAGGAACAGGAGAGGCCGCTGGTTCAGCAGAACTCAAGGCGTTGACGAGGCAGGTACATCAGTCTGCCATCACTGTGGGGTCGGCATGCCAGTCGTGCTTAGACTGTCGTGATCATGTGCCCAGTAACTGTCAGCGATGCAACAAGAGGAATTTGGCAGGCTAATTATAAGTGTTTAGACGGTTTTCTTCCTTGAGTGAAGAAAAAAACGTGCACTTTGCAAATTTATCTAAAGCTACCTGAAAGATGCATATCTTGTGTTGTAGGAACCTTTGCTATCAGTAAGGAAATGGTTTGTGAGCCCTGCAGGCAGGTTGGGCTGGTCAGATGTGCTCTGCTCCTGGGGACAGTAGGAGCAAATGGTATCTTGTGTTTAAGTTAACATTTAGTGCAGTTCTGTCACGTTCAGTATGCACATTTGTCTAGTCGTAATTAAGCTTCTAGTGTATCCCAGTGCTGTATTTTAGAAGGAGAAGCCAGCCTGCCACTTGCTCTCTGTAAGATGACACACAGATTTCAACCTGAGGAACTGTTTCGTGTTTTGTTTTCCACTGACAGAGCAAACCTGGTTCTGGAAGAGGCATTTGGGCTGTCTGCCTTCTCAGCGTGTGGTGAGACTCCTGGTTTGTGGAGTCAGGAGAACAAAGGAAAATGCTGTGAATCAAACCTTTTATCGTGGCAGCCCATCTGAATGTGATGAAGAATAGGGCTTAGGACCTTGGTCTTGGTCCTGTCATGGTGGTTTGGGGGTGTCCCGGGTGTCCCAGCGGGACAGCTGTGGTGTGCAAGGAGAGGAGGCTGCGCCGTGGGCTTCAGCACCCTCACCACGATGGGCAAGTTGCCTGTGGAGAGGCCAGTGGAGATTTGGAGAGCCCTGAGAAATACCTTGCAGGGAGGGAGAATATAAACATTTTTACTGAGTTGCTCAATGCCAGCAATTAGACTAGTTAAAGCAGTAAACATCTGAATGAATTGTGGCTGTGAAACAGTTTGAACTAATCTGAGTCACACTACCCTGAGCACAAACACTTGGTTTCTTAAGGCGGTGGTAATTACAGTATACTTTTATTTATTTTTGAACAAAGTATAAATCAGTAAATCTAGAAGCTTTATTTAGAGGAACATAGTACGGTTGTTATCTGCTTCATCTTTACTGCTGTCTCCTGCCCTCCCTCCCCTCTCGTCTGTACCTCCTGAGCAGCCTCTTTCAGGAGTCAGTCTTGCCCTTCAGCTTTGCCATGAATGGCAGAAATGTGGATTGCTATAAATCCATTTGTCTGCATTAATATTAATACGTGGATTATTTTCTCACTTTCCTGGAAAGGAGAAGCAGTCTTCTTTTCTTCATCTTTAGTGGTGGCACATTTCTGTGCAAGGCGATGATTTCTGTCAGTGGAAGCAGCAGTTTGTGATTAGTGCAGAACGCCTGGGAGGAGGCGGGCTGTGTCTTCTGGAAACACGCTGAGCCCTTTGTCCTGACTTTCTCCGTGCATCTCGTTTACTGTCAGAGAGCAAGGCTGGAATTATCTCTATTCATACGTACATAAAAGTGTATGTGAGGGTGAGCTTACTTTTATTGACACAAAATAAGAAATATGCCTGAGCGCAGGAGTCAGAGGATGTAAAAATGCTCAGAGGATATAAAAATGCTTGAAGGAACATGTCCAAATTTCCTGTTCCTTAGTAGATTTATTTAAAGATGATCTGTTTCTACTGCAAGACAAAATATCCATTTTTTGGCTGCCTGTGTCTAGATGAAGATCTGTCAGAGCGGGTATAGTGGGGCAGCTAACAATGGAAAATGATTACATACGTGGTGATTGGTAAAGGGAACAAAAGAAAGCCAGGAGGTCATCATTGGGGTGCAGACTAGCACAGCTTGATTTTATAAACGTGTTTTAGTTTTACTACCAGCACTAAAACTAAAAATGTACTCTCTGGTGGAAGCATACAATTTCAGGGATGAATGAAAGGCATAATTAGATCATTTAGTAAGTGATGAAGCTACTAGCTCTGCTTGTATTAATCATTACTTTGAGCAGAGATGGAATTGTCAGAACTTCTTAACAACAGGGGTGGGTTGAGATGCTTTGTTAAATTTATTTGGGATAATACTATTTGTGTCAGTATTTTAGTCCTATGCATAGCATGTTGCAATATTTTTATCTTGAGCTAACAGCTGTAGCATATTATTAAGATAGTTTAGATTTTGAATTGTTTTCTGTAAAAATGAAACTTCCAGAAATTCCGAAGTTGGTGTTTTGACCTTTCTGTGCCACAGAGGAACTCGAGGAAAAGCCCTTGAAGTCACTGTAAGAGGAAGGATTAAGAACTGTTTAGTAATAGTATAATGTAACCTAGATCACCAGTAAGCATTCCTCTTCTCACTCTCTAACAAAGGGTCAAGGTTGTGTAGAAATTTGCCTAGAGATAGTGTAAAGATTTACAATTAATGGGCTGTGTATTTTTGCTTTTTATCTTGAGTGGTCATTGAACAGAGATTTCATAATAGCACTTTTGTTTTCATTTTTATTATTTTGTATATATTTTAAAGTAATTGTGTAAGCACGGATTTCGCTATAAAAAACCCACAGGTCTGACTGCAAAGACTTGCTCAAAAGTTTATTTGTATTATTATTTGTATTATTATTTGTATTTTTAAATAAATTACAAAAGTTCACAGAGCATGTGTAAATCAGGCACGCTTATAAATAGGAGATAGGTAATGTGAATTTGCTTAGATGTTATACCAAACCACAGAATGAAGGAAAGAATCAGGGGATTTCAGCTGCTCAATCTGTCTTCTCACTAGTATAGGGTAGACTCATCTTGGGATTGTTAGCAACTTCTGTAGGCAAAATGTGTGTAATGTGTTTGGGACTGAATTCCAGACTCTCTGAGGAGCATACTATACATGCTCATTGCTGTTACCTGTTGGGGTTAATTGTTTTAAGAAATTGTATATTTTTTCATTCTTTCTGTGGTTTGGAGAATATGGTATTTATTCTGTCTCCCTGTTGGTTTATTATGGTGGTGACTATCCTTCAAACTATCTGTTGTGTGAAATGGGTGCCCATGAAGCTCTCTGATGTTTGTTTTTTTTTTAATTGTTGTTTTCAGGATCCAACAAACTTGGATAAATTCAATGTCTCTAACTTCTTTCATGTTAAGAACAACATAAAAATAATTGATCCAGGTAAGGATGAACTGAAGGTAGGTGAGAAAACACCAGCTCAAATATGCAAATTCTAAAGACTGCATTTTTATGGATGAGTATTCCTTGGAGGCTGATGGTAGCTTTGAAAGCTTCTTGGAAACATTTTCAAATTGTCCCTTTCACATCAAAAAGAGTTGATAAATTTTGAAACAAAGACATGATTCCTTGAGAAATCATTAACTGTCTCTGGGTTCTGCACAGACACAGGAAGTTTTCTATGTCCTTGAAGAGAAAGTAGATGAGAGAGAATTGAGACGAGGAGAAAAAATAATTTGCCAAAAAATCTAATAGCCAGTACCAGAACCAAGACAAAGAAACCTACATCTTCTTGTAGGTTGTTCTCATCTGCTGTGTGCTAGGTGCTGTTTCATACATTTAACTGTATCAACAATGTGGTGTTCATCCTTCTGTCTGAATAACAATATGTCTTCCAAGTTAAAGATTGATATATATGTTTCTCAAATTATTTCAATCAAAAATGTCTTTTCTGTTTTTCTTTGTGGATATCACAACTAAGGAATTTGCTTCACAATCGTTTTGTGATTCTTTGATAACTAAATGCTTAATGATATCTGCTAATGTTCTGTAGTCGAAGGGAAAAAATCTGTCCAGTGTCCTTGGGGTTTCCTTTAGAACTGTTTCTAGTGAGGTGTAATTGCTGTTTCTAAGCATGGTGTGTTTTTCTGAGTCTTACTGTGCTCATCTCTTTAAAGCTACTAATTCTGCAAGCCAGCAACTGTATTAACCACTTATTTTTGGAGGGCAATATCTCAGAGATGGAATATTTCGTTATCAGCAAATACTAGGCATGCCAACACAGAGAACAAGTGAAACTTCTTTAAAAAATATAATTAATGAAATTCTACAGTCTACTCCACCAGCCTCCTATCCCTGATGTCTCATTAAAGGTCTGATTCTGGGATTTTTGCGTCACAGACTTGGTCATTTAGTACAGAGACAAAGGACAGAAATTTATATGGCACCCAACTATATCTTCTCTTCATTGTTCTATAGAAATAATTTGGTTAGACTTGTATGAACTTGGATCAATTGCAGTGGTCTCAAATAAATTTTTGCAGTAATTGATTTGAAGTTGATTTTTCTTTTCTTATATATCATCATATTGGCATTTATTGTGTCATATTTCAGGTTATCCTGTCTTTAGTGTTATGCATTGTTACTTGTTACTGTTTCTGCAGGAATAAACATAGTTATTAGACTATTAAAAAAAAAAAAGAAAAAGTAAAAATAACTGGAAGATTTTTGTATGACAAGGTGTGTAGTAATAGGGATGAGAACAATATAGAATTTGTCTTTTAATTCTGAATGATTTTGTCTTATATAGATGAAGAAAAAGCAAAATTAGATCCATCTTACTATTTGAAAAATACAAATGCTGAGACACGAGAGACTTTACTGGAGCTCTATAAGGAGTTCAAAGGTGATGATATTCTAGCAGCTACTATGAAGGCTCCTGAAAAGAAGAAAGTGGATAAGCTGAATGCAGTAAGTTGACTTAACTTACACTTTAGCACTGTTGAAGAAGTAATAAATGTTTTTTGGCTTGGATGCCATATCACAGTATAAACAGACACTTCTTATATTTCTGTTACCTGGAAGTTTTTCACAGATGAAGGTATAAAAATCACATTGGGATTCTTAGAAATATGTTATATGTGTCAATGAATTTCTCTTTGTTAAATCATTATAAATGAACCTAAATGTTTTAGAAATGGAGCACAAGAAGGAGGAGGAATCTTTCTGATGTGGTTATGATGTATGTGTTGGCAGAACCTTTTTTCCCAGGTTGCAGTCTCTTGCTCTAAATTTGTTTATCATTGCTTCCTGCAGTTATTGGCAGAGAGAACACACCTTAGGGGCAGTGCAAGTGAATCATTTCTGGTGTGGGCAAATACATAAATCAACTACAGCTGCTTCACCTTTTTTTCCAATGTAGTGCAGGATTTTTAGTGAAATATTTTAAAGAATGTTCTTCCAGGTGCACGTTAGTGTGTGTTCATGGCTGTCAAAAGGAGCATTCATCTGCATCTAGATTTCCTACATCAAAGGATGTTTGAAATGAGCAAGACAGGGTATTTTTCTTTAATAATTCTGGGATGTATGTGTCTCCATGCTTTGATTATACTTACATGAAAATTAATAGTAATGCAGCATATGGCTTTTTATGAGGAGGCTTATTTGTAGTTTAGTTAGTGAACATATGTGACGTATGAGTAGGATCACGTTTGCCCCATTTTCAGGATGCATAGCATTATAGGAAAAGAAAATATTCCGGGAGAAAAAGAAAGAGATAAGAAGCAATGATGAACTCTACGTATGTTGGAGAGTCAGATTATTAGCTAATCGTGTGGATGGGTTAACTATAAACTTGCACAGCATGCGGTGTAACCTGATGGACAGAGCATTGGCCTGTGACTTAGACATACATTCTCTACCAGTCATTACCCCAGAGTCACTAAAAGTATCTCTGGGCTTATTAGGTCTTTCTAATTTACTATAAAATCCATGTGTAATGTTCACATTTTCTTTCTGTAGAAGAATCACAAAGTTCAAAATAGAGCCATAGGACAGTGCCTCTGCACGCAGAAGGGCCTGTGTGTGGGAGGGGGTTGGTTTGTTTTCCTCTGCAGCGTCTCTGTGGTTCACTGGATTTTCCTTCCACTTACTCAGCAATGTTGGAGAATTTTACAGATGTCTTGCCAGCAGTACTGCTTTCATATCTCTACCTGTGGACACACAAATAAATTCTAATAATAAAATCTTTGCATAATAATGTATTAAATCATTGTGGAGGCAATAAGCCCCTTCAGCTCAGTGCCTGGGCAGCCTTAACTAGAGTTTCATCGAGGAAATGTTATGGGTAACAGATGGAGAAATATCCCTACATTGGATATTTGTTTCTTCCTGTAAGAAGAAGAAAGAGCAGAAAGTCTGCCTTCAGAAGGATGAAATAAATGATATTTGTGTGTTTTCAGTGCTTATATAGTATCTAGTGCTTATCTAGTTTCTTAAATGGATAAATAGTAATAGCTAATATCTTTTTCTCTTGCTTTTTCCTCTGCGAACAGGCTCACTATTCCACTGGAGCAGTAAGTGCTTCCTTCACCTCCACTGCAATGGTGCCTGAAACTACCCATGAAGCAGGTACCAGAATTACCTATCTACAAGCTGTTAATTTACTTTCCAGTTTTAATGAGTGCTCCCAAGCACACATACATTTATGGGGACTGAAGGAATGCATTGATAATTGGCCGGTAACAATGCCTTGGAAATGTATTCCTTGAGCAGATATATCCGTACTTTCACATAAGCTCATTCTGAAAATAATGAAGCAGTTTTGAATTGGCTTCATCTTCTGAATGGCAATTACTTATGTTGAACTGAAAGTAATGAGGGGATGATGACCCCTATGACCAGGGACCACAAAATGGTGTATCCACTTACCTAAGTTAGCAGAGAAGTATAATCTCTCCTCAAATTTCATACAAAATCTTTACTACCTTTTTGATATAACCTGGTATTGGTTAGAATCATGGCAAATTTTGTGGTGATAGCCTTTGATTTCCTGCTTTTCAAAGTTATTTTCTACACAAAAATGCAGTTTAATAATATAAAGTCTTTATTTCATTTTCTAGCCTCAACATAAATCTGTAGAATGTATTCAGTTTGAACATTGATTAAACAGCTGAGCAGTTAGTATTTCCAGTTGAAGAAAGAAATCTGTCTTTTGGCACTAAAATGCAAAAGTGTGTCACACACTTTGGCAAAGATTGAACGTGTTTGCCAAAACTGCATGTCTACCAGGTTCAATTCCTTAACTTGTAGAATTGCAATGATTTGCAGGTGAATCTTTGGGTGTTGAAAGTATTTGACTTACTGGACATTTTGACACAATGGAAGTAGAAACATTCTAGATTGATCCTTTCGTTTGACTTTCCAGTAAAGTTTCCAGTAATTTAGCTTTATTTGTTTTCAGATCTGGGTAGGTTCTCATATGTCAGCAATTTGTGGTTGACTGATGACTACCTGCTTGGCTTCCAAGTTTGACAAGAACCAGTTTGGTTTCAAAGTAATGTCCATGATTGGTAGACATTACTTGAAAATTATAGTATGTGATATTGAATGTTTTTTGTGACTTAAAAATACAGATGATATTGTTGGCTCTCGAGGAGCTGGTGGCTTTCTGTAATGGAAAGTGTTTTGCACAGAGATTAATGTGAGATTATCGTAAATAAATTGTCGAGTGCAATCGCCAAAGACCCAGTATTCCAGAGGAAAAAGGTCAGACAGTAGAATTTAGTAATTTTTTTGCTGATCAGTGAATAAACTTCCAGAGAACTAATTATTGCCTTTTTTGCATTGTTACAGCTGCTATTGATGAAGATGTTGTAAGATACAAATATGTGAAGAAGAAGGGCTATGTACGACTCCACACTAACAAAGGAGACTTAAACTTGGAGCTACACTGTGACATGGTACTGTATGCCCCATAGGCTAAATCTTCTAATGTACATGTACATCTAGATGTAGAGAGATGTCAGAGCTAGCAATGAAAATGTCCAGGGATAGGAGCAGTGCATAGTTTTAATAGATACAGGTAAGTAATTAACTCACAGTGATTTTGGCGTGTTTGGAGTTTCATCTTTCAAGCAAAATACTCTAGGAGATTCAGAGAGCCAGGGAATTGTTGCAAGAGTAGATGTACTTCCTTTGCTGCTGTTTACTCAGAAGAGATGGCATGAAATGAACAGAGGTTACCTCTTGAGGGGTAGATGTGAAGAGTTTTAAAATTATCTCCTGCAAGTTCATGGGTAAAAAATGGTTGAACAAATTTTGCATCTTTTGAGGGTGTGGAAGGGGATCACTTTTAAGTAAAGCAGGGATTTTTGGATGCTTCCCTTTCAGTTTTTGAGTGGAAGTTCTCTTTAAGAACAAAAGAGACTCAAGACCAGCATTGTGGTCTTATCTCTTTTGCTGGTACCTTACCTATACCCTTGTACAAACAACCTAGCTTCAATGATTTTAGCTTTTTATTTCTTGATTTTAGCAACTGTCAAGTACAATTTTAAGTACCCCACTTTGCCAGTCCTGCTCTTTCTCTCAACAAGCTCATAAGAGTGAAATGGCAAAATCTGTTTAGAATTTGTACATCAAATTATGGAAGTCAAATTATGTAGATCTCTTTCATAGAACTGTTCCATTCTGCTTCATCAATACCTACTCAAACATGTGAATTCTGTGTAATGTCTGTGTTGCATCCATGTTCAGTAGGTGTCTGGACTGGGCTATCTATTGTAATATGTATACATACATGTATAATTTTATATATTATACTACTGCATGCATAAGCATGCTCATGAGTTTTAGTGGAGCAATTTACAACATATGGTACCTGTTGAGAGCTTCAAAAGATCAAGATTATAGGGACTCAAACAGTAACTGGATAAGGAAGGCAAAGAGGAAAAAAAGAAGGAAGAGTACGGAGAAGGAAGAATAATCCAAGGTTACACAGCAGGTTACTGGCAGAAACAGGAAAAGAACCTTGGTGAAACTGAGAGCAATCAATTTGAATACTCCTGGTTAAGATCATCAGAAATGTTTAGATTTGTTTTTAAATCCTGGACCTTAGAGAACAAACTTAAACAAAAACCATGCAATATGTTTTTATCTCCTGCTGTCTCAGTATTTAAGGTTCAAGTTTTCAAATGTCTTTCCTTTGCCTTTAAGAGGTAGAGATTCATTTAAAAAACAGTGTACTAGAGTTTCCTTATAGTCAATACAGTTTGATTCTTCAAGAAATCTGTGGCTCTTACAATACTGAACATGGTAAGACTCATGCTAGACAGACAGGTTGTGGCAACACTGATGTCTCAGACACTGCTGGTGTTTTTGGTTATTTCTTTGTACAGACACATCTATAAAAGGAAAGTGTTTTTAATGCAAAAATCCCAAACCTTCAATTGCTTACTGAGATTTTTAGCTTGAGAAATTATAGGTCTGAATGTAGATGTTTTGGGGTTTAAATGGTGGATCTTCTTGTCATGGACCTCACAGAACTAAAGACAGTGATGCTGGCTGGGAGCTGGGGTGCTTAGTGTGGAATCCAGAGATGCACTGGGAGAATGCATCCTTTTTGCCTAACCATGTGTGCAGCTGTGGGTAAAGAAAATGAGCAACCAGGACAGTCCTGCCAGCTTTCCTTTCTCTTCCTTTCTCCCTAAAAGCAAGGAGCAAGGTACATGTAAAACAACTAAAGCTGATCTGTGCAAACAATATGAGAATTTCCACAAAAATGTATCATGCTAGTAATTCTGTAGACCTCTGTCATCCATACAGGTGTTTTCCATGCTCCTAAATAGTAACACTATGTAATAAGGCAAAAAGCAGAGGATGTTAATACAGCAATATTTGGGGGAAGCAGCAGAATGAGCAGATTGCATTGACTCATTTGTTTTGCCATATGTTCTGAAACTGGCTCCTGGCTAGTGCAGGCTGGCTGCAGCTATTCTTATCAGCGTGGTTTCTTTGGTCACACGTGTGACCAGTATCACTCAGTCCTGAGGACCCAGGCTCAAATGCCCATTAAAAGCTTCTTGTATGATATCCGTTGTGTTTTCTTTTTTTTCCCAGCTAAATCCCTATTCATTTCCCTTTCACACAGTGCTTCCTCATGTACATATTGGAAGTGTGCAGTATTTTGCACTACTGAACCTGCTTGAACATTGGTCTCTAGCCAACTGTTTCTTTCATTTCTTTGTGTTGATTAAATCTATGTGAATTAAGCAGACCTTTGGCTTAACTGAGGAAGAAGATATATATTTAGAATAGGTAGGAAAAACTTGCTGCTTTAAGGAGCTTTTCACAACATCCACTTTAGGTCATCATCTGAGGTCTATTAAATCAGTTCTTCCTGGAGATGTTTCCTTTACTATATAAGGAGCTTGTGCTTCTAATTTTGTTTTTCCTGAATCACACTGAGGTTAGGCATGTAAGCTAGCACAGTGCAGAATAGAGCAAACATCTTGCAAGTGCATAATACATAAATAAGTTGCACACATATATATGGATCAGTTACAGCAGAACTATTGTGATGGCAAGGACAGACACAGAAAATAGGGAAATCCCAAAATCAAGGCCTTCAAATACTCAGTTCACTCTGCTTGTGAATATGCACTGCAATAGTATTAATTATTTCATCATGTGATGTTTCTTGTTAATCTGCTCTCCTGCCTGATTCAGTGCACAAGCTGAACCAGTTCTGGGAAGAATTTGGAATTCTGTAGGGGAAAGAAATCATATGCAGGATTTCAATTTTCTGCGGAAGTGTAGAGTCTTGGTAAGGCACTGTCTGACCAAGTAGCTTAGCCCCTTGAATGCAGTCTGAGGGAGCTGGACTGTATCATAATGCCTGCCCAAATTAATGTTGCATGGGCTTTTTGGTGCATGACTTTTCAGCCTTTGCAATCTTTCAGTGTAGTTGGTATGGGTAGGACCTCAGCTTTTCCGAAGGGAAAGGAGTGAGGAACAGATTTCAGCCTAAGGCACTGTACTGATACCCTCTCAGACCATCAGCAGATTTGGGGCCAGTGGATTCAACATGAGATTCTGTGCTACAAGGGGGAATAAGAGAGTTGATAGCAGTATTAGGCTGTCTTTACTGTTTGAAATCAGCCAAAATGTGTATGGTTTGGGGAATTCATGTATCTACTCTCACTCTCTCAATCAATGCAAGTGCAGGAGCAAGTGTATGATTTATGAGCTATGTTATAGTGGTGCTTAGCTTCTTTTTTTTTCTTTTTTTTTTCTTTCTTTTTTTTTGTTTTGTTTTGTTTTGTTAAAAAAACAACAACTGAGCACTCTCAGACTGGTTGTTGCCTCGACCTAACCACAGGTTCCTTCTTGTAATTGCTGAATGACATCCTGTGCCCAGGTTATTATGGAAGCCATCCTAGCAGTGGTTTTCATTGCAGAGTTCTGCAAATACATGATTGTGAAATGCTTTAGGAAGGTTGATTCTGAAGTTGCTATATAAATATGATAAATGAATACCTTTGTCCAGAGGTAGGGCATATAACATTCAAATTACATTTTAAAATAGTCTTATGGGCAAGATTTAAATAGACATTTCTGAGGTGAAGTTTGCTGAAATAGAGAACAACAAGTGTCATACTTGCTGTCATAGAGTGATGTCTACTTTGGAGTCTTCAGTTGTATTTTCATGGCTATGGGGTGTCTATTTAAACAAAATATTCTTGCAGTTCTCCTCAGAGTGGTCTGCACTGCTGCTGAAGTCTGCCCAGTATCGATTTTGTCTTTAGTACACCGCCCCTTGGATTCCTGCTCTCTGTCCCCAGTTCTTCTGTTCTGAGTTCTCTTTGGAGCAGAAGCAGTTTTCCCCTTTTTTGCGAGTGACGTGGCAGTACGAATTGTCTGGAGTTCGGTTTATATGTACATGTGGACACCTTTGTTTAAAAATAAATGGAGGGATCTTCGTACACTAGTACTTTAAGGTACCAATCAGTAAGATTGATAGTGATGAGATTCTTCCTAGTACCAAAAGTCTAATCGAGAAAAGTTTAGTATTGATCCAGGGTAGGAAATCAGTGCTGCAGTGTGATTGAAGTCATCAGTTAGCTTGTGACAGGATACAGAAGAAGAGCACGAGATAGGACTGGAATCCAGGTATTTTCTGTGTTTGAAATCACTTGTTCAGAGCACCGGAAAACTTCAGTTAGGTTCCAAAAAGATGATGTGTGGTGTAAGTCACTGACCTGAGAAAAAGGCAATAGAGACTTTGGAAGATAAGCTGTTTTTTTTTTTTTTTTTTTTTTTTTTCCTATCTGTTTGAGTTTTTGCCTCAAATGAGCAAAGGTACACTACTGCTCTCTCTTCTCTTTGCACCACAGTGGTGTGCATGTTGCTCTTTATGACCATTTGTTTTTCTCCCAGTCGTCTTGTTCAGATACAGTATGTTCCCCCTGATGGGGACGTAATCAGATGGCCATTTGTTAGGACATTTTCCAGGAAGCTTGAGTTCAGCTGGGCATAACCAACATTTGTTGTATATACTAATTGGAAACAAATTTACAAAATTCTACTTGCCAGAAGTAGTTATGACTAATACAGAAGATTTAACACATCCAACGTGCTTTTCTTTCAGCTCTTGTCTTATACACAGCCAGACAAATAAGTGATGAAGAAATAGTTGATGAAAGGCAATGAATGTGGCTGGATTTATTGTATTTTATTTATGGTGATTCTTCTAATCTCAAGTTCTTTTAGCTGTTTTAATTGGGATGCTTCTGGGAACAGCCATCTACATCATCTGTGTTGTATTCTGCTCTATTAGTGACTATATTGATGAAGTTATGCCTTGTAGATGGTGAAGCAACCTCCTAAGCCAGGGTGGAAGCTTTATCCTGCAGAAAAAGTCAAACTGACATGGAAGTGGAAACAGAAAAGCAGTGTGGTGTGATAGATAGATTGGAGAACTAGGAGCTGGAACAGCCTGAATTCTGTGCCTTTGCCACTGGGGTGCTGTATGATGTGGCTACGTCATGTGGCTAATTTGGGTACAGAGACTTATTTTTACTTTCATTGTATTGTTTGGTTGTTTTGTGTACTATCTCCCTTCTCCATTTTAAGTTCTCATACAAATGATCACGATGCAGTAATGATCTGGTGGCTAAACACATGTGATAGAGGTAATTGAATACTAATCCTTAACTGCCATGGCAGTTTTTGTTAATTCCCTTGTGTCTCTCTGATTTAATACTTTAAGTTTTAAGGGCAAGTTGGCGTAACAAAGAAGAATGTGAGATGGATTTCAGAGCTCTGTCAAGCGCTCCACAAATGCTTTTTGAGGTTTTAGGACCTGGCAAACTCTACTTAATGATGATGTCTTGGCATAACTATCTGAAGAAGCCATTATTCTACAGACAGTGATGTTTTAATCTTTTGAGGCCCTCTGACCTATTAAATATGTCTCTGATCTATAAATGTGTAATCTAGCCCCTGTTCTTTGAAATCATCTGTCCTTTTGTGTGAGGGACTGATCCAAAGATCAGAAGCCTGTAAACTTCTTTTCCATTTCCAGTGGGAAAGAAGTGAGTTCCTTAAAAAATCCTTTGACCTTCTTGCATGACGAGGTCCCCCAGTCTTCCTGAATCTCTCATTTTCCCTCCAATTTAAATGTCCATTCTAACTCAATTTGTGCGAGCTGTCTTTGGCAAATATCTGGCTGCTGTTTTACCAGTGTCATGTTCACTCAGTCATATGCTCATAGGGGTGAAGTACGGTGGTTTTGGCATGGTTATAAATAGCTTATTTCACTTTTTTTTTTTCAACAAAATATGTCATTGTAGAAAGAGCTGCAAGTTTCAGCTTTGAACGTTCTTGTCAACAGAAGCTAAAAACAAACAAAACTGTCCTCTTCCAGTAGAACAGTCAGATAAAAATGTTTGTTAGAGAGGATGTTTTTATTTCCTGGTGTGTTTTTACCTCAAAGTGCTACAATGGCAGACAGATCTGGTGCTCTTTGTGGCTGGTAGTTGAATGGCCCTGTGCAGCAATATTGATTAGCAGATTGTTTTTTGGTTGTTCTTAAGAGGCTAGAAACTAGTATTTAAATTATTCTTAACTTCAGGGACACGACACCTATGCGTGAAATAGGAGAAACATTTTCTTGTGAGATACGGACAGGAAATGCTTTACCTGTGTGCTACCATCTTTCACTTCTCCTCGGCTCTGTTTTGCAGCAGTGAAGGGCAATAGGAGCCCCATTGCCAGAATGGGCCATTCAACGTGGAAATGAGGAAGGCGTTTATCCAATTCCCTGTGTACCTGTCTGTGCACCGTGGCTGACGTTGGCTTTCTTTGCATGGTTTCCTGGCAGCTTCTGCCTTTGGGTAACTGGGAATATGTTTTACACATTTGGACCTTTCTACCTCCCCAGCATCCCTGGCAAGCTGGATCTGGTAGAGGGAATTGATCGTTATTGGATTCTGTTTTGCTTTTTGACATTTGACGGTGCAGGAGTCCCATACCAGCTGCGTCTGCCACTTAGTGATCCCAAACCTGAGGATGAGGTAGGCGGTTTGGAGTTACACAGCTGCTGCTCTTCATCTTCCTGTGACATGTTTCTTGTTTGTACCTTGGCTCTTCTGATGAGAGCAGGGTGACCTTGGGAGGCTGACAGCTACCAGAGCTTTGCCGTCTAGTGTGGAAGTGGTTATGAGGTGCATCTTCTTAAAATGCAGAATTTATGTGCCAGTTGCAGACTGAAGAAATGCCAGAGAGCCGCTGTGGGACCTGCGATACTCCAAACTTTACAGCTGTTGGAGGTTACTCAAGCAATTAAAGTTGGGTCCTCATTTTAGCTGTACTTAGTGATGCTGTCGTATTTGCTGGTGCCCAGCCTTGCACTGCACTGTCTGACAAGCTCCTCAACCCTCCTGTGACTTACAAATTTGAGGGGGAAAGGATTGTTTTCTTTTCTACTACTACAATAAATAAGTTAGAGGGAAAGTAATGACTGCGGCTCGGAATGACGGCGCTGCCTCTGGAGAGCTAGCAGTTAACGTTGACAAATTAGATGAGTGAATTAGATGCCCTGTTTAACTTGAATTGTTCTCAGCTAAACTGATTGATTGTCCCTACTTGCAAAAAAGTCAGGAGGTGGGAATGGAGTATGTCATTTTTTTATTGGCATCTTGTCTAAGCTAAACATCTTACTTAGACTTTGGAAAAGTTTTCAGTAGTATCATTAATGTCAGAACTGAAAAGTGCTTCTGAAAAGTGAAATTTAGCAATCTGTTAGATTGCTAAACAGCTAATTAAATTATAGTAGGTTTCTGTATAATGAGAATGCAAGAATTCTGCTGTTTGTTCTTAGAAAACTTTGAGGTAGTAAAATAGGCAAATGATTGCTATGAAGTCAACAATCTTTTACCTGAGGCATACTTTGCTTGTTCTGATTCTTGTTTTAATTTTAACGAGTCTAGCCAAGTGTTTTTTTTAACGAGTCTAGCCAAGTGTTTTACCCCACAGTGCCCTGATGCTTTCATCTTTCCTATCTCATTGGATCTGTGCTCTTCTGATCACAAATTGATCTGAATGTGTTTGCTCAGTGCATGATCAGATTGAGAAGACTGGTCTCTCGTACATGAACAGCATCTTCTTTGATTTGAACCACAGCAGGCAGCTGTTGTTTGTCACCATAACCTGTCACCAGATGAATCCCTCTCATGTGCTGGGGAAGTGTTTTAAAGGAAAGTAGAAGTGGCAGGGGGTGATATCAGGGTCTACAATCATGAATCCTCCTGCAGGAGAAATGTTTTGAGTTCCCACACTGGAATTCTCCCCAAGCTTTTGCAGCGGGCTCTGTGGAGTTTTAGATTTTCTGGTCCCTCTTGCTCTGAGACAAATTGAGTGTGCTCATAGTCTATTTGAAAGTGAAATGGGGTAGGTAGCCTAATCTGTCTTCTGGTACAGTGTTTTGTATTGAAATGCACTAAAACCATTTGTATGTCCAATTTTTTTCTGTGAGTTAGTGGAGGAAGCAGATGCTTGCACCTGATAGATGGTGATTCCTGAAACTGCTGCTTTATTACAGTTATAACGCTGTCTCTGACTAAGCCCTAAATAAAGCCAAGCTTTTATTAGGGTGAGTTTGTTACTCAGGGACTGATAGGCTGTGGGGATTGCATATTGAGAGGAGTGGGGAGATGGGGAGAACTGAGTTTAAGCCTTACTATATCAACTCTTTATGGTTCTTGCATTAGAAATCTTCATTCTAGAAGAGCTAGAATGAAGAGTGAAAATGCTTTAGTTTTGTTTTGTTGTTGTTGTTGTTGTTGTTGTTGTTTTTTTTTATAAAAAAAAAAAGGTTAAAGAGCATGTATGTAAATGGACTAAAGCAACAGAAAATCTGCCAAAGGAGATCTATGTAAGGAAAAAATAAAATAAGCTTAGTTTGAAGCCTTAGACATTTCCATCACTAGTTCATGCCTCTTAATAGCAGGATTCTGGCTTTTGTGTGATAAGATGAAGGCTGTAGAATGCAATTTCAATTCATGAGGAATCAGCTTTTCATTATTGCAGATTATTTTTGCTTTGAAGCATAGGGTTAATGGACAAGGCTCTGTGTTTTAGTGCAACTACAACAGTTCATCCAATTTAGAGAGACAAAAAGAAATAAAAGGGAAGTGGAATTAGCACAAGGAAATTATACAGATGTGCAAATGACAGCTTCTGAATGCTTAGTGTGAAATTTCTCTGTAAGGTTCATGCAGATCCTCAAGGGATGAAGCATTTTGAAATGATTAGCTCTTCACATGGTAAAGCCTTCTTCCTTGCAGTCATAGCAACAACTCAGAAGCTCCTCTTTTTTCCCATCTCCTGTACCTTGGCAACAGGGGTGCCGCAGGTTTTTAGTCTACTTCTGGTTGGCCTTTCATCTGTCCAATACAAATTCTGAGTTAAGCCAACTTTTACAAATGTGATGACCCATTTCAACAGATGAGAAAGGAGGGATGCAAAGTGAGAATCAGATAGTGATCTGGCTTGGTTTGTCTTACCCCTCTGGTCTTGGGTTGCAGCGGGAGAGGTGAATTTTGCCTGGTTTGTAACAATCCTTGCTGGCACAAAGGAAACTATAGCAAAGGAAGAGTTTCTTTTTAAATTTTATATACCTTTTTTCAGTATTTCCCCTTTTCCATGATTTCACAATCTGTCTCTTGTCACTATTGTGTTTGCATGGTCACTCTGAGTAGCAATCTTTTTAATTCCGAAATTTGTCTAGGTTTAGTGACTGGTAGAGTGCTGATGTTTCCATGTCAAGTTACCCCCCTAAGTGTGTTAGTTAAAGGGAGATGTAAGCATTACTAGAAAACCACTGGGTTGTTACCCCCATTATATGCCCGTCTGTGAGCCAGGCACAGCATTTGGGTCTTCCTGTGTGATAAGCATTCTTCTGCATTCCTGTCTCTAAGGGTTTATTAAAATTTTAGTGTTTGTCTTGGGCATGAGTTTTCAACAATTGAAGTACAGTTATATGGCATCTTCAAAATAAATGGGAAAAGAAGTGGGAACAGAATAAAAATATTTTTTTTCTTAATGTTTGTCACTTGTAGAGAATAGAATTGTCTTTAAGTTGAAGGACATCATGCAGAGCCATGTTTATTTTTGTCGTCCTATCTTGACCAAAGAAAAGGAGGATTTCTCAGGGTTGTCCTGCCATGTTCTTCAGCTTTCTGCAATTTTTTTGTTTGCCTTCATGGGACTATCACTGCAGCCTTCCAAGAAACCATTGCAGTAGATTTACAACCTAACTTTTCTTTCTGTTACTGTCTTTTGAATCAACAATATTACAAAATAAGGTGGTGTTTTCGCCCTGACTGTATATGTCCAAGTCATAGGAGAATAAAATAACGTACGTAATTTCCTGATTAATGTAAAAGGAATAGAGGGAGAAGCTAACTGTTCCTGTTGATTTGAGACAAGAACAGCCAGAAGTAAAAAGAGAGCCTGGAGTCCATTGTCACTAATGAGCCAACAAAAAAGTGGCATTGTCTGCTGCACTTACCACATTTCTAGGTGTCTTGGCCATCCCTTCCTCCCTGAGAAATTGTGTGAGGCAAGTGGTGTGGAGGAAGTTTCTGAAAAAGTAGACAGGTTTGCATTCCAAGACTGTGAGTCTGACATCTTCCGCAAGATCTTACACTCGTGTAACAAAGTCAGGTTTGTTTACATATATTTCTCATCGGCCTTTGTAGTTGGAACAAAGACTTCAAAGACAATTGTGTTTACATGGTCAGTGCAGAACACAACTTCGTTCTACACCTTCCCCAGGAACCTCAAGCCCTTCTGCTTTGGACAGGATGCAGCTTAAAACAGTCCTTGAAATGTGCTTGGCAGTGTGAGATTTGGCAAGAACATTAATGCTTTGAATAAATCAGATAATCTGAGCCAGATATTCTAGATTGACTGCATGACTGAAACTGGGGTTTATTACTGATTGAATGCAAACCTTTTTATTTGTGTCTCTACTCAAAAGCACCACAAAAGGTAATGGTAATGTTGCTAAGGAACTGTTTACCTGCCAAATGTATCTGTATGATGCATGAGGTGACCATGGGAACCAATTTGGTGGCAATTATTTAAAGAAAACCTTGCGGTGAAATTATTATTGCATGTACACAAAATATTTCTGCAGTTGCACTTGAAAAGCCTGTTTCTGGGAAAAGATATAATAACTAGAAAACAATTTAGAAAGAAGGGTCAGCACAGGTCCTGCATGGAAAAACACATTACTAAGTCCATTTTTTAATGTATATTTTACAAATCAAGTATTGAAATTAAATAGGAAAACTGTATTGGGTTATCAACTTTATGCAAGTTTAAAACAGTTTGGTATATATCCCTAAGGGACTTAGTCTTTTGCCTGATTTCATTTTTCTTAAAAAATTAATTACAGGTTGCTGTATTCCCCCCAGAGAACTTATTAACTATGTCTCTCTCTGCAAAGGCTGTTTGGCTCTCAAGAGATAAAGTGCCTTAGGCTAAAAGCTGCTGATTCCATTTCTGATTCATAAAGAAAATTTTTAATCTTATTTTTATCCTTACTGACATTTTTCATGAGTGCTAACTAATAGCACTACTGTAGGATCAAGGTTGTTACAATGTGGTCTTATAAGGGAAACACACACTGACAAATGATTCTTCAGGGATTTAATTTTACTTGAAAAGTTATGTACAAAGATTATTTTCATGGATATGTGTCCAGTTCAAATAAAAGTTTCCAAATTTGCAATATAAACATTGAATCAATAGGAAATTCTCCTATTGCTTGAAACAGTTTTTATGGAATATGTCTTCTTACAAGTTGCCCTTGGGATGCTACCAAAGTACATGTCTTAGTGTCGTTCTACCATAAACCATTACCGTTATAACTGAGAAATGAAGTATAAAGGAAATCTGAGATTATAGTTGGTGTAAGATTGCATTAGAACCTGTTTATTTTCCCAGTTATGGTAGCTGACAACTGTCATCTATATCTTTGTAGAGTAATTAGGAAGGAATCATTATAAAAGAATTTCAGGTGCCATGTAGGAGGGTAATGTTTGTTTGGATAATTAAGGGACATTTCAGTGTTAAACAGTGGTGAGAATGATTGTGCTTCAGATAAGAAATTACTATGGAAAATTGAACTTCTGGATGGTTCAGTATGAATAATTACATGGATCTGTTTTTTTTTTTTGTGTGTGTAGTAGTTTTGTGTGGTTTTTTTTGTTTGTTTTTTTTGTTTTTTTTTTAAGATAGAGATTATTTCACTCTTAAGTTATTGTAATTGGGCTTGCCTTATTTTTAAAAAATATATCCGTGGGCTTTATTTTTTTGGTTGGTTGTTTTTAAGCCACTTCAAATTGCAAGTCTCAGTCTCACTCTCTCTTTCTTCAGCTCCCAGTCTAGTGGTACAACCAAGAATAGTCTCTTATCAATTCAAAATGAATCAGTCTCTTTCAGAAAAACGCTTGGAGTCCTGTATGTATTTGTTTACAGACGTCATGACTCATGCTGGGGCTTTGCTTACAAGTGCATATAACAAGAAGTGCATTTTCAAAGTCTGTAACAACTCAGATTAGTTAGTTGTTTGGCGATATTCTGGTAAAGCTGGAACAGATTTATGCACATACTCCATAGTGGAGCTGGAAGACATGTCCAAGTACAGAAAACTGGTTTTGTGCATATATTTTGTATATTATTTGTATGTGTGAAGGTACTTTAATATTATAGAGAAGAGTATCTGTACAATTAATATGGGAATACAACTAGGTAGAGGTAAAGGTTTTGAAAAGGAAATGTTTGAATGCCCAAGCTCGTAAATTCAAATAAATAGCTTTAGTTTACACTGTAAAAGTAAATTAGAAGTGGCAATGTATTCAACATCTTTTTTTTACTTTTTTCTTTTTTTTTTTTCCAGATTTTTGAAAACGAGTTGACTTTTTTATTATTATTTATTTTCTTGTGTGTTGGGCCAGTTGTCAAAACAGTGACTTCTGGGGTCAGTCCCATTTTCAGTTCCAAATGGTGAAGGGGATCAAATGCTTCTCTTCAAGTTAGCTTCAATGTACTCGCTTTGCAATAATAAAGCAGAATAGTCAGGTTCTTTCTTACTCTAGGAAATGAACTTTTTTCTGTGCCCATTTGGAAGAGAATTATGGTACACTATTGAAACTAAGTTATCTGAAAGTCTGAGCTTACCTGATTTCACTATCAGTTTATCTACCAGGAGTTCACGTTGTCCGAGTTAATGTTCAACACTTCTTTGTGTTAATTTGAAGGTCTGAGTTTAATTTATTTAACACAACATGTGTATCTCCTGTATAATTTTAAAAAGTATGTTTTTTATTTTTCTGTAGACAGAGGTTCATTCCTCTTCAATAGTCATGAATGATTGAAAAGTAACTGTTGTAGATAATGTAATGACCAATTTGATAGGCTAAAGGTATTGCTTAATTAAAACTTCTGTTTGTCTTTCAGACACCCCGAACGTGTGAAAACTTTATCAAACTGTGCAAGAAGAACTATTATGATGGAACAATTTTTCACAGATCAATTCGTAATTTTGTTGTGAGTATTGAGCAGATCCCATGTAATGCACATACATGATGTCCTCAAAATATTTATTTAGTTTCTTCCATGCATGACAACTTGCAATAGAATTATGTTAAAATAGACCTTCAGAACTAGGATTGTCCTAATTTACTGAATTTGTACTTTACTGGTGTCGTGGTTTAACCCGGCTGGCAGCTAAACACCACGCAGCCGTTCGCTCACCCTCCCCCCTCCCTCTCTGGGACGGGGGAGAGAAATGGAAAGTGAAGCTCGTGAGTTGAGATGAAGACAGTTTAATAAGACAGGAAAATAATAATAATAATAATAATAATAATACAATGATGATAATAGTACTGCTACTAATAATATGTACAAACAAGTGATGCACAATGCAATTGCTCACCACCCGCTGACCGATGCCCAGCTTAACCCCGAGCAGTCCGGCCCCCTCCCCCCGGCTAGCCACCCCTATATATTGTTTAGCATGACGTCAGATGGTATGGAATACCCCTTTGGCTAGTTTGGGTCACCTGTCCTGGGTCTGTCCCCTCCCAGCTCTTACTGCACCCCCCAGCCTGCCCGTTGGCAGGACAGAGCAAAGGCTGAGATGTCCTTGGCTTAGTATAAGCACTGCTCTGCAACAATTAAAGCATCGGGGTGTTATCAGCACTCTTCTCATTCTAAGCCAAAACACAGCATTCCACCAGCTACTAGGAAGAAAATTAATTCTGTGCTAACTGAAACCAGGACATCTATCCACCCCTTATTCCATACCATTTATGTCATGCTCAGGTTACACTCTTTTCCATACATTCTAATTAGTCACCTATAGTAATCATGGTAGTGATAACATACAGTATAATATACTATTTAACATGGTGCAATTCAGTTCATGGGCTATTCTCACCCAGTATTAAATCTCCTTGAGGTACACACCGGACCTCTCCGTTCTTTTGCATCACCCACCAAGTATATCCAGGTCCCTGAGCGAAAACAATTCCACGAATAGGTTTGCCTTTTCCTGAGGCAGGAGTAGCCCAGACTGTTTTACCCAGCATATTTTTTACATGCACTACAGGAACTTTATCCCCATCTACAGTACGTAACAGGTTTGATTGGGCAGGTCCAGCTCGGTTGGTAGATCCCCTAGTATTGACTAACCAGGTGGCCTTTGCCAAATGCGTATCCCAGTTTTTGAACGTCCCAGCGCCCATTGCTTTCAAGGTAGTCTTTAACAGGCCATTGTATCGTTCAACTTTCCCGGAGGCTGGTGCATGATAGGGGATGTGATACACCCATTCAATACCATGTTCTTTGGCCCAAGTGTCTATAAGGTTGTTTCGGAAGTGAGTCCCATTGTCTGATTCTATTCTTTCTGGGGTGCCATGTCGCCATAGGACTTGCTTTTCAAGGCCCAGGATGGTGTTCCGGGCGGTAGCATGAGGCACAGGATATGTTTCCAGCCATCCGGTGGTTGCTTCCACCATTGTAAGTACGTGGCGCTTGCCATTGCGAGTTTGAGGGAGTGTGATGTAATCAATCTGCCAGGCCTCTCCATATTTATATTTCAGCCATCGTCCTCCATACCAAAGAGGCTTTGACCGTTTGGCTTGCTTGATTGCAGCACATGTTTCACAGTCATGAATAACCTGTGCTATAGCGTCCATGGTCAAGTCCACCCCTCGATCACGAGCCCATCTGTATGTTGCATCTCTACCTTGATGGCCTGAGGTGTCATGGGCCCATCGGGCTATAAATAATTCACCTTTATGCTGCCAATCCAGGTCCACCTGAGCTACTTCAATCTTAGCAGCCTGATCCACCTGCTGGTTGTTTTGATGTTCTTCAGTAGCCCGATTCTTGGGCACATGAGCATCTACGTGGCGTACTTTCACAGCCAGGTTCTCTACCCGAGCAGCAATATCTTGCCACAATGCAGCAGCCCAGATAGGTTTGCCCCTACGCTGCCAGTTGTTTTGCTTCCATTGCTGTAACCATCCCCACAGGGCATTTGCTACCATCCATGAATCGGTGTAGAGATAGAGAACTGGCCATTTTTCTCGTTCAGCAATGTCTAAAGCCAGCTGAATGGCTTTCACTCTCTGGGACGGGGGAGAGAAATGGAAAGTGAAGCTCGTGAGTTGAGATGAAGACAGTTTAATAAGACAGGAAAATAATAATAATAATAATAATAATAATAATAATACAATGATGATAATAGTACTACTACTAATAATATGTACAAACAAGTGATGCACAATGCAATTGCTCACCACCCGCTGACCGATGCCCAGCTTAACCCCGAGCAGTCCGGCCCCCTCCCCCCGGCTAGCCACCCCTATATATTGTTTAGCATGACGTCAGATGGTATGGAATACCCCTTTGGCTAGTTTGGGTCACCTGTCCTGGGTCTGTCCCCTCCCAGCTCTTACTGCACCCCCCCAGCCTGCCCGTTGGCAGGACAGAGCAAAGGCTGAGATGTCCTTGGCTTAGTATAAGCACTGCTCTGCAACAATTAAAGCATCGGGGTGTTATCAGCACTCTTCTCATTCTAAGCCAAAACACAGCATTCCACCAGCTACTAGGAAGAAAATTAATTCTGTGCTAACTGAAACCAGGACAACTGGTCTTACTAACTGCTGTCTCTGACTAATACTGTCACGGAGTATCACTGCATTTAGTAGTGTTTTCACTGGCATTCCGGACAAAGCCTTTGGGAGTCATTGCCTTGGCAAGGAGGCAATCAGCCTCCCCAAGCTGTGGGTGGGTGGTTAACGAACAGAAGGGGGGGGAGGGTGGGATAGATGCTAATTTGCATATGTAATTGTGTGGCCTGTTGAAATCATATTCAGATGAAATGTCAGAAAGCAGCTGAATTTTTGTTTCAGGTTGTGGTGCTTGGATACTGTCCCATTATCTTTTCCTGAGAGTGCTCCAGGATGTGAAGGAGTTAAAGAGCACTTCTTGAAACAGAAAGCTGACTTTAGTAGTCAAAGACCTAAGCTTTCAACTTGTATTAGAGAGCTCCATATATAGTTGTAAACCATTGGCCTTCATATCCTATTGAACACAGCTGGTAGAAAGAAGCAAGAGATGCTCTCATATAAGTGAAGCTCCTTCTTACAATGACAAACAGTTTGGATTCAAACGGGATGGTCATTTTAATCATATGCTTAACTTTGATTATGCCAGTATTTACATACTCCTGTATGCCTGAGCCTACATCAAGCTTTTATAAAGATATCAAGATACAATCCTTCAGCAACGGTTTACTTTCCTTACCTCTTTCTGGGAGAGATGTATCTAATAACGTGGTAGTCTGAAAAAGTGTGTTGAATTCCAAGCTTTAATTCTCAGGATTGAAACTTAGATTTGGCTACTTACCAGCCTAGTTAATAGATTTTCTAATGCATTTTTTGTTTAATATCAAGACTGCCAGATGTTATGAGTCCTTGAGACGTCTTTTTGCTACTGCAGGCCATCAGAAGGCCTAGAAATATGACCTTTAATTTACATAGGTACAGTCCAGGCAGCTTAGGATATTGTAGCTGTACTGTAAGTTCCTTTCAAAAAAATTAGCAACCTGATCCTGAAGGCAGTGCACGTCTTTCAGAGGACATCACTGAATGTTACATTCCATCCTAAAAAAAAAAAAAAAAAAGAGAGAGAGAGAAAAGAAAAGCTTTTTTATTCTGGCAGCACTATATATCTCAGTTCATAGTTTAACTCACCATTAAAATTGTGCTTGTGTGCTATTACTGCGTAGCTAGTCATGTCACGCTCCCTCTACTGTCGTTGAGCTACGGAATATTATTTCTGTAGACCCTGCATATATATAAAGTGATTAATTTTGTTGCTAAAAGATTGGTTTCACATGGGGATTTTTCCCGCTGCAGACAGTGAGGAGGATACTGTGAAACATGGATTCAAATACAGAAAATATTCTACATCCTCTCATTTTGCCTTCACATCATGTGGAGGATTGGTAGCAAAATATAAAGCCTTTTATGTTCCAAAAGCAATGCATCGTCAGTTAAAAAGCAGGTTGTACCCTAACACACAATAGAAAGGCTGATCTGGTTAACCCATTTGAGTCTGTTTATTTTCTTATTTACCCCCTAGAGACCTATTATTTTTACAAAACTGTCATTTCGCTCTTGGATAAGTAATGTAGGAGATGACTGCCAGCTGATAAAAGAAACTCCAAATAGGTAGTAATGGTTTCCTTGTTGCTAACTTGTCAACATCACGTAGTATAGAAGGAAGAAAAAATAGTAGAATTGGCTTTTATGGCTTGTATTTAATGTCTTTCACACAGATATGTGTGTAACGTATTGATTTTATTTTAATTCTGCAGATCCAAGGAGGTGATCCGACCGGAACAGGAACAGGTAAGATTGAGTTTTCGTTATGTAAGCTATTTATTTTCACTTCATGTGCGATGTTGTTAATTTGTTTTCAGATACCTTGTAGTTTATATCCAGATACCTTGTAGATTAAAATTCTTTAAATGATGATCTGTGGTATTTCATGAGTATTTCTGCTTTAAAGTACAGGTTTTGTAGTTATATTTTTAATGACCATCTTTACTGTGCTTAAAATTTCATCCCATATATTCTAATTGTAAAACATGGCATTCTTCCATGTAGAATTCTTGTTGGGTCTTTGCTTCCTTTTTGTTTCAGAATATAAATAAAGGAAAATTAAAATGATTTTACAGCTGGCCTTCCAGGGCAAAGAACAAAGGAAGAAACACATTCATGCAAAGTTACTTTCAAATTCAGCGTTAATGAAATACTTGAGACCTGCCTCTGAGTTGGGGAATGGCCAGATACCATCTGTTCTCCCAGCTAGTTGTCTTGTAAAGCCCAATCTTCTCTTTTTTCTAGTGTTTAGGTATCACTGTTACTAGATTCTTCTGCCTGTTTCTTCTCCCTAAGTGTTGGAGATATGCAAATCAGTCATATCAGAAATGGTCAGGAGACACAGCAGCTGAAGGATCCTCAGAGTGTTTCCTACCACATTTGATATGTCATGTAATATTCCTAGTTGGTGCTGCAAATTTGCTCATTATCCACTTGTACCTTTTATCTACCCACTTGTAGGTGTCACCAGCCTCCACAGCTCCTTGTCTGGTCTTGTGGAGTTCTGTGCATTTTTATTCCAGTTCATACATGCGTCACTTGTATACACTTGTATACACAAGCACTGTATTCTCTGTGTGCTCACAGACCATCCAAAAAAAGATGCCTTTGTAATTGTTAAATACTTTAGCACTGTTTACTTTGTAAATAATATTAGTGTGAGTTGCCCAACACCTTTTCTTCTGCATGTTCCTCAGCAGTTGCATACTCTAAGACAGACTAGTTAAATGTTCTGATTTTGATGGCAAAAGCCTGTTAACAAGACTTATTACTGTATATGTGTGGACTGATAAAAGAAATACAATTTTATTTTGTTAGAAGGGAAGTTTTGGTTCAAGTGCCAAGAGATATAATAAGGAACATTGTTTAAAATGAGAAAGGTGTCAGGAGACTGGAGAAATTTAATGGGTTGACTCAGACAACTTTCAGACTTTTGTAGGGTGGAGTTCAGATCTCGCTCTGAAATGAAAATGAACTTGCTGGTGTCATTCTTGTCTCTATAAATGCAAATGGTAAAAGTAGTGTAAGACAGCGCAATTAGCAGTTGGCAGAGGACTGGCAGTGCAGCTGTATTGAAGGTCAAGACTCTCCTGACAGAGGAAGTAGGAAGTAAAATGCAAATAAGACCATTGGAGAAAAAACTCCTGTGTATATTCTTTTATTTTTTAAAAAAAGAGCATAATGATGTCTAGTCTTTTCCATCTTGTTTTCCTCCTTGCCATTCTTAATTAAATATGAATATGTTGTAGACAAGGTATCTTGCAAACAACTGTGAGGGCTGTTAAAGTTCCAATAAAGTGGACAGTTTGCACCCAAATAAGAATGGCAGTTGGAGATATTCACATTCTGGTCACCAAATGGTTTTAACGTTTTGAACATAGCTGAGTTTAAAATAATCACTTATCTAATGTGCTAATAATAGTATCCCAAGAAAAATATTGCAAATGGCAGTTTGGTAAGCTACTGGACTTCTCTTGAACTCCCATGCCTGTGTGTTTAATACTTACTAAATGAAGCTTAGAGGGTTCACATGGTGCAAGTAGTCTGTGCTCCTGATTACCTGACAGATCCTGCACACTTGGCTGTGAGGCATCTACCAGCCAGCATAATTTCACAGAGATTGTGTTTGCATAATTTAGCCAGTCTTTGGTGCTGGGATCTAATTGTAACATCTCCAGTTGTGTGATGTGGTTTTACGTTTCATTTAGCTTTGTGGAATCTCTGATCAACAAGATCAGATAGATTTCCCGTAAGTTTAAGAATGTGCTTTACTCTGTAGTTCTTCTCAGAGTTCTGTAAAAGGCAGAAATTTCATGTGTATTTCAAGCTACCAAAGCCCTTCTGGCTTCTTATTCTCTCCACAGTGCAGCTGGAGGAAAGTGTGGCTAGGCAGCAGTATAGAAACATGGCAAAAGCAGAGATGCTCTCCCAGGCTCCCAAGATGCAAAACTTTTGGTGCATTAGTTTGTGTAACATTAATGCAATCACAAGAACTTGTGTCAGGAAAATTTCGGAGTGAAGCACTGGGTTTCAGTGATTTGTACCTTTTTCATTTGAGTCTTGCATTTTATTTGTAATATAAATTCCCATTTTGATTTCATCTGGTAGCTAGAAGCAATTTGTGTTTCCTTGATTCACCACTTCTCAGTGAAAAGATGAATCTTGAAAGCTAAGAAGTCCATAGAGATTTAATGGTCTTTAGAGGCTTATTGGGAGAGTAAACAATTTGACTTCTGTAAAATCAGGGATGTATATGACTAGAACAGGACTTTCTTCTCAGATGTTTCAGCTGATATTAGTGAAGACTATTCAGGGTTACCCTTTAAACTCCTTTATTTTAAACTGCCAGAATTGTTTCTGTTGGAGCCTTTTATAGACTCTTAAAGACTGGAGACAAAAGGAATGTCCTTTGTTTCTTTCTGCTTTAACTGAAATTTAGTGGCTAAAATAAAAAAAACAAAAGCAAAACACTTTCTCTACACTGATGCATGGAAAGTGCATCAAGCCTGTATATATTTTTGTTTTGTTATGTTTATTTACTTAGCCCTTGTCATCAACTCATGAACTAGGACAGACTTATTCAAAAAACTCCCCACCATTTGGTTTCAGTCATCTGACATTCATCCCATGTTCAGCAACAGGTGTCAGGTTTATGGTTGCAACACCCCAACGCTTAGATGATCACCCACTCTGTTACTAACTAAGCCCAGGACTGCTCAGCTTTGGGGTGGGTTTGGGCACAGTCAGTACGTGACTGAAGGTTACATGTCATACGTACACAGAGGGCAACTGTGTGCTCAGCTCACCTAGATTTGGAAGCATTTCACAGACATAAAATGCCCAGCTGGGAGGGGTGTCACTGACTGTCTGCTTCCACAGCTCCTCCAGCTGAACAGTTCTGTCTGTAAGCAGCACTGAACCTTCTTTTTTTTTTTTTTTTTTTTTTTTTTTTTTTTTTTTTTTTTTTTTATGCAGCATTGTGATGTGTCCTTCTTCAGTCTCTTGTTAAACTGTTGTAAAAGTAACTAAGACCTAGCTTGTGTGTGAAGGACAACTGACTACTGGAACTCAGTAGTTAACCTTGGGACAGGAGGAAGGAAGAAACGTGGATTATGACATATGAAAAATGAGATACCATGCTAGGAAAAGAGAGAGGAAATAGAGCTTTAGCTTAGCTTAGCTGGCAGAACTGCATTGCCAAAGCAGTTAGATATACTGTCCTGTAGGTTTGATACCAATTTAGAGGGCCAAACTAATTTTCTGCAGCCATCAACTTCATGTTTCATAAGACTACTGGGAGAAATCTTATTGTGCTGCAGCAGCTTATTTCGTTTCTTTAACAAAATAACCACCCATAGAGGCAGTATTCAGAGTAATAAGCTGAGTCATGGTCATTCTTTGTAATGATTAATTATTTGAAAATGAATTTTACATTTGTGATGTATCTCTTTTCCTGCTGTTCATAACAACTAAGTGGTTGAACATGGTGAGTAATTCTGTCTAGCTCATGGTAGTGCAAGTGGAACAGCTGCTCTGTATTTTCAGTGTTCCAAATAATAGAAGAAAATTTGCATGTAGGAAAAACAGGTTTAATATCCTGAACCCTTTGTAGGAAAAAAAAAAAAAAAAACTATATGCAGGGCATTACATTTTTAAAGCAGCTCAGGCATTTTTCAGCTACTCTTGCTTGCATCATGTTGGAATAATAAATTGGTTTGATTGTGCTTATGTCTGTTTTTGAATGCAAGAAGGCACAATGGAGGCATCTAATATCTGTAAAGTCCAAGATAAAGTACCACTGGTAGGTGGACATTCCATTTTGGTTGGTGTAAAGCAAAGCACTTTCTTTCCTCCCCCCTCCTCTGAACCTTCAGTAGCAGAGAGACAGATCACTGTGGACAAACTTGGTCAGTTCCGCAGTGAGATTTCCTAGCAAGGAAAGCTCCTAAAATGCGGCCAGTTTTGTGGCAGGATTGAAGTTTGGTGAAAGGGCAAGAGCAAGACCTTTTTATCTAGCAGCCCCTCGGAAAATCCAGCCTCTGCTATGTGGGTTAAAAGTACTGTGTCCTCTTATCTGAAAGGAGAGAAGTACTTACTGGATGAGCTAAGGCTTTCATATTTGCAAAATGATTCAAGAATCTCACTTGGAAAGCTCTATAGAAGTGTCAGATGTTATTATGTACCTCGTTGTTCCAAATGACAAGAAGAAAATTACAGAAAGTAAGCCATCATTTTTGTGAATCAGAGCCCTCCCACTTCCTTACCACTGCTTAGCAATTTTTATGCCAGAAAAAGGAAGGATTTATTTAAAATCACAACTGTCATGAATGATTATTCCCAGCCCACACCTGGCTTTTGGAATGTTACATTTCTGAAGCTTTAGGTGCATCTCTCAGCTCTTTGCAAGAAAGTTGTACAACTTCTGTAAATTCACCAAAAAAACTTACTTATTGAGGAAAAAAAAAAAAAAACCTTTAGAAGGAAGAAAGACTGTCAAATTTGTTTTTAGTTCAAAATGCAATCTGAAAATGTGTGTATTTTTTTTTCCTCACAGCTGCTAATGCGTGATTGCTTCAGGTGTCGGTTGGTATCTATTCAGTTTTTCACTATCAGCACGAGTTGCAGATATGAGGCTGAATCATGCTTCAGGGTGCAATCACAGTGCAGGATACATGCTGCTGTTAGAAGAAGGCTAGTCTATTGTGGTAGCTAATCCCAAATCCATTTCCAGCTTTATGCAAAACATGTACAGAGTTATCAAACCCTATCCATTCTGCACTCCATCCTCAGTCCAGCAAGCAGAACCTGTGTGGTATGTGTCTGTTCCCATGTAAAATCCCCTTGATTTTAGTAAAGAAGCTCCCAGAATATTTAACAGCACTTCTTGTAATAGCATCTCAAAAACATTTCAGGTCCAGTAGGCACACAGTTCCACTGTGACAGAAAATAATCTTATCTGGGAGTAAACCAAGAGGAAGGTGAGTGACAGGCAGTGGTGCCTGCTGTGAATCAAACACCCAGACACGACTTTTGTTTTCCATAGGCTTTGCCCACAAGCTGGTAAGCCAGCTTTGGGGTGAGTTTTTTGCATCATCGTGATTCCATATATAGTCAGTGGTGATCCGTGCTCTCTCTCAGAGGAAGATTTGGGGAATAAAGGAGGAGCCTCCTCTCTGTATGGAATACGCAGGGAGTGTAACATGAGAGGGCTCAGGCTAGACAGTGTGATGGTTCCACCGCCTCCTGTGTCTGCCTGCATCCACTCTGCATTCAGACAGCGAGGTAGATGGCACATCCACACCTCCCAGCAGTGTTGAGCATAAATGCAGTAAAAGCTGTAAGATACTTCGGAGTGCCTCATACTTATTAGTAGTAGGCTTGGAGCCTGGGAGCTGTTTTCCCAAGTTTACACTGAGCTCTTACGTAGAAAGCAAAATGCAAGAGTCTAAAGTTCCTGTTCCAGACCCCAGTGGCTGAACATTAGGCACTGTGCTGCCATGCCAGTAGACTAATGAGGAATTTGTACTTAATCTTCAGAGAGAAAGCGATTCTGGTTTTCAGTAATTAAAAATATATATGCTTTTAACTCATTATCTTCTAGCTTGCTACGTCTGGGCCCGCTTCAAGCAGATACTTGAAGCTTGGAACAATTCCAGAGGTTAGCAGGAGTTTGACAAACAGCACATTCTAGCTATTTTTAATTTAAAGGGAACACTTTTTTGTTGTCATTCTTTAAAAATAAAAATCTTTCCTGTATTGCTGGCTCACTCTGTGCTGTGTCTCCACCTCCCCTTGCCAGCCCGTGCTGCCAGGCCTCCACAGGCACTTCAGCTATGTCCTTTCCAGGACGTCTGGCCTTTTGGGCGGATGCTGCACAGGCCATTCTCTGCTCTTGCCTGCAGCTCTCGGGCAGACAGAATTAGCCTTGGAAACAGCTGTATGGCAGACAGGGAGGGAGGGAGGGACTGGATCTGATGCTGTAACTATCTACTAAAACATTAGCACTTACTTCCAAGAGTACTGGAGTGAACCAAAGTTAGCCATCAAATATATGAGATTAATTCTGACCCTCAGTGTACGAGCTGGAGTGAAATCATACAAAAATAACTTCCAAAACCTAAAGATCATGGCTCATTGCTCCTGTCTGCAAGTGCTCAGGTCTGGTTGCTTGTTGTGCCAGAGAGTCTCTCTGTCACTCGCTGTTTTTCTCTTGCCTTTTGAATTATTTTTCTTACAGCAAAGGCTGCAGGGGTGAGTCCACCCTCTTTGAACAGCTTGACAAGGCTGTAATTCGAGCATCTGCTGAAAGCCGTCAAAGGGTGTAGCAGACTCGAGGGTTTGGCCACTTGCTGCTGTGTACCATTGCAATTGGCCGTGCTTACGTTTGCATGTTATCTGAAAATTTCTAGGCAACAAACAGTCCTCTGGGTTAGGAGTGATAGTGAGTGCATCTGCTTTGCAAATAATGAGGAGTTCCTTCAAAAGATCTTTGAAGCAATATTACATATTTCTCAAAGGGAAATGTGACTGCAGCTGGTTACTGAGGTGCACGAGCTCTGTCTGGGGTGGAGGAGAGGAGTGCAGGGCCCAAAGCAATGAGGGTGGGAAGAGAGAACATCTTCCAGTCCATGTCCAGCTGCCTCAAAAGGGAAGGCTGAATTTGCAAAAGGCAAACAGGGAGAGAGAAATAGCACACAGAGTGTGGTGCTGCTGATGGGGGCCTGCAGGCTCTGCAGGTGTGTTTCTGGTTTCAGGCAGCACCTGGAGCCCCGCTACATTCTGATCCTGACTTGTTTATTTACAACCTACCAGAACGTGGCTTTTCTGAACAAGGCAGGGAACAGGCACTACACGAGTAAACCTCTTGGAGCAAAGAACACACAAGGAGATTCATTAGCAAAGAAAATTTTTGGCTTCTGGTAAAACATTTTGTTATAGGTTGAACACTTTGGATTTGGCTAGAATAGCTGGTGTTTGGATTCGTCTTCAAGGCAATGGAGCAGACTGCAGCTGTACCATATCCCTTTCACCCACTATTGGAAGAGGTTGTCATACAGAATCAGCTGATGTGATTTAGCTCATCTTAAAATATTTAACAGCCAAAGATTTGCTGAAGTAATCACTTCTCCTTTACTCTTGATTACCGAAAACCCCTACAGGGTTTGTCTCTTTTTGCTGTCTCTTGTCAAGTTGCAGAGCAGGCAACATGCAACTCTATTAATAAGTCTTTTGAACATGATTAATTGGGTTTTTAAGTGGGTCAGTTTCTTCCAAAATTTCTCGCTTACTTAGTTCCTCTTGCACTTGCAACTGTCCACCTGCAATTCTTTGTTTTCATGCTATTATCTGAAACTCTTTTTTCATTTGACATGCACTTGTGATTTTCTGCATACAGTTTTCAGTAGGAGCCAGTTTTACTCTTCTCAGCTTTATTTGCAGCTTGCCTGTGCAGCTATATCACCGGATTGCTTTTCTGTATTACATATGCAAATAGCTGGCAAGCATTGCAGATCCTTTACTGACCTCCTGCTTTGCAAGTGATACAGTTACTCTAGAGGATTCTCCAGCCAGTTCTGCAGATGGACCAGTCTTGCTGCCTGTCTGGATAGTTTTGTTTGTTTTATTTTTAATACTATCCTAAGGTGAAATATTTTTCATGGTTTGTCAAACAACATTATGGATTTGACTGTAAAACTATGACTCATTTCAGCCTTCATTTTTCTTATTAAGAATGATCCTGGAGGAAAGTGCAAATGAAAATGTCAGATCTGTCATAAATAATGTAAAAATGACAGCCAGGAAGAGAGGTCTCACAGACCCTCCTTCTATCCACAGACACAGAAAAGAAATCAGTCTTGGAGAGCTGGGTCTGTGACTGGTGCAAAGTTTTATCATCCTTTTGACTTCATTGTATTTATGTGTTTACATCATCCAGGTGTCTAGTCCAAAATATCTAAGCTTTGTTTTTCTGTTTGGAGGAATATATATTGTCATTCTTCATTGGCTGGCCAGGAATAAGCTTTTGAGCTTATTGTCTCTATTCTTTGTGGATTCTGTGAACATATTTCATCTCCTTGATATTTTATTTTTGGAAGCAATGCTATATCCAGAGTGCAATTAAACTAGTAATTCTTTGCTCTGTTTTGTGAGGAAGCCACTTTTAAAGATTTAATGTTCTCAAAAAAAGAAAAATTGTGGTGGACCAGCAGTAAAAAATTAAATCCTTGACAGTTCTTTGGCACACGATATATAATGCTGTTGATAAACAGTCTCATCTGTTGCAGTTGATAGTGGTGTGGGGGCACAGAATTGTATTGACGGTTACAAACATCTGATTTCAAGGGCATGCTCAGATACTAGCCTAGTGGTAGGGATGAGGTAAGAATACATTATATATGTAGCAATCAGAAGTCCCAGAAACCTTGAATTTAATGTCAGTGTCTGCTATAGAATGCAGTGGGAAGCCAATGAAAGCAATCATTTCTATCGCCTTTTCTTCTATCAGGTGGAGAATCTTACTGGGGAAAACCTTTTAAAGATGAATTCAAGCCCAACTTGTCCCATACAGGACGTGGTGTTCTTAGTATGGCCAATTCAGGACCTAACACAAACAAATCACAGTTGTAAGTAGTCGCTTGCTCTTTGTATTTTATTGTTTCCCTCTAGACATTGTGTCTTGCTCCGTTAAGAAAATAAATGACATTTTATGAGCTACTCTTTAAAGCTCAGTCAAGTGAAATATTCTGTCAAGTGCTGCATATTGAAAACAGCATTGCTACAGCTGCTGTTACCCAATCTAAGAGCACCATGAGGCATGTCGAGAAGACTTGTAGGTTTATTATATAGTTAATTTATCTTTTCTATTTTATGGTTTGTAGTTTCCATTTTTTCTCATGTAACCCCACTCTTATCCCCGTGAAATCATTGTACCTCAGCACTCTGTTTAAATTTAGTCCCATATTGAACTTTTATTGAGTACTTAATGAAATAAAATACATACCATACTCCTTAGAAACATTGCTTCGTTTTAGTAGCCTGCTTTTAAATACATAAGAACAGTTCTGATTTCTACAAACTTATAGAACACAAGCATGACAGAGTGAAAAATCTGAGATAGAAGATTACTTGGTTTTCAGTGTGCGAAGCAGAATAAGGACTAAAATGTGGAAAAAAAATGAATTATGTAAGGAAGGAGAAAGAACAACAAATTAAATTTAAAACATCAAAGTTGTAATAACCTACTTTATATCTAACATAAATACGGATGTTTGCCAGCAGACTTCTGAAAATGCTCGGTGTCACTTTGAGCCATCTTTGTCTTGGTTGCTTTCTAGGTACTGCAAAGAAAAAACTTGTACCTTTATTGGGGACCCCAGGAGACTGTGTGTGTGTGTGTGTGTGTATACAATGCTATGTGTTGGGACTGGGTAGCAAGGGAGGGGATTCTTGATGTTGGTCTTCATGATGCTTTGTATTATTATGGCTGGTAAGCTGTGCAACAGTGTGGTTAAATTTAATTAAACACAAGTGCTTGTCTCGAGGTGTTTAATAGGCTTACTCACGTGCTTAAGGCTAAGCACGTGTCGGGCAGTTTGCAGGACTGAGTTGCTGTAGAGCTTATTTTGGATTTGAATGTTACTGCCAGCACTCAGGTGCTAAATTAGGGAAGAGTAGAGGCTTTAAAAAAAAAGGGGGGTGGGGGAGGAATTCAAGAAACGAGTCACAGACAGTTCATGAGTGATGTGCCATATTGAGTCACATCATCTGCTGCTGTAAATGCTTCCCTAAAATTTGCAAATGAAATATGAAATTCCTTTACACGTGAAGTCCTTGAGAGACTCCAGCTGCCCGTATATTTAAAACGTCCTAGGCAGTGTTTAGAGACTTTGGGAAACTGTTGTGACCTTAAGAACTGGTGCTCTCCCCATAGGTGGTGGTCACTGCAATGCAGAGTGAGCTGGGTTCCCTGTGTAAAGGGTTGCTCAAGTAATGCTGAGGACTTCTCTCCCTGGATGACCCTGAGTTGTATTTATTCCATTGTCCTTAATTTTATTTTGACTGCAGTGATGGTTGAGGAACTTTCTCAAAATATTTGCCTCTGCTCAGATTTTTTTTTTTTGTTACTGTCTATATCTATTACTATATGCTATCTTAAGTGACCACCTGCTAATCTACATATTTGGATATCTAAGAAGAAAGTGGTGCAAAGAATCCATGCACAAGGCTAAGTTGTAATGTATGCCCTGTGTGGGAGTGTGCATTTACAGCGTCTCAAAGCTTTCCTAGGGCAAGCTACGTTTTAATAGATTGACTAGAAGATTGCAGCCCCTCCTATTTGCAATCATATAACTTCCTGAGGCAGTGGCTTATATGGAAAAGTGCTTTTGGAATGTTTATATATTTTTAGCCGTCTCAAATGTAGCGTAACAGATGGAGACAGGGAGGAGAGCCAGTACTGCATGTCCAGCCAACGTGGGCCATCGTGGTCTGCAGACCACAGAGTGGAAACCTCTGTCTCATACGCTTCTAGTCCAGGTCTTCCAAAGAAGCATTAAGCTTTAGAGAAAAGCTTTAGTAGTAAAGATTACTTTGGATTTTTTATTTCAGTTCCTGTGTTTAAATTTAAAAATAACACACATACACACAACTAAGAATCCAAGTTGTGCAGGTTTTCATTGCTTCTGATACTTTCAAGTGTTCTTCTGCCATATTTGTAACAAACCACAAATTTTCTCTCTCCAGTGGAGAGATGGATCATAGATGGTTCAATTTAATAGAAAAAATATATAAATGCAAATAGTAGATATCCAAAAAGATAAAAGTTTACACTGGCAGAGGGTTGTTGTGTTATATAACTACATTTGCTGGATACAAGCTCCCAGTCATGCACAAGAAATGTCCTCCTCAAGCAAGAACCATGTATCACTGTCCTGCAGTAAGCTTTCCAAAGCCTGCCTGGCCAAGGAGGCAGATGCTCTGATTATTTTTGGACATGGTGCAAACCACCATGTTTGGAGTACTGTTTGGGGATGTTAGTAAGGCATAAAAATGAGAAGTCCAAACTCCACAAATCCAAATCAAAACCCACAAAACAGAGAAGTTAAAGGGTATTTGGCCAGCTGGACTCCAGAAAAGAGAGAAATCTGTCTCTTTGCAGAGGGCTGTTACATACATTTTCTGGTTTTAAGCATAGCTTGCTATTGCTGAGTTTCAATGAGATAATATTCTAACCCTTATGTCTTTATTCCTTCCAGCTTTATCACATTCCGCTCTTGTGCATATCTGGACAAGAAGCATACAGTGTTTGGAAGGTATGTGAAACACATCGTGAGAAGCACATGTACTCTCCAGTGTGTCTAAACCTAGAGAGAAGCTGTTGATTTTTGAAATTGAGCTGGAGCAACATCCTAGCTCATAATACAGTTCTCTTGGTAATGAGTAGGTGGCCAACATCTCTTCAGTGCCAGTCATCAGATTCTGCTGTGTTTTTGGGGGGGGGTTGTTTTGGGTTTAGGTTTTGTTCTTTAACTCTTTCCATCACTGTAAATTGCCTTATTTCCCTTTGTTTGGTGGTTGTCCAGGGAGTCAAGAACAAAGTAATCATCATCCGGTAACCAACCGTGTTAGTATTTGTGCACGCTAATTGCCGGGACACAAGAGATTACCTCTTCAACATTGCTTTCATCCTCTTAGGAGCTGTCAACCAGCAGATTAGTCATTAGGCTGCTCTTCATCATGGTATAGAACATAGTGCTTCTGCATACATTACATCTTCTGACTCTTCTTATTCTTTTTCATTCTATTCTTCCTTTATTTCTGATGATTACTATTGGTATAAAATCTATGTCCATGGGTGTATATGTACATGCATACACATATAAGATATTGTCCATGCCAAGACAGCAAGGGAGCTTCTTTCTTTTTGAAGGTGTCTTTTCCAGTCAAGCCATCACATGATAAAGATGAAGGTATTTATTACAGAACATATTACAAAATACTTATATTGTAGAGAGGCAATTGTACAGATACATGGTATATACCAGGTCACACATAGCTATTCTAACAAATGGCTTGCTGCAAAAGGCAGGAAGGGGAATTTTACTAGCCTGCTTCACTGGTAGTTCCTGAGAATTTTACAGTCTTTTTAAAAATGAAGATTTGGGTTTTATTCTTTTCCTAGTTTTCTCTGTTTGAAGGGCAGCAATTGAAAGTAAATACATGTGTTGATTGCTTTGGATATTATACATTATTACTGTATAATGAAAGCGATACATTTAATCCATCTTCTCTGCCTGCAAGTTCTTGAGACAGAAGCTGGCTTCATTTTAAACAATTACATTAGTACCATTAGTTCTGATACTGATTTTGCAGTAATTACACTCTTTGAAATATATTACTTTATCCTAGGAAAATTTCAAGTTTTTTGTCATTTGGTAAAAACAGATAAATAAAGCAAGTTCTAATACTGAAAGCTGAGAGCGAGTATATTTGTGGAGGAATTACATTACCTATATCTTAAGACTATTTCACGTAAGCTACAATGTGAGTCCTCCTTGCAAAAATCCCATTAAATCTAATATGGTAATGCTGTTAACCTGAGCTTGCCACCTCATCAGGCAGTATTTGGGTTAGGACAGCTCAGCTGAAAATTTGACTGTTCTTCAATTTTGGATTGAAGAAGCAACCCGGCTTCTGTGAGCATACCGTGTAGTCCTCTGGTGTCTTCACTGTGCTCTCTGTGTGCTCCAGTTTTACCATAATTCACCCCAAAAGAATTTGGAGAGTGGCTGAGCTCACTGCAGTGCAGGGAACGTGCTCCAAGAAGCCTTTGCAGCAAGCATAACATCTTGAATACCTTGTGAGCAAAATAGCTTAAAATGTTTCATGCTGTACATTGTACATTAGAGAGGAATTACTTCAGTATGGGTAACTGGGTAAATATATAGCAGAGATTTACACAGTGGTAATTTTAGCAAAGACTCTCTTCATTGCTGATTTGTGCTTGCTGCTATAGAAATCTGAATTTGGTTGCCAGAGTAAGGAAGTAATGCTGCTTTCAGAGCACGGCAAATTTCCTTTGTATTTCAGCTAAGAATAACCTTTACAATAAAATGTTGATTTAGATTCATGTTTGGCTGCCTGCATAACAACTGAGTGGCATCTTCATCTGAATACTGGGCAGGTGAATTTTACTCTGGGCTCTCTTGCATGTAGAGGACGGTTAATTCAAAGAATGTCAGAGATGCCGGGATAGATGCATTCCGTTCTCCCCCATATCTACAAATTGAATACTTGAATAATTGGATTTGCTTACAAATTTAATACAAAAGCCTGATGTATGAAGCTCTTTAGGTCTGTATTCTGTAATCAAATTCCTTCAGCTATTCTTATCTGTATTTGTTTTTAGAAGCCATAAAAGCCAAAAGATTCGAGACATTCTCTCTCTAGTGAAACTCCTGCTGTTTTAGATCCTGGGTGTTTCCAGGATTTGGTGACTGTATCTGATCTTGGACTCTAAAGGACAATAATATCTGGAAAGCATATCTGGATATAATATCTAGGGTTAAGAATAGAATGAACTCATTAAATCAAATTTCTTTGTTTCCATCAATGTTAAATTGGGTTGGCTCAACTGGATGTTTACTGGCCTGCTGTGACTTTTGCATAGATTTCAGGATTATTTATTTCAATTAATATAAAAACCTAAATACTCTGAGCTCAATTGTGCCTTCAACTGTCTCTATACAGCTCTGGTTCATGTTAATAAGTGTCACGTATATATCTTTGAGAATAGAATTTGACCTGTTTGTAATTTGTACAGAACTTTTCAGCAGGTGTTTCGTACCTCTGAGAACAGAAAAAGTACAACCATTCCCCACCCTTTTTTTTTTTGTGGTCCTGTGTGGGATGGAGCATTGACAGGTTCCTTCTCTTGAGAGCTGCATTTTGTTCATGCCCCCACTGGTTCGAAGCACAGTTTTTGCATATTAGCAGCTATTAAGAGTTGTGTGTTTGGCTGTTAAGTGTGTTTGAAAAACATGCCAGCTGCAGGCAGTGGGCTTCTGTGTGGTGGCACGTGGCTGGCTTTGTGCACAGGGATCTCCAAGTCTCGGGAGAAGGCTAGAGCTGAAGGATAGGGAGAGCATCTTGTCATGGTTGTGCTGCCCACCATGGCAGTAATGAGAACAGATGTTACCAAAACGAAAGGAGATAATTTGGCATGGATGGGGAGCAAAAACAAAGGCAGAGAGCGAAAGAAGAAAGCCTTCCTTGGGAGGCGTGCTGCAGACTGCGTGGATTTCCTGCTCCCGCAGAGCTGCCTAGATTAACTTAGTAATTATCATTTCTAGTAATTACCATTTCTCCTGACTTAGAGAATGCTGTAATTAACTTGAAAACTAACTGGTGGCTTTTGTTTGCTTCTAGCTGGCTGGTAAGGGGGTTAATTTAGAAACTCAAATAATGTGAACCAACAGACTGGAGTTAGCTCTGCATAATGCAGGTGATAAACATTTTCAGGTGACTGCTGCAAGGGGAAGGTCCTGTCTGCTGCTGCTCTGTGCTGCTGGGGAGGAGCTCCCCCTTACCCATGCCGCAACTGGGAATTCAACTGCTCCATGAGCTGCATGAGCTACAAGGGCATTACTGCCAAAACACCAGTATAGGCTTACGTGCTTGTCTGGAATGCTTTATGAAATTTAGATGCAAGCACATCCCATCTGTGTTATTTTATTTTCTATTACTGCAATGGCTCATAACTCCAGTGGCTCAGAGACCTAGTCCATTTGGCCCTTTATAAGTAGGAATAGAAATATAATCTCTGTGCCGGAGAGCTGACTGTGTAAGTAGAAAAGAGAGTGCTTATAGGTGCAGGGCAGTTACAACAGTGACCCCGTCAGCTACCTTTCAGCAAAGGTTTGCACTTTCTTTCACACCAAGGAAAAAGAAAGCCCCAGGGAAAATGAAATGGCTTTGTGGACTGTTTCAGGGAATCCATTCCAAGGCTAAAAGGACCCACAAAAAAGTCCCGGTTGGAATGCTAGTGGAAGGTGATGGAGCTGTTCTGATCATTAGGAGGGGAGAAATACTTGCTCACTGAGTTGTAGGTGAGATTTAGGACAAGCAGGACATGGTGGCCTTGAAAGTGAGGGCAGGCTGCAGGTATGCGATATGATTAAGAAGAAGGGCAAGAGAGGGAGCAGAAAGAGAAGTCTCAGTCAGAATGACAAAGCTGGAAATGATCTGTGCAGCGTTTCTGTAAGTTTATCAGAGTACCACCTGTGTTTGTTAAGGTCTGAGAAAAGGATGTGGAGACTGAGGAGTCTCCTCAGCAGAGATGAGCATCTGGAGGACAGTTTTTCCCTGTATACACAGCTGCATGTATCTGCTTACGCAGATCTTTTAATGGTCTCTTGAGATTTCTGCCACTGATTCTTCAGTTCTGGTGTTCCTGGAAATATGAACGAGATGGTTTGGGAAACTTCAGGCTTAGTCAAATGTGAAGTACTGGTTAGTAGCCGACATTCACTCTGCTTAGGCTTCTCTTTCCTTCCTTCCTCCCTTTGCCAGATACTTTTGTGGTAGACAGATTTCTTCCCTTGGATTAGCATTACTCTATTAAATATGCCTTAGGCTGTTTAATGCTCCCTACTGCAATCCTGCAGAATGGAGCGATTAAGGCAACTGTTGTCCTTTAAAGTGAGGGCTGGGTAAAACTGCTACAGTGCATTACTCAGTTACCCAGGTATGGGAAATAATGCACAGGACCTGTTTCCATTTGTAACATTCCCTGCATGATTTGAATCAGTGAACCCCAATGGTTTCTAAGCTGGAAAACACATTTTTGTTGCTCTTCTGCTTTAGTCCATCTGAGGAACAGAGAAATTGTGTGACAGTGGAGGAAGAGCTGATTGCATTGTCGAATCTGTGCAGGGGGCCTGACCTAATTCTGCTCTGCAGAGGCTGCTCCCAGGCAGTAGGGCAGGAGCGAGGTGGGGAAGTAAAAGCAGGAGGGAGCCGTGGTGTGACCGCCTGCAGCACACAAGGGCTGGGCTGTCCGAGCTGCACGAGGGCTGGCGCCGCTTGTCAAGACAGTTGTATGACCCCTGCAAAGGAACCTGTGCCAAAGCAGAGAAATCCTTACGTGCCGGGTTCTTCTGTTGAGTCTAGTTTCAAAGTGCTTTTTTCCAAGTTGCTTTATTTTTTTTTGCTGCCCTTTGTTGCTGTCTCTCACCTCTTATATTAAGCCCTTATGAGAAATTGAGATGTTTTGACTGCATCCTCGTTACAAGTTTGAATTGCTTGCTCTGTTTCAGATGGGGTGTATGCATAGAAAACACTTTGTCCCGAGTGAGTGTACGTGTTTGTGCATGTGTATATTGTCCTCTGTCTGCATATAAATGCATGTACTTTTTTTTTTTTATAAAAATAAGCTTGAGGGCAGAATGTATTTACAAAACAACAACATTTATTTCTGCTTTCTGTTTCTAGTTTCAAACTTTTTTTTTTTTTTTTTTTTTTTTTTTTTTTTTTGAAAAAGTCCAGACATTGTTCTTGTATCGTCTTCTGACCAGGAAGCTCTATCATCTTGGACTGCGGCCATACCCAGCACTCATAACACTTAATTCCTGTAATTCGTCTAAACAAAAATATGAGAACTGGGAAGTTCATGTGTGAATGTTTGTGGGTCTGTTAAGGAGTTGCAGTTTTCTTTGGGAGCAGTACTAACTAATGTAGCACTGAGACTTGCACTGGCATATTGCAAATGCATAGAGCTTGCTCCACATATTTCACTTACACTTCATGCAAAGACTTTGGCAGCGATCTGAGACGAGGTTACTAGTTTGCATAAAAGAGCTATAACAGGAAGTCGGATTTTAAGTAACATCTTTAAATTTGAGATGTAAAGATTTCAAGTGCTAGCTTAGTTCACTTTTCAAGAAAACAGAATTACATGAGTAAGGACAAAATTTTTCTTTTCACTGCTATGCTAACAGAAAAAAATCTAAATGTACCTGCCTTGTCGCCCATGCTTAAATGTAATGCAACATTTATCAAGCTCCTCTAAAAATACAACAAGCTGTCTCAGGGATGCTGAGCTAAATATATAGTTGAGATCACCATTTCAGCATCTACTGGAAGTACACAGCAAAGCTTCGGTTCCACCGGTTGTTCTAATGTAAGTGGTGTCTTGAAGGTGTCACCCTTTCCACTGCAGGTTGTCATCTCAACGGCTGTTTAAACCTCACAGGAACTTGCCTGCTGCATTTAGGACAAAGCATGCATGGCACCTTGTAAAAGGAATGGAGCCAGAAACAGTGGAAAAGGTTAAACTTGTTTCTGCCCTTCTCTCTCCCTGTTGTTACTGAGCTCCCAAGTTAGCACCAGGGCCGCTGAGTATTATCACAATATCTAAAGACAAAAAGTTATATTGGGAGCTCACTGTGCTGAAACTGTAATATGCATAGGAATACTCTGTGCAAAGTGCTAGAGAAGAGAAGACGGGTGTAAAAGAAATGAGTTTCCTGTTTTAGAGAAAATAAGCTAAGACAAGACAATATTTTCTGCAGGCCCATACAGTGACATGAGAAGGACATCATGTCATCAGTCCTCACTGACAGGGAGTGAGGAGCACCCTTGCTAGAAATGGTACTTGAAACTAAGGAAAGCTGCTGGGAGAACCAGAGCTGACTTTTTTGTATCAGCTGGCATGAAAGGGTCATCTTATCACTGTGGGAAGAAGGCAGCGACACCAAAGAGATGCCCTGCTCCAAATGCCAAAACGTTTACCTAATTGCTGATGCTCCAGATGAAAGGAAACTCTGCTGAGAGCTGCATCCCTGGAATACCTCTCTCCCTCTCTGCAGGACACGTCTGCAGTCTTAAGTGGAGTTTATTTGATGTCTTAACTTTGCTACAGGTCATGCCGATTCTTTTATGTCAAGGCAATCTTTACCACCAACAGCAGAAATGATAGAAGGTATTAAAACAACACAGGTCCTGCAAAAAGTGCTAACTAGCAATTTCTCCTTGTATTATTTTTGGCCCCGAAAGGTAGATCTAAAACCTACCAAACCATCTTGAGGGTAACAACTTTTTGTTCTTCCCCCATAGCTCTTTATAATCATCTCAAAATAGACAGTATTTAGGTAATCTGCTTCTGACCTGTGAATGCCACGTCTATCACAGCTCTTAAAATGTACAAGTAACAAAATATTCCCACTAATGTTTAATTAGCACAGCGAATGAAGATTCGTGAGTAGCGCCAAAATGCACGAGGGCTAATATCGTGGGAGGTCTAGCCATGGGCTAAGGGCTTACTCAATGAGGTTGTCAGTGCATAGCTGATCTGGCTATTTCAAATTATCAGAACCTAATTAAATGGAAACATGCGAGCAGATAATGAATGGAGCTGTTGGCTAGAAAATCCTCCAATATTAAATCAGAAGTTTCCTTTAGGGACAATTAGAATACAGTGAATGTATCTTAGGCTGTGTGTTAATCATTGATATTATAAGCAAACCTGATATTGGCCTGGAGGAAGAATTTGAAATTGGGTTTTTGTTAGGAACTTTCTGAAGTTCATGCAGGGTTTTCAAGCACTATGCGGCTCTGGGGAGATTCCCCCAGTGTACTACCTCCAGTTCCAAGTGATTGAGTCTGTTTTAGCCTGCATCAGTGTTTTTTAATTGCTCTTAAAAGTCACAGCTTGATTACAGAGTATTGACAGACCCCTGGGGAATAGAGGGGAGCAGTGCAACAGCAACAAACTGTCTGCAAGGACAGCTCGGTTCAGGGCAAGTGCTTAGCAGCATCTTCTCTAACTTGGGAGCATTTTCATTTCTGTAACTGGGTCTGTCTTTTTGGTCTTCTTTTGCATCTGTTTTACCCTGTTTTGTGGCTGCAGTGAATTACTGTAAGGGGCAGTCCTGGGCTCCTTGATGGCCACCTTGTGCCACGTAGAGCTCCCGGACCCAAGCTCCTCTGGCTAAGGGAGCAGTGTTTCTCAGAATTGTGGCTGCTTCTCATTGTCCCACAGACATTAATACGGGCTGTATTTTTGGTTCCTGGCCATGTGGCTTGGCTGTGTTAAAACAGATGTTGTCCAGCTACAGCCTGCCTTTCTAAGGGATCTGGATCTCTCAGCATCAGCGACCTGTCTTCGTCTTTATTTACTGCTCTTCTAAGTATAGCCTTTTTCAAATTTAATTGGGGATGATGATGTGGATAAAAGTATTAAATACCTTGGGACCAAGATCGGATCCCAGCAGGACCCCTTTGGAAACACACTGACTCAGAGGTTCCTATTTAAAATTAGATTTTGACACCTGTCAGCCAGTTTTTTTATTTAATGTATGCTGTGTTCACTTCATATCGTTCTGGTTTCACAATCAAAATATCAGCCGCCTTCCAGAAGTCTGCTCCACTGACACTGTTATCCCTATTAGCCACATCTGTCGGCTCAACGATAGAAGGTGATTTGACAGACTCTGTTTTCCACAAAAAAAAAAACTTGTTGATTGCTGTTACTTATTTCCTTTCTTTCTTAATCATGTCCTGTCTCTGCCATTCCATTATTTTGCTGGGATAGATGCCAGGATGACAGGCTTATAATTATCTGGGTCACCCCATTTATCTTTTCTAAATATCCTTTTCTGGAACTTTCCCATTGTTCTGTGCTTTATTTATTTATTTATTTATTTATTTATTTATTTATTTATTTATTTATTTTTAAGTGCAAGCCATATAACAGACCAAAAAGCCTTTGGCCTTTCTTAAACATTTTGAAGCAAGTCTTCGGCTATGTTGCCTTGAAGGATGAGAGGCTGGTGATCTACCATTCTCCTAAATAAAACCTGCAATGAAAAGTGTCCCAGAATTTTCTTGTGGCTGTGATTTGATGCTCTGCTGCTTTCCCAGAGCCCTGACCAAGTTCATGGCTGCAAGTAAAAAATCAGAAGTTAATGAAAACATTTGCTTTCTTGACCCAGTCTGGTTTATTTTTCAAAGCTCATGGGAGTAACAAATGAGCTCCAAATTTATACATGTAACATGCAAGTTGAATCCATTTTGAAATGGGCTTGTGTTTTCTTGCAAAGACAGCTGCCCACAGTCACTGTTTTTCCATCTGGCTGGTTTGTGTGCACTAGAAAGGCTACTGAGTTTTTGGACAACTGTCTTTGCTTTACTTCTGAATATTTGACTTTTTCATGTTCCATTTAATTTTGAATTCAAATCCAAGATTTGAGGAAAAAATTCTTACTGTCCACAGTGAATGGCATTATCTCAAGTCTTCCTCGTATGGTTGCTGATCCCCCTTCTCCTGACCACAATGGTTTAAAAATCTGTTAATGGGCAGAAATTAGATATATTAGATGTAGGGGAGCAAGAATATTTCAAGTGTATTGTGACAACTGGAAATTGTCTTTCCTCTTTTAGAGTGGTCGGTGGCTTTGAGACTCTGACTGCTATGGAGAATGTGGAAAGTGACCCAAAAACAGACCGCCCCAAGGTAACTGGGCAGTGCCAGGAGGCAGTGAACGTGTGGCCCTGCATGGCAGTGTGGTTCACCCTGCTGCTGCTTCCCAGAAAGCAGAACCTGGGGGGGGGTGGTTTGACTTAATCAGAGATTCAGTTGTTGTTCTTCACTTCTTCTCCCAGGAAGAAATACGAATTCAGTCAACGACCGTTTTTGTTGATCCGTATGAAGAGGCGGATGCCCAGGTGAGAACTTTGTAGCTTAGTCACTTCAGTTTTTATCCCAGCTTGTCCCTTGTGGAGACCGCACTTCTCCCATGCCTTTTCTTTGTGCCTCCCTCTGCATGTGGGAGCGCCCTGGCCCATATGGGTGCAGGCTGAGGTTAAACATCAGCCGTTCAGCACTGCCTCGTGTGCCAGGATCGTCACTGCTGTTTCGGCGGAGAGGTCTTTGTAGCTCAGTCTGGCACAGCTCCCAATCAATCACACTTACAATGGCTTCCTATCCAAACACCCACAGTAGCTGCCAGTAGCTGCAGGTGAGATGAGAGGAATTTTGTTCTAATGGCTGCAGACAGCCAGTTTGTAGTGGCCCTTGAGGTCTGGCTCCTAAAGCCAGCCCTGTAATCAGGGCAGTGCTGATTGCTGTCTTAGAGTGCTTTCGAGTTTCAAAGAACTGTAGACATTGCCTACTTACTCTGGACTAGCTCTTGCAACAGATTGCACTCTTTGTTTCCCACAGGTTGCTGCAGAAAGAGAGAAGGCTCAGCAAGAAGAAGCAGCAGCCAAAACAAAAGCTGAGGTGATCCCACCAAAGAAAGAGGTCCAGACTCCTAAAACTTACCGTCAGGGGATTGGAAAATACATTAACATGGCTGCAGCGTAAGTTCCCTGCCCGACTGATCTTTGTTCAGTGTTTTAGTTGCCTTTCGTGCTGGATGGTGACCCTCACCAGTATTGTTGCTTGGCTTGGGGCTATCTGCTGAGACTCTCGAATAGGCCAGATTTTTGGTTTGTGCCAGCAGGGGTTGCAAAGATACTGTCATGCAGTAGTCAGAGTTCCCTCTAATTCTCTTGTTTTGCAAGATTAAAAGTTAACTGAGCTTTTGTTTTTGCACTTGAACATGTCTGAGATGGTCTTTAACAGCATGTGCAGACTTCACAACCATAAATACATTTCCACAATGCAGAAGTCCTTGAGAAGGAACTGTACTGCAGCTTCCTCCACCGTCTTTCTACTCTGGCCTCTTCCCCTTCAGCAGCTATTTTTGAAGGCCTCTGTCCCATGGATGTTTTTTCTTTTAGCAGCTTCTACCCTGCACAAAGGGTGCCTGAAACACATATCTGTCTGCTGATCTGCTTCCCTGTGCAGCCACACAAACAGTTGCACCAGCACAACTGAAATGGCCAGAAAGGGGAGCAGGTTCTCAGGCTTGCTGTGGGAGCACAGGGTGTCTGGCAAGTAGCTCCAGGGTGCCTGGCAGGTTGTACAGACTTGTCCCAGAGCATCTTCTCCCAGACACCCTTTGTACACCCGTTGGGATTGGCAGCATCGCTTGCTTTCCTAAGGACAGCACGGAATCCTGCCTCAGCAGAAGATTAGCATGAGTTTTGGATAAATTAAAATAAATGCCTTCCACTTGATTTTTAGCAGACTTCTGTAAAAGCATTTGCAAAAATGCTGTTGTCTGCCTGCTGCATAAAGGCATGTATTTATGTGTACACAGATTTGGACAACTACTTAATCAGCTTGTATGTGCCTGTGTGACGTAAAGGCACTTGCATAACTGTGAGAATAAAAATATGACAGTCCATGTAGGATGGTTTCATGTGTACGTCAGTTAAATATTTCAGTTACAAAATACTGCTTGGCCCTTAAAATATCATGTTCAGCTTAAAACTGCTGTCATACTGCACTGTTACTTACAGAGAGAACACATGCAGAGTTTGCAGCTGCAACAGCTCTGCAGAAAGGGCCAAGCTGTATAAAAAAGAGTTTTCTTTCCTAGTCTTTCACTCATTGCAGCTTGCCTTGAGTCTGGGAGTTTGGCCCATAGCAGCCCTTTGGCAGGCTCAGGCTTCTCTCTGTCAACTGCTGTTATCTGACAGTAAAACCCCAGTATGTGACCTGGCCACGTAGCACTTCCATGGGGTTATAATCTTTGCTCAAGAGGGGCTGGGAATAGCAGCAGCAACTGCATCAGGCCATGCTCGAGAAACAGAAGGATCTCACAAACTTGCCCAGCTGCTTTACACCTAATTACCCATAAATTCTTTTACTGCCACAAATGCGGGTGAGATGTGGCTCAAACTTTCATAGTGACTGCACTTTTTTATTAAAAAAAAAAAAAAAAGAAAAAAAGGCAGCTGTTAAATGTTCAGCTCTGACCTAGAGATCTTGCTGGGTCTTGAGCACATTCCTCAAAGTGTTCAAGGCCCGACCGAACCATCCCCGCAGACTGACACACTCTCCCTCTGCTTGGGTGAACCAAAAGCCACCAGTCCCAGCCCTCCTGCAGTCCCATGCCAGCCCAGAGCTTGTGCTTCTTTCTGATTTATAAGGGGTGAGCTGGCTGCAGCGTAGCTGTTTCTGGGAGAGGAAAGGCAGCCAGCTGCCCTGGTCCCACTGAGCAGTAAATAGTCCCTGAGAGTTGTTTTCATTTTGGCTCCAGGAAGCGCAGTGTGGAAGATGACGGGCCCTCAACAAGCACAGCTGCGAAGAAAGAGAAAAAGAGCACAGGCTTCGGGGACTTCAGCTCCTGGTAGCAGCGTGGGGAGCCTAGCACTGGAGCAGCGCAGCAAAAAAGAAGAGGCGGCCTCCCACGTGTCCCTGAAGAGCCCGAAAGACAATCTGTCCTGGGGAGGGAAGGCACCAGCCTGCCCTTCCACTGGGGAAGAAAACTTGCTTTGTTAAGGGTGGTTAATGTGGCTTTGTCTTCTGCAGAGCTGCATTCCCCCAACTGCATCTTCCTCGAAGGCCTTTTTGTTGTTGTTTTGCTAAGTGGGGAGCAGGCAGCCCAGCTCCGCTGGGATTAGCTGGAGCCTTTCTCTGCTTGGCTGGCAGCAGACCAGGCAGAGCCCAGCCCTGCAGGACACTGCTTCAGTGAACAGCTACATTGGTGAAAGAGCTCCTTTTACAGGTAATCATTTCCAGACAAGCCGAGTCTGCCAAATGAATGAATGAATTAATGTGCTGGGGAAGCGCCTGTGCTGCTGTAGCGCCTTGCGGAGGGGAGGAGAGGGCTCCAGCCTGTCCTGCCCTTCCCTTCTAGCTGCCTTTTGCTTGTTCTCAACAAGGACCAATTCTGTCTTTTGCTCTCACCTCCTGGGTGGACTCACTGCTGTTGATCTCCATAGGGCCTTGCTCACTCCAGATTGAGCTCTGTCTGCACCCGTCTAACAGCCTGGGAAGCAGCGAGACTGGACAGGGAGCCTGGTGTAACTGCAGCCCTTGCCCCTCCCAGTAGCTGGCCTTGCTGGAGCCACTGGGGAGCCAGAGGGACCAGAATGCCCCAGTTCAAACCTGCCCTCCAGTTCCAGAAAAGTCAGCATGGAGCAATTGAGTGGGAACAGAAACAGAATTGCAGCATTTGTTTTATTCACCATCCCCAAAGCCTGCTCCTTGCAGGGGAATGCATTTTTTTCTGCTCCAATATCAGTCCTCTCATTATTAGGGAAAACCGTGTAGTGTAGCTCACAGGCATCTCAGATACGTTCCTTGCACAGCCACAGATTATTAGGATGCTTAAAATAAAAAAGGCCTTCTGGGGTACAGAGGTATCAGCCTGGGAATTTTTAATTCAAAACCACGATGTGTGTTACCATCAGTTAGAGGTAGTATACTAGATCCTGAGCAGTACTTCTCGGCTCATCTTAGGTGTTTTCAGATGACAGAAGTATCCCTACCTATATTGGGCTGCGGAGATAGTTTTGTAATTACCTCTGTAACCAATACATTTATATCAGCAGCTCTATGTTTTAAGAGAAGTCTCCGTTTATACAAAATTGCTGTAAAAATTTTTGGTAAAAGGTTTTGCATTAAATGCTTTATTTTCTTTTGAATGCCTGTGTCTGACTGTTCAACTGTGATTTCCAAGACCACGGCATTACCGAGTTGATTGTTTTATAAGGAAATGATTCATTTCTACTTTTTAAGATGCTTGTAAAGAACTCTGGGATCTTTGCGGATATGATTACATCTTTGTTAAATCATAGGAAGTTCAACCTCATTTGAAAGAATAATAGTTGGTTTTGTTTTGTTTTACAACGTTTTGCAAGGTATAAGTTGGAAGTAACGCATGATTCCTGGAACGGGATGTGATGGTACTTTCCTCAAGCTGAATATCTTCTGTCTTGTTGGAACTTCATGCTTCTCCTGTACTGGCCTTTTCCTGGTTAATTCCTGGTAAATCCCCGTTACCTAATTCCTGCTTCAGCACATTTTGAAGTTGCGAAGTCCACAGTGTTGCTAGAGTTGTTATAGTCAGTTTAATGAAATCCATAAGAGTAAAATGCTTTTTTGTAATGGATTAAAATGGGGATTAGTATGAAAGAAAGGAGCTTTTGATTACGAGGAAAGCAGCAGAGGTGTGGCAAGGATTCCTGTTTCACCGAGTCCTTGTTGCAGATTGATACATACAAACGACAGCTTCCCTTTGCAGCGGCAGGCAGCAGATAAGCACCAGTTTTCCCTTTCTGCTTCAGTTTTTGTGCTGTGGTCTGCGAGGGACTGGTGCCTTGCTGCAGGACTGCTGGCCTTCCACGCGCTGCCTTTGCACTGCGCTGGTCACAATTTCCCACCGTAACAAACACCAGGCACAAACAAAAACCCACAGTTTCCTGGCTTCTAGGAAGGCTGTGTAACCTTTGAGCTTTGCTCTAAGCCGTGGTGAAACTCCTCAGTCTCTGCTTGACCTGAATCCAGCTCTGCCTGGGCCACTGGTGCTTTCCCAGCCTCTCCTGGTTCCCCCTCCCTCTGTATCCGATCCCTCATGGCCAGGAGCTGCTGGCTCTGACCCGTCCCCAGGGGCCGAGCATTTTGGCCAAGGCCGTGTGCTGAGTCAGCTGCTGGGCTGGGGTTTGCAGCGCAGCGAGCACCGCCAGGACTTGAGCAGCCAGAGCACGCAGCCAGCTCTTGTTCCAAACTCCCACCTCTCTGCTCCCTCCGACACCTCAACTTTTGCATAGTTGGTCAGGTTTTGGTTTTCTTTGTTTGTTTGTTTTTTACATCAGCTTTTCTTCTGATCAGCAGAACCACAGGGACAAAGTGACACAACCTCTTTTATTTATTTTAAATACAAGTCAAAATGTTTAGCGAGCTTGCTGGGCACAACGTGGGTACACAGCAGGGCAGTGTGGTGTAGCCCTCGTTTTTTACAAAACCTGTCTCACTGCGGGATGGCTTGCAGTTTCCACTACCTGGAAATGTTTTCTGAAACCTTTTCTGTCCCTTTAATCGCTTGGTTCTGCAGCAAGGACAGCGCCCTAAACTCTAGTTCTGGCCTGAGGGTCAAGCAGGGATTGTGTAGCCTTACTACAGAAAAACACTCCTGTGTCCTGCTATGCTATTTGTAAGCAGATTTTTTTGTGTGTGTCTTTGGCACTATCACAGTCAATGCACTTGAAGGAGAGGGCAAAATAAGGATTTCACATAGCTTTTGTTTGGCCTTGACTGTAATAGCACCAGCGCTCTGTTACTTTGCTGTGCCCCACACCTGAGTCATTTTGCTGAAAAGCAGAGGCGCTGGGTGACCAGCGGACTCATCCCTTCCTGAGGCCTGGCGCTGCCACAGCAAGTGCCACAAACACAGGGCACCTCGAGAAGGCAGCGGCGTGTGGTGGGGCTGGCAGCTGCGACTGCTCATTCCCGTCCCGCTGCGGAGACGTGGGGCACGCAGGAGCTGCACTCTGTCACCTCTGCTTTTTCTGGCGTGACATCAGGAGGCCCTTCGAGGACTGCTGTGGTATTGTCTGTGTGGGAAGCCATGCTAATTTAATGGGTTTTAAACTAAATAGATGCAACTCTATTTCCATACTTACCAAAAGGAAAAAAAAACAGGATATTGTTCATTTTAAATTTGCCTGTTTCCCACTGGCTCCGGCTGCTACAGCCCACTCTGTCGGAAGCAGGAGCTCAGACAGGCAATTGCTCTGCTTCAGCATCCAGGAAAGATCAAATTGGTGCCCATCCCTTGCAGGGCTGTGAAGTGTGAGTAGTTTGCAGTCAAACTCTGTGTTTTGAGTTCTCCAGGAAAATCCTGCTTCTCTCTCAGGCTCCTTTCAAGAAAGGGACCAAGCTGCTCGCCCCTAGGGTGAGAAGCTGGGCGAGCACTTTCTTTCCTGCCTGAGTGAGCAGATGTTTGTGCCCATTCATTCCCCTGGGCTTTGGCCTGATGTCCGTGGTTCAAGCCTTGGTGCAGCTCCTGGTAAGGAGCAGGGGGCAGCCACCCCTGCGGGCCACAGAGCTGCCAGCAGGAAGCAGAATCCCCTTTTGCTGGGTCATGGCCGGGCTCCTGCAGGTAGCGGGCCCCACAGCCTGGCCTTGCACCGAGGGCTGAAAGGGTGGCGTTGAGGCCAGGAGCCCCTGCTAAGGCTTTGTGGCTCTTGCCTAGCAGGAAAAGCAGAATTAAGAGCAGAAAAAGCTGCTGTTCATTTGCTTGATCCCCTTTAGAAGAGCCCATGATCCCACAGGAAATCGGGAGCAATGAGGCTGTGTCTGGTGTGGCTTCATGCTGTGGCTGCCCGGGCCGTCTGCTGCAAATTGCTGCTATTGCGCTGTTGTCACCATGGCTTTCAGGACAGCAAGGTAAAAGCGGCCTTTGGAGACACCGAAACAATTCAGAGCAGCTGCAGGTTTTGTGGTCGTGCTGCTAACAGAGGAGGGGGGAGGCTGAAGGTGCTGGAGCAGGCACATGCCCTCAGGTCAGCACCACTGGCTCTGTGCTGTCCCACAGGCAGCTGGGCAGTGCAGCACTGGTGGGTGCAGCCCCACCGGGCACGGTGACCCCAGCACGGGCTGTGTTGGGCCCTGTGGCTGGTGGCAGAGCCGCAGCCAGCAGGAGCAGCTGGGGATAAACTCAAGATGCTGTGTTAGGAGCTTAAAATATTACCGGGATCCCTCAGCCACCCCTCGCCAACGGTGTTTGGAAGGAACAGGATGCCGGAAACCTCATGCCAGGAAGCAGCTTTTATAAGCAAGGTGGGGGGGTGGAGGGGATTTGCCAAACACCCCCCAGAATATCCACACTGTTTGCTTTGGAGAAGGCAAACAAACTGCATTGGCCAAGCAGGAAGGAGGCAGGCTGCTGCTGGCCCCGGCCTGGCAGCGGGTTGCAGCATGCAGTATGGCCAGGGATTTCTTGCTTCTGCTTTCTTTGGAAATAAATATTATCGAGGTGGCAGCAGAGGATTTAACTGCCCTGTGCGGTGACAGTGGGGAAGGGGCTGGAGGCGAGGCTGTGCCTGGGGCTGGTGCAGCCGCTCTGCTCTGTGAGGAGCTGGAACAGCACTGGAACAGGCTGCCCAGGGAAGTGGTGGAGTCACCATCCCTGGAAGTCTTCAAAAGACGTTTAGATGTAGAGCTTAGGGATATGGTTTAGTGGAGGGCTGTTAGCGTTAGGTTGGAGGTTGGACTCGATGAGCTTGAGGTCTCTTCCAACCTAGGAAATTCTGTGATTCTGTGATTCTGTGAGCTGGGCTGCCCCGTGGCACGTGAGGGGTGCTGCTGCTGAGGGGACGTTTGTCCCTATGGAACAACCCATGGGGTGGCTCTGAGAAGCGGCTCCTTGGTGCTGACAGAGAGAGCCTGGGGGCCCCTCAGTGCCCCGGTGGGACTGGGGTTCCCAATGCTGTCACTGCGAAGCCCAGACCCCAAAGCCCATGGGTGCTGCAGCTCTGTGTGGGGCAGGGCCTGGGCTGGAGGCTGCGCTTGGTGCCTCAGCAAGGCCAGCACTGAGTCACCACTGCCGAGCTCGGGTGCTTGCAGCCTGGTGACTTCATCCCCTGAAAATAGCAGCCAGGAGGGAGATGTCTCCCTGCCACAGCCGTGCCCCTGCGAACAGACAGGCATCGCGGCTGCCCGCGGCCCGGCTCCCTGCCCAGCACGCGTTGGGGGGCAGCTGGGGGAGGCCTCTTCAGCAGCGCCCTGAAAGCCCTGTGGTGGGAGCTGACGTCCCTTTGGTACCAAAACTCCTCTTTCAAACACCCAAACAGCCGAAGGCAAACAGCAGCAGGTCCTGCTGAGCAGGCAGAGCCATGTCCTGGCCCCAAAGCTTCAGACCAGGCCTGAGCCTCCCGGGGTGTGTGAGGATGTGAGGCTGTGTCAGGCTGGGTCCAAGAGAAGGGGAAGGGAAGGGAAAGGGGAGGCCCTGAGCACCTCTGTGGAGCCACAGGCAGCCCTGTCTGCCTCCAGGGCTCTGCTGGGGCCTGAAGCCTGTCCTCCTGCATTCACTCCTGTGGCAGATGTGGCCGGACCGCTCCATCTGCAAAGACCTCAAGCACGTCTGCCCTGTGTAGAAAGTGGGGGCTGAGTGTAGAAAAACAAGTGTGCACTGGGGTAAAAGAGTGACAGCTCCCTGAGACAGTGCTGGGACTGTTCTTTAAATCCTCCTTGGCATTAATCCCTGAGGGGCAGAGGGGAAAAAAAAGTGCAGGTGATGGCCTATCCTGCAGCATGTTTTGTGGGGTTTCCACCTTCCCAGCAACTCCCAAACACCCACCCATGGTCACGGAGGGCTCGGATGGAACCGACAACCCCGTCCTGCTGCCAGGGCCAGCTCCAGCACCCCCTGCCCAGGCACTCGTCCGATCAGCCCTACAGCCGGCCCTGGCCACCACCGCCTCCATCAGCCACCCCTTGGGTGCCCAGCGCGAGCGGGAGCTCTGTAGCCTCTGGGCTGCGATGCCAGCACTGATTTTGCTCGTGCCGGGTGCTGTTTAAAGGTCAGAGGGGCTGGTGAGAGCAAGCTCAAGGCCTGCTGCTGCTCGGAGCTCATTTCTTGTTTGTTCACAGCTGATTTCGTAAGAAGGAAAGAAAAGCAGAGGCCTCCCCTGGAGCTCCTGCTCCCACCGTGTGGGCTCAGCACGGAGCAGCCGGCCTCCTCCTCTGCTGCTGGCCAGGGGCTGCTCTCCAGAGGGGCTGGCACACACAGCTTGAGCCTGCTTGCTTCAATATTTTCCAGATCAGGGGCATTGCTGCCCACGCGGGGCCCTGGGCTGGGGGTGCAGGATGAGGCTCGCTGGGCCCCTGGGGTCGGCACTTTGCCCTGGAGCATTGTGCACTGGGCAGCTGCCCTGGGTTGTGCGTGGTTTCTGTGCTCCTGACGTCACGGAGAGGCTGAATCTTCCCTTTTGCACAGAAGAAAAGGCTCATCTGCGATCATGGCAGGCTGTATTTGACAGCCTGTAACTTAATGGCTTTTAAAAAATAGCCACAGTCTGCTTTAAATGCAGGTCGAGTTGTTCTCTACCCTTCCCCCTGGAAAGCCTTCCAAGCTCTCACTTTTCTGATATTCGATACTTTCTCTAATCTTTGGCCTCCATTTATTAATGGCTAATTATATCTATTTGCTTTTGTGCCAACATTGTCCTTTAGCTTGAATAGCTTTTTTCCCTCCCTAATGCTTGCTTCCCTGCGCTATTTATAGGCAGCAATTGTATCCCCTCTCAGCCGCTGTTTTGCTTGGCTAAACAGGCTGTGTGCCTCCAGCCTCCTAAAAACAGCCTCGTCGCCCTCCTGCCTCCCTCGGCTCCTCTTTTTCAAGAGGTTTTTGCCAGGTTTGGCTGAGAGCAGCGTGGTGGCTGCATCCCAGGGATGCTGAGTGCAGGGACCAGCCTGGTGTGCAGTGGCATGCCTGCACCATGGGCAGGGAGAACCCCATGGGAAAAAGGTTTTCCCCGTGCAGTGTCCCCATGGGTGGGAGGGTCCCAGCTGTGCAGCCCAACAGGCCCTGCTGGCCTCCAGGAAGCAAAACCCTATTGGAAATGCTGCCGTTGCATTTTTCAGGGGTACGGCCCCAACCTCAGTTTTCCAAGCCCCAAATCTCCCCATGGAGACATTTTGGGGCAGCGAGAGCAGCTTCCCAGCAGCCCACCAAGGGAGCAGGGGGAGTCACGCGATTTCTATCTGTGCTTTCATCCCGGGATGAAAGAGATGATGATAGAAAACATTTGTATTTACCACAAAAGCAATTGACCCTCGAGGAGTCTGCCTCCCAAGGGTGGCCTGCAGCAAATCGCTGAGATAAGGCACCACCAGGCAGAAAACGCCAAATGTTTCCAAGCGCCTGAGCAGCTGCAAAGCAAATCTTTCTCCCAAAACTTTGCTACGTGCTCCAGCGCCAGCAAACTGCACCTTGGCCAGGGGCTGTGGTGCTGGAACCCCAAAAGCCGGGCTGGCAAAGCACTGGCAGAATGTGACCCCCCCTGGCTGGGCGCTGGGTGGCAGGGCTGCAGGAGGGAGCAGAGCGACCGGAGCCCAGGCGGTGACCTCAGTGCAGTGCCAGGGCCAGGAGACATGCGGAGGGTGCTTGGTTTTGGGTTTGTTTTGATTTACAAAAATGGCCAGATTTTTTGTATTACAGACATCTTCACCACAGATCTCAGCCGAGCTTTTAATAGATGGGTTCCTCGCCAGCGGCAACTGCAAATTGATTGCAGCAGAAATGGCAAGTGAAGACAAATATAGTGCAGGCTGCCTACAGGGAGAGTGCACAGAGGAAACTTAAGATGCTATTTTTGGTGCTTTGTCTCCACTGCTTACAGTATTTCTGATCTTTGTTTCTCCTTAAAAATACGTTTGGGGTTGGGATTTATTTATTTTTTTGGTGAATTGGAGAAAGCCCTCCCTGCCCTGGGGAAGAAGCCACACGCTCGCCGAGGTTTTCCAGCTGCTGCGCTCTGTCCCCGCTCCGCTGGCCGGCCCCAGCCGCTGTGAGCCCACCCCTGGTGCCACCACTTGGTGCTTGGAGCCGCTGGGGCTGGGTGCTCCCAAAACTGGGACACAGCGAGGTGCTGCATGGAGGGGAGGGAATGGTCAGTCTGCAAAATTACAATGTCCAGCCCAACCACAGGGCAAAGGAAAGGATCTCCAGGATGCTCAGCCCCAATTATGTGTGCGTCTGTGGGTGCAGGAGGCGGGGGTGATGTTATAAGACATTGTGCAACGCTAACAAAAGTGGTGAGCAAGACCAGGACACGCTGGGTTTAGCTGTGGAGTGGGGATGGCAAGCAGCAGGTGGCTGGGCTGGCCCTGGCCCTTCCCCAGTATTTCCTGGGGAAACGCCACCCTCTTGTAGGAGCTTTTCAGGCCACAGGACAGGGCTTGTGCTCACTTCTGCGGGATGCGCAGCCAGACCGGCGCATCAGAAGCCGCAGATGCTCCTCTGCCGTCTTTTTACACCTCTGCACTTGTGCAGCCCCTGTTTGGCCTTCATTTCATCGAGCTGCAATCTGGCGTTGCGAAAAATCCGTTTTCGTATGTTTGCCTCCAAATAACATAAAGCGCCCAGCTTTGCCAGCAGGCTGGGTGGTGTTGGAGTTAAAATAAAGATGGCAAAAATGGGAAAAGGAAGCGTTCAGCAGCGGATCGTCGTGCCCTTCAGCAGCAGGTGTCTGCCCCTTTCATTTATGGCTGGGCTTTGGCCACACGTGTACACATTTGGTACAGCAGCATGCATCTGCCCAGCCCCGACCCCACAGATTTACGGGGAGAAGCTGCAGGTGACCCCCTGGTAAAGCTCCTTCCCCAGGGCTGTGCAGGCAGGGGCAGCGTGCCTTTTCTCAGCCCCCCTCCTTTCCACCCCCAGGCTGTGTTTCGCAAGAGAAGTCAGATTGTGGAGGAGGATTTTATGGCCGGGGATCAAAGTCCCTGTCATGGGTCCAGCCTCCCAGTGCTCAGCTCTCGCACCGCCCGGGTCTGGGTTTCTGGGCCAGGGAGGCTGAGGGTGATGGGGGCAGCCTGGGGAGGGGGCTGGGGACAGGGGGTCACTGAGCTGCAGCACTGAGAGGGATGCTGCTTTCTTCTGCCCAGAGATGGCAGCAGCATGGCTGGGTCCTGCTGGTGTCCCACCTGTCCCTGGGTCTCTTCAAGGCCACAGACCTGAGGGATCCTCAGCAAGGGCAGCAGAGCCACAGGGAAGACATCAATTAACTTTAACAGCTTTGCTTATTTAAGAGAGTGTATTTATCCAGGGAATAACCTGGAGGGGGCACACAGGTTTTAGTTTTTCCCCCATAAGGTGAACACCACACTTACCTGTGCTGGTACAAAGCCCCCCAGCGGACCAGCCCCAACCTACAGGACCCCTCTGATGCAAGAAAGGTTGGAAATTGGCACGGTACGTCCAGAATAAATGTGTTCCTGGAGAATCCTGTGGCCATCCTGGGCCCTCACTGTGCTGGATTTGTGTTTCCACCAGCACCATTTCCATAGCCAGCATTTTGGCATAGGGGGAGCATTTTGGCATGCACCCACACCAAGGGCCAGGTATCGCCCCTTGTCCCCACCATCCGGTGGGCATTGGTTGGGTGAGAAACCACACTGGCACCCCTAGAGCAAATGGGTACAGAACGGAGGCTATGGGGCCAGGAGCTGTGTTATTATTGGCAACCTCCACTGTAAGAAAACGTAAAATAAAACTAGGACTGGATGTAAAGATCAGCATGTCTGTTCTCTGCCCAGCAGAGCTCTTGGGAACAAATCACTGGGTTTTTTGCAGGCCCTTGGCAAGGCTGGGGAAGCCTGCCCTCCCCATAAAAGCACAGCTGTCGATTTGTAGTGCATCTGTCTTGGGAAAAAAAAAATGCATCGGGAGAGTAGGTTAACAGGCCAGTTCAGATGCTGGGGAGGAAAATTGCCCTTGGTTTATTGAGGCAGTTAATCTATAACAAAGCAAGCTACGTGTTGCTAGAGTTTGGCCTGGTTTGTGTATTTTTGGCAGCAAGCGCTGGGGTAGCTCGCTCTGTCAAGGAAATGGGGAGAAGACGGGGAGAAGAGGTAACCCCAGCCAGACCTGGGCCATGCCAACGCAGATTTCACCTGCTCTCAGTGTGCGGGGTGAGGAGTGTCTGCAGGCACAGCTCCCCTGCTGCCAGTGCCTCTCGTACATAATTCAGTCGGAGCCCACTCCAGGGCCAGGAGGAGATAAGCTTGTTTTTCAGAGCCCACATCCACAGAAACCAGAGAAGTTTCCATGAAGCCCTTCACACCGGCAGTGGTGGCAATGCCCCAGCTCTTGTTACAAGGCTGGATTTCGGAGCCATGAGGTGTGAACACACGCTGACAGGCACACGAGCAGCAGCGGGGCAGTTTGTGGGGCTCCAGATCTGCACCTGGAGCTGGCGAGGCTCCCTCCTGGGCAGCCTGGGCATGGGCTCTGGACCATGCCTCTGCACCTCTTCCTGAACTCCCTGAAGAAAAGAGGCATTTGTGTTTTTTCTGCCCTTGTCCCATCGCAGCAGTCAGGCTCTCCATGACCTAGAGCAACCGAAAAGGAGGAAGAGGCAAGGAGAGGAGAGGGAAAAAAAGGGGAAAGAAGAAAAAAAAAAAAAAAAGATGAAAAAGAAAGAGAGAAAAAAAAAAAAAAAAAAAAAAAAAAGGAAAGAAAAATTAAAACTAAGAGGTGCAAAGTGAAGCAAAGGGGCACGGAGACGTTCATTGCTGCCTGGTCAGAGGCGCAGGCAGGCCCGCAGGAAGGGGTGTGCCCACCACGTGCTTCCCATCGCCACAGCTGCAATTTGGGTTAAAGTCACTGTGCTGAGAGCATGTTGGTTCCAGTGCCCAAGCATCCAACGGGGGAGTACAGCGCCTGGCGCCCGCCTTTCCTGGCTGGGGTGGGGTGTGCAGTGAAAGCACCCACCGGCAGCCTTCACCTGCTGCTCCAGGGCTGTGTCCCGCCCTGCAGCCAGACCCACTGGCTTGCCTCTGTGGGAAATAAAGTTGTCAATGCTATAGATCAAATGGAAAAAGAAAAAAAAGGGGGGAGGGGGAGATGTTAAAAACCTCCCCACCCTCTCGTGTAGCTGGGCAGGTCCCTGAAGCCTTCATCCAGGAGCAGCTGCTGCTGCCACAGGGAGAAACAAGTGGACATCAGCACCCAAGGCCTCACACATAGCAAACCCTTCCCTGCTCCAGAGCTGTGTGGTGCTTTTGCATTTTATTCCTTTGCACCTCCGGGTTTGCAAGCACCGAGCACTGCTCGGTACGCGCTCAGCGCTCATCTGAAATCTCTCCTGGGATTGTCATGGCAACCAGCAGCACAGAGCCAGGGAAAGGGGCCTGGGGATGCTGGATGCTGGGGACAGCAGGGCACAAGGGGAACTGGGCACACAGCAGCATGACATCCAGTGCTACAGATCCACACAAAAGCATTAAACCAGTGGCCGTGCCCACAGCCTGCAGCTCACCCGTCCATCACAGAGAAGTAGCAGTGCCCGCGTCCTCACACCCTGCCTGCCATGGAGTGATGCCTCTGCAGCTCCTTGGGGACTTGTCACCACCACTGTAAGCCCCTTTGTGCTTCCCTCCGTTGCCCCATCTCGCATTGGGATATTAAATAGCAGTGTGAGCAAGGCAGATCTGCATGTGGCCAGTACCCTTGAGGGTAATCTGCTGACAGGGTGCTGGGAAGAGTGTGGCCTAAAGGACTGCTCATGTCCCAAAATGGGGACAAAATACATCTTATCCCCCCCTTATCACTCTGGAAGTAGGTTTTGTCCCCACCCTCTGTGACCTGAACCCTTCTGCATTCAGTAATGGAAATATCTTTATCCCTTCTGGTATTTCAGGGGAGCCCCACAGCATTCAGCTTCCATCAGACCAGTGCCCTGGGAAGGGGACTTGTGGTGTGGGGGCACGGGCAAGGAGCTTTGGAAAGGACAGAGCCAGTCCCACACCTGCCCTGCCTCTGTGTTAAGCTTGGGAAAATATATTTTTTCCCCTTTTACTACTCATATTTTGAGCCCAGCCAACACGTGGTGTCCAGAGCTGAGTGGGCTGGGGCCAGGACCTGAAGGCACAAATGGCAGCACAGAGAGGGGCATGGCACCAGTGGGACACGAGGGAGGGCTTGGGGAATCAGAAGGGGCTTTGGGCCCTACAGGATATGGGAAAGTTCCTGAGCATTGCCTGAAGGGTGGTAGTAAAGGGATGGGGGGAGGAAAGGCGCAGCAAAAGGAGGCAAAAATATATTGACAAACAGCAACAGTAAACACCAAGGCAGAAGCCCAGGGGAGGGAACCAGACCAGCCCTGTGCACATAGACACAGATCCACACGGGCAGACAAACAACAAGCTCAGTAAAAGCCAAAGTTCAAGGCCTTGGAGCCTCCCAGTGGGAAGTCCCTGAGTCAAGGACCAAAACACGCCACCTATATTGTCCTCCCCACAAACATGCATTGGAGATCGGCAGCCACTTCACTGTGCAGCACGCCTCAGCCCTCACACACCTCTGCTCCTTTCCCAGGCTTTGCTGCAGAAGTGAGAAGTGGGGCAGCTTTCCCTGGTTGCCACAAGCACCATCCCTGTGCCTGGTTGGGAGCCTGACCCTCTTCAACCAGCGCCTGAGTGGCCTCCTGGTTCTGAGGAGCCTCTTACCGAGCCCATAGCAGGGGATTTACCAGCCCATGGCTCGCTAACACAGCCTGATTGTGTGTGGTGATGCATGAGGGTGCTGCAGCTCTGTGCGACCTTTCATTTGTACCGCACCTTTTGAAGGAGGGAGCCCACTTAATATCACAGCCATCACACAATTACTTCCACGCAAGCTGTACACATCGGCCATTTCAGCCCCTCTGCAGGGCTGCGGGTCCTCTGAGACATGGGGCAGGCCCGGCACAGCCAGGGGAGTGCTGGCAACAACATGAGCTGGGCCAAGGTGCGGGGGCAAAAGCTCTCCTCCTGTGAGGAGAAATCTCTATCTCACCTGTTCAATCCATTGCTGCCCAACTTGGAAGAGACCTAACAGGCCCAGCCTTTGTGTTTGTCTTCAGAAAAGCAAAGATAGCCTTCAGCCGTCAGAGAACATGCGATTAGGAGGCTGTGTTGTGCTGCACTTCCAGGCAGCGATGTCGGTAAGGTTCAGCACTTACAGGTAAGGTGCCAGCGGGTCATGGCACCCGGCACTGTCACGGGTTGGCCCTCAGAGCAGGTGCTTTGCAGTGATTTCTTCCCAGGCAAATGTTTACATTTTAGTCTCCTGACCCAGTAAATGGAGCTGGGTTTGAAATAAAGGCCTGGGAATCGCCGCATGTTACAGTATGGATCCAGCTTTGCTAGATTAGAAACCTGATTAACGGCCTCGGGAGAGATTAGACTTTGCTATTTTGAGAGGGGGTTTTCATTGCGGGCCGCGTGTGACAGCCGGGACGATTTCATCGTCCGCGGGCTGTTTTCTGGGCCAGCGGACACTTCTGTGATCTCGGGGAGGCCAGACGAGGGAATGACATTTCGCTCTGCTAATAGCTGTGTTTATGTGCTCTGCAGAGCTCATCACTGGATAACCACAGCAATTACACGGGGGAGTCATATTTACATGTTTTAACTGTGAAACACTGCGCAAACAGGGAAGGATAATCATTAACTTGGGGAGCTGTTAACCTTCGGCGTGAGTTTGGGCTGGCGGAGGAGAGGGCTGCCAGAGCAAAGTCTGTGTGTTAGTAAACACTGAAGGACTGCTGAGAAACCCTCTTGGTTTTGTGTGTTATTGGTAGGCAACTAAAGGGCATTCATTTGTGTCTGCAGCCTCTGTGCTGTGAGAAAATTTTCACCACAGAAAATAGGCAAAAAGGGGGTAAAATATGGGAAAAAAGCTGACAGACCAAATGGAGTTTTGGTATGTCAGCCTGACAAAGCACGGTGTCACAGGACTACAGGGACGCAGTTCATACACACACATTTTCTGTCAAGTATCGTGACAAAACAAAGCAAAACAAAACAAACAAACAAAAACATTATTTAGGCCTGAAGCTTGCTGGAGGAGTTTAATCAGTGGCATAGCGACAGGGGAATAGCAAAGAGCAGCCTGGTGTCCTCTGCCCTCGCTACCAGAGCAGGGAGGACGGAGACGTGGTGGCAGCGGCCGCCCCGCGCTGACCGCCATGAGGCATCAGTCCTGTGCTGGGCCACAGGTTATTACGGCTGCCCTCGGGCTAAGGCAGGCTCAGGGCAAAGAGGAATGGCCGTGAAAAATGTGAAATGATGCAGAATTTGGGCTGTTATGGGTCTCATTAGGGGGGAACTGAGGAGGGAGAAAGAGGAGGAAAGGGAGGGGGGATAATTCAAGCAGACAAGCAGCAGCAGGTTTATAGTCACATCAGCTATACCAGGTAAGGAAGTGGAACGTGCCACCCACCAGTGACGCTTATTTGAGCATCATTGGGAAACGGATGATTAATTCAGACCTGTAAGGAGATTATGGTGTATGTGTACAGCAACAGCCGCCTGCCCCCGAAGAGCAGACGTTGGCTGAGCTGCGATTTGCTCAGCCAAGCCGGGGCTGGGGCAGCGCAGAGAAGAGCCCAGCGCCCTGCAGGAGCATCACCTCCTTCCAGCACAGACCACCTTCAGCTGGGCCTGGGTGTGGGTGCAGGGGCCGCCTCCCACACCAGGCACATACACAGCTCTGCTGTGTTTGCAGCTTGAGGCAAGGCACTGAGATGCAGGGTGGGCTGTAACAGATGTCCCTTTGGTGTGGCTTTGCCCAGGAGCAGCCCCCTTGGGGGGCTGCTGAGCACCGACCCCACCACGCCATCCTACCAGCCTACAAACCCTGCCCGCCCGGCCTTTATGCCACCTGAGTACAGCAACTACAGGCCAGCAGCTTCGCTGCAATCACATCAGCAGGTTCCCCATCTGCATGGTGAACAATTTCTCTGTTCGTGTTTTCTTCTCTTTCGTATCTCTCTGTTTAGGAAATGTTTGTTTAGAAAAGCCCCCCAGCCCTCAGAAGCACGTGTTTTACATCTGCAACCCGCTTCCCAGATGTAGCAATCCACCCGGGCCCAGTTGCAAAATAAGATCTTCTCGCCCTTGGCAGCTCTGCTCTGTGTCACAAGATCCCTGACTTCTAATGGGTTTTTAGTTCTGAAGAAGTGTTTGCTCAGCCAATGCACAGAACTCCTGCTCTTATTTATTTTTTTCACTTGAAGTGTTGCAACTGCTGGGAGAGTATTTTTATTTTTTTTAAATGATTCATCATTAAATTTTAAACAACCTTTACTGCAGAATACAGCTTGTTTGATTTCATAAGCAGACAAATAACTTGAATCACAGTTCAAACGCAACTATTAATGCCACTCACCCTCCCTGATGCAAATCACACACACACAAAAGAAAAAAAACACAAAAACTTTCACCAGTCTGTAACACCCCCCCTCCCCACCCCCCGCCCCTTTGTTGTTCTCACTGGAACCATGAGCTTTCATCCTGGAAACACAGGCACTGTACTGTCTGCACAGGTGAACTCTCGCTTCTGAGGACAAACAACAGGATGACTCAAAGATAGCCAATGTGTGCTCAGTAGTGGGTGTAGCCAAACTCAAAGATGCTTTCAGCTGTTATCTGTTACTATAACCTCAACATGCTGCCTTATGCAGTGAGATACATGGCTAACAGCTTCTACATATATATTGCACCAAATAGAAGGGTCAGCAAAATAAATAGCAATGCACTATTTAATCTACTGAAGTCTTCTCTCTACACAACTTGAAATACATGAGCAAGACATTTTTTTTTTCAGAAGCTCATACAACAGTGCTGGACTCAGCTCTGTGTCCCAAGGAGTAGGGTTTTGCTCATAGATGTTTTTGGAAAACTAACTTAACTTTCTTCAGCTATAAAGTAAAGCAGATGGTTATTTCTAAAGATGTCATAAAGGTATTCTAAAAGTTAAATAACATTTGCACCCCTCCTTATGGGTAAAGGGCAAGCCATGCTGTGATGGAGTTTGCACATATGTGTGCGTGTATATATATGTGTGTGTGTATATATATATGTCAGGATTCAAACTCTGTTTTGAACAAAGGCTTACTTTGGCCCTGCCATTGTCTTTGCTTGAACTGGAAAGCTCTGAAGCCTACTTGAGCAAGAAGGGCAGTTAAGCTATGCTATTTACTACAAAAATATGGAAATCTGAACATGCAAAAACCATGTATTATTTCATTAAAAACTGAAAAATCTATATTTTCTACAATTAAGTAGAATAACCAAGCAATCAGATTATTTAGACGTAACACAAGCACGGGATAAACTTGCTTTTGTTGTGATTGTTTTCCTGTTTAGGCTACCTGGGATTTGTAAATAGAGACCTACATGTCCCACTGTGGCTTAACCTTAGCACTACGGTGTCACATGCATGAAGAACCCTTAGCTAACACAGGTGTCCACTTAATTACATTTAACAGGCACAAAAAATATCTAGTGGAAGATTTCCAACTTTCTGACAAGGCATCTGCCCATCTCTGTTTACCTGGAGGTCAGAGATCCTCCAGGTATTTTCCAGCTGGTAAGAAAGAAGACTGGAATTCACATTTTCAAATTTCTTCTGGTAATCTAATTGCTGGTAGTTGGTGTTTTTACAGTCCCTCTGCTTCATCAAAATTTAATGGGTTGTTACTATGAACATTTTGAATACAAAATCTTTACTACTTTGATTATACCCATGTAAAAAATAATAGTTTTTTATTCAGTATCATGCACCTCTCAAAAATGCCATTTTTCTTCTTACTTTTCCCCCCCAATCTAGAAAGATAATTTTTTCATCCCTAAAAGAATAAAGCCAAGAAAAGGTTAAAAGAAAAAAAAAGAGTTTATCTGAGATGACAGCTTATAGGAGCATGAATAAAAGAAAGGATAGCAGGCCATCTTCCATTTTTCTCAAGATGGAAATATTATGTTTGATCTCATATGTAGAGCATCCCCATCCCTTTGTGAGATGAAATGATGGATTATTGAAGAGACTGAATAAGCCTGTACTGAATGACTTCATTCTCCACCTCCGTCAGTCGAAAGGGCTCATATTAGATACACTATTGACAATGTTCAGTAATTGCTCAACATTGAATTAAACCAAATAAAAAACAAATTCCTCCCCTAAATACTGCATGAGTCTTTGCTACCAATTTCTTACTTCATTCAAAGTGTTCAAACTCAAGCAACTAATGTTTTGTATTTACATTCTATAAACCCTATTGATTTAGCATCCTAAAAATAATCAAAGGATCACAACCACACAATTTAACCTTCCTTGGAGTAAGCAGGATTTCCAGGAACATTTCACTAGCACTTTAATATTACATAACACACACCTACATGTATGACTTGTGCTAGTAGGGAAGTCTGATGCAAAACATTTCTTTGAATTTATTTACACTGAACTGCTTTAATGCAATTAAGGACAGTCCTACACCTGCCATGATATAGGAGAAAATAAATCACTGCAATAGTCCCATGCTACAATATTCAGAAATTTTAAGAGAAGAAATATTTAGTCTTTAAAATAAATAAGACATAGATAACCTTTGTGCTTGTAATCATAACTGTTAAGATCAATATGACCATTTTCAGCTTAATCTTCAGGATATAACATCAAGGACTTATTGCTGAGATAGGCAGGGAAGACAATTTCAGAGCACATAGTGCTCATGGAAGCACAAAAATACGTGGAGGACAGGAAGGTGACCAGGAATCATCCGCATTGTCTTAAGGATGGACCAGATCTGACTAACATCATTGCCACGGTGATGAACCAACTGCCTGTGGGGAATGGTTGATGCAATACGCTTTAGTTTTAGTGACTCTTGAAACCACTTTCCATAGCAGTCTGTGGCCTATTACAGTTGGATAAATGGACTATTAGATTCACTGAAGATTGGTAGTGCTTCCAAGCTACTGGTACTAATTAATAGCTGGTACTTATTAATAGCACAATGTCCAACAAGCACAGTACCCTGAAGATCAATACAGAAGCTGATATTGTTCAGTATCTCTGTCATTGACCAATCCACATCACATCCTACTTATTGACTTGGGTGGGGGTTTTAGCTCCACTAATGCAAGAGAAAACTGTTTCTGTGGTTAGAGGAACTACAGAGGTTCCTTCCAGATAGTGCAGAACTAACAGGTTGAATGCCCGTGCTCAGTGTGCTCTGCTCTCCAGATGACCAAGATAACAAAACAGAAAGCACACCCCTGCTTCCTACAATTCCACTGAAAGTTAGTGTTGGAGTGTGCACGGACCAACTCTCCCTTTAAAAGCACTTCATTTGCGTAAGACCCATGATTAGCTCAAAATGGGCTAGAGCTCTAGAAGTAGGAATACATCTTTACTTTGGAAAGATTAGTGAAAGGAAAAAAAAAAAATCAAATGTTTAGAGACAATCTTCCAAGAACCTAGTGAATCAGATTCAACCCATACCTTACAAGTTTTTAAGATCAACTAAGATCTCTGGGTTTTTCTCTCTGGTCCTATTAGATAGAGAGAAAAAAAAAAAAAAAAGCATAGGAACCTAAAACAAGACAAGACAGCACAAAAATAACAAGTAACTCAACAAAACAATTGAAAGCTTTTATTGTGATACCTCAAGTAGATACAATATAGTGAAACAACAAATGATGTACAGTATTGCTAGGACAAAACAGCAACACAGCCATGTCACCTGTAAAAGAAAGCATTGTAAAGAGTTTAAGAAACAATGAGGCACAACTCAACTGCCATTTTTGACTCCTGCTTTAGGCCTTAAACCGTTTGTAACAGTCCTTTTAAAAGAAACCTCTGAAGTGTCTGTTCCTTTTGCAGTGTTTATACTGCTGGTTGGCTTAACATGAGTCTAAATGAAGTACAATAAAGTGTCCAAAAGTTAAACAATTTGACAGCTTCTTCCACTTATCTCCATTGTCAAAGAATGGAGATGTAAGAAATTTAGTCTGTGACTCCCTAGGCCACCGATGCTGCCATCAGACTGCTGCGATGAGCATGCAGAAAAAGCTCTTTATGAGCATTATTCAGAGGGAGGCCTCAAGTCCGCCAAAAACAGGACTTGGCATCAACAAACTCTTGAACCACCTTGATAGACCAATAAGAAATACGGATGATCATTTGGTTTATGGGTGTAGCGATGACCTTGTCAGCACCTCTGAGACCAGATTTTAATTTAAAGAAATTTCATAAATTGTATTTCCTCTCCTGTCCCAGATTCCTAAAGGCTACAGAAGCAGGCGGGGCACACCCCTCAGGTTGACAGTTATACTAGGCCTTGCTAGGGGGAAACTAGACTGAATTGTAACAAACTTCGTTAATACAGTTTGCCATTGTATAGTTTACAGCAAATGAGGGCAAATGGCCCTTTTTTGCTGGCAGATAAAATTTAATTACTAGATTGCTAAGAGTACACAGCAATAGTGTACTCTTAGCTGACGTGTCCGCAATCCCTCACTAATTCTGCAGCTTATTTCACAGCAAGTCTGCGATTAACAGAATTGTAAAAGATGGCAGCATTGTCTTTTATTAATCAAAAAGGTGGTTAGAGCGACCGGCCAAAGAGTAATTCTACCGTCTGGAAGTAGACTTAGTTCTGGAATACCACTGTTACATCCATTCTTTTGGACCAAGACAGAGAATGTGTGGTCAGATTACCAGAGTCACATAAAATTATGATTAATTACTTTAGGACAGGTGTGGCTTTAGAGGTTCAGAGGAAGAAAGCTTTCAATACATGTACATTTCTGCTAGCAAATTCCTATGCATCCCAATGAACATTTCTTCTAAGCCAGCTCATAGTCAGTTCATTTGGTCCAAGAAAGAGCCAGCAAGAAACAAAGGTTCACAAAAGCTTTTTGTTACAGTTGTAAAAAACAAAATACAAAATAAATGTTAAGACCAACAATAAAAATAACCAGTACAAGTAACAAAAGTGCTCAAGTTGGAGGGGAAGTAAACTTGCCCAGAGCAAACACATACAAACTTTAAATATAATCTTTAATATATTACAAAAATTGGTTAGAGGGAAAATGCTTTAGTAAATTTTTTTTTCAAGTAAGTTTGTTTTTCTTTCAAATGACTGCTGGAGGGTTCAGTGACCAGACTGACCTCTTCACATCAGCCAGCAGCCATCGCTATCTGGATTCTACTTTCACCAAAACCAATAACAAGAATTCTCTACATCTTTACAAGGGGAAAAAATAATCATTGACACTGCCAAGCAACACAGGAAGAAAATTCACCTATTCCCTCAATAGAATGAGCCTAAAGAACTGTTACATGGCAGCATGAAATTGCAATTCTGTATTAGTTCTACTCCTTCTAAGCATCCACTCTTAAAAGACCAAAAAGAATATTGCTTTGTTTGGTTCTCTTAAAAGCCATAAACATCACATATAGATCATTAACTCTTTATGCCAGCAGTCTGAAGCTCTATGCGCTAAGCACTTGATGAAGTCCCAACCTTTGGCATCAAAGTTAATTAAGGTTTTGGTGAAAATGTCCAGTTTAAAATACAAACAATGCACTGAAGAAAGAGGTTGAATTTCTAAGTAAGAATCAGACTTACAGACAGCATTAACTAAGAGAGAGCCAAACCCCCAATTTTATAGAGAAAAGTATTTAATACTTTACATATTTTCTTTAATTTCAACTCTCTACTGAAAAGCAGCTATTACTTTTGTCTTCAGTCCAGTGTACTTCTTCAATGAGCCTGTAGTCAGGAAATATGAAAAGCCAAAAGATACACAAACTTTACATAAGCGTTTTCACAAGTGTTAACATTACAACTGGACTTTGAAGCCAGCACAAACTGTTGTTGATAGAAGTTTCAGTGCCTTTTTTTTTTGTCAGCAAAATACATTACAATGGAGGAAAATAAATCTCAAGAATTCCAGGTCAAAAAGATCAGAAGACAGGCAACACCAAAGCCCATCTTGCATCAATGACATTGTTAAAAACAAGACTTTGAAGCTTGATCTTATTTGTGAACATAAAGTGTAAGCCACAAAAATCCAGATTGAACACAACTGTACCACCTCAGGTCTCTGGACTGAAACCCAACAGCTTTAACCACTTCTCTAATTTTTACATATTTAATTCATAGGTATAGATCATTACAACATCTGGAATGCAGTTTAGCCAGCCTGCATCAGAGAATGCTTACACGTGGGAGAACTCGTCTCACTCCTAAGAGACTGGAAAGCTGGTTTTAAAGATCTGTATTGCCCCTACCCATTGGCATATTTTTTTATGCATGACAAAATTTCTAAAGTGCAGTAGAATTCAGAAAGCCTATCGGAGATTCCCAAAAACGTAACAGCAGCAATGGCACCTATGACTAACCTTTGTAGGTGCCATGATATTAGAATTGTTTTTGAAAGAAAATGATTTTGCATTGCAAGGCTTTCATACTGTTCAGTTATAGTACTGATGTAGTGTAAAGGATTTTTTTTTTCCAAGCATCTTGTTCTCAAGCATTAAATGGATTAAGATACAAAAGGTCTTCAGAAACTGTTTAATTTGAAAATAAAGTTAGCAAATTTTTGTAGAGCATTTCGTTCAAAGATGCTGAGAATGTGCATGCACAAATACCAACAGCTAACATCGTACATACACCTTTTAAATGATTCTCTCATTAACTCATTCCAGTTAAGAAATAGTGGGAGATCAAAAGAGAAGGTAAGTTTCATATAAATTTTTGTTATAAAAATGTATTTGGGGATGATTTAGCCAGCAAACCAATAAACCCCTTCCCCCCCACCCTCAAATTTTAAAAACTATCTTGTTATTTTATGAAAAACTTAGTCAAACTTCCCTTCCCTCTTATTACCCCTCCTTTTTCTATGTGTACTATATTAATTTTCATCTCATAGGCTCTGACCGTTTCTCACAAAAATAAATATTTTTGTTCAAATGTAGCAGAAGCAGAATACCTCAGCAAGTTTCCTTAATATCAACCTCTTTGTCCAGTGCATTAGGACTATACAGTTACATGGAACCAGCCATAAAACTTCACTGATGCACAAGTCCCTGTTACTGGCAAAGGTACAGTACCAAAACTTTTTTTTTTTTTGAATACACCAACTAATTTTTTTTTTTCCAAAATAGAAGATGTATATATTTTTCTGTCTTTTTATCTTGCAAGCTATACTTTTATAAATTTATTATCCTGGAAATTCCTTAGGGGATGTGTTGGTCTTAATTGAACATATTCTATAGCATTATTAATTTAAAATCCTTCACAGGTATTTCATTACGATATCAAGCCTCTAGCATAACTCGTCCTAAAAACTTAAGATCTGCTAATTTCAGTCAGTACAATTGAAATATTTTTAAACTGAGCACTGTACCTTTAACCAAATTCACTTACAAGATGTACACAGGTTGTGGTACACTCAAATTTAAAAAAGAGAAATTAAGAACTACAATACTGCATCCCCTTCACTGCCAAATACGTCAGAAATTGCTACATATAAGAAAGCACCCCATCCCATACATTCTTTCAGACTGCTCAGATATAGAACTTATACAGGATTGGAGTGTAGGTGTTTAGGCAAGAAGCATGCACAGCGGAAGGTAGCATTAAAGGCATAGGTCAGAGATAGATGCTAACCAGTAAAATCCATTTTCAATTAGTGAACTGTTTCTCTAGTTTGAGAGTTTAGAAAAAGGTCATCCAAAATGTTCCAAAACAACTGTTCACACAATAATACACATACAAAAAGAGGGAACTTACACAGGGAGAAAAGGCAAACATGGCCTGAAATAGCCACTTACACTACACTACTCATTTGTGAGGTTTCAGAGTTCAGTGATATTCTCAGGGCCACTCTAGCCAAGCTCTTCCTTTACTTTGCGTTAGTCTTTGTAAAGCATGTTCCACAGAGTATTGTCCAAACAGAAGGAAAAAGGTTATGATTCACTCCCAGCCATTGTCTTTTATCATGTGGGCAAGTTCAATGATAAATTTTCCTTCTTTGTATTTCTGACTGCTCTCGAAAGCATGTTCCTGGAAGAGAAAAATCAAGAAATACGTTGGGGAAGTAAAGTATTTTAAACATCAACCTTACACTGAAATGACAAATTAGAGACATTAACATTTTTTGTTTGTTTGTTTGTTTGTTTGTTTGGTTTTTTTTAAGTTGTTCGTGTTCTGTGTGTATTCTCTCTTTCCTGAGTGAGCTACAAGTTTTCTAATGGATGACAATTTTGGTCTCTGAATTGCCTATATGTAGTCCACAATATGAAACAAAATCATAAATGCATTAAATATAGGATTCACTTAAATATTTTTTGTAACTATCCCAGACAGTCTTTAGAGTGCCTAACAACATACATGTATAGCGTTTAAAGAAAGAGCCACGTTGTGGTTTTTTTTGAAAACCAGCATTAAAATTGATACACTCCTGATTCAAGGTCTAATATCAGATTTTTTTTTTTTTTTATGTACTACAATGCAGTTGCTGGGGCCAAACCACTAAAGAAATTCTGATCTCAGTTTTATTTCTTGCTCTTCTTTTGTATTTATTTCTAGACATAACTGTATGTCTTAAAGTCACAATGTGAGGCTAATAGCACACCAGAAAATATACCGAATCAACAAAAATCCTACATACACCACTGAGAATATAAATGTCAATAACACAGCACAGTTGCAAGCATTACACACAACCATGCAAGTGCACAGACTACTTTTCAAACATCAGAATCTACTTCACAGTAGTAGTAAGCAGTGAAAACATGCTCAGTACCATTCATCATGGTTTTTTTGCTATATGAAACAACTTCTGAAACCAAGAAAATTAAGACCCATTTTGTGAATTCCTTACATCTCGTTTAGTGTACGTGGCTGGTAATGTCAGAAAGAGATACTACAAAAGTATTAGCTATAATAGCATCCATGCCTCGTGCTAACTTTGCTGTCTTCATAATAAAGTTATTAACTGCTACAATGCTCCAGCAGATACAAGAAAGCAAAACGACATTACTGCCTGATGTATGCAAAAGCACTAGAGCTAACATCAACTAAACCATCACTACCACTGGACCTACTCAAATAGCCATACTTCAGCATATAAGCAAACACTTATCAAAAATGTAAGTATATTGCTTACATATTTCCATCCAAGAGTGGTTTTACAGTTTTCACAATAGATATCTGCCACAGCATGTAAACCTGTCAGAAGAACTCTCTCCTCTGCTGGACCACAGCCCACATTTACCCTGGGGGATGAGAAAGAGAGAGAGAAATGACTCAACAATTAACTGCATGAGACTGCTTTCTTTCTTACCTGCCACCGACCTTTACTCCAGAACACAAAAAAATAATAATTTAAAAAATCAAATATAGGTGCCGAACTTATGCACTGCAGTAAAAGTAACTTATTTAGTTACACTTAGCTGAAGGATGAAAGAAAAAAGGGGGGATTATTTTTGTTTTTCAAGTTATTAAGACTACACATCACACTGTTGGTTATGCCCACTGGCTCCCACCAAAGACACACTAAGTAGTTAAATTTTCAGAGAACAGAACACTAAGCAGTAACTGGAAGCCTCTTCAGTTTGGAGCTTTTCTTCAAAAAAGAATTTGTGACCTCTACATGTCCGTACCAGTACATCAGCACCAACAGCTGAATTTAGATCCAACTCCAAAATAGCAATAGGGAAAAAGCCTCATAAACATTTCTTTGCTACAGAGCAGACTAAGCCATGATGAACAAACAGCAAGATAAAAACAAATTATCCCATGAAGTACTGCATCAAAATATTTTCTTCATGAATAAAAATCTATGCAGAAAAGATCGGGCAAGGTTAAACAATGTTTTTGATGGTGTTACAGAAGAACAAAATGTTGCCATTTTTGCTCTTTTATTACCAGTTTCTTAGTACTGCAATTACACTGGAAATCCCAAGTCTTCATTGGACAACTACATATAAAATGAATCTCAAGGATCTGCAATCAAATCCTTTGCAGTTATAGTTCCCTTATCCTGGTCTAAAATAGACCAAGACACTTAACTTCATTTCTTTTTCCAAAAATGCTGCAACACAATCAACTGCTGTAAAAATAAAGACAAAAATTCAATCTTGTGTATAAGCTTCAAATACATCCATTAGCAAATTCAAAGAATGAGCCTTATGTTATGGCAAGGGCATGCCTAAAATTGCAAAATTGCAAAAGAATCTTTTGCATCTAGCAGGATTGCAATATTCAAGGTCACTTAAGATATTCTGAGGATACTGGTACACTACCATGTAAATTTATCTAACTATCACATGGAAAAATTCTCTTTTAGACTACAGCATTGTTGTCTAAAGCAAACTTACAGTCGTGAAATGCTTTGACTTCTGTAATATCTCGGAGTGGTAACTTTTGCTCAAGATAGTTAGCATTACATACAGAAGAGGAATTTTTCATTAACACCCTCCCCTAAACTTTCAGCTATTAGCAGAATTATTTGAAGTATAGTAAACTAATATCTGTGTGTAGGTACTTAAAAAAAAAAAATCATCTCAGTGGCTCTTTAACAACTATTGCTGGTGAGTAAAAACACTGCTAAAAGAAGAGGTTAAAGTGCCTTACATAGATTTCTACTGAATTCTGCTTACAGAGCATACCAAAAAATTACACTCTTAGGTAGTGTGCAAAACTGTAGTAAGATACTTACACAGAATTAAAGAGGTAGGCTCGTCCCTGGCTTCCCTGGAAGGACTGCATTTCAAAAAAAAAAAATAAAAATATTGCATTTATTAAAAAAAACAGTTAAATAATGGTGCATCGACAAGTATATAAACTTAATACAATAAATTATTTAGAACAAGTTACAATAAGTCAAACATTTATATAAATTCTTTCTTTATTGTAAAGCCTCTTCTGCACCCAAATTTTCACCTCCTTCAGATTTTAGCAACTGTCTTATGTATTGTTCAAAATGAGGCCCATAATGCAAACAAAGCATGCTCATAACTTGTCTCTGTCCAACATACCAATTCTCATGTTCCTAGATATCCTTTATACTAAGTAAAATAGTCTGCTCTTAACTCAAAAGGTATTATTTCCAACTCCTTTCTTCTCTCCTGCTACACCCAAAAGACGATTTATTTCATTTTGTCATTCGATGTAGACCAACACAATTCTGGATCACGCATAAAACCTGAACTCTCTATTCAGGAAACACATGAAAAATGTATAAGCTTTGCTTTATATTAATAAACTGTTAATCACCAACTGTTATCACCATGTACTTGTATTTCTCTCACATTCCTGATAGATTGTGGACAAAAGATGACTGAAAACATTCTTGCCTGGGTCTAAGTTGATGTGTTACTTCAGAGCAGTAGCACATTTTGAAGTAAAATCCCTAATTAACCACACTTACCAAGGGTTGGGTTGGTTTGCAGAGCTGTTTCAGTGCATGTGAACTACATCTTTGTTCCTCTGCACCAAACTAAACCAGCAGCTCTTCTACTGTGCACTCTGCAAATGCTAATAATAAAGATACAGAGGCTGGCACCCATTACCAGATAGCCTTGAGCTACAAGCATGCCTGCAGAACTTGCAAGCAGACTAGACGCAAGCATAGGTAAAACATTCAAATCTTACATAACACATCACTGTTTTATCTGTTGATTTGTTCCTTCTGTATTAAATTACTTGATAATTTAGACATAGCAATAATTTCCCAAAGAATATCACACTAGAGATTTTCTTTCTTTCTGCAGTACTGAGCTCCATTGAAAAGATCTCTAAACCTTCTTCCTTATTTTTTCTCCCACAATTTTCCTTACCTAACCTACTTTCAGTGAAACTTAGTCATTTTTTGCACATTTGTTCTCAAATATCTTAAGAATCCTTTAAGTTCTAGTACTGAAGATCAAAGACCAACTTTTCTGAAAGCTGCATTAGATCAACATGGAAGATTTTTGCAAAGAAAATCTCAGCTTGAATATGTTTGAATGCTTTCTTTGGAATGGTTTTACTAACATTAGGCATGAAAACAGGCCGAAGGCTCTTGCTGCAATGGATGCTTCTTCTGACATGTATTTATAGTTATATAATTAGAAGTCACTTGATGCCAAAACAGATATTGTGCCAGTCTAATGATTAGCAATGGAACATCAATACCAGTAATACAGAATCACAGAATCATTAAAGTTGGAAAAGACCTTCAAGATATTTGGTCCAACCATCACCCTACTACCAATGTCAACCATGTCCCTAAGCACCACATCCAACCTTTCCTTGAACACCCCCAGGGACGGTGACTCCACCACTTCCCCGGGCAACCCGTCCCAGTGCCTGACTGCTCTTTCTGAAAAGAAACATCTCCTAATTTCCAACATGGACCTCCCCTGGCACAACTTGAGGCCATTCCCTCTGGTCCTATCACTAGTTACCTGTGAGAAGAGGCCAACCCCCAGCTCCCCACAGCTTTCTTTCGGGTAGTTGTAGAGGGCAATGAGGTCTGCCCTGAGCCTCCTCTTTCCAGAGGAAACACCCCCAATGCCCTCAGCTGCACCTCATGGGCCTTGTATTCCAGACCTAATATATTAACTACTTAGAACAGTTTGCAAAAAGCGTAAAATGAAAACATGTATGTAAATGAACACTTTTCAATCAGCAATAACCAGATTATATATAGCACCAAAGAATTTTGAAAGAAATCCACAACTCCAGACTTCTGTGCACAGCACTAGTGGCAGTGTAGTTGTATACAGTGCTTAGCTACTCATAAAATCTCACCTTAATATGAGAAGTTCTACTGGGCAGCCTATAGAGTTAACATTTACGTTTTATTTTAGTACCATTTAAATAATCAATAAATGGGGATTTTAAGTTGGAAAAATGGAATTGTTTTATTTTATCTATGACAAAAGAAGTACACTCTCCATTTCCCAGAACTGCAAGTCTTATTTTTAACAAAGTGAGGAAAAAAGAAGGTTATGTAGTAGTGAAAGCTAAAACTTCAAATACTAATGACACTGAGAGGAGAGACTCAGTTCAGTACAATCTGAACAGCTCTGAGAGAAAGCAATCCTTGCACCTCCCCTAAAAAAAATAAAATAAAATAAACAAACAAGCACCACTAGTTCATTTCTCCTGAGAAACTTCAGACTAACTTCTGTTAGCAGTGGTTGATTCATTCGATACAATCTTTCTCACCTGCAAACATGTTTAGAGGCTAAATTCAGTATTTACATGTCATAGAATGAGTGCTTTGTTGCCCAGCTGGGAAGGGTGAGCTCCTCCACATTTACACCACTCACAGATAACTTGAGAGCAACCTGTGACAACTTGTACTGCTGTGCTCTGCAATACAGAATTTGCATCTTGTCATTTCAGTGACGTTTTCCCTTAAAATCAGTGTCAGACCACATCAACGTGTCACTGTGCAGTCAAGTCTGCAATACATCCATGCACAACTTTTATATGCAGGACTGAAGTAAAAGCACTGCAAGGATATCAATCCTTAAAAATTCCTGGGCTTTTGACTTGTCTAATGAACTTCTTAACTTGTCAGAGCTTGGCTGCCACACTTCCTTGCTTACATGAATAGATAAAGAGTTTGTTTTTCCAAAAAAACTGTACTCAAAACCCACAACAAGGTATACATCTGTCACATACCCATTGTCTTGACCCGGGAGTGTTGATTAGGGCACCCATCTACTAACAGGTATAAAAAGGTTTATTATCAGAGTTGTACTTCCTGATGCATCCTATTAGCGGGACTAAAGGGAGAACAAGTCACTGTGGCACTTGAACTGCTTGCTACTCTGTATATAGCCAAGTTACAAGCGTATTTTGCATAACCAGACAAAAATTTAATACGGAACAAACATTTGGTTGTACCTGCACTGAGTTTCTCACACCCTGCACTGCATGATTCAGTTATATTGATATGAATTTTAAGAGACTGACAGGTTAAACGCCTTGTGCGTCAACTCTTCCACGGAAACGAAAAGAGCAGAGCATGTTAAATGGCAGGGACTAACAGGCATAACTGTTCAAACCAGTCTCCAGACAAACTGCTCCTCTGCAGAATAAACATCACCTATGCAAATGCAAACCTTTGCTTCATAAGATTTGTTCATCACTTCCCAGACTGCTAGCACTACACAGAAATCATAACTAAACCAGAATATTCTATTACAACCATCTGAGTCTGAAATGTGTCTTATCCACTAGAGGAATTAGAAGATAGTGACCAAGCATTAGCAAGTGTGACCAAGTGTCATCAGTAATGACTCAGAGCAAATGGAATTTTTAATTAGGAGCTGAGCAATTTACCAGTTCAACCGAAATTCTGTTAAAACAAACTTGCTTTAAGTCTGCTTTCTGATGGTCCTCAATTAATAACCTTGTATTGATTTATGAGTTAACTTCTTCCCTAGAAAATTGACATCTCTGACTGACTGCCTAGTTCTACAGGCAGCAGATCTGTAAGACCCATAACTATTTCTCAGTCCAGCTCAGCTGGAATCATCTAGAATATCTGATATCATAACCAAAATTGTTTAAATGTGCCTAGGAACTAAACTAAGGTGAATTATAACAGTAGTTTGGTATTATTATAATTTCAAGTCATCTGACAGAACTCTATTATCAATAAATATTATAGTGAAGAAGCTTTAGAAATGTTTCACTTGCACACTAGCACATACTCACAGAATTAGATATGAACTATGTTTCTAAGTTAAACAGTAATTAGCTCTAATACCAGGATTAGCTGTTTTACCCAGGAGAAAAGGAAGTACCAGTTAAACAGAACACGTATTTACTGCTCTAAGGCATACCTAAGAGCATGGGTGGGGGAAGGGAAGCTACTGAAGGGCTGAACATGTAATTAAATATTCCTCACAGGCAGGATTAATTAGATGCTCCACAGAAAACATCTAGAGAAACTACTAACTTAGCATGTATTAAAGTATGGCAGGCATTAGCACATGCCAATTAGAATGGCATTATCAGTACCTTCCTTAAGGACAACTTACAAGCGACTCCTAACACTGAAAAGGAGTTTTAAAGAACAGCAATGAAAGAAGTCCACAGGGGTCTTGTTTGTTTGTTTCATTTGCTCATTTCCTGTCATCTGGTAGAGTTCTCCTTACAAGGGAAGATGGATCAACCTCAGTATTATGAGCTTACATGCAATTCAGAGAAATATTGCTCAGTAATTAAGAAGACAGTACCTCTTAGAGGTGGGATTCTTAAGGTAAACCAGAAATATGTAAGTGCTCTGATGTCTGAAATTATCATCTCAGCACCATGCACCAGAGACTAATGATCTCTTGCCTCTTCAAAATTTGCAAAATAAATTCAGAAAACAACTCAGCATAAGCTACAGATGAAATTTTTTTTTAGGAAAAAAATTGTTTCATTTGCTATTTCTCTCACATCTAATTCTGTGATACTGCGAACAAGAGACAATGCTGTTCAGCTGCTTACCAGGCAAGTCCTGGATAATGGATTCCATTACAATTCAGTATTAAAAAAAAGTTTTAAAAACACATTTCCATTTAATTGTTTAATGATTTTAATAGAGATATGGAATTCACTATGTAGACAGCAACCTTAAAAAAAATCCACTCCAAAAACTGCATTCCCAAAGATTTGGCGAATGGTAATTTCAGAATTGAAGGCTTTGTCAGGCAAGTTATCCGGAGTTATACAGCATCTTGAATTTATTTCAGAAATAACTATGTCAAAACACCTGTAGAGCAGAACACTTCCCTTGTGCACTCTCCAGCTCTTTTAAGCCCTTAGATCTATTCTCGGACATTTTCCAAAGACTACTTTTCTTCCAAAAAATAGATACTTTTATCAAAAGACAGAATAAAATAAAGAGCTTCTTATAGAAAAAAATATCACCTGAATATTTGAGAAATTAGACCCATTTTGAGACTTTTCAGCAGGGAACAAAAACAGCCTCCAAGCACATGACAGGCCCAACTATCTTTCCAATTACTCCTTACATCATATACAGAGAGATTACCAAATTGAATCAAGCTAAGAGCAGCACATTCACTTAAAGACAATAAACCCTTAAAAAAAATTCTCTTGAACTCATCAATTAAACAACAGCAGAGACAAAAACAGAGATTGCTAAATAAGGCTGAAGTTGTTTTGGTATCTACTTAAGCTGAAGACTTTTCCTTCTTATCAATAACACCACAGCAGACATACCCGATGAATGACTTGGAGAACTGAATTTAATCACTAAGATTGTTGTGTTGTTTTTTTTTTTTTTTTTTTTTTTTTTTTTACCCACGAGGTACAAAGATTCCCCAGTGAAGTCAATGACAGCTACATATATACATATACACCTTTATGCAGAAATTACTCTTGAAAATATTGACCCATGTAGCCTTGTCTTTGACTTCATGTAACTCGTTCCACCTCTGGGCTAGATATGGTTTGCAATGAATGGGATGGAAGAAAGTGACAGTATATATATGGGCATCCATATAAAGTAATGCAGACTTTCTTCCGTTGCCAGCATTAAGACATATAATAAGTCAACAGTCTTTCACGAAGGTCAACTTTGAGTAACAAAGTATTATCCATTGCAATTTATCTATAGGTTCTAAGGTCCCTACTAGGTATTTGTATCTCTTCAAAATTTGTTGGATCCTGTCTGAATTTTGAAATTATTGCAACTTAGAAGATACATGCCCTTCTCAAGTGTTTTAGAGCCTACATTCAAGTAACATGTTGCCTCCTAGAAAGATTAACTACTGCTGCTAGCCACTGTGCATTCTCTACCATTTACAAACAAATCGCAAAAAAAAAAAGACTGAAAAAATACATTTTAGAATTGCTTTAAAAGAAGCATACATTTATCATTTTAGAGGCCACACAAGTAGCAACCTCTCCCAGACTTCAGAGCCTACTAGAAGCTCTCCCTTAAAACTTACGTTTTTGGGTTTGTTTTTATTTTTTTCCTCTTTCTGTGATATTTAAGTATCTCAACTCCAAGAAGTGCCTCTTACAGCATCAATTTTGCCTTCCTCCTTACTGAGGTCTGTGGTTGCTGGCTGATACAGAGGCTACCTCTCCTGTGTTCGGGTGCAGTCGTAACAGGATACAAGTCTAAAAAACATTCATTTACTTCTTTTTTATAAAAGAAAAGCGGTACGTCCTTCCTCGACCTCAGAATCTCCTCCCATGTAGAGATAGAGATTAACATATTCCTTGTAATAACCTAAAGAAAAGCTCAATGTTTACCATTCACTCTAAAGACTTCGCTAAAGAAGCAAAAAAAAAAACCCCGAAACTTAGCATACTTATGTTAAAGATGTAAATAAGCAGTGTCTAATAGGCACTTACATCCACTTATTTGTTCTATTATTACACAATCCTCCAAACCAGCATTTTCCCAGGGTGACAGAGGTTATAAGTTATGACAGCTGCTGCGTGTGCACATGTATTTAGCTGCACAGACTACTGTTTTTCAATACCTCTGCCGGTGACCACTTCCTGGTTTGGGACTCCTGTTTTCAGCCAGCCTTCCCTTTTCCCAAGTTCCCCCCTTAGACACAGAAGGCAGAAGGTTATGGAGTAGAAAATACCTACAAGTGTATGCCCTACTCACTATCTATGTGGCTTCCAACAGATAACCCTTTCATAAAGGCAGAGAAAAATGAAACTACAGATTAATTCACTTATACAGGTACCACGTTTTTATACTGTCTTAGTAGTTTGCCTTCTTACTTCTAAGCTACTGCTAATGCTCTTGGTTGCCATTTTACCATCAGCAAGGGCACAATAAAATAGACCTTCATGATTAACTTTAAGGCAAGAAGAACCTGCTGCTCAGAAGAGAAATCAAATGGAAAAGGTGAATTGTGTATGCTGCCATCCTTGTCAGACATTTGACATCAACAGCTCTCAGAAGGAAGAGAATTGCAAATTTGTACTGAAGTCTGGTATTTTGAAGCAGAGAATCAAAGGGACAATTGACAGAAATACATAGTGCTCTCTGCCTTTCCATGACAGACCAACACCACTCATGCCATAGCACAGCTTGTCTTCTCATCTTGAAGTTGAAAACACTTCAGTATCAGGTATAACAAATGTTTATACTCTAAAGCACATTTGAGATCATGTTGTAGCTGCTTTAATTTAAGCATGAACCATGCATTTTGGCTTTTTTTTCCCCTAGCCATGCAGAAAAAAGAAAGCAGGAAACAAACACAACAGAGTGGTTATAGCTAGATAACAAGTAGTGTTTGCCTGTATTTGCTGCAGAACAGCTGTGACAGTAGGGTTCTGGAGTAAGACTACCTAGTAAGTATTTTGGAAAAACAGCAGGAATCCATAGCTAAAAACTATTTACTGAAAGTTTCCCAGAGGTTCAGCTTTAAGCTAGACTCTTGAAGTGAGGCAGGGAAGAAAGAAAATCAGGTTGAATAGTCCAATTCTCTGCTCCATCAATAAACCCACAACAGCACAGGAACACAGTATAGCAAATAAGCAGAAGATTCGCACCTCCTTCTTCCCCAGACCATTTCAAAATATGATCTAGGGGGCAATAACAGAGTCAATGCTCTTTTAAATCCAAAGGAGCAAAACACTGGAGAAGTGTTCTAGGGTTTTCAGTATATGACTACTCATTAGCATAAGCATAAATCAGGTTTAAGAACTCAAAAGCACAATTTTCATTTAATTTTAGATTGTGTACAATTAATGTGTTATACTTTAGGCTGCTTTAAGTGTTTTTGCTGCAGCTGGGTAGTCAATATGGTAAACAGTACTCCATAGATGGTAGTATAAATTGCTACCTTAATCATACCATGTATCAGTAAGAACACTTCATGGAATACACAGTTTAGGATCTGTTAGTCTTCTTACTGTTCCAAGAGGAATTTCTATGCGTTCTCTAGCATAATTCTTACACTTATTTTCCAGGTTAACCTGTGTTTTCTTTTAAAATAAATCTATTTTTGTGTCTTCCCCACCTCCTCCTTGTATATCACTAGTTAATTTTATTATTCAACTTTCTTTACTACTTTACATTTGTTTCTATCAGAAGAACTTATTGAAAGTAGGAAAGGATGCAAATTAACTTCACAGGAAGGTGTTGTTTTTTTTTCCAAACCTATTTTCCAAATAAAAGTACAATAGATCAGAATAGCTTTTATTTTACAAACATACAAAATAGATACCTGACATTTAATGTATTTCTCAGTCTCACAAACAGAGGAAATATGGACAAGAAATCTTAAATCCACAGAATGTAGGCCAGCTGTCAAATAAGCATATTATCACATACAAATACAGAAATTTGTAAGCCCTCACTGAAAGTTACAATTAAGATAGGATTAAGTTAAAATCCATATCTAAAACCCCTTCCAACCTAATTAGAAGCAAATTACAATATTTGCATTTACTAGATTTCTATAAAAACAATTTCAAACATTTGAGTATAATATGAGCATGTGATTTACTTCAATATTACTTTCAACATTCTTCTGAGCAAAACTCCCAAGATGTCAGAGAAGAGCAGCCTTACAATTGCCACAGTGCTAACTGTGGCACTTTTGTCAGCATACAAAAAGAAATTTAAGTCCACTGAAAGAACAGCTTCCTTTAGGTATGTGTGCTTAGGTTGCATTTCCTCAATGAATTTCTCTCTCAAGAGATACAGCTAGTGGAGTTCATTCTTTCTGTATACACCTACAACCTGAAGTTCAAGAAATATGTAATCCCTTCCTACTGGTTTTTAGCCCAGGACACATGGTAAATGAAGCTGTGTAGACTGCTTGTAGTTCACAATCAAATGATGCCAATATGATCCCTTTTATTCAAACTCTAAGTCAAGATGGAAACAATTCAAATTCATACTACTATCTGCATGTTCCTCTTGCTTTTTGTTGACCTTAAAAAGAAACAAGTACATGTACAATCACTATGGAGAAGACAAGGAACTTTCTTCCATTTATTACAAGTAAAAACAAGTCTTCCCTCATATCATTTTAGATATGCCCCAAACATGCACTAAGTTGAGGGAAACAGTTGCTTAGGGGAATAAAGCAAAGGCAGAAGAATAAGCAAGCAATACAGAATAGCCAAAAAACAATCATCAATTTTACTGAGTCAAAAATGTTTCTTGGTATCTAGATAAAGATTTAAATGGTTGGAAAAAAAATGTATTGAGAAAGCACAGTATTTTCTCATAGCCCTTTAAAGGATAAGTGAGCAAGCATACTTCCCCTCCACTCAAAGAAAACCTCAGTTAAGTGGCAGCTTTCTCACCCTCATCTCTTCAGCACTCAAGAGCACCTTAGTGCTGTTGCTGAAAGCACAAGCAGACAGTAACAGAAAAACCGCTAAAGGCACTAAAAACTTTTATTCAGCAGAACAGCTAATATATAAGGAACTTTGTATTAAAGAGGTTTGAGAAGCAGCTGTTCTCCACCACCACACCATTAAGAGCAAATTCCTCAGGAACTTATTCTGAAGCAAAGAATTAACCCGTTTGCTAAGTATTTACCCCAAACTTCAAGTTTTCCCATGCATTTCACACACCACAAATCTGTTTCTTTCAGCAACAGGTAAGGATAGGCCTAGCCTGTTTCAGTGATCCACACATCCTCTACATTTAGACAGAACCATTTTGAACATCTCAGATGTATCACATTCTTTAGGGACTGGTACACAGGAAAGGAAAGTGCATTTACAGATTCTGTAACATCAGTGAAAAACTCTGGAAACAACCAGTTTTGTGACTTTCAATCAAGTAGTCAAAAATAACCTTTACATGGAATAACCATAACTAGAGTAATTCCCACCCTCCAAGATGTTTTCTTTCTCCTTAGCAGACTTTGAGATATGGAATCTCACAAATAATACCTACCAGACAATAGATGGAGGTTGCAAACATGGGAACTATTAGATCGGTCTTTATGCCACACTTAATAGTTTTCAGAATGTATCTAGTCCTAATTATGCAATGCCTATGACCCAAGAACGAACCCAGGAAAGACGCTTTGAAGTATGCATTGGATTTGCATCCCTTATCTACTGGGAGCAGTGATGCAATAAAAACCATTTTGGTTGAGAAATAATTCATGAGGTCTCTAAACAAACCACTTGCCTTGGAGATCAATTCATCATGATTGGCTAGATGGGCTCTGCAGTGGATACAGCTGTAGGTTCGGTGACAGTTCGGCAGGTAAGCCTGGAACGTTTTTGATTTTGTCATTTTTACCATCTCTGCTGGTGGCTCCTCACTCAGCTCAGGGCTGGCACTTGAAGAATTACAACTTTGCTGAACTCGCTGACAAAAGAAACACTGGAATATGCAAGCAAAAGCCGTTGTTGTTCTGGAGTGTGTGTGGCACTTTCCACACAAATGACAGAAGAGAAACAGTCACAACCTGTAGGTGAAAAGAACAGAAAAATTAACAGCTTTACAAGGCCACAATAAACTTGTTATTCAACCTTAAACACAAAATGAGGTGTTATATAGAGCAAGTGTCTGGCTGTACTATGGTACACTTGTTTCCGTAAAGCCCCTCAAGTTCCACGTGACATAGCAACAAGCAGTTTGTTCTACTAGTGGCTTCTACTTGATCACGTTTCTAATGAAGGCAAAGATTCAAATGTTTCTCCTTGAAAATCACTGTCAACAGTGTATCAGGTGTACTCTATGAAATGCATGCAGAAGTTACAGCAGAAAGGCAGGGGACTAGAGAATTATTTCCTTGACATTCCAGTGGTCAGGTCCAATACAATACACAACGAGGCATCTTAGAAGATATTTGCTATGACCAACAATAAACATACAGCAGGTATTTACACTGCAGCTTTCAGCTATATCGTATCTGGCTTTGAGTCAAATACCAAGTAAGATGCTGCCACCTTTGCTAGAGAGGCTGTGTATCCTCCTCTTTCCAGCTCAGAGGAATTATGCCTTTAGGCAAAAACCTTTTGACTACTGTCCTGATCAAAGCTAATTAGATACTTCCTTACTCTACCAAAATAATTTTAATGTATGCTGCTGAAATCAGTCAGATAGCAAATGCTAAGTTCTACACAGGGAATACACAACTGCTTTAATCCCCAGGCTGCCTTTAAGAAACCCTACTTGCGTAAACAGAAGGCCAGACCTTCCTGCTATGCTGGAAAGCAAGCTTTTCTTTCCCTAAAAATTGCAGACTAAATATTCAGAGCGACATTTATTGATCTGCCAAAGGCCATCAGCTACCACACTGCGTGTCAGGCTAATGAGCAATCCAAACACGAACACTGCACAGCCACTTATGTCATCAGCCATCAGGTGACAGACGGAGTAGGTCAATAGCACAAGCACAGAAATGAGAGCCAATAGAAAGAATTTACACTATCTTGATCCAGCTATTCAAACAAGCATGCAAAATACTTATCACAGTTGTAAACTGTGTGCAGTGCAGCAGTTAACCACTACTCTAGCAGTAGGACACTAGTAACACAAAGAAAGATAATGAAAGCCACATAAATTAAGAGTTGTTTATAGGAAGTAGTCATTGTGCTTCTAACGAAGTCTAGAGAAAGTGATCTGTACAGCAAGCTGCACAGAAGAGGACCATAGCAAGATCTGATGGGTTTATTGTTTGAATCTCTAGCTTGTCACAGTAGAAGTGGAAGGAACTCGAAAACTGAAGGACTTGCCACAAAAGAATTGTTACTAATCTTACAATCAGTCTGACTGTACAGACAGAGGTAAGCCACATAGACGTGACATGGAGCAGAGCATATGCAGCCCTAAAAGTAAAGCAGCAACAGGAACTAGCTACCGAGCAAAGCATGTATCTACAAGCCCGAAAGGCTTTTCCAAGTCACTGGAAAGAAAAATATAGATTTTACATCGTATGTTTGAAATATTAACCATATCAGCATGAAGAGCCAAACTTACTTCTTTAAATGACTGCATTAATAATTATTGCATTATCTTGGGAAGACGGATGTATAATTAGGGTTGTAAGGGAAGAACAAATACAGAAAACAGCTTGCTTTTGTAGAACACCTCGCTATTAAGCTGCATTTATTACGGGGAATAAATAAATGTGGGAGAAGGAGAAGAGGTGCAGAAATGCAACCCTGGAAGCCACGCACAGAGAGCTCCCCCCCTTAAGCCCCCTGCCCGAACTCCCGGCTGCAGGAAGCGGCGCAGTCGGGGCCGGGACCCGCGCCCGCCGCCCGGGAGGGGGGGGCGCGCTGTGACGTCAAGCGGGGGGCGTGGCCGGCGGTGACAGGGGGCGGGGCAGCCCGGCGGGGGGCGTGCCCGGCCCCGCCCCGCGCGGCTCCCGGATGTGTAAACAAACACCGAGCGTGCCGGGGGGGCGGCGCGGGGCAGGCCGCGGGCAGCCGGGCTCCCCCCCCGCGGGGCGGCACCGCGCCGCCTGCAGGAGCCCCCGGAGCCCTTCGCGGCGCCGCTCGCTGCCCCCGGACGGAGCCGGGCTGCCCGGAGCCCCCGGGGAAAGGCAGCGGCAGGGCCAGACGCCGCTGTTCGCAGCCGGGGGGGGGGGGGGCTGGGAGCTCTCCCTCCCCTCCGTGCCCGGCAGGGAGCTGCCCGCGGGCACCCCCGGCCCCGCCGCGCCCCCCCCCCCCCCGTTATGTAAGGGGCCGCCCCCCGCCTCGCACCGGGCGGGCTGCAGGCAGGCAGCGCTGCCGTCACTTCCAGGCGCTATAAATAGCGGCCGAGCCCTCCTCCTCCTCCAGAGGACTTGCCCCGGCGGCCCCCCCTCCCCTCCCCTCGCCTCGCCTCCCCTCCGGCCCCACGCATACACAGGAAACCGCGGCCCCCAGGGCCGGGGGCGCCGCGCGGGGCCGTTAAAAATAAATAAATTAATTAAATAATCTAAAAAAAAAAGAGGGAGAGGGGCCGGCTGCCCGCCCGCCCGCCCGCTCCGGGTACTCACCGCTGCGCCCTGCCGGCTCCGCTCCCCAGCCGGGACCGCGAGCAGCAGCCCCGGGCCCCTTCCCTCAGGCGGGGTGGCGGTGCAGCCGGTGAGGGGGGGGGTCAGCACCGTCCAGCGGGCACCGAACGGGCACCGACCGACAAAGCGGGGCGGCTGCGTGCGCGCCGGGGGAACCGGGGGGGCATCAGCGGGGCCGGGAGCCGGGCGCGGGTCTCCTCGCCTGAGGGCCGAGGCCCGGCCGAGGCATGGTGCCGGGGGCCCCGCCGCGCTGCGCGCCCGCCGCCGCCTTTGTTGTGTTTCCCCGGGCCCGGGGGCGCAGCGGCCGTTAAACGCGCTCCCACCGCCGCCGCCAGCCAATCACCGCGCGCGCGCGCCCGCCCTCGCGCCCGCCCCGCCCCCTGAGTGGTGGGGAGGGGAACGCGGAGCTCCGCCCCCCCGGCTTTGGTGGGGGAGGGAGGGGCGGGGCCAACGCGGAGGGCGGGCCCCGTGGCTCCGCCCACCCGCCGGGCCGTTGGGCGCGTGCGGCGAGCGCCCCCACACACACACACCCCCCTCCTCGTGCCTCACCCCCCTCAGGCGGGAAGCGCGCGGGGGGCGGGCGGCGGCGCTGAGGGGGCCGTGAGGGGAGCGCCGCTGGGGCAGCCCCGAGCGCCCTCCGGGGGCTTTGCGGGGTCCCAAACGGAGGTGGTCTGCCTGTCAGGCGGCTGCTGGACAAGGTAAAAGGCGAGGAGGTGGCATCGGTCTGGAAAAGTTTGGTGCTGCGGGGAAAAAGCGTCAGGAAAAGCACCTTGCTGGAGCCTGGGTGCGAGCTGAAGGGGCTGCAGCGCTTGTGGCTGGAAAAGGAGTTTGGGGAAGGGCTCAGCGCTTACCTATAAACAGTGCACAGGTTTTGAGGCATAAAAAAACATTTGAACACTGAAGGGCGATTCACAAACAAGTCGTTTTTGAAGCATCCAGGTCTGTTAGCACTGCTCTCACTTTCCTTTTAAAAAAATAAAAAATAAAAGGTAAATAAAAGCTAGCCCCTAGTTTATTTTGGCTGGACTCTTCTATGTACTCAGGCTCAGCCTGCAGAGACACAAACTGACGAAGTCCATGACGAAGCTGTCATTTACACTTTGTACCTTGAGGCAGGGCTCGTCTGTCGTGCTACATAAATACAGCATCAATGAAAGTAACTTCACCTCTTTCTCTTCTTGTCAGTACTGACATCTTTCTTCTTTAAATCTTTTATTTTTATTTTTTATTTATTTTGACCTGAGGGGCTTTGGTACTTTGCAGAATATTAGAGAAATAGGAGCTGTTACAATTCCATTACTGGCTACGATCATTAAACTGTGCACTAGTTGATTTTATTCTGCAAATCCTTGAAGACCGGTACCAAAAAGTCATGCTTGCACAATAAAAATGAAATCTGTATTGGTGAAACAGCAGGAAACAAACATCTGCAGAAATGTTGCCAGTAGGGCTTTAACTGCAATTTCCCTGTCATCTCACCAGCTCCAGTGCTGGTAGCTGTAGTCTTGTACAAGGGGGAAAGGTGGTAATCCATCTGATTTAGCTGCACTTCAGGGAGCACCAGTTCAGGCTTCCTAATCCAGTTGCCACAGATGGGTTAGATGAGGCGTATGATAAAGGCATACAACAAGGTAATAACTGGAATGGAGAAAGAGGCATGGATGTAGCGTAACCAAGCAGAGAAATTACGTTAGATATGATATAGTGTGGGGACTACATAAATCTTCTTGATAAATAGTGTCAGACAGTAAAAAGTTAAAAATATCCCATAACCAAAGTTTACAAATTTTTCACAAGCTATTTCTTATACTTCATTTTGAGGGGCCTGTTACTACTCTCCTGTAAGAGAGCTTTTAGTCCATTCCTCCTTAGTCAGATGGACAGCTGTTTTGACCTGGTACAGCTGATTCTATACCCTACACACTCAGCCTGCTCCCATACCATTGTCTAAAAAATACTTCTGTATGCATATTTTAGAAGTTATGCTTCAGCTTTTTAATATCAATTAATATTTATATTGTGTTTTACAGTACCATACCACAATATGTTTACCATAGTTTCTACTTTTATCTTCTTTTTTTTGGTTAGGAATGAGTACTATTAAGCAACAAGTAGAAGGTCACAATAAAAAAAAAAAAATTGATTTCTGCAGGTAGTGCTCCCCATCCCACATCTGTGTCAGTCCACATAAGCTGTGACTGGTACGTCACTGGTTCGCTGAACTGGTGGCAAAGCTCCCGTCGCAGTACCCAGCCCCCAAACCCAAAAGGCCCTGATACCAGATGCGCACAGACCCCATCAGTGACTGTTGGCTGCTCAGCGTCCTGATTCTGAGATGTGACAGATGCTGCAGTACCTTTCCCTCTCCGGGGTCTTGCTGGTCAGGTGCTCTGCTCTGGTTCAGTACTGACTCAAAGGAGTGCAGACCTGGGACCACCTGTGCTGCCGTACATGTTTCTCTGCAGAGTGGATGCAGATACCTGGTGTCTCTTCTGTTTACCTCGAGAGATGCGCTGTGATCTTGGCTTAGGTGTTAGGAACTGCACAGGTTACACAGGCACAGGATTTAAACTCTACATGGGGCATAAAAAAACCCCGCCAGCAGTCCAATCCTGAGCATAGAAGTGGTTCTCCTTTTCAGAGATGACAAGATGGACAAGGAGGAGAAAGAAGTGTCTGTCATTCTGTGAGGACAGCAAAGGATCCTGAAAGTAGAACAATGTTTCCATTGTTTTAACACAAGCTCTGCTTCTCCACTGAAAGATCCAAATGACAAGGACACTGAGGGTTTCTTTCTCTTTGCTATTTGTTTCCCTAGTAACAAATACACAAGCTGCACTGTTAGAATACCATCCCTTTCTCTCTCTTTCTCTCTTTTTTAAGATAAAGACATGTCAAGGATGTATTCAATGCCTTCGGTAGCAGGTTAAAGTTGCTTATACGAATGAACCTCTGGTACAACATGATGTACTTGACAGTACTGTGTGTAATCCACTGGGATAGTGAAAAAACTTAAAAAGCATGGAAGAAATTGAGAAATCTCAAGCTAATCTAAACCTCAATCTCTATGGTGTTTGGCCTATAAACTCTTAGGGTGAAGTCTGCCTTTCACAATTGAGCTTTGATCTTGATTAGGAAAGCAGATGTCATACTACTGCTACTACTAAATCCTGTGTAGTGTCCTAATTATATCACAACCATATTATCATCAGTAATATAATGCTCAGCACTTTAATGGTGCTGATTTTGACAGTCTGACAACTCTTGCCTATGCTTCTGTTGCATGCTCTGCATCAAGAAACTGCAGTTTAAATATCAGTCTGTAATAGAAGCAGGGATGTGTTACAGTTTCTTATTAAGGATTCTAATCAAAGTTATGGTCTGTAGTTCTGAAATTCACTGGGTTACAGGAGCTGTAGAGCTGGCACTCAGTCATTGTTTTTGTGGATTAGCATGTTAGAAAGAGAACTGGTAGGTGAATTTTATTAGAAACCATAAGCCATTTTGGAAACTAGACAAACTCCAAATGTGACAAGTAGAGGCAGGAAATATTATTAAAGGCATCTAAACTGAGAAAGAATTTCAGGATCATTCCTTCCTTTGTTCCTCAAACATTTGGAGATTTAACCAATTAAAAAAAAAAAAAAAATCAATTGGTCTCAGAATTGTCAAGATCTGTGGTCTTTGCTTTAGCTGAAAGAAGACAACAGAAAGAGGGAAAAAAAAAAAAAAAAAAAAAAAAACAAACACATTTTTTTAGGTAAAAAAAAAAAAAAGAAAGAAAGAAAAAGAAAAAAAGCTTGCTCTTCTCAGTTACTCAGCTTTATAACACTGTGTTCTCCCAAGTTCTCCAAGAAAAGGAACATACATCTTCTTGGCAGCAGCCAGGTTAAGGAGTATAATATAGGAATAGCTGACATATAATGAATGTTGTAAAGGGTGCTGGTCTTTAAAATGAAATTGGGAAAGAAACAAACAAACAAAAAGCTAGCTGGTACTAGCTAGCTGGTACTTTGTGGCGTTAACTTATGGGAAGAGACAAAAGTAGAACAAACTTCTGATTATATAATATGAAAAGATAATACTATGCATTAATTGCAAAGCAGCTCACTGTTAGTTCATAAACAAATTATACTGGTTCTTGTTACCGCATATTTTAGTTATTTGTCTAGCACTGTATGCAGGGAGATATTTAGGGCAAACAAGGAAATTACTATCTTTTCATTTGGCATGATTTTTGAAACCATTAAGAGTAAGTATTTGATTGTTACATACACCTTTAAACAAAAGTATGAGACCAACGAAGAGAATCATCCTCTGTCCATTTGATAGCAGCACAGTAAAAAAAGGGTGATCACAAGTGTCAGCCGTATTTACACCTGAAAATTGTTTCTCATACTAGGTAAGCTGTGGAGAGAAAAGGATGCTAGACTCATGAAGTTCTGACTGCTCAAAAGTGGGAGGACTGCAGGGACTGCAAGCAGCTACTTACATAGTTCAGTAAATTGGGAAGCCCTGAGATTCTGTATCATTCCCCTGATCTCTGAAAGAGTAATGGTTATTATAAGCTATCCCAAGCTGCTTTGGGGACTTTAGATCATATCCAACATCTGAAAAGACAGAACTATTCCAAACCTCTGAAAGTGGGTGGGTGATTCTGAAAGCAGAGGGGGCTAGGTCGTACCTCCAGTGAGATATACCTGGACTGTACACAAGAATCAGACAGCCCTTTATCATGACGAGACTGGAAATGGCATATCATCAGTTTTGTAGCTATTCACTCCTGGTGAATAAATTATGCAGTGTAGTGGAACATTTGAATCTCAATTTAGCATGCAAATAAGAGTGGCAACACAATAAACCAGCACAACAACACATACAAACTAATTGCACTTTATGAGGACTATAGTGGTTTAAAGCACACATCCAGATGTTAGCATGCATTGTCTGTATTTATCAATAAAGAAACCAGAAGCTACATTTCTCTAACGCAAAAGGAAAAGGTAGTAGAATGAAAAGAATTATAGAAGCTCTTTCAATGTGCGTATATATTGTAAAATCCACCATTATGTAGGATTGTCATCTCCTTCATGTAGCTCCAGACTCTGGCTATATTAGGCAGCTATTACATATCTGAGAAGTTAAACCTGTGTTTTGTGAGCTGTAGAAAACTAGAAATTCATTTTCTGTTGATACATGTTTTGTATAAATACATTCTGCATATGCTTGCCTATATATGCAAAACAGTTGGCTAAAGGCAGGGATTCAAGCTTTTTCTGTTTAGGATTTGTTTAGTTTCTTCCTTTCTTTCTCTCTTTCTGTCTCTCTCTCTCTCTTTCTTTCTCTTTCCTCCATGAGGTGTGTTTCTCATTTTAAAACCTAGACTTACACTTCCATTCTCATCTTATATCCCGTCTAGGTTAGCATCCAGCACAAGCATACTGTAGTTTCACAGATAAATAGGATCAAAGGGACCACTGTAACTTGTTGTAAGTTAGAAGCCATGTCACTTGCCATTATATTACTCATCATTTAAACCAGAACGCAGAAGCACAGAATCATAGGACAACCATCAGGAAAACATCCTGGAGCATCCTGTCTCAGTTCACAAATTAATTTGTTGTTCCAGTCATTAATTACTCTAAGCAATAAAAGATATGCATGTTATTTTTCCGTTCAATGTATTTGGTTTTATCTTTCAGCTCTCTATTCCTTCATCCATAAGACTAGAGACAATAAAACTTAGTATACACCTCCTTTTGGGTGTAGCTTTTTATAAAACACATTTTTCAACTTATGAGTTGTTTCTACATCTTTTCTCAGATCATCCTCCAAGTTATCAAATGATTTCTTGAACTGTGGATTCCAATAGTCAAACACAGGACTGTTCTTTACCTATTTTGACAGCCTGATGATCATATCTATCTGTTTGGCTAATTGCCAAGTGCTAATTTGATTCTTCATTAGGATCCCCAAATGCATTTCAGAATTGATGTTCTGACATCAAGAACATGAATACTTTCTTATTCTCATCTTTCTTTCTAAGCAAGCAGATTTGCAAAGTTTAAAGCCCAGAGAACACTTATAGAGATGGAAATACACTTTTGATGAGTCTTTTGCTTTCCCTGAATTGCAAATAGCATTTCAGATACATCAGAGATGCTGATTTGAATTTATTTTTTGAGTTGTAAAAACACTTTCAATAACTTACTAGGAACTTACAGCAAAGTTGTTCGAGTAGCTTAAATGCAAATTAGATTTGAAAAATCATTGCCTTTAAGAGAATATATACAAAATGGACTTCTGTGAATAAATAACATGGTAATTAGCCTAATAAAAATGCTAGGCCACCCCACAGACCTATTTAAAAGAACCCCCCTGCCCCTTTTCTCCCCTGTCCCCCTTCCCTCCCTCCCCCCCCCCCCGATTCTTTCTTTTCCTCAAGTCACTTAATTTTATAAACCCACGGAGAATGCAACTGAGTCCAAAGGCTACCTTAGGTCAGTGTCAGGAAAAAAGCATCGAAGATTTATAGCTTTCTTGATCAGATTAGATGCAAGAGTTTCATTTGTTGGATGGATTACTTTGTATATGAATTCTTCACCCTAACTACCTGGTTTTGGTTTTCTCCAATGCGTTCTCAGTAACGGTGAAAAGTGAACAATCCTCTTAAAGATGCTGATACTACTGAAGTACCGAGGGAGACAAAGTAACACATAACGTTTTCTTCAACTGGGAAGATACGCCTGCTACTGTACTGGCTCCACCTTGTGGCCGATCTCGTATTTATTTTTTTAATAGATGTCTGAGTCAACTTCTTAAAAACACTCTTACATAATTATTGATAGATAAATATGTGAACTTCCTTTATAACTTTTAGAACAAATGGGGTGAATGTTTCTGATAACAGAGAAATAGGGAGACAAGTTAAAGACAAGATCAGTGCATGCATTGTGGGAGAGAACTGGGAGGGACAGTGGGTGGAGCGACGAATCACAGGTATCCGGGGTGGTCGCGTGTGTGGGTATAAGAAGCAATGCTACGCAGCAATAAATTGGCACTTGAGCTAGACACGTGCGTGTCCGTCTCTGGTGTCCCTGCTCGGGGAGCAGACATCCAGGCAGACAATCGATGTTGTCTCTCAGGCTGGGGTAGCATGGAGAGAGGCAACATGCATCACCTCTTTTCCAGTATAATGCTGTCAATCACAGTATTTGATTACAGAATCACAGAATTGTCTAGGTTGGAAGAGACCTCAAGATCATCGAGCCCAACCTCTGACCTAACACTAACAAGTCCTCCACTAAACCATATTGCTAAGTTCAACATCTAAATGTCTTTTAAAGACCTCCAGGGATGGTGACTCCACCACTTCCCTGGGCAGCCCATCCCAATGCCTCACAACCCTCTCAGTAAAGAAGTTCTTCCTCATATCCAACCTAAAACACCCCTGGTGCAACTTTAGCCCATTCCCCCTCGTCCTGTCACCAGGCATGTGGGAGAACAGACCAACCCCCACCTCGCTACAGCCTCCTTTAACGTACCTATACAGAGCAATAAGGACGCCCCTGAGCCTCCTTTTCTCCAGGCTGAACAAGCCCAGCTACCTCAGCCACTCATAGGACTTGTTCTCCAGGCCCCTCACCAGCTTCGTCGCCCTTCTCTGGACTCACTCGAGCACCTCCATGTCCTTCCTGTAGCGAGGGGCCCAAAACTGAACACAGTACTCAAGGTGCAGCCTCACCAGAGCCGAGTACAGGGGGACGATCACCTCCCTAGCCCTGCTGGCCACACTGCTGCTTATACAAGCCAGGATGCCGTTGGCCTTCTTGGCCACCTGAGCACACTGCTGGTTCATATTCAGCCAACTATCAACCAATACTCCCAGGTCCTTCTCTGCCAGGCAGCTTTCCAACCACTCCTCTCCCAGCCTGTAGCTCTGCTTGGGGTTATTGCGCCCCAGGTGCAGGACCCGGCACTTGGCCTTGTTGAACTTCATGCAGTTGACCTCGGCCCATCGGTGCAGCCTATCCAGATCCTCCTGCAGAGCCTTCCTACCCTTGAGCAGATTGACACACAAACTTAACTTGGTGTCATCTGCAAACTTACTGAGGGTGCATTCAATCCCCTCATCCAGATCATCCTCCTCATTACAGAAGCTTCGGTAAGGCATAGTGAGAGCAAGTATCTATCAGTACTTTTGAACCCCAACCTGCAGTAATATTGCTGTTCAGTATTGAACTTGGTATGGCCAGTGAAATGATCTGCAGCTAAGCTTTAAAAACTGCCTAGACTTTCTGCCAAAACATAACCACAGATCTACTGTTGTTTAAATTGGCAGCATTTTTTTTTGCTTCTCTAATGCAAATATTTTTTGTCTGGTTGCCATTAAATAAAATGCTAGCATCCATACTGAAGAAAAAGCAGACACCTTTCAGTCAGTCTCTTGCCTGCAGAGCTTATCTTGCCATCCCTGAACCTGAATAAGTATGTTCAGTATCTGCCCTGATTTGACTGCTTGACCACAGGAACCACAAACTTGGCATAGAAAAGGAAAAAAGACACAGCAGAAATTACAGAAGGTAGCCAACATCTGAAGTCAATGACCACATCATAGGCCCTTGTTCATAACTCGGTTATACAAGGTCATGTTTTAGTGTATAGCACAACTACATATTTTCTTCAGTGAGTAGTTCACTTTTGGCGCCTTCAACATTGGCAGCAGGAAGGCAGTGACCAGACAGGGTATGCTGGATTTGCTGTTCTGTTGTATATCACCTTGTATATTATTGGACAGCACTTCTAAGGGTCACATGAGAAACTGAGAAATTGCATTCATCTCTGTTTAGAAATATTGTCAGAGATGCAAGATTGCAGAGATCAAGAGCACACAAATTGTGTTTCCAGAAACTGGTCCAGTCAGTTAGTTGCTAGGTATTTGACAGGATGGGACGAGCTGTGCATGTATTTTGGCCATCTTAATATCAGAGATGTATCCATGATCCATATGATGTGATGTGGAAACAAAGCAAGTCCCTGTTTCAAAGGAGTCACAGGTCCCAGGAAATTATTCCTGGCAAGGAGAATCTCTTGATAAGTCATGTAGACTATCCATGATATCCATAGGTGAATAACAAAGCAGACTTACCTTTTAATATGTGTCAAACTAGAGCACGTTCTATATCTAGATTTCCATTTTATGTTCCCATAGACATGCTCAAAAATCTGAAAATATATGCAGGTTGGCAAGGCTGGCACATAGTGAGTTAATAGTATTGAAGTCTCACTCCTTCTGCTGTACATCATATCCATTTCATAAATCAAATTTGCTTACAGCTGCGGTACAGTTTTATATGAAGAAATCCTTGCAAGATGTTGTACCAAGAAAAAATATTTGCATTAAATAAGTGTGTTGCTTGGTCAGAAGGCGCTATGCACACAGTACACGCTGTGCTATGTACTGTGCCACACAGCTACTGAATACTTATTTTGTTCTGCTCTGGTAGCTACATGTTTGTCAAAATGTTTTCTGAGCCTGGCACAGTCACCGGTTCAGCACAGTGAGGCAGCACAGTGAAGGGGGCAGGACGGGAAGGGGGAGACCTGCCTGTAGCAAAGGGGGCTCTAACCTTTAAAGCCACAGCATGGCTTGTGTTTTGAATGACTGGAACAAGGGTGGGAGGAAACTATAAAAGGCTATCTTACATCTGCTTGAGACAGCAGCAACCAGCACTAAACATGAAAGCTGCCAGGCATATGTCATAGTGTGCAATAACAATTCCTTAAAATAAAACCAGAGGGAATGCTGCTGCTTCATGTTCTGCAGTGTGCCAGGGTAGGAGGAGGTTGGCTGGTAATACAGGGTTGAAATGCAAATATTGCAATGCCATGTGAATTGGTACGTAAGTTTTGGAGATGTTGATACTCAGGTGTTCATTACTGAAATCCATTTTGTATCCTGGATTCTGCTGTTGTGCTCCCAAGTATCCTCATCAAATCACTGTTCAGCCATCCTTTTTGCAAGAAATTAAAAAATACTCACATTCCAGTGCCTTATTTCTGGGGAACCTCAAATCTTTGGGCTCTAAAAAAAGTCACTCAAGACTTCTGCACAGCTCAGTGAGGCACGAGACAGGACCAAACCTGCTGCTCAGGCAGGAGCACACAAGTACAAGTCAATGTAACTCACATTTAATCACAAAAGTGGTATCTGCTTTTTTTTTTTGTCAGCTCAGAGAATTACACAGTAGGTGGAGTACCTTTCTGAGCTGGGTGCAAAAAAGTGAATAAACAACATTGCAAAGCCTTCAGAATCACCGCTAGAACCAACAAGATACCCTGAACATTAGTATCCAGAAACTTCCTGCAAGATGCTTTTCCATGACTACAAATAAGATTTTGCAATTCCTTGGATATAATTACAAGAGAGACGGACTCACATGTAAACAGGGATTTTAAACCACAACAACAGCTTACTGATTTTTCATATAATCAAACTCCAATCCTGTTTTCTCTCAGTTGCAAAAAAAAATGGCTATCCTTTATCCTGAATTACTCTTTTGATACTTATGTCAGTACGTATGAAAAGGGGTGGAAAGGTAAGGAGACACGAAGAACAGATTGTACAAAATTTGACAGTCATAACTAGCATAATACTATTCATTAATATTTATATTAAGAAAGTACCCAATGTTTCACCATGCTTCTGTGCCTCATTCCCTAACAGAGTGTTATACTTTATTCGTAGGTGGTTGGAATTGCTTAGACCTATACCAGAAACTAGAAAAAGGGGGGGGGGGGGGGGGGGGGGGGGAAGGGGTGATCAAATCAGTCCTCATCCCACAAAATGTTCTTTTAATCCTCATATTTACTACCTTGACCAGTCATACTGCACACACGTTATGACTCTGCCTGCTTAAAAAAAAAAAAAAAAAAATAGACTACCACCAAAAACCAAATCAACAAACCACCACACAAGAACATAAATCATTCACTCGCTGTTTTGAAGTGAATGGAACCCTAAACAGTTGCTAGGTTAGCCTTTGATAACCATTGGAGCTACAGTTCTACAGAATTTATACAATTTTTTTTCAGAACATCCTTAAGTGTTATCATCATAATTTTTGCTATTTAATAGTCGTGTTTAACAGTCATTCAGCAAGGTTATTTATATAAATGATATTCGTAGCTACTTTCCACCAGCAGATGGCACAATTACAGGTCCAACAGTTCTACAATTCCTGGAATATGCAGGAGAGCTTTGAAGTACGTAGGTCTAAGCTATAGTTATGCTTTTCCTTTAACAGCTTTTATTAGGGTTTTCATGGAGACAAGGCTTCTAGTGGGAGGCTGAATAAAACATATTATTATGTCTTTTCTAGGGCAATTTTATCTCCATTCTTTTTTGCTCTCTGGATACCTTATAGCCCTGTTACAGACAAAATGAATAATGAACGTTACATGAAATGGCTTTTAATTTCTAGAATATAGATTGTGTCTATGTGTAAAGCCCAGTGCTTGAAAAGTGCAAATGGGTAGCCCAAGAAGAATGGTATGCTAGCCCGAGAGCAGGAACAGCACAAACTACGATGGTGCACCCTTCTCCTGTGTGCTCCAGCCAGGATCATCCTTGATGGTGCCAGGAAGGGCAGCCTGTACAGCACAGAGGGGCTTATTGTTTGCATCTCCACAGCAGCTAAAGGCTCTGTACAAACATAAGTGACATTCTTTGCTAACACTGTCTTCCAGTCAAAACAGAAAAAGAATGTTGTGAGGAGCAACACCCTGTATAGCATACAGGTGAACGTGACTGAAGTATGGGTAAAAATAAAAGTGAAATGGTAAATTCCATGCCCAAGTCTCTGACTCTAACAGCTGCTGTATTTCTTAAGACCTGCAAAAATCAGCAGTGTAAGACACAAGCAAGTAAGAACTAAAGATCTACAAAATCCTCCTCTTTCTGAGTAGGTCTTCTTCAGCCTTGTGCAGTCCAGAGGCAGGCAGGTCACCACATCTTCACTGTGATCATCAGGGGTTGGACCAGATAACCTTCAGAAGTTCCTTCCAACCTGATTTTTTCAATGATTATCTGTGTTATCCTGACATACATTTGACACAAGCTATCATGTAACTGCAAAGAATTACAAAAAGATCTCAAAATAATTACTGGCTAAGCCATTAGAAATACAAATAAAATTCTAAGTAGACAGCTCATTAAACCTATGAAATAGGAAAACATTTCTGAGCCATAAACTCTGCACATTCAAGAAAGCATTCTGGCAAAATACACTCGCCTTGTTCTTACATTCTCCCTAGGCACCCACTGCTGGCCCACGTCCCCTTTGGAGTGCCCATTCTGCAGCTAAGGCCAGGCATTAATCCAATTCCAGGACAATGTTTAAGCCTTCCCAACAGGATGGACTGAAGAAGAACAACGGATTACAAGAGACAACAAATTGAAAAATGGTAAAATCTCTGGAAGGGCACATCAGGTAAAGCACCTCTGGCACCACCTATTACTTGCGGAGGGAGACAGGGCACTGGGGCAGTCATATTTTTGGACTGACCTAACAAAACCCTACGGCATCAGAAAAAACACTCAATAGCATCATAACATCTGCCAACTACCAATCTCTGGAAGCTGCCAGCCTGTGGTATAGTTGCAAGTACGATATGGGGATTGTGTTTGTAGGAGAGCACAAGCTGGATTTATGTATCCATTTTCTTAATTTTTTTTTTTAGATATTAGCTAGCTCCTCACTGCACAAGTAGTTGCAAAGGGTATACAAATGTACTTATTATTCCTGAACAGACCAGATAGTGATTTTGTCATTATTACTAGTTTACTTGAAGATTCTAAAAATAATCCAGGGCATAGAAGCGTGCACTTGAAGAGAAAAGCAAATAAGGTTTTCCCTCCTCCAAATTCAAGTACGGTTAGCAGACAATAGCAATGTAGGATCACTGAAATGTGTTTTTTTTTTTTCCTACATTGAAAATGACTAGGCATTCAAGTGATTCATACATTTAAGTAAAAACAAAATACACACATGCAAAATTTCAGTGCTTTAACACAAAAATGTCATCATGAATCCATTCTCAGTGCAAATGAATGCCACGGTAATACTCGAATATCTGGAATAAGCAATTTAAGAGCTGAAATAGCCTCTCTTGGTTAATTAATTGCTATCTTTGTTTGAGGAGGTGTGTGGCAATTTGCAGATAGCAATGTTTATACAAGAAATGCTACAAGCTTCATTGTTGCTGCCCACCTCTACCCACAAAAACACTTGGGTTATAATCAGCACCTTCAGACAAACTCTGTTACACACAAGGACTTCATTCAATCAAGAGGATTACTCCTAAGACATTTCTGTTTTCTAGTACCTGTTTGTTTGTAGTTTGGTTGCTTTTTATGTGTCAGAGATTCCATTCAATAGCTGTCATGGGCATAATATTTTATTCTGAGAAGTACTGCATTTATTTTGAGCATGTTTATTCTCTGAACTAAATATTTAGTTTGATATGCTTGCTGTAAATAGGCTCAATTGCCCCTTAAGGTAAAAGGCCACAAGCTACAGTGTCACAGCTCCTGCTTTCAGAAACAGTTTGATCTATCTTAAGTGGAATAGTTTCCAGAGAAATGTTTCCACATGGTAAGTATTTGCCTCTTAATTAATCTAAATCCCTTAAAAAGAATCAGGCTCTCAAGGACTGTATGTCACAGCTGCAGAGAAGCATATTTAGAGGGAAGAATAAGGTGAAGAATTAGGTGAAGAGCAGTAGAAAGCTAAGGAACAGGAACGTTGGCATATCCAGTCATTCGAAGACATGAGCAACACTGAAAGGTGATTTCTTTCTCTCTACTTTAAATGACTGATGTAAAAGGAAAGCAATATTCTTATTTACTTAATAAAAACATGAAGGGAAGCTATAGTCTAAAATAAATGCATTAATACAGTCACTTTCAACAGAATATGGCTGGCAGTATCTTAAGTCTGGCCCAAAGTATTGGATATCCACATCTTGAAATTACTTGTTCTTTGCTCATATGCTTAGTGCTATTTACATTCTGAATATAGCTAACAGTATTAGACAGCATCACATTGTGTTTTTTGGCTCACCAGAGTTGCAACTCTTTTCTGCTTTTCCCCTCCTGAGCAGTTCCAAAACAACTCCAAACTACATGCTGTGCAAGTGCTGCATGATTGCCACTGGAGCTCTGTTGCCCATTCCTTCAAATAACTGTGCTTACACTGCAGAGCATTAGCACAATTATTTTTTCAAAATGAATGCACCAAACATTTTCTAAACCTTAATTTTGCTAAAAAAAATTTTTTTTTTTTTCAAATTAATACACTCAATGACCATCACCACAATACACAAGGAAGGCAAAACCCTTCTTGATATATCTCTCTGACAAGTCCATTGTACAAAACACAGCCTGCATAGCCAAAGGTACTAAAAACCTTGGCTAGTATCATCTCACAAGGAAGCATCATTTTACCTTACAAGAAAATCAGCTATTGACTGTCCTCAGAGGAAAATAATAATAATTGATTACAAAATCAAAGCTGGAGTGAATACTGCTTCCAGGTGAATGCAAATAGTGGCAGAGAGGAAAATCTAATTACTCACAGACAAAGAAACAGCATTCAGTCTGCACTGACAGGAAAAGAAAAAAAGAAAAAAAGAAAAAAAAAGGATGAAGCAGTAAGGAAATGGAAGAGAAAACTGCAGGGGATGATTCCATAGGGATGCTGTGATGGAAGGAACAGCTTCAAGGACCATGTATTTCAAAGAGCTGATCCCTCTGCTTCCCCTTCCAACTCAGGTATACCTTTTAGAAAGGCCTATTTCCCTGGTAAGGATTAGAAAGACACTTTTTACCTGCATATGTAAAAGACAACTGACTGCAGCCTCAGGTATTTGGGAACAGCAAATCTCTTACCTCTGCAGTACTCCAGGAAATTCAGCCATTTTAATATTTTCTTAAAGCATGCTGTAGGATTGACTAAGGGATGCATCCATCCCCCAAAGAAATGGCACAAAAATCCTTAAATATTATCTACTGCTGCACTAAGGACAGGCCATCCACAACACATGCATACAGGAAGGCAAATTGCTTGGAAATGCTTAACATCTGACTGCTGATTAGATCACCTCAGGACTGCTTTCTAGAAGAAGAAGGGGATATTGTTCATAAACACATCCCCATCGGCTCCTAGCAGTGCCTGCCATAACTTTCCTCCTTCCTGCAAACCTCTGGACCCAGCCACCCAGCACTTGGTGCTCCATTTCTGACTGTTGCATACCAAACATGAACAAAATGCAGCAGGGGAGCAGATCTTTTATGTTTTTAACTAAAGCATAGCACTTTGTCTTCTCTACACAGCTCAGAACGCTACCACTTTTTCCACCGGTCTCTCAGTTGGATAGGAAAAGAGTCCTTTACTGGAGCTGATAAGCTCCAAGGACAAAATCCTACAACAGCAAGTTTCCTATCTGCTTCCAACCATAAATAATTTTGTTTTCCACTTGCTTTGTGAATTATTAGAGATATTTACCTAAAATGTATTATTGCTCCACTGACAATCAGCTTGACATAAGTGTTGATTTATTGTCTTCTAGAAAATTATGTTGCAAAGTTACTGTGTAGAAATAATTGCTGTCATGCCATAGTTTCCTGGAACTTGTTACTAGAACCAGACTGCTTTAAGTGCAATGTGCAGGTCCTTCAGGAAAGTGCAGTTAAGATTTAGAGCTAAGGTAACGTCACACATTTACAGAGCAGCACCACAAATAACTTGACCATGTGTTTACAGTAATTTTATTTACAAGTTACCACATGACACCTGTAGTACTACAGTTTTTGTAACACCATTAGCAGTAAAATAAGTCACATCTAAAGAGTAGGAGACAGCAGAGAAAAATGTGCACACAATGCAGAAAAGCTATTCAGTTATGACTGAAAGTAGGTATTTTTCTACAGACTCTGAAAGCAAGGAGGAATATACGTGTTGAAAAGAGCAAGTTCTTCACCCCTGTTATTTCTACAATTATTTATTTATTTATTTTTTACAGCAATACTTCAGTATGATGAGTACTACACACTAGTAGTCAGATGCAAGTGGTGGGGAGATAACTATCTTAATACCTTGTCCTTTTGAGCACCCAGAAAGGGAAAGCAAACCTTCCCTCTTTTAAAGGAAAGTTATCCAGGGCAGATTTACTTGCAGAGCCAGTAGTGCAAAATTGCTACTGAGGGGTGAGGAGGGACAGAACTTAAGACTAGAGAGTTCCCATGCATTGCATATTGCCTGTGAGTTCTCATCTGGTCTGGAGTTAAGTAGTTGGTGAGCAAAACCAGTTGCAGCATTCCACAAGTCTTTTTACAGTGCCATGATCTAATAAGGCTGAGCGTAGCTTAGCAGAATCCCAAAATCGAGCAGAGAAAAAAGCCCTTCTGCTGTTTTATAATCCTTGGCTCTAACGATGCTGGTGTTGAGCCTGGGCCTTTCTCAAGAGGAAAAACGTGGAGGAGCATTTCTGAAGAAACTCTCTAGTTCTAGATGTATTCTGATGATAAGAAAATAACCTTATTGCAGCATCAGATGCAACCCTTTTCTGCTTCAAAGTACAGCAGCAGCTTCCAGAAAGCAAACACGGTATTCAGGATGCATCCTGCCCTGCCCTCCTTACCCCACCCACCTCCCACCCCACCCCACCCCCCACCCCCCCCCAAAAAAAAAAAAAAAGCAAAAACGCACACAAAAAAAAGCAAAACAAAAAACCAACTATCTTTAATAGCCTGGTGCAACTGTCAATGCACAAAATCCATGCTAGTGGCAACTGCTGGAAAAACAATGAAATAAAAGCTGCACAGTAATAATTATTTCCACTACTAACTACACACAGGATATATTGCTTTTGGTACAATGCCATTTATTGTCACAAGAAGAAAACCAGTGATTACGCTGGGCACACATGAATTATGCAGACCTTTGCCATGCTGGAATAACAGCATATTATAGTTAGAGAAATGTCATCAAGTCAGCTGTAAAAACAGCTTAATACAGTTCTCCCAGCATACCAAACCACCCTCAAAAACAAGTTTATAAATTAAGCTTAAGCTACAAAAGAATACTTAAGAAATGACCATTTGTTTTTTCCTTAATCCCCACCTTTGTCCTGAGGACTGCATATACACTGCACATGAGAGCAAACAGAATTAAACACAGCTACAGTGACACCAACAACATTCATGTACGTACTTTTGAATGTGCGAACTGGCCTGCAAAAGTTTGTTCCCTCCACATTTGAGGCCTACCTATTCAATGAACCTGTAAAAGTGTATACAAGAACTAGCAAAGCTTTAAAAAAAACAGAACATGTTAAAAAATCTGTTTTGAACTTGACTCTAAGATGTGTCAACTAAAAGCTAGAATATTTGTGAGTTTTAACACTTCTAGGAATATAGAAAGGTTTTTTTTTTAGCCAAAATTTTCTCTCAAGTGCTAGCTATTAAAACTAAAGGTGAGCTAGGAGAAAGGCTTGACTAAAAAACCTTCCCCTGAATTGTTCCACTCACTTGTGATATAATCAATTCACTAAGTCTCAAGCCAAAATTCTGAACATTCAGCATTTTTGCATTTGCAGTTTTAAGGCAGAAAAACATCTTCGGAAGAAGCCATTTAGTTTTAGATATAAGAACAAAAGTAGAAGGTACATCTTAAGTCTTTTTCAGTAATAGCTTATTATTATTATTATTATTATTTTAAGTATGCTATTCTCTTACAGCTTTGGGTTTTACTATTTTTTTGCTAGAAATTTTGAAATAGAAGTGTGAAAGAACGCATCCTATTAGAGAGACTAAAACAGTTTTCCATTGTTTTTTCTGGGTTGTGTGTTCAAGTTTGGCATTAAAATTGTAAGGTGGAATTAACACATTACTGTACTGTGCAACACCTTCGCTGGTGCTACCCCAGGCACTACAGTGACCGCAGGAGGGGGACTGCATTGTGCTGTGCAAGTTTTCTCCCTAAAGCCAGTGGTTGGTGTGTTACCAACAGGCCATAAGTCAGCTGCCTGTACCCAGGGCCCAGCTCCATGAAGCACAGCTGGGTCTGTGGCTCAGCTTTACAGAAAAGAAAAAAAAAAAAAAATAAAAGTGGAGTTGTGAGACTGTACGCGAACTACAGCCAGCAAAAGAAAGAAAAGAACGTAAGTCGTAGCGGTTGAAGTACTTGGGAGAAAAATGGCATCATGGAACCTATAAACCCTGAGGAAGAGAAGCATTGCTGGAAGACAGTAAAAACTCAGCAAGATTAAAGGTCAGCTCAGTCCAAGCAGCAATGGAAGGAAACAGAGTAGTAGTATTTCAGTTGACAAGCTAATACAGTCGAGTGTCATACAAATGAAGACTCACAAGATAAACAAGAGTATTTAACTCAGTGTTTTTAGATGAGAAAATTTAGATGAGAAAATGCTGGAAACCCAACATGCTGTCAAGGTATTTCTTGCTCTTTTCCATAGAATCGGAGAAAAAAATAAGATTCCTTTGACCAGCTTTCCTTCACAAACATAAGCTACTTGTAAGCGTGTGTGTTACAAGGAAAATGAGAGGCAATTTTAGAAAACTAGCAAGAGGTTTCTAGTATTCACAAGGTATTAAAAAAAACTTTGGAGTCAAAAAGGGAAAAATTTGAACCAGAGTCTGTTGAATCTCAGGCTGAAGTTCCTAACAGCAATAAAGAAACCCAGTGGAATGGGGTTTCACATCACATCTTACATAAATGCATTGTCCCTTTCTGTTCCTTGTATGTTTTTATATTGCCTTCCCAGAAATCAACACAGTTACCAGGTCACATGCTATACTTTCAACAGGAAGAATCTCAGGAGATCTTCCAGTTTTTATGCTTACCTCTTCAATGGATTTACATCAGTTTAATTAATACAACCAGTAAGCTGTTATCACCAGAACCTCATGAATCCCACAGATTTTTCAAACAACTGAGAATTCCACTTCACTTTGAATGAAGATGACAGAGAAAAGTAAATTGGTGAAATAGCAAGACATACTGAAAAAATGGACAAGTTGTGAAAGAGTTGTGAAAGATACCTGAAGCTGTGTGAGTAATTCATAAAATTGAAAGATAAAAGGGTTTACAGAACAATTCTCATATCTAACTTCCAAGATTAGCATTCACATGAACACAGCATGAGCAGAGCTACATTTGAACACTGGTCACCTCTTGCACTTGTACGAGTGACTGAATGTAGTTTTGCAGAGTAACCAAAGCCTTCTGAGAAACCAGAGTTCAAGCTGCAGAACTCTTCTGAAGCTGAGTTTCATGTGCAACAGAGCAAGATAACCATCAACAGAAATGGCATGTAGCGATGTTATGAAAGTTTTTAAGTCTCCTACACTCATTTTTTAAGCTTGTCAAGTGTTATGTATATGCAAATTAGTAACAAGAATAGCAAAATAAAATGTACAGAACACAGAAGCGCGCATCTTTGGTCTGCAGAGAAAGTACTGGCATCAGAGACATGGCTTATACTTGAAAGCAGTTCCTCACATGCCTTTGTATTTGAGTGCACCATCTCCCCCAGCTCTGGGGGCCCAGCTTCCAGGGCACTCTAACTACAACAGCCCAGCCCACAAGAACAGACCTGAGTACCCACCTATACAGTCTTTGACCCCAGGAGTGTAAGACTGCCCATTACACTTCAAGCTCAGGGATAAAAAGGCTCAAAGGATCAACGTCAGATTCTGGTGGAACACAGAAAATATGTGTATTTTAACTAACCCCACTTAAACAAGCATTACAAGAGTGCTAATCAGCAGCTTGTCAAAACCTCCAGCATGACAAGCTGCAGTTTTGTTACATCTTGAAGTAACTCACTGAAATACGTATGTTGCAATCCAATGTACTGCTGGCAGGAACAAAAAGACAAAGGCAGCTCAGTCAGTGAAAAAGAACATGCATAACCCTATCTATAGCCAAATTAAATTCTGTAATATCCCGGAAGAAATGGCATTTGCTGCTGTGAAAGCCAGAGAGGGGACGGAGAGATGAATTTTAACGAGCCAGTTTTCAGAGTTGTCACAGACCTGTCAGTTACTGATAAACACTTGTTAGTTTCAGGTCACGTTTTTTCTGTTTTCATATTAATTACAGAAGTTTTTAGCTGCCATCATCCAATTACATCTTTTAAGACCTCAGTTCTTTAGCACAGCTTGATTTTAGGCTTAAAAATACAAAAATAAAAATAAAACCCAGATAAAGCCCATTACAGTGATGTAACAGTGCACTGCTCCCAGACATCACAGAAAGTTTCAAACCTTGGCCTGAGAAGAACCTTTTTCATAGCTAAGTGAAAACATTTGGTTGGTCTATAAGGATTGCTCAAATCATTCTTTTCAAGAATTCCTGGGAAATGGGCTATAGCTATATTAATATCAAGACAGCCAAAACAATCTGTGCTCAATAATTCAATACCAATGGCTTTCAAGACTTTTCTTGCCACAAAGATACAACACTTCTGCCCGTCTGTAAACTTTACCTGTGATTTTTTTGGACAGCTTCCCTAATTTAATTTCAAGCTGGTATAGTCATACACTAAAACAAACACAATTGTGTATTTTAAAATATTCATGTAGGCTACTTGCTACTACACTGTTCAAGTGACAGTCATTTTTTAGACATGCTAATGTAATACACAGTGTATAATTTATAAAACAGCTCATGTTAAAGCGAAATTCAATTCATTTTTATATATGCACAGTACTATGCTGATTTGGTAATACAGGGACACAATTTAATGATTTTCTTTGCATTTGTTTTTACAAGATTCAGATGCCAAAAACAAAACAGAACATTAAGTTACCTGATTTAAAAAAGAAAATCACAAACGTTTACAACATTAAAAGAATAAGACGAAATATAAACCTTTGCTACTTACAATTGATCTATACAGATTAACCAAATCACAAATCTGTCACAATATAAACGTTTAATTGTTACAATGAATAAGAACATACAGAAAATGATTTATTTTTTTAGTTTTTTATATAAAATCTTCCTTTGCCTTTTTCTTAAATTTTAAACTTACCATTAACTAAATTAGCTATGCATGACTTGTGGGGTACATGACTAAGAAGGCACCAACAGTACAAAGCAAAGACAAAGCAGTTTGAGTATTTTAAGAGTGCTCTACACTGATACAACACAAGAAAAGGCAACAATAGTAAGTAATCCAGCTGCAACCTTTAGAAATTTGTTCTAGATTTACAAAGGTAGCCCAACTTTTACATTTCCTCCAATGTTTCACTTAGTTTGATCACAGCACATGCTACAAAAAAAAAAAAAAAAACAAAAAAAAAACAACATTGTAAGCTTCACTTTACTAATGTGCACTTTTCACTAATTTAGTGTCTTGATTTCAATTGTTAACTAAACCATTTTGAACCACAAATGAATTTAAAACTTAGTAAAAGGATTGTTTGGATTTTCTGTTTAAACCACTGCATTTACAAAAATACTTCCCCTAAAATCCGGGTTTACTTGAAGACATTGCTGTACAAATATAAAAGTACTATGCAAGGGACCAAATTCATGAGTATGTTGTGTGTATGTATAGACCTATATTTATACCATATCACTGTGCTGTAACAACACAATAAATTTATCAATAACCAAGGACTATATAAACTACACTAACATAAGCAAATATATATTAATAAAGTTTAAATCTATAGTACAGTTGCTCAGCAAACAACTTCGACATGGTATAAATATAACATAGCGTATTACAGTGGGCAGCAACAACAGGTTTTTCTTTTTCTCCCATTCTGTAAGGAAAACCATGCTAAACTCCTTGGGTTTCATTTGGCCACTGCTGAGTTATGTCACCACCTGCTACTCCTGAAAGATCATAGTGCACCACACCGCTCAGCCCATGTAGTGTGTTGTACACTTCAGACTATATATATATGTAATATTGATGAGGAAGATTCTGGTGACAGTCAGGATAGCAGAGTAAGATGCTCCTTTGCCAAAGCATCCATAAGAAGTTCATGTTTGCATATTTTTCTTCAGCTATAAAGTTGGAATGTTTCGACAATCAACTGTTTACATTCCTTATTCCCAAAACATCTTTACCATGAAATACATGTAACTTCAATTATGAGTTTCAGTTCTCTGCTCTAAAAATACAAAAAGTAGATAAAGGAAAAAAAATCAATGTAAAATGATGAAATAGCTGACCTAACAGTGTTTTAGGCACCTTCTTTTAAACCGTTTTCAAAATCTGACAAAAAAATCATGCTTCTGCACTTGATGCTTTAACAAATTCTGCTTAACAATGTGTACTGAATTCAGTAGAAGATAGATGAATGCAGTTACTGATACTGATGGATGCCAATTTGATTCAGCAGGATAGCTAAGGAAGAAAGCCTGAAAGCACCAGATGTTAGGTAAAGCAAACCCTTGGCTTCTCATGCCGAGAGACGGATTACAAAAGTAAATCTCCAGCGCCCCCAAAATCCAAAATTAAAGAAAATATTAAAATATTACTGGGAAACAATGATGAAACAAGCTGCCAAAATTCTTCCTTAATAAATTAAAACTGAGGTGTTACAAACTAATTTCAGTAACAGTCATCTTTCCAACCATGATTCCTGTAGTAATGACAATGGTACAAGTAGCAGAGATTCTAGAAATATTTCAGCTTCTCCAAACCAAGTGAGGAAAGCATTTTGGTAAAGATGTGTAGAAACGTCAAAAGAAATTTCTACACTAGTATCAACAGTCAAGTGCATATTTCTTCTGGAGAAATGTTTTTTAGCATAGGTTCCATACCACAATTCAATGATTACTTGTGCAGTGTCCTGATAATGCTCCTAATACGTTCCACGCAACAGAGGTTTGTGTACCACAGGAACTTCCTAATCAAAAATGCCCTTTAAGATGAACCCTTGCTTATTAAAAATTAGTTTTGGTAGACTAACACTCAAACTGTAAGAAAAGGAAAATTTTGAAATGGAATCTTGTAAGCACCCTTATCTATTGAAATCTAAGTTAATGGCTTTCTTTTCTTTGAAAAACAGACTTAAGTGGTATGAGGAAGCCTGGAGTTATTAACCAGCAAGCATCCTTGTATACTACAGTAGCAATTGAACCTGATTTCCATTCGAACACATTACCCAAGAGGAAACCAAAAACTAATTCTTTATGTTAATGTGAAGATATAAGATTTAAATTTATTTCCAGGAATTACAAGTGCATTTTGTTCATATTAGCAAGCAGTCTATACAATCCATTCTTCACTGCTGCCAAAATAAAATGAGAAAAAGACAGCAGAGATATGAAAAGCTAAAAATAGAACTATTTTTCCTAAGTTATTTGTTGAATAGCATTTCAGTTGAACACAACTCAGAGGTAACAATAGATTTTTTTTTCTCTCAATCATAGGCATGTGGCACTTAGACAATCATCTTTGCACAGAAAGCTTTAACAGTCATGCGAGGGCACAGTAATTATTTTAAACAAGGCAAATTTCTCACCACAGAGAGCAGTGGGGAAAGAAAAGGAGGCACTGCACTGGAACATAACACCTAGTAAACTCCACATTATACAATTTCAGTAACAAATACTTGAAAAGATCATTAAAAGGTATACAATTTTAAACATTATTTAGTGCTAGCTTTGTTTGGTTGTCCTAACTCAGCATTATCAGAAAAGTTTGATAGTACTTGACAACAGAACAGTACTTCATGTCACGAGCTCATGGAGGCTTGATTACAAATCACCATAGTGTAGGTTGCAAGAAATGAACTTGAGATGCTGACATGCTGTAGGAGCAAAAGTAAATTCAGACTTTCTCATTTAAAGATGCAGTGTTCCTCTCTGCAAGAATTCTGAATGTCAATGATTAGATTAAAATGTAAAACTATCAATCCTCATTTGAAGCATTTCATTGGTATGCAGTATGTAGACTGAGTTTATTAACATCATATTTTGGTTTCTCGCTTACCACAACATTCAGATGCCTTCCACAAAGAAAAGCATTCACCTGTAGGTCATCATGCCATTATGTTCTTTGCTAATCTTCCACCACACGGTGAATAAATATAAGTTGGCGAGCTGCCACTCATTCTCTTTGCACAAGTCTTATAAACACTACTATATGGTATGAACTTTGGAAGTACTACGCCTCCAACATGGTTAAACTTTAAATGATCTCTTAAAAAAGGCAGGGAGAAAAAGTAAAAGTTTCGTCAATACATGGAAAAATGTTCCTTAGATGAACTCAATTAAGATGGGTTCCTATGTGGCTATTACGCTGTATAGAATACCTATATGTACAGCACAGGACACCCAAACAAGTGCATAAGCAAGATTAACATGAACACGACTTATGCTGTAATCCATAGCATAATGGTATAAACCCCACTGGATGCTAACCATTTCTATTTAAAAAGGAAGTGCAAAAAAAATCTGGGATGTCACTGACTTAAAGTGCCCTGAATAGTAGCTTTTCTAAAAAAAATGCCAGCGACTTCAGTAAAGTCAGAAAAACATAGTTCATGGTGTAAACTTCTTATCGGTTAATGAATTATCTTCTTGGATATTGATCCAGGAGTGAAAGGAACCACTGCATCTTTCAAACCAGAAAGCAAGCAGTTAAAACACGGCCAGCAGTAGGTGCACTTACAGTACAGTACTGCAACAGGTCAACAATGGGCATTACGCATAGGAGTGTCAATTACAATTCTTCAGGCTTAAAAGATTCATTGAAAGCATGAAAAGCCAAAACTACCAGGAACTGCCCTCCTGAATGGCTCAAAGGAGTTAGTGGATAAGCTGAGAGAGGCCACAAGACATGACCAACAATAAAGAACTGGGAAGAGGAACAGCAACGTTTGAGCATGCCCAGTCCTTTAAGTCCTTGTCCTACAAAAAAGAGCAGAGACACATTTAAGTGAAGAAAGTTTTAACATTGTCTTTCAAAACAGATACGTTTTCCTATTTATGGTAAAACATAGTGTATAAAAACATGAGTCAGCAGTATCAATGCACATTATTTTTAAAAAAGCTTTCCCTGAGAAACTCCTTAACCTAGCAAGTAGCCAGGAGACCAGCTATATAAAATGTTAGCTTCATTATCCACATGGGTTATAACCCTCCAAACACAGGCTGTTCCCTGTGTAAATCCGTTTAAACTCCTAAGTGACAAGATATAGAAACATGACTATTAAACAGGAAGATATTTCTACCTTTCTCCAAATGAGTGAACTCGTTATTTATTTGAATAATTGCTTATTTTCACATTGTTTCTTAATTCCAAAAACTACAATCAAGAACTATGACAGGAAATAACACACTGAGCAGAGCTAGCTGATAAAGCGTGGGGCTGGGGAGGAGAGTACAAGTGCACAGGAAGGGACTTGTTACTGTGCAGTCCAAGCCAACTGCTAAGGACAGGTTTTCACTATGAGGGCTGCTTATATTTAAACTGCTGTGAAACAGAATATCTAATAATTCTAACCACAGATTTGTACAATTTACCAGCATATCATTATCAAGTTAAGTAAAATACTTCACTTTCAGCATCACATCAACCAAATCAATTTTTCATAATAGCACTCAAAGAAATTTCCCTTAGCACTGGATCACCAATAGGTATCTTTATCCCTGATCCTTTTATCCCTTAATCCCTAATACAACCTAGGTAAGTGTGGTCTGGGCAAAGAGGAAAGGAGCAGAGATCATAAACTGATTTGCTACAATGTTAGCTATTTGTTCTCCCTCCTTGATTCTATGGCCTTTTAATAACAGGTTTCATCTTACTCCATTTATGTTATTTTCTTTCAAATTTGTGCATGTACTCCTAGTGGCTCTTGTACAGAATTCACTTTAGAAAACACAGAACACGTACCAGCCATGTTTTTGCACCCCAGTTCTAATTCTATTGGTAATGCCCAACTAATAATAAAAGCCAAGAGTATGAACCTCAGGTTTATCTAAATTTTAATTATTAACATAGCTTTGAATGTTAGCTAGTAAGCTTCACAAATGAAACACTTTCTGAAAATCAAAATTACTTTTGTTGTGAACTTTGCTATTCAACACAATTATATTCAGTATTCAAACTAGTGACAACAGAAGTTATTCCTGTTAAAGTAAAAACTATTTTCAACAGTTTCAACTTTTTTTCCTTTCTACCAGTGCAACATTAAATAAAAGAAACTGGAGGAATAAGCAATACAGAAACTGAAATCCCATTTTTAGTGCAGAAAAATTACTGGTTATAGCAAAGCAATGAAGTTTCTACACAGTGCTGTCAAGGTCTTAAGATTTCCTGCAATGGAGACACTCACAGGCTAAACTTAACCTTTCTGCTAGAACTGCCAGGCAGAGATGATACTTGTAGAATGTTCATAGAGAATAGCACAGGATCCATTTTTAAGCCCACAAAATAGGCAACACATATTAGGCTGTCATCTTTGGGTTGTTTTTCTTGTCTAGCCACAAAGCTTACATACTTTAAACCACTAGCAGTATCACTGAAGTTTCTCAAGTGTTAGAAATATTATTCAGGTAAGTATTTGACAAATTTTGTACAAAACTAGTGAGACCTGCAAGCCTCATGGTATATGAAGACCAGTTAAGTTTATTGATTTGAAAAAATAAAAGTGTCAGAGACAGCAAATATCAGTACATTTTAAATTAAGAAAGTTTAAATCTTCAAAATATTAGCAAGTATAATCATAATTAATTTAAGAAAAGGTAGACAGCTATTTACTCATACAATTATTTCAGAAGTACTGGAAGTTACACTGAAGTTTTACGGTTCTGGGATTGTTGTTTGTTTTTAAATAGTTTAAAAGGCTTCTCCTCTGCACATTACATTTAAGGAAGAATTTTTTAAAAAGCATTTGAAGCCATATGACAAAATACTCTAGTATCTTGAAGGAAGATCACTGTCCCTTTGACAAGTTTTTTAGTTTTTTAGCTTTTTTTTTTTTTTTTTTTAAGTAAGATTTGCATTTCAAAGCGTTCACATAGCTTTTATTCTGAGAAGCACTAATTAAATGTAATTCTTATTCCTTAAATGTAACCTAAAAAGTAGGTAAACATCTCAAGACAATTGCCTGGATTCCCTGTAGACACTTCAGTGTTGCAAAGTAAAATAAACTCATCTCTTCAGTAACAGAATAGGACTGATGTCAAAGGAATAAGCAGAAAGTTTTTACTTCAGGAGCTTGTTAGCATATCAATAGAAACAGTCAGTTATACATTTCCCTAGTGGTAACCAGAGAGTTCCAGAATTCTTTCCCCCTTCCCAAATGGTTTCTTATTGCTGTGACTTTACCTATGCACTATTTAAGATGGATATCCTGGCTGGAATCTAGCAGTTTCCTCAAAAATCAGTTCTTTCAGCTTTTCCTTCGGCAAGTCATCCAACTCCATATCAAACTTGAAGGGTGCTTCAGCTACAGGCTTAATAATATAGAGAGACATTGTTATTTATTTATTTTTAGTATTACTGGTCTATTAAATTTCATGCAGTCCCTGTATGGGAAAACAATCTGAAAATAATGTGCTTCACAGAAATGTCTAATATTGTGCCATCTTCAACGAACAACTCCTTCTGTTAGTCCCTTACATGTTTTATTAGCTCAGTTTACCAAATTGAATCATAAATTGAATAAATAGCAAAATTTAAAACACAAGGTAAAATATTTGAAAAAGTAACTTAGTAACTACCTGAAGAAAAAATGATCTGAAATATTGTACTGTCCCCCTCCTTATTTCTTCCTCCCCTCCTTCTTCACCAGAAGTAACCAAAAATCCCACCAGCATAATATGAACTACAGCAAGTTCAGTTTTGGGGGCTGTTAAGTGTATAAACTGATGGCAAATTTCATTCTCCTGACTTTATATCGGCCATTATGAAACAAAACCACAGTGAACTGAGAAGTTCCATTTTCAGGGAGTACTCCCTTAGCATCTATTCATTTTTTGATGAGTTTCTAAAATGTAATACTAAAATAAGAAATATAAAATAAAGGAAGAACATCAATTTCAAGTTAGGAGTGAAGTTAAGCAGACTGATTTTCTTCCCTTATTTTTCTTTTTATTAAATGATGCATGTTTAAACTACTACTGTACATCTCTACACACAACCAAGTCTTTTTAATCTCAAAGAAAATTCAGAATGCAAAAAAACAGACATCAAGTAAAGCCTAGCAATTACGCTGTTCAACTGTTCATCGTTTTAAAAATGTTTGGAATTCCATTGTTTTTGCAGTTGTATGGTTCAAAGGAGAATACATACATATGTTTGCTTAGAAGGGTAATAATACAATTAACTTGTAGGCACCCAACTAAATGATACACTGAAGTTTATTTTTTCCTAGATCTATATTATAAGGCCTGATTAATATAAATTATGGTTTCCAAAGAACAAATGCATAGCTACCTTTTTGATAGATATGTCTGAGTAAACTGAGCAATAAACCATTTAAGAGTTGCAGAGTTTAAATATTGCAATGGAAGATTAACACTGTAAAATTTCTTGAGATGCCTAAAAAGAAATAACGTAATTTTGTGATGTAAAGAGCACCTGCAAGTCTTTAAGTGCATACTATTTGTATCTCAAGTTGTAACACTTCAGGTGCAATATATTCTTCTGAAATCTATCAATATGCAAATCACTATTCTAAATGTCCATGGGGAACCAGAATGCAAATACTTGTCTTGTGTAATTATGGTAAGTACATAAACACATGCTATGTGAACACATTTCTAACCATTCTGGTAAACTGACAAAATTAATTCTTCAACTCCATTATGACAGTATATTGTCCTTAATCTAATGAAAAAATAACGTATCATTTAATCAACAACATTTACATTTTAACAATGTCTTTACCTCATCACTTGGATCATAATACTGCTCCAGATATGGATGGGCTAAAGCTTGCTCCACTTCAATTCGCTTATGAGGATTAAAGGTCAACATTTTATCCAACAAATCAAGTGCTAAGAAGAACAAAAGTAAGCAAGAGTTTAATATTCACTACAAACCACAAAGCACAAGCAATGTTAAAGACAGGCTACATAGAAAAGACAGGCTTCCCTAAGTTTTGTGTTAATTTCAATTCACAGCTGGAATTCCCCAGCTGTACCAGCTGCAACAGAAACAGCAGAATGCTTCCTTTGACTTGGTCAGTATGCCTTTCCTCTGCTCACCCTATCAGTGTTCCTAAGTTACAACTGCCTTTGGCACGATCTGGTAGGTTTTAGGAGCAAGCCTACAGAACATATACCCTTTCGAAGGCTGTACAGTGTCAGAAATAACGTTAAGGGAAAGAACTGCACAGACCTCTATGGCACAAACTGCTTTCAACTACAACAGAAATCGAATTGATTTTTTTCTTCACTCAAAAATATGCTTTGAATTTTTGGCATAGAAATCCAAAACAAGATAGACCTTGTCTGAAATGAAGAAGCAATCACAAGTATATTCTCATTTTGAAAAGAAAACTGAACTATTTAATGATGAAAATGTCATCCAGAAGTTAAAGAATATTATATCTTCGTAGTACACTCTAAGAAACCCAGAATACACTCTCCAGCTAAAGATGCAAATATGTTCACATTTGTGAGATTTAGGCAAAATCTGTAGAAGACAACTTGTAAAGAACCCATAGAGAACCTGAAGATCCTGTAAGACAGAGCATGAGGTCTGATGAAACTCTGGATGAATGTTACAAATCAGAGTTACTGCAATTGTTCAGCTACTTCGGCTGTAACACATTTTTCTTTTCTTGGAAATGGAAACAAAATGATTATAAAAGCAAGATGACCAAAGACATTCCGTTTCTCCTCCTTGTCACATTATTTACAGCAAAACTCAAATTTCTCACTGCATCGAGGCAGTGCTAGCTTTGTATCAGGTTAAGATGCCTGGACAGATACAAAGCACTGCAGAACATACAGAAATTTAACAGCACATTCAATGGCAGCTTTAAAAAGCTACAAGGCTTGCATAACAATCAGCATTAAATATTTTCATGCAGTTTCCCCAACACTGGAAACTCGCATGCTTGCTCCATGTTGTGCAGATTGCTTTTTACTGAAATGATGGCAAACAGCTTTTTGAAAGACTGCTGTCAAAGCTACTCTGAAGATTTAGATGAAAAGGTGTTATGGAAGTCACGCTAACTGCATGTTCCCCTAGCAGCTGAGCACGTCGGCATGGCTGCAATTTGCTGTCAGAAGCTCACAGAAAAAAATTCTCACACTGATGAGCACTACAAAAGCAGAATAAATCACAGCTGTTTTTCCCAGTGATGGGGATGATCAGCTCTACAGTTCCATCTGCAGAAATCAGCTTTTTCATGACAGTTCAGTGCCTGTTCACGTTCACTAAAAGTGAATTATCCTATCAGCTCAAAAAACTCATGTGACATGAACTGTGTCAGAGCAAGTAAGAGCGCTGTACCATGAATACAGCAATCCTTAAATTATACATAGATGTTAGAAAGAAATAATAGTTATATACAAAACCAGCAAACGTCCAATGCCAACATTCAGTACTTCAATGAACTACACTTTCAAAGACAACAATAGCTGGGATTTCCTTTTTTTTTTTTTGTTATAAAGAAGTTAATGATCAAACACCATACCACATAATTTTAGACATATTTTTAAAATTATTTTAAAAGGTAAGTTGGTAGAAGAGTTTCATGCTTATTTATGATTTTACACCTGACTTATACAGCTGTTTTAAGGGACCTGGATGTTCTATTTTGGTATTCATTTCCACTTTTGAATATCTATTACAATGTAATAGAGTATAAAATACCTTTGGGGTCAGCATTTGGAAACAGCCTGTTCCATGGTACCTTGTTTTTGTGTGGTAGGGAAAGCAAATAGTTTCTGGCCTTTAAATTTATTATACAATTCAAATCTTCTTGGGAAGGGGATCCAAGTATGCCTATTAAAAAAAAATAAAGAAATAAACTACTGCATTTCAATGAAAAAGTACATTAAAAACAGTCACGTCATACTTGCTAAAACTCAACATTAAAACTGCTAGGAAGAAGATTCCACACTAAATGTCTTAACTGCAGAGAATGCTCTAGTATTTTTAGAAACCTTACCTTTACTGAAAAGATTTAAGATAATTTTTCTCATAAATAAACAACTGCATTTGAGTTTTCCAATTATCAGTACTTAGTTTACAAGATCCAGTTGGTATAAGTGGCTCGTGTATAGAAATTTTAAAAAATTAACTTGGACCTATTGGTGTATTTGAGCTTTTTTACCTTTTAAAAAAGCATCTATTGATATATAAGTATCCTCTTGCTGCCCCTCAAATCAATGATTTACTACGGAAATCACTACAGAAATAACTACAGGAAACAGAAGATGCAGCTATAAACCCATACATTATATATTTTTGAAGATACTTCATGCATACATAGTAGCATAGGTTAAAGGAACTACAAAACCAAGAGAAAGAGAAATGGCTGACCAAAGCTAGTGTAGTGGTAGAAAAGATGGAGAGAGACAGATATGGAAATGCCACTTCATTATATAAAGCTTACCAAGGATATGGTTAAGTTGGTCAAGGTAGTGTTTTCCTGGAAAGATAGGTCTGTTGGAGAGCATCTCTGCCAGAATACAGCCTACTGACCAGATGTCAATAGACTTGGTATAACCCTGCAAGTAAAGCAAAGCAAGATTTTTGTTCAAATGTATTTTTGCATAATTGCAGTAACGTAATATACTTCATACTTCAGTAAATTTTGAAAGTACGATGCAATTTTTTTTAGATGAATCATGCTCATTCATGCTGTTTTATTTTTCTTGTACAGAATCACAGAATCATCTAGGTTGGAAAAGACCTCTACGATCATATCTTCCAACCTTTAATCTAGCACTGCCAAGTCCACCATTAAACCATGTCACTAAGCTCTACAACTACACTTTTCCTGGAGACCTCCAGGGATAGTGACTCCAGTACTTCCCTGGGCAGCCTGTTCCAATAGTTCACAATCCTTTCCATGAATGAAATAATTCAGTATTGTGTATCAAAAACACTGCTTTGAAGGTGTAGCAAGAACCAAAACACGCAAGATATGTTTTTCCAAAAGGATTCTGTAAGTTTAGCTGTACATACTGCCATCCACAAATTTCTGAGACTCCCTAGTTCTATAGCTAATTGACAGTAACAAATTTCAGAAATGGGCCTTATACTAACTTAAGAAACTTTAAAAGTTCAGAAACCTTTAGAGTATTGTTTAGTCTATAGCTCCTAACAGCATGCTAAACACATGGGGAAAAAAGCCACACTTCCTAATAGTACAGGATCTAAACACCACACAAGTCAGTAGGAAACCTTCAGCATCAAAGAGGTGAAAGGACAAAATGGATTTTTGGTAAGGAGACCTTGTAAACACAATAGGTAAGGAAGTAGTAAAGATGATGTGAGAAGGCCAACTGCAGGAAACAATACTATGCTGAGAAGAACTAAATGAACTATTTTCAAGTGTATAACCTATGTTATACATAAGGAAAGGCTCTGATTCAGAAGCGTATTTACACTACTGCTCGGGTAATAACGCAAGGGCAACTTTACCTCAGGAACCCTTGGCCCTGTAAACTCCCTTGCCCTGTTCTCCCATAGCCTGCTGTGCACTACATCCCCTCCCAGTAGCAGGGACCTTCCAACAAAAGCTAGTGACTGCTGAATCCACAGCTGACTCAGCACCAGCTCCTCATGGTGTGATCATTCAACAGTGTTTTCAATGCACTAATTCTGAAAAGTCTCATTATAGACAAGGAATGTTATGAGCTGACCACCTCTTAAGAAACACACAATATATGTTCTTGTAAAAGTTGCTGATAAATGTATGCAAATATACAGAAATAAGATTAAGTTGCCTTACTTTTAAGGCCTCAGTGGAAGTTTAAAACACAAGAAGCCTAAAAAACCCCTCCACTGAGCAGATATTTATTTTCTAAAAAGCGCATTAAACACGCTATTGCCACAAGAAATCAAACCCAACTACCAGTTACCCTATGGAGGCAAAGTCTTTGGGGAACATAAGATACAGACACAGGTGTCACATTGGTATTTTACTATCAAGTATGTGGTTGTAGAAACTAATGCAAAGTTTATGAAAGATACCCATTAGTCACACCATACAGAAATTGGATTCACCTTAACAGAGGTAAATGTAAGAATAACTCCACGTAAAAGGAAAAAAAAAAAAAGTATGACTTGATTAAGATTATGTGAATGCAAGTAAGATTGACACACAGCAAAGATCACATGCCTTCAGAATCAGACTCACCCTCATTATGCATTCTAAACCTAAGTTAAGACATCAAGATAACACCAAGGCAACAATTGCAAGCGTTGTTGAACACAGCACTAAAATGCTGTCATTACTAATAGTTCGGTCCTGCTCTATAAAAGAGACCATCTGACAGAAAGAAGTCTCATGAATAGCAAGGAACTGGGCATATGGGAACTCATGCACATGTTTACTCAGTTGTAGTATCCAATAATTGTATCTGGAATCACAAATTTATTACAAAAGAGTAGTTATGTTGTAAATCCATCATCCTGTTTTCTCAAGACTATGCATGCATTCTGATTCTTAAAAAAAATAAAAACAAAAAAAAACAGCACAGAAGGGACAGGAGGGCAGAGAAGAATTTGATCCTTAGAAGTGAATAACCAGCAACAGAAGCATCACAGCAACACACTATGGTTCTTACCTTAGAATTCAGCATGATTTCAGGAGCCCTGTACCAACGTGTGGCCACATACTCTGTCAGGAATCCTGTGTGATCATGGTCTGGATCTGCAACACGAGCCAGTCCAAAGTCACAAATCTGGTTTAAATTAAAAAGGAAAAAAAAAAGCATATTAGACATAGAGCTTCCAGTACTACATTATTACTAATTCACCTTTCCCCAATCTGTGATGCAACACTTAAAGACAGTAATGCTAGCCTGTATTTCTAGAAATAAATTATTGCACAAACATTAGGATAAGTATTTTGGATGCAATACATGAAGAATTAATTGGATAGGGCCTCATACAGGGGTCAAGGAGAATAAATAGCCTGAATAACTTGAGAGGAAAAAACAGTTCTGGTGCGCAGTTTATGTTCTACTATGGGCTTATTTAACAGCTTCTCTCACAGGTAGATGGCAAAGTATACTGCTCCAGCTTGTTAGTAGACATTTACCAGAAAATGACAAGAGTTTAAGATGCAAGAATTGATGACCAACACGTTTGAAACATAGCCCAAAACCCCGCTACCATCCCAACAGTGTATCTTTGCAATAGAAACATCATGAGATAATGGTAGGCTGGAAAATACAGGTTGCTGAAGAAAGCACAAGCTTAACAAAAATACAGCAACCCAGAAGAAAACATGTTTTGATTCTATACCAGAAAAAAAATAAAATAAAAAAATAAAAAATAAAAAACACACCCTGATTTAGACTAGTGAGTTCAGCAAAAAGGAGAGCTTTTTTTCGTCTATACTCTGGTAAGGAAGATGCATGGCTTTCAGAGCTATTTACCATACCCTCTCCAAAGAGAAATTAAGAAAATAAGAAAACTGAAAATGTGAAGATAGTGTTTTAGAGTATGGCAGCTGTTCTTTCTATCATCCAATAGGTAAATGCAAGCTTGTTGACTGCCAAATCAGATACACTTTTATGCTTTTGCTGTCACGAAACAAATTATGATAATGACCAATTTCTACATGAAGTGTATTTACTTGAAATGCCCTCTTTGAAAAACAAAGCATCAGATGTAGGAGTAGCAAACAATTAAGAGGTTCCTCTGATGAACATATTTTATAATAGTTTACCACTTGATAGTTAATTGTGCACACTGACTGTATTAAAAATGTGAAATCATATGTTACAGTTTATGTACTGGGTAACCCTACCAAAAATGCAGTAGCCTCACTGCATCCTGACAACCTACTCCTTTATTTTCCTCGAGAGACAGCCTACGAAACAACTTATATAGTTCAGTTAAGGAAGAAGTGATTCAACTGAGCAAAAGCTACATCTGAAATATAAGATTTGGCAGGAGACCGTTAAACAGAGGGACTGATGAAAAGGCAGTGATGAAACTCACAAGCCAGCCTGCATTGGACGACTCATATATTTGACTCCAGCTACATATAATAATAAAATTTAAAAAGCATCCTTAGAAAACAACAAAGAACAAGAACCCTTTTAAGCATGTCAAGGTTTTCCCAAGGCTATGCAGACAGGGCAAACTGCCTTGTACGCAATTAGCAGTTTGCATAAAGAGAACTGACACAAATAATCAGAAAAGCCTTCTGGAAAAACAGAGGTGAAGAGACTGTAGAGGACAACCTTATGGACTTCAGAAAATAATTAGGCAGGCAAACTTTTTGCAATCTCTTCCTCCTAGCCTCACCAAAACAAACAAACAAACAAACAAACGAGACTACAGATTTCGTAGAATTAAAGGAGTACACAAGCAAACTGCTATGATTTGTTATTATTAAGGCAAAAGAAAGGCTCCATCCAGTCCACTGCGAGAAGAAAGAACTGAATTTAAGAAGATGTCTGTGAATCTCTCAACTCAAGTAGAAGAAAGTAGCACATGGGATGGAAAGGAAGATTAATGAACAAAGAGAGCTCATTAAAATGACAAAAAGCCCATGCTGACTACAGCAGAAGCAGGTTAAGCAGAAAAGAAGAAACACCATCAGTGAGAAAGGCACCAAGGTTGAAGCTGTAAGAAAGAAAGGCTTTTGGCTGTTAGCAGTGTTTTCACCAGCTGCAGAGCTAACCAGGAGTATTAACCAGACAAAATAAAAGAGAAGCCGGAGAGGTCAGCATTCTGCCTGAAGTCCTCAGTGCAAGGGAGGAAGAACAGAGACCGACTGTGCCCAGCGAGGGCAGGCAGTTCTTGCCCTGTGGCAACAAAGCGTATTTAGCAGACCAGCCACCCTATTTAGGGCAAAAAAAAAAAAAAAAAAAAGTTGCAAATCTACTATGCCTATTCAACTATTAATTGGTAAAGTCAATGTACAATAAGAAAATAGGCTTCTCAATCAGAAGCAAAACAAAACAAGAAAAATTGTGTGAAGGCAATATAATGACAGGCAGAACATTTAGGGCATTTTGACTAAGTCATAGAAGAGAATAAAAAATGCGCACATAATGAAAGACCCAGTCAGTGCTTCGTGCTTTGGAGAAACAGAACAGATGCTACTAAGAGAGAAGGAGTAATTCCTCCATTAAATAATTTTAAACACCCAACATCCTATTAATATATTTAGCTTCCAATTCTTGAAAACAATGTTTTTGTAGTCACTTACTACATAAGCATTTTATTAATTTATTTTTTTTACAGATATGGCTTAGAATTGGACGAAGGTATCAAACAGATGGGAAGATTTATGAGGTTTGTGTACATATGATCATTTACTAAGCACACTAAATGAAATACAACAGTGCAACCAATACACTGAAATATCAGATTGTATCGCTGAATACTGTGTTCGTCTGTGTATGGATACTTAGGAATACATTTCTTTCCTAGAAATTGAATCTATGTTCGAGAGGTCAAGATTACATTTGAAGGAGAAGAAAGAAGGTTCTCTTAACTACAACTTCTAGGACATTGAGCTCCGGAAGAGATCAACAGATCTGTCTCACAATACCATTAAAGAAAGAAGCTAACCACTGAAAATGAACACACTTTCTATTTTTGTTCCTCTGAAAGCATGATTTAAAGTTGTCCGTTTTCACAGTATGCTATGTTTTGAATTTATGTGCAATAATCACTTTGTAGTCATGGACGTATACATACCAGACACACATGGGCAGAATGGCCCTAAAAGAAACAAGTTAGTAAAAAATCTGCAACCATCCAACAAGACCTAACTTTCTTACCAATTCTGTTATTTGTACTTCAGATGTGGTGTTAACACAACACTAGAGTCCCCTTCAGGTTATGAAAAAGCATGTGCTGTCATACAGACTACCATATGCTGCACTAGGAAAGCGCACATCGCAGTGCCATGCTGTTTTTAATATCTTGGAAAGAAATTGGAGCAGTACTTACTGAGGTCATATTCCATTACTTTGTCATCCAGTGAGCTTAATTTCCTTTTCATGACCATCTTACTTGTCTTAAACAACTTTTTTTTTTTTCTTTAATTGCAGCACATGCACAGAACTACACTCAAACTCTTCCCTGTTTCAACCACAGTTGTAGATTTTACTCCATCTCTTTCACAAAGGGGTTAAGACCCTGAGGGGTCTACGTTATAGCAGCTGCTGAAATCCCATAGCAAGAGTCAGAGTGGCTGGTCCAGCAGTTCTATGCCTTGGAAAAGGCTGGCAAGTAGCAGTGGGAATATAAAGCAATCTAATAGTGCAGCCAGTATTTAGAACGAACCAGCATATGAACAGCAAGGGGTTTTTTTTGTTTGTTTTGTTTTTTGAAATTGTGACAAATGTGTATGGCCAGCAACAGGCTTATATTTTGAAGAGGATTTTGTCGTTTGTTTTTGTTTTAAATTAGAACACTAGGGTCGCTTTAAAAAACAGCATAATTAGGTGCAACACAGCATGTAACTAACAGTTGTACCACATCAGATCAAAGTCACATGAACTCTGTAATCTCACTTCATCAGTGGCCAAGAGTAAATATTGAAGTATACAAAGGAACACGCTCCAGTTATTCTCGACTAGTCTCTCATCTTCTATGGATTTGCCACCATGAGACTCTAAAGCAGAGGTAGCATTAAAAAGTTTTTTCTTCTGCTAACTTGCTCTGTGTTTATTTTTTTAATTCACATTATCTTAATACCTACTCTGTGGTACCAATTTCCCCAGCTTAAAAATGCTGCAAGTTAACTACTACGTCCTCTTAGTCTGAGCATGCCACCTACTCCTTTCATTTGCCTCCACCTAATTTATTTTCAGTGGGTAAAGACAGTGAACACTTGATCTCTATTTATCTCTCCTAGGCCATTAAGATTTTTATCCATTTCTATGATATTCTTTCTTTTCCTCAAACAGTATCTTCCTGCTGGGGAAACCTCTGCTAAACAGTTCTTTCTCATATATTATAGAAGTACTCTGAAATCCTGATCTCCTTTTAAAAGGCTATCATGGGGAGAAGTGCTGGTTAAGGATAACACAGTACTTAAGACTCAAGAAAAACAAAGTTATAGAATGGCATGTTTTCTGTTCTATTCTTTATTTCTGTTCTAATTCTTCACATTTGGTTTGTTTTACTGAATGCCACTAAGCATCAAGCTGACATTTTTCAAGAATCATAACAGCTCTAAAATCATCCTTCTGTGGTATTAACTAATATAGAACCTGTGACTGAAAACGTAAATTAGGAGTGTTCTCTCTCCAACTGATTTCTCTGCATGTAATCAACACTGAGTTTCATGCATTATTTTAGTTGTCCACTAATATGAAGTCTTCTTCTAACACTGAAAAATTAACAGTTTAAACACAAAGAATCCAAGACTTGAAATACACAGTTGCCAGTTTACTTCCCAGGTGAACACAGTTCTGTTTAAGGTTAAGTATTTTCACCAGCTTTCAAAAAGGCTGTTTCAAAGCCAGCCTCCAGATGGAATCAGTGATGCATTCGTTGAAACATAACAGAGCGTAGCGTTCTAAAACATTAATAATTATTTTATCAAAACTAATAATGTTTTGGCAATCCTTCCAGGATAAAAAAATAATCACATTAATCTCCAGTAACAAACTTGTGTTTGTAGTTACAGCAGGTAGTTTATGAAGACCACAGGAGCAAAATTTTTAAGAAATTTCCACTAACCTTGAGATCACAAGTGGTGTTAAGCAGCAAATTCGAAGGTTTGAGGTCGCGATGAAGCACGTTGGCTGAATGGATATATTTTAACCCTCTCAGAATCTGGTAAAGGAAGTAGCAAATGTGGTCATTGCTGAGGTGTTGAGTCTTTAACAGCTTGTAAAGATCTGTCTCCATGAGATCTTGCACAATGTATCTGTACGGCATCAGATGTAAGGCAGCAAAACAAACCTGGTGTCATATTAGGTATCAACATACAGTACCAGATGAAACTTCTGTAACTATTTGTCTGCTTCATGACAATTATGGAACCATGTAGTTGTTTCTTGTATTACAAGTTCTGAATCAAATCAATTCTGTTACATGATGCAGACCTTTACAGCATTAAGAGGCACAGCACACGGTCCTCTCAAATTAATTGAACTATTTCTTTGTATTAGAACCTGATCTTTATTGGCATCTTAATATGACTGTGTTCCTAACATGCTTACCAGGAAATAAAAACTGTTTTAGTTTAAGGAGTAATAGGCTTTTGAGATACTTGCTTCCAGTTACATAAAAGCATGAAGGTAGAAAATCCAATCAATTCTGATCAGTCTCTGCCACCTCTCCACTTCAAAAGTGTTCTCTCTTACTGTATGTTTAATCAAGCTACATTGAACATAAATAGCCCTTCACCTAGCAAATTAAATTCTAATATTTTCCATCTGATAATTTTTTCCTAGGACTGAAATGAACTGAAAAGGCTCTACCCTGCTTTGACAGGAATGAGTTCAGTAAAAAAAAAAAAAAAAAAAAAATTCCTCTCCCTTAATTCAATGTGGCTCCAAAACCTTTGGGTTATAGTTTCAAGACCAAAATAGGATTTCACTAAAAAACATAACTACCACTCCAGCTGGGCATTCCCATCGCCTCCTTTGGATGCTGACTTGTCCACACAATTAGTACATCTTTTTATAGGCAGCATGCACTTAGCCAAAGTGGCCAAAGAAACGCAACCTCAGGATCCCAGGTAAGACTGAGTGAACTCAAATACTATATTGCTATTTTATTAAGTGAAAACATTTGACCTAGATTCAATTCAATTTCTGCCTTATGGTTTTTATTAGGCAGCCATCTGCAAAGAGCCTGGAAAGCTAATAGGAAACAATGTATACAGACTTCGGGAAATTAAAGCTGGTTGCCTCCAAACTAGGGTTTGTATCTCAGGTATCTCCCAATTGTGACTGCTTTGATATGTTAGATGTCCACATGAAGGGATATTTACATGAAAACAAGTTTCCCATTAAAGAAAAATTAGTATAAAGAAAATGCCATATTTGCATATATTAATCAAGCATGTTTACCAGCCCACATGTAGTTTCAGACTACACATATGCAGGAAGCACTGCAAGACTGGAGTGGGGGGTGGAGGGATCTTTTGCTTTATTTGCTTTTTGCCAAGATATATCCTTTAAGAAAACTTTAGACAACTGTGCCAGCCTGGCTTTTCATTTTCTCCTCAAAGCAAACAGTTCTAAAAGAGGCTCTACTGAGAGGGAATGTAGTTTTAAGATTAAACAACTAAACTAAATCCACCTATAAAATGTTGAGTTCTTTGTCTTGAAAAATAGAAATTAACTTTTTTTTCCTTGAAAAAGAACAAAAAACTTGTGTTTTATCTAGGTTCAAATCTATTGATGCACATCTAAACCTATCAAATACTATGAACTTTTATTTTAATTTACAATAATGAAATCCAACTTTTATCAGAATTTAGTAAGGAAGAGGATGAAAAGGGGGTATAATCAAGACAGAAGGTGGCATCCACCTCCAAGTAGAATAACAAACTTAGAAAGGATACACATCTTTCATTTGTTCAATAGTTGGAGCTCTGATAATATCATTTATTCCAATAATATTCTCGTGCCTGAAGCGCAGTAAGATCTTAATCTCTCTCAGAGTTCTCTGGCAGTACGTCTGATGCTCAAAAGGACTGATTTTCTTTATAGCAACTCGAACTTTGTTGACGTTATCGTAGGCAGAACTAGAAGAGAATAACATTTTTAGAACATATAGCAAATTCATTCAGTTCAGAAAGCAAGAGTGTGAATCCATTTGTTTTTATGTTTATTTTATCAAATGAAGAGAGGCAACAGTGACAGATATCTTTTAACTTGCTGACAGTGCAACAATATTTTGTCTGTTCTTCAACTTATTTGGCTATCTGCAAGTTACAAGCTTTTCCAATCAACTTGAAGCCTGCTCAGGTACCTAAGCAATGAAAGTAGCGTTCATTTTCTTTACCACCCTGTGGAATAAACGAGTTTGAGTCTTTTCCTATATGCTGTAATCAAGAAGAAATTTGCAACGAAGTCATCTTGGGTTAACCCGTTCACTTTGGAATACAGGAGAGCTTTCAGAAATCATCTTTCAAGCACCAGAATTCCACACCCAAACTCCCGCGAGTAATTCCAATTGCTCCCACCTTTTACTCCTCCACTGAACTACATTTCTGGCATCTCTGTGAAGAACAGACACTAACAAACCAAGGGATGGAGAATTTGTGAAAATACCTCTCCAAGTTCAAGTCCAAAGATAAGAGAGCTCCAGAAAAGAAATATACTGGATATATACTCACAGGAAGCGAAAGCAAAGAGCAGTGCACTGACGTATGGTGGGGACTGTGACCTGTATTAATGAACACACCCACGGCTACGTTAACAGTACCGTGACTTAAGCCGCTCAGAGCAGCATTCAGAGCTACACCAACGAAGGAGCCTCAGCAGTTCTGCCCAGAACACCTACCCATTTATAAAGAACACCACAGCCCGAGCCTAAGAAAGAGGCTTGGTAAAGGACATGTTTCTAAAATGTGGACTTAAGTTATTTCCTAAAAATGTTATGAATGGATGTTCTAGGATGTTCTCTGCAGTCTTGTTTATATGAATCACAAAGCATCTCATTACTATCACTTATCTAATTAAATTACCATAGGCTTTTAATATATTTAGAATTTAAATGCATGTATATGATTTTTAATATACATAGGCCTCCCTTGCTCCTTTCAAATTTATTTTTATTCACTACTACATTGTTTAGAAATTTAAAAAAATAATCAAGCCTATATTTAGACATTCCTGTTAGCCTCAACTATTTCACATGAAAATATAAACACACGAGCTAAACAGGCTTTACATTCTACAGATCTTCTACAGTCAAATCCCAGAACATTCTCTGAAACCCTCTTAATTGGTCTTACTCTGTTGAGATGTCCAGGTATCTGATGATCAGGTAAAACAGAATGAAATATGAAAATCCAGTCAGAAATGGACAACTCAAAAGAATTCTGATGCCTAGTCACTTCAAGGTTCTTCTACCACAAAGCAGGTTTAGGGTGCAGTAACACGTTTTTGAGACAGTACTACCACCACTGTATGCAAAATCACTTCACATTTCTCATTTTCATTATTATAAGCAATACAGGATTTGTGCTGCCAGTAACTTTCTTCATTGTGTAAATATTATCTACGCAGTGACTTCCTTTTTGATCGATTTACTACAGAATCATTGTCCTGTCTGCATCCCTAACTCAAGTCTATACGCAAATTTTATGTGCCTCTGGAAACAACGAACTCCAGTGCTCCAGAGGGTGCTTGGAAATTCCACACACCAAGCAAGTATTAATTATGACTGCTGTTACTACATACGTATAGATAACACATTAGCAGTTCACAAGTCCCAAAACAGATAATAAGAAAATGCCATAAATGAAACGCAATGTAGCCTTCAAGAGTACTTCCTCATTAGTTCTTAATTTGCAAGTCACCTGAGGTGTTTACAATATGCCAGCAAGGTATGTCAAAAACTGGAAAAAAAAATAGAAATAATTCTTTAAGCATGAGTAGCCCATATCTGGGAAAAATAGAAATCTAACAGATCATTTTGCTGTAACAAACAAACCTTCTACCTTCTTCTTTGTATTGACTGAAGCCTATTTTTTCTCCCACAATGCAAAATCTCACTTCCTTTTAAAGCACTGGACAGCAGCAGCTATGAAGAGCATAGTGCCCAATATTCCAAAATGCCCAATATTTACCAATTGATGCTGCTTAAATAAAAGCTTCTAACATCTTGCAATATTGGATAAATGCCTAAGTTACTGCTTCTCAAGTAAAGGTTGGTTACTGATGAAAACATGCATCTTTCCTTGCACAGATGCAGTGAACCTGAATCTATCAATTAAACACGTGAAGAATTGCTCTCTTGTAGCTTAGATTCACTTACAGTTCTTGAAGTATTTTCTTAGCAAAAGCTTTAAGCTATTATTTAAAAAATGATGGGCAATTTTCCTTTCAGATGGTTCAACTATGAAACTCATGATTCAGTGTGGAAAAAAAGTATTTGCAGTAAAGATGCAATCAATTTCCTCCCCAGTGCACATTCTACATACAGCCATTTTTCTGTGCATATCAAAAGATCTCACCGCACTACTGTAGCTAGGCATGCATCACTGTTCCCACTGCACTCAGCTCAGGAGAGCAAAACCAAAGCTAGTTGAACATTAAAAGGGATTTATTTCTGCTAACTTTCTCAAATGAGATTTTTTGTAAATTGATTAAACATATGAAACATGACTTGAATTCCTGTGAGCAAAAAGCTAACCATGCATTTGCCTGTGCAGAGTTATTTAAATAGCATGAAAAGCACAGGCACATAGAAAACCTATATTATAAATTCAGCATTATTTCAGTCTCAGAGTTACAGTTCTCAATGAAAATACATCTGAGTAAACTCCGTGACCCTTTAAAAACCAGCGCACTTTCAAGGAGCCACGTGCTCCAAGATCCAGGAGATACTGACACTAAAATACTCAAGAAAAAAATTTGGCCACTAACAGTTTCCACATTTGCTGACGTTTAAAAGGAAGACATGGTACCTGTGCTATAGATTAGGCTGAACTTCAGTAGAACCGGAGAGTCATGCTTGCTGTCACACACACGCTACAGACATATTGTTACACAATTTCATAGGCCAAATACCTATTTTGCTACATAGGAAACACTAAACTAATAAAACCGAGTCTCTGCAAGTCAGACTGAGCCACCTCCCAAAGCTTTTCCTGTTCCTCACAACCTGCACCCGACCTTTACCACCACCACCAGGTGCACCCGCTGCTCTCCAGAGCACTGCTGCAGGAACACGTTGCTCTCACACCCAGTCCCTCTGCAGCGCTAGGGAATGGAACAACGACTCTAAACGACACAAATCCAAAACCCTGGTGCACTACCTTGCTGCGCTTATTAAACAGCTTACTTATCACTTAGCATAGGATTCATCTTGCTTAGTCTTAGCTAGCATTAGGGATCTAATTTTATGACAAATAATCGCCTGAGCTCCCCCTACAGTCCAAAAAGGAGTAGCTTCACATACACATCCCATCCAAGCACGTCCTAAATTTAGATCATCTGCATTCTGGAAGTGCTGTTCCAGTGTGCACAGCCTAACCTAGCTGTGTAAACATTCAGCTTCTACTGAACCTCACAAGTGTTTATATTTTCATTGAAACAGTTAAATGGCACTGCCTTCGAAAGACACGAACCTTCTGTTACCAAGAGTTTTCTCCAGAGATGATCTGTAAAGTGAAAATAACAGTTCACATGCTAACAACTTTCCAAGTGCTGCTGTATAGCTTTCGGTTTATAATCCTTCACAACATCTACCAGTCACTGCACATGGGACTTCAGCAGTCCCTGGGTTATTCACATGATACTGAATCTAGTTAATAACACTACCTATCCAAAAAGAAGGATTTATCCCCCCTGTGCTGTGCAGCTTCACCAGCTGATGCAACCACAGCTGTGGATGCTGTTTCTCTGTAACGTGATAAATTTAAATACAGATTTTGCAACTGCCCAACTCTAGCATACACATTAATACTATTTCAAGCTGTGGCTACTACCCCGTTGACAACCCTCAGTAACGCACCAGTATCTAAATACTTCTATAAGAAACCCTATAAAACTCAACACAAGCCCTAGTGCTTGGTAAGAAGCATCTGGCAAATACGTAACGAAGTTTTGACTCATCCTGCGCAGCTGTACAGCCCGGACGATGCGCACGTATAAGCCAGGAAGCCGTGCCACCCGGGGTGAACGCCAGCGACTTATCGCTTTACGACTCGGACTCCGGCTTCCTGCTCGCAGAGCCCAGGGCGGAGCAGCCTCCAAAAGGCACGGCCTGGGCGTGCGCGGCCGCAGCCGGGGCGCTGGCAGGGAGCGGCAAAGCGAAGGCCGAGACCAAGGGCTGCCACGCAGCCCCTCTCTCGTTAGCTTCTTCTCAAGGGAGGAGAGCTTTTCACCAGGCAGAACAGGCCAAGTGCCAAAGCCGAGCTCCTTGCACCCGCACTGGCTGCTGCGTACCCTCCCATCCATTTCTATCCTTCACGTGCCTCGTTTCGGAGCAGTGCTGGAACAAGTGAGAGCATGCTGCAGCTGCCGGGAGGAAAGCAGCCAGCTCCTGGCAATAGCTGCATCCCACAGAGGGCTGTTTCTTCACACAAGCATTGGAAAACAACTGCCTACTCCGTCAGCTCCCTCCATCCTCATTACACATCCCTGCCATGCCGCCCGAAGGCTTACCCCGTCCAGGGTTACTCCTCCAGCACTTCCAGGCTTGTTCACCTATGGCTGTTCTGCAGGCTGCTCTCAGCTCTGTGTTCGTACGCACACAATGCTACCGGCAAACGCCCTAATTACAGCCCTCAATGAAAGGCCGATTTGAAGTTTAAAAAGGATGTTTTATCAGTAGCTTTGTGTTGCTGTGGAAACAAGATTCCAAGGGCATGCCCAGGGATAGGAACCGTTCTGAAATACTGAATTTTGTAGCTTGCAGCTAGGAGAGGGAAGGAAAAAAAAATAATTCCCAAACAAACTGCTCTGTGAAGATCTTCAGTCTTCTCATTCGGTCTACATTTAGCTCAATCGCAGATATTTCCACAACATGCTGACATTTATCAAGTTACAATGCAAATAGCTTAAACTTATTTTTAAGACTGCTGTGAGAAAAATAACACCATATTGTGATGTAGAGAAGAACCAACAGTACCGTAACAGGCTGCTCACCACGATTCCTAGGGGCAAGGGAAGGCAGCGTTACGAAGTGTAGATTTCTGGAGGGGGCTGTCAGGTTGGGTGCTCTGTGCTTTTTTTTTGTTGTAAACAATCAGATTCTTCAGAATAAATAGTTTCTTATTTCAGATGAAAAAATACATGGAGCAGCCACAGTACGTTATTCTTTATCCAAAAGCAAAGACTAGAAATAGGATAAAAGCAGCCAAGTTTCCAGACATCCAGGCATGTGTCATTTTTATAACACTGAATACACTTATTGTCCCCAACTGTAAACACCCAGGGTTAAAGAGACGTCTTTGACACTTTGTTCCACTTATTCATAATATTTTTGAAAATAAATAAGCATGTTTCTCATTAGAACTTTTTTTAGTACTACCTTACAGAATCATTACTTGCTTTTAAAAGAAACATGCACGTGTACATCAAGGTGTATTTGCCTTCTTTCAGCACACCCCAGTCCACGAAAAGACAACCAAGTTATCCTCAGAGTTTTCACTTCAGTTATTAGCTTTCTCTAAAAGATGACCTTAATAATGCAGCGTTTCCCAGGCTTCTCAGTTGTGAATTCAAGAAGTACAATTATTTCCCATTACATAAAAAATGGGTGATGCTCAGTGAACCCAGGATTCAAAACTGTTTCTGCAGATTCTGTCTTAAGAATTCCCTTAATTTTATCTTAAGATTCATCTTAAGAATTCCCACCAATTCTCACAGGAAATATGGACAGTGATACATCTTGAATGTTTAAAGGAACAGTAAAAATAAAATGTCTCATTATCAGAATTAACCACTTTAATTTTGAGTCATTATCGCTCTCCTATGAAGGTGGGAGGAAAGAGTACTTTTTCCTTCTGCACCACGCATCAGTCTGATGAACTACAGCAACACGGTTATCTCAGCATACTTCTACCTTCTTCCATTAAAGATTTTGTTTGACAGACTCTTAATTCCTATCATGGAGGAAATTTAACAGAGCCATGAAAATGGAGAACTACTTAAATATCAAATTCTTAGGGGAAAAAAAAAATCCCAGCTTTGACACTCTAGCTGCTTTTTGAACTACAAAAAGATTATACAACTTTAAGAACACAAGCACCTCATACTTTCTCATGCTATACTGAAGGAAAAAAAAAAGTCAAATATGCTGGAATTCAGCACTTCTGAATTATCTGTCAGCATGCTACAGGCACCCCCCATTGATTATGAAAAAAACAGCTGTACCTGTCTTCTCAGTCTTTGTGAAACTCCCATGAGCACTAGCAGCCTATACAGAAAGAAGATGCCAAAAACTTGAATTCAGAACTGAGCTACTTCAGAGTAAGTTTGGGTACAAGAATTATACACTGAATTGCCATAAATTTGAGTGTTTAAGAAACAGACCTTTTCTCACCCTTCGTACCAGCATGAAATAGACACACAGTTTTCAAGAGTAAGCCAGAAGAAACGTACAGTTGGTCCTCCTAAATGCAGCTATACAAGTACCTGATCACCGAGTTCTCCACCATTTATAGTGTCAGCAAATTACCTCAAGTAATGAATTACAAGATGACCTCAGATTTATCTTAAGTCATCTTTTTGTCAAGGAAAGAAAAGCCAAAGAACACGCACTGCTGTAGCATGCAGCTGTCAGCAGGCACTGGAAGTCACCATCTATTTTTCCCCATTTTCTCACATCGCATGGTACAAAACAAGGCAGAACAGGAAGACTGTGCACCAAGAGAACACTACAAGAACTATTTAGTAAATGTGACCCAACTTCCACTGGCGTTAGCTCAGCCTTACCTGGACATTCCTAATGCCATGCTACTAGAAAATTTGTTTTCTCATCTTTTGATCTGTCTGGATTCTAGTGCCACTGGATAGATTATTGTCTTGGGGCTAAGAAAATACAAATTTAAGTCTTTTAGCATGACTCCTTTGCACACACTTCATAAACTCCTCATGAATAGATCCATGTTCTTACCCCTTTTTTATCCGTTGTTCATCACAAAATGGCCAAGTTCTACTTTTTATGTTTTATTCCAGAGGATAACTTAAACAAGCTACTTTAACTCAGATCTATCATAACATTGACTGCTCTTGTCTTTTCCAAAGAGGGGGAGAAGAATCTTATTTCTAAGAGTCCTTTATTTTAGCACGAGTGTATAACGAGATGTGCCCACAATCAATACAGACTGCTCTGTCATGCTTTTTGTTAACCTCTGCAGCTGGCTGGATTACACTATAACTGCATTACCTGCAGTTTTACCACCTACTTTTTCAGCGATCTTCCCTACATCCTTCAGTAGCAACCCTAGCATTAGGGGTTCCTGGCACAATTATGTCAACTCGCCCCACCCCTGCCCATGACAGAAATGACTGATGACACTTGAGAGGTTTTATTTACTCTTTGGCAGTTTCTGACCTCAGACAGGTTATTGCCCTTCACCTCACAAATGCTTAAGGCACTTCTGTAACCTCCTGGAAGAGGTTTGTTTTCATTCATCTATTCAAATAATTCCATTAAGCTAAAAAGGCACAAATTTATTTTTCAGAATTTGAAAAGTAAAACCTGACAGAACCTTTCAAAGCATTATAATTTAAAACTATTTACTATGCACATAATAATGACTTGATAGCTTAATTCCTTATTTCACTCCTAGGATCTCAAAAATAAGTATCTGGTCCTGCAAAATGGAGTCTGTTCAATAAATTACTTTAGCCAGAAGCTCAGTCAATTCGTAAGCCCAGGTGTGGCAGACCAGACGATCTGTGTTTTGTTACCACCTATTAAGCTAAACTATGAAGAGCAGCAATTCTAGAACTACACCTTAACGTTAGCATTAGAAAAATATCAGCTGTATTTCACCCAAGGTTCTGTCTGTGCTGTTTCATTAAAGCAGACATTTAACTTCATGGTATTCTGATGAATCTTAGCTGCTCCAGGAAACCCATCACTTCTCTCAGTTTCCTGTTTCTCCCTGTGCATATTTTTCTTTCTATGCATTTAGCTGTGTACCATGAGACTTCAAATCACCATGTGTGTCCATGCTGCTTTATATCACTTTAGCTCAAGTTGGTCTTCAGAAAATGGAAGCACTGAACAGCCTCACATGCCTTACTATTTTGTCTACTTTTTGCCTTCCTGCTTATCCTCCCATTTTAGATGTAAAGGTTCTCTGCTACCAATTATTGCTTTGGATAGCATCTAAGCCAAATTTAACATTTACACAAATCTCACTGTTCTGTTTGAAGGCCCTTTGGCTATCCCTGAAACAAACCCCTCATCCCGAAAGCCCCCACCGCTGTACCTAGTTCCAATATTCTCCTTACATAACGTTAACGCAATTTCCACGGGAATCAGTTCTGGGTAAAATTGTTAGAGCTCGACAGCATCTCAGACAACCTAAAGGCAAAGGGAATTAAAAGGAGCCGCTGCAGCTCACTCCTCTCTTCGTGCCTGACAATCCTGCCCCTTTCTTGCCGTTTCAGTAGGGCCGCTAGCTTTCTTTGTGCCAAATCAGAGACCCGAAGCACCTCAAAGCCAAGCAGCTTAAGAATAGGAAGAGCAAAGCAGTCCTCTACCAGCATATTTCTATTCCCTTCCTGTGCCAGCACTGTCACTCACGTGGCTTTGCATTTGTCACATTAACTTGCTGCTTTTGTGTGTGTGTGTGGTGGTGTTGTTTTTAAAGTAACTTTTAGCCAAATCAGGTTTTGAACACTGCTCCCAGCAGCTGCGCAAGCACCAGCACAAGGGAGGAGGAAGGAATTCCATGACCTGAGGCAGGGCAGGAAAGGCTGCCCCTTCAGAAGCAGCACAGCCGTAGATCGGCGTAAGTCAATCATGGAAACCACAGCTTCAGCTTCTAGCCAGGGCTGTCATAAAAACCCAGCCTCCACACGCCAGCCAGTGAGGCGCCGACTTCCTCATCCGTGCTTACAGCTTCAGGGAGATGCAGCAAAAAGCAGCCACGGAGAGAAGACAGGTCAGTTACATAACAGGGCCAGAGCCTCCAGAACAACAACAACAAAGGCAGCGCAGAGCAGGCACTATAAATATTTGCAGAAAATATTTCCCCTCCTTCCTAGGGAGAAGGAGGGCACTACCAAGCAGCTGGGAGTGGTGATAGTAGCAACAAACTCCCCAACGGGGTTTACTCTTTTGCCTAACCAGGTTCTAATTTGACTTAGATCTCAAACACTCTCCCTAAAATCAGCTTGAGGAGAAGGAAAACGATGCAAGATTCACACAATTATTTTTCAGAAGTCACCTTATTTGATTCCACATGTTATAGGATTTCAGAAAGGAATTCACAATACTTCATTTCAGAAAGAAGCAACAAGAAAAATGTTGGGTTTTTTATTTGTTTTTAAATCACTCAAAATCATCCATGCATACCTAGAAGCACAGGTTTTCCTAAACCTGTAGAAATGAAAGAATCACAAAGCACTAAATAAAGCAAGCTCATGTTTGCTGTCCTGCTATGGTTAGTTCAGTCTCCATTTGCAAAACAAAACCAAACCACCAGCACTGAGCGTGCATGTCACTACTACCAGAAATTACTTCCCTTCACACCTTACTGTGCATTTTTTGCATGTTTTTTTTTTCCCCCCATCTTTTTCAAAAAGCATTCAGGCTGTAAACCCTTACCCCTCAAACATATTGCTTTGTGTTTTGTTGAGTGTATCTGCAGGAAGATGTCTTGGATACTGTAAGTAAAACCAAGGTATTTCACAATCATGAAACACTCAGAAAAAATCCAATATAAAGGTCAGCCTGAATGTCGCTTGGGGTACTTTGCACCACCCAAATACCAACACCACTGGGCCAATTCGGGACGGAGGCAGTTTGGGCAGTATCGATCCGTGGTGCTCGGACGGCTTCCCATTTTGCTCAGCCCACACTGGCGATACTCGGCAGGGGAACCACCCGCCCTCCAAACAAACAAGAAGGTACTGCAGTGACAGCTGCTAATTTTAAGGAAAACTGCAAAATGAAGTAATTACATATTATAAACTGTGAGCCTAATTGCAAGTTGTTGGTAGTTAAAACATACCCACAACAGAGACGAACACTTTCTGCCGTGTAACAAAAACTCTCATTTGCATTCTAATCACCTCCGAGTACTTCACCCTTATGAAAATTCGGTTAAAATACAAAAGAATAGCTTCCAAGAGAAGCCACTTTTCCCGTAACCGGAGTTGGGTTGTTCCCAGTTCAGGCATTGCTGGGCGAGACACGCGTACAGCCATGCCAAGAGCTGGACTGTCGGGGAGGTTCTGCACAAACCCAGCGGCGCGTTCCTGCTGCAGCCGTCCTGCCAGCCCCACGAAGACGCAGACGGTGGGTTTAGGTTAGATACCAGGAAGGAATTGTTCACTCAGTGGCGGTGAGGCTCTGCACCAGGCTGCCCAGAGAAGCTGTGGCTGCCCCATCCCTGAAGAGCCCAAGGCCAGGCTGGACGGGCCTTTGGGACACCCGGTGTGGTGGGAGGCGGCGTGCCCATGGCAGGGGGCTGGGGAAGGTGGGCGGTAAGGTCCCTTCCCACCCAAACCATGCGGTGATTCCAAAATTAGCTCCCTCTGAAAAGGAGATTTGTTCGGAAGCAGAAAACTCTAATAACTGACCTAACAATGAAGGGAATGTAGCTTTTACACAGACAAATCACCCAAAACAAACTACGTGTTGCTCCATTTCACCAGCACTGTTAATTTCATTTTGCAACACGCTAAGAAAACAATTCTAAAATACACACGTGCCACCATGTGCTGCATTTGAGCAACATGGTAAATTTAAACTGCAGTATCATTAAAACCAGTAATTTTTTTTCAGATATTATTTGAAGAATTTCTGAAATACTTCACTTTAAGTGCAAGTAACAGTGTTTTCTTGCAAGACAACATCCAGCTTCATCTGTTAGCAGCATGAGCTTCCAGCTCAGCACAAGGCTAACTATGTTCGGGGCTGCTGCGGGGCGGGCAGCCGTCGGGTCAAGGAACACGGTCGCTGCTGAGGCCACAACTGTAATACTGCGTTTCGCTCTCCCCCAGTACTGGAGCAAGTCCAGCAGAAAACCATTAGGATGCAAAGGGGCTGAAGGACATGACATACAAGAGAAAAATGAGGAAACTGGGTTTAAGACCAAAAAAAAAAAAAAAAAAAAAGGGGGGGGGAAGGTGGCGGGCTGGCGGGCTGTCTTAAGCTACACAAAGGGAAATTGCAGAGAAAAACTGATCCAGAGTCTTCTCAGAGGTTAGAAAGTAAAAAAAGGACAAGGAGGACAAGCAGGAACAGTCACAAGGTGCAGCAAGGGAAATTCTCAGGTTTGTAAGGGCAAAAGTTTCACCAGGCAGTTGGTTAAACACAGGGAGTTGCCCAGAGAACTTGCAGAATTCCCATCCCTGGAGATTTTGGAAATACTGAGCGGGCAGCTTGAGCTGCTTGAGCTGATTCTGAAGTCGGCCCCACTCTAAGCAGGAGGTTGAACTGAACGACATCAGTAAGTCCCCTCCAACCTGCACTAGTCTGTGAACTATTCCTCAGCAAGATGTCCAAATGTTATTAAACATCAAATTGATCAGTTAATTTCCTTTCTAGATCACAGCTGAAAGCTATGACAAAGCATTATTTTAAAAAAAAGCACTGTGTTGGCCAAGTACTGGTTTCCAGCTGGGCTGAGCCGCACACCTCGGCCGGCAGCACCAGCCCTTCCACCAGGCCGCCACCCCGCTGTCCTGCAGGGCCGTGTTTCTGTCCATGAGAGCTACCAACAGACCCATCTCTGAAACCAGGGCATCTGGCACGGCTCTTCTCACGTGTGACCTCCTGACCTCATCTCTTCCCCAGCAGAGCAGCGTGTAGCATTTCTTAGCACTAGCAAAATACCAGTGTTTAAGAAGCACGAAGAACCTTTCCATCTTGCAAAGATGAAGACCTCTACCATCTGTCAGACTCGATGGCAGGCAGCAGGTTTAAGAGCCACATGTAGGGGTGCAGGAGACAGACTGACGCAACCACACGCAGCTACTGCGAACACATAAGGCTTATTTCCTTAATACATCACGCTAAAAAACCCACAAGTTATCTGCTTCTGCAGGCTGAACCACGCCACGTTAAGAAAACGTGAATTCATTTATGAAATGCAAGCGTCCCTGAGCTGCACTCCCCAACTCAGGCCAGTATCCCGTTACTTTGGGCAGAGAGGAGAAGTTGCAGCCTCTCCCCATAAACCTTCCCGACAGCCCTGATAGGAGCAGAGAACAAGCAGCTGCTGCCCTGGCCCCGCTGCCTGCCCGTGGTGCCACCAGGGCGGGCAAGGAGAGCAGCTCCAGTGCTCCTTCTTGTCCTTGTCTCTGGGTTAAGCCAGCGCTGGAGGCTGGGGTGACTGAAGGGAAATGCTTACCTGCCTTCTCCCCAGAGGGAACAACCTGATAACCAGCCACTAATTACATTCCCTAATTCTCTACTCTGATCCTTGCACTAACGAGGATGAATTAGGGTTGGCGGACTTGTATCAGCTCTGTCTGCCTTATCAAGCAGACCAGAACACGCTAATTAACAGGTATCGACACCTATGTGCAACCTGCACTCCCTGAAAGTGCTTATAAACAGGACACAAAGCCATCCTTGCTCCATCATTACAGTGTACCCTCTCCAGATCAAAGGACTAATAAACAGAAAAAGAATTTATAGGCTGCCCCTTGCCACTAAGCAGTCGCCCCCAAATCACCAATCTGACCCTCACAGAGGGATGGCAAATGCTACCTTGTCAGGGATGGCAAATGCTACCTTGTCGTCTAATTTGGAGTCTTGAAAGAAAATATTAAACACATCTCACAACACAGTAAAACTCAGGTTGAAAAAGGCAAGATTTGAGCTTCAAGATCATTTTCTTCTGTCTGCATTCACTTTTATTATTTATGTACAGGATTTGCAGCAGCGATAACACTTTGTGCTCACATAAGCCTGATAACAAAAAGGGCTTCCAAAAACCAGAACATAAACCAGAACATCCTTATTGCATTCCCATTAATCATTTATTTCCAGAAAGGACTTGTTTTAAACCATCAAGTGGTCATCTTGCCAAGATAGCACCAACCGAACAGACAAAGAACAATATACGCTGGAAGTACAAGGCTCAATCCAATCCCATTTTTATCACTGTTTCAATGTGTTTAAAATATAGCCTGCTAACAGGCCTCCTTGAAAAAAATGGGGAGGAAGATGGCAGCTTTAGAAACCTTTCAGTTTGTGTTCGCGTTCTGAAACTTTCAGTCTGAAAGTCATTTCTAGCTGACTCTCAGGTCGATAATCCCCTACCACTGGAAGAAAGGGAACGTCACAAGAACTTCACACCAAAACCCCTGAAAGTAACTTTTAAGCAAAAGAAAAGAAGAAAAAAAAAAACAAACACATTTGCATGTATGTGGATAAATTAATTTAGAGCAACAAACATGACAGTATGACTAAAGAATTGCTCAAAGAATGTCCTGCAGTCCTACAAAGTGCTGAGGATTTCAGCTGAGGCTTGGTTTGCACTGTGCTCATTCCCTAGTTCCACATGCAAAAACACCAAAAGCGAAAAAAACAGTTCAGAAGGGGATGCTTGCATGGATGTGCACTAATTAACCACTTCACGCCCAGCAGCAAAAGTGCTGAGTAAGATGCAAGCCTCCACCAAAGGATGAACATTTTTGGCAGAGTTTCACTGGAGGACACTAAGGTGGGGGGTTGCCTGGTAATATGCTGTTCTGCTGACACAGTGCAACCACAGCACAGCAGTAAATAAAAAGCCTCAACAGAGCAATGTATTTATTCTCTAACTGAAAACCCAATTAGGTTAAAAATGACGATGCAATAGAGAAAATGGAGAGAAATCCTTGAACGCCTTTACGGGTTTTCAAATAAGATAAGAGAACGCTCGTGTGCGGTGTATTCAGTCAACATTTCCCTGTTTCCTGTGCTGTTATTTTAGGTTTTGATCAGTATTTGTCAAACATTATTCAGAACTGCAAAATCAAAATGGAAGGCTGACTGTAACAGCAGCATCCTAAGAATACTTCATTTGCCCTTTTCGCAGTAATACAATTAAAATATTTTTGTTATAAACTCCCTAATTCAATAATCCAGAAATATGCACATTAGGAAAAACAAGAAAGAGAGTGAAGGATTTGAAGAGTTAAGTCACTTGTTTTCCACCCTGTGCCTTACAGCACAATGCACTTGTAAGTATCGAGCATCTCCCCAGTCACACGCATTAGCTGAAGGTCTAAAAGAAAGCCATTAAGGCCTGCTTTGCTGTCCTTCACTTAAGTGTACAGATTTAAATGGATTTTACACTAGCGGGAAATGTCTCCACCTGCACCCTGACAGCTTGCCCTCTACCACCCCCCACCCCAAAGGGAGATGCTTCTGCAGATGCTCACTGCATTAGCAATCAAAGCAAGGTAAGAAACAGGCAGCATTAATCCGCACAAGCTATACCCCGCTGATCTGTAAGTAAAGCTACTTAATCATAGTTGCTTGTGTGCTATGCACTACAGCACGTTACAGTTGCTATGGCATTTAGCTAGAACATGTGCATCCAACACTTTCCTTATCGAGTACACAGCGTAAACTGAGACTTTGTTCCCTGTCATTTCACACCCAAGGCAGAGATCAATAATCAAGAGCACAGCATAACAAGCTTCGTATTTCCAATTAGTATCTTAAGAGGAGAAAATGCAGGAGCCAAATGCGTATTTCAATTACACTGGAGATTTGTATTTTTTTAAGCAACTACATGCAGCATCCAAAGCAGACATGATTTATGGGAGTAAGTTTTTAAATAGCAGATAACCTTCTGCAGTTTGGGAGAAAAAACGGTTTCAGTACCAGAGCAACATATGATTTGGAGGGGAAGAAAGTGACCCTGTTTTCCCTCTATCTGCTCACCAGCGTAGTGATGCCAAAAAAGGGCATCCACTGCCGTGGTGCTGCTTCTTGCAATCTGTGATCAGTGGTGAAATACTTCAGCTTTCACATGATGCCTGTGTGTTACCGCTTTCTAACACCCCGTTGATACGAACGGGACGGTGCACAGCACACATATTGAAAGCTCCCGTGTACTTTCCTAAATCAGGCTGCAAGTGTAAACCAGCGCAGTTAGCGCCGAGGTTATCTGCGCTGGCTTAGTTGTGCTAGCTCGGGTGATAAAGCACACAATAACAACATTTGCACCACAAGCTTCATCAGCGCAAGTTTTGGACTGGATGTGGTGTTGTGACTTCTAACACTAAACCAAAAATAAAGTTATTTTTACCCAGTTAACAGCATTTTTGATTAATACCTTGGAGGTTGTTCCCACAGCAGAAAAGTGAAGGCCACGACTCAGAACTTTCTAACAGAGGCTTATCTCTCAGCTAAGCTCGGGCCTAGATGAAAGCTTCCATTCTGAAAGGCAGGATGACTTCATCTCAACAGGCCAGCACAATTCGGCGACTATACACAAAAACCTATAGCTATAAAAATCCGCAACATATAGCTGAAGGCTGTGAAGAGCCTTTGTTGAGAAGTGTACTGGTGTACAAAAGATTAAACATCAGAGAGAGAAATTAATGCTGATACAGCTTTCATGAAGTCATGGCCCATAAACCTCATTTAGCACCTCAAAAAATGTGCCGAAAGAACAGCAGCAGTGTCGGAACAAAGTTGGTAGAGCAACCTCAGAAAAAGTTTTCCATCTGAATCCCTCCAGTTATTGCAGAATTAAGTTTCTTTAACTACTGAGGAGGACGGAACGAGGAACCCGAGGCGAGATCACCGCGCACGCCAGGCATCACCCAGTCAGTAGATACGCTATCTTGCAGCAGCATCTCAGCTCACCCCTGCACATCTAGGCTACTAAAAAAATAAAAAAAAAAAAAAAAAAAGGAAAAACCACCGCCACCATCTCACCGCCGTCCTTCGGAATTTGGCAGCTCATCCCTTTAGCTCCCTAAGGCTGCCGTGAGCCGGAGCAACCGCCCGGCTGCTCGTTAGCGGGACTCGGCACCAGCCCTGCCGGCACCCAGCGGGGCCGAGGCGCGGTGCCACCTGCCCGCACACAATGCCCGGGCGGAGCACGCACCGCGCCCCGACAGGGGCAGCACGCCCAGACCCCATTTTTTTTTTGGGGGGGAGGCTCAGGCTTTTTTTTGGGGCGGGCACACGGCGAGGTGCAGGACCCCCACGGCCTCCTCACGGAGCCGGGCCCCGGAGCGCGGGGCTGGGGCCGGGCCCGGCCGCGCTGAGGCGGGCGGGGAGCGGGGGGAGGCGGCGGGGCGATGGCGGGGGGGGGCCGGGCAGGGCCGCGGGGCTGCCCCGGGGCCGCTCCCCGCAGCCAGGGCGGGCCGCGAGGGACGGGAAGGGAACGGAAAGGAAGGGAAGGGAAGGGAAGGAGGCGAAGGGAAGGGAGGGGAGGGGAGGGCTCGGGCGCTGCCCCGCCGGGCCGGGCCGCGCCGCCGGCACTCACCACACCATGCCGTAGGCCCCCTCGCCGATGTAGGAGAGGTTGGTGTAGCGCGGCCCCACGTCGAACACCTGGCCCCGCACCATCTCCGGGCCCCCGGCGTTGGCGGAGCCGCCCGCGGCCGCGGCCCCCGACACCGCCGCCATGTTGTGTCCGCGCCGGGAACCGCGGGCACCGGGCGCGGGGGGGGGACGGGAGGAGGAGGAGGAGGAAGAGAGGCGGGAGGGGGGACGGGAGGCGGCGAGGCGGCGGGGGAGGAGGCGCGGGAGGAGGCGGAGGGCGGCCGGGAGGACGAGAGGCGTCGCCCGCTCCGCAGCAGCGCCCGCCGGGCCCCGGGCCCCGTCAGCGCCGTGCCCGCCGCGGCCGCTCTGAGGAGACGCCGCCGGCCGCGCGCGCGCGCATCGAGCGGGGCGGGGGGGTGGGGGGGGAGGGGAGGCGGGGCCTCGCGCTGAGGGGGCGGGGACTCAAGGCGATGGGGGCGGGGTCGGGTGGGGACGGGGCGGGGCGGAGGGGCGGGGCCGAGGACTGCGGTAACCGCAGCCGCTGGGGAGGGGGCGCGGCGGGCGGGTCACGTGGTGGGCGCGGCGGCGCTGCGGGCCGCCCGCCGCCATTAGAGGCGTGAGGGGGCGGCGGGGCAGGAAATGGAGCCCGGCACGGCCCGGCCCGGGGGCAGCGGGGCTGAGCTCGGTGCGGCGCCTCCTGTCCTGGGTTCGCGGCTGTGCAGGCGCTGCTTAGCGCCGTGCTCACACCGAGCTGCGCTCGCTGTTGCCGGCTGCCCGTGCAGGGCGGGGAAGGCGCCGCGACCTCCGCCTGTCTGCTCCCTCACGGCTCGCCTCGCCCCCAGCAGCCTTCCCCTGGGCCGGGAGTTGACAAGAGTTGCGCGCAGAGGTGCTCACTCCTCTGATTTCACGCTGCAGTTCCGTAACCAGCTCGTCTTACAGTGATTTTTAAGCCAAAAAGCAGCCCCGATGTGAAATCCCCCAGCTCCTTCATTTAACCAGTGCTGCTCGAGCTGTGCTCTCTCCCACTCCTTCCAAAATTCACCCAAATACATACTTTGACACCTCTTGGTGTGCCTGTACCTACACACACCATCCCCAGGGCCAAACCCTGCCTGAGGAGCCCAGCACGGACCCACCCGCCCACCCCCTGGTGCCTTGCCCCATAACCAGGCACCAGCTCTGCATTCCCCACTGACAGTGCTCGCCCAGCAGCTGTTAGCTGACGGTCCAGCTCCTCCGAGGTTCTCACCGCTTGTACTTTGCCCTCTTTTTCAACGTTTCTCTCAGCTCTGACACCGCAGTCCCTTTCTGCTGACATTCCTCCCATTGCCATCTCCCACCTCTCTGCCTTCTGGCACCCCTGTGGGTGCAGCCATCGCCCTCCTCCTCCCAGCTACCAGAGGGCACCTGAGGCATCACCTCCTGACCAAACACTTGCAATTTGCTGTAGCTGGTTCTAGATACTGTACATTCTCCAAATTACAACTTATTAGCATCCTCCAAAGCATCAGGCTCTGTTTGACCAGAAGCCGAGGGAATTCACCAGTTTCATTGCGCAGCTGGTTGGCCATCTGCAGCCCAAGGTCTCCCCTTAAAGCAGCCCTGCCCCGCAGGTCAGGGCTTCAGTTTGATGGAGTGAAAGCTGTCAGGGATGGCCAACAAAATCTAATAAACTCCTCCATGTATTTAACAGACATTGAGCTACACAGCTTTTTTGTTGTGTATTTGAGGGGGAGAGTGCTTTCCATTTATTTTTCCTTGCATCCTTTTCATGATGCGTTCTGCACTTTAGAAACCCAGCATTATTTTTCTCAGAAATTTTAGACAGCAGTAAATGTGAATAAATGTTTAAATTTTCTGAAAACAAGTAAAGTAAGATTTAAAAGGTTCTCAACTCCAAAAATGAAATTATGGTTACAGTTCTGATTTCTTACATAAATAAATCTGTCATCAGCAAATGCAAAACAAATGATTATAGTGAATCTAGTTTAAACACAACCTGTCATAGCAAAATTTAATTAAAAACTGGTGTGTATCTACATTATTTTCTACCTTCACAAAGATGCATCAGAACAAAAAGAAAACCAGCCAGGCAGGCCAGGAAATTGTGGAAAGACCATCAGCACCTTTGAATGCTGTGTTCAAATATGTTCAAGCCAACTAAACCCAAATAGGCAACCAAAAGGCTATGGTGTACTTTGCCAACAATTTCTCTTGTGACAGAACTTAGCGTACATATTTCAGTTAGCGAGTCAGGCAGGCTGGATAGAAATGTTATCAATTGCTTTTCAGCCTATTTAAATATACTGCCATTACCTGCACTTCAACGTTGGGTCTGGGTCTTTCACTTTAGCAAGGTGACATTAGAGCCTCAATTCTGAAAAGAATGTAAATGTGTTTTATGAAAATTATTAGTTTGACAATCAAAATAATGGGTTATGTTGGTGGGGATAGGTGATACTACAAAATTACAGCAGATAATGAAAAGCAGGGGGTAAAAGTGTCTCCATGCCTCAAACAGAAACAAAAACACTGCTAAGAAGAGCTTCTCCAAAGAGAAATGCAGTCCCTTCTGTTTGAAAGCTATATTAGGAAACAGCTAAGCCATACAATAGGTCAGTTTAAATATGCCATGGTTTGGACCATCTCCATCTTCGTATCAAGTTCAGGAGTCACATGGATGAGTTCATTCTACAATCAGGGTCCGCAAATTCTCTGTACAGTTATACACATCTACTTTAACTGTTAACTTCGCGTTCCGTAAATAGGTCTCTTGAAAAGCAAATGTCATACTAGGAAAGGCCCTATGAGTCCTGGAAACAGCATGATCAGGTTTAGGCAAAGAACAAACAACACACAACTGCCCTACAGTGTCATATTTTATTGGGGGTGGAAGGGGGTTCATTTTTTATTTTTTTATTTTTTAATTAAAGCTGCATCTCCTAAAAGCATCACCACTGTGACAGTTGTATTATTTGTGTGGAGATACTGAAGATGCAGCTTTTATAGCATTTGCTGCAGGAGTATGGCATTTGCTTTCAGAGTACCTCAGTATGACCCTGACCTGCCACCCTCATCATTGAAACAAATTACAGGTGTTACATATATAAAACAATTTTTCCCAGCACTAGTTAAAGAGACCTCAAGCCTCTGTGTGGGGGAGAAAAAAAAAAAAAAGAGAAATAAGACATGTAAGATGTTTCATAAAGATATATTTTAACTTCTCAGGCACTCAGGAACCATGGTGATGTATGAGACACAAACTTAAATTGCTTAGATATGAGCTCTGATCCACTGGGAACTACCCTAAGATTCATAAAGAGCATCAGATGCTAATAACTTCTAGGCAGTATCTACCTGGGCTTGATTTAACTGGTGACATACAGCCAAAATCCCTTCAGATTAATTTCCATTTAAATATTGGCCATTGCTTTGGCTGTGTGAAGTGACCTTAGCATAAATGAGAATCTCTCTGTAATCTTATGCTGTTGGGAAGTTAAAAGTTTCATGCCCAAAGTGCTGGATAACTTGATGACAAAACAAATTTAATTCTTTTTGCCCTGGTATTTTCTTTTTTCACCCATTTAGCATTCTGACTGAATTTGCAGGAAACTTATGGTGGCTTATACCTTATGGGCTTAAAATTAATAAACAGATTGCTATGTTTGTTTTGTACGTGACAAGGGGAGCACAAAGGATTATTAATCACAGAACTGTTCTGTCAGAAACAGCCTTGATTTTGCACTGGATATCATTCTGTCACTGTCACGCTGTCAGCACTGTAGGGGATGTATTATCTATCATGTTCTTGTTAGATTTGCTGTTCACAAATACGATATAGCTTGAAAGCTCAGGTACAATTTCAACTCATTTTTGTGTTCTTTAGTTTTGTACAAGTAGTTTACAACTATATTATAAATATTTTAGAAGGAATCCATTTTACAGCAACTTTAAAAGCTTATTATATAATTATAACAATTTAAACTAATATACCGACATTTTACGGCTAAGTAAAATTAAGTTGCTTTTATTTCTCAACTGCAGTAGCAGCAGTATCCAGGCACTGTCCTGCACTTCAGTAATGGAAATTTCCCAGCTTCAAAGCACGCTCTGTCTCAGTCAGCTGCAATAAAACTGAGTGATTTCAATATTGCTGTGTGCTTTACTTGTCCTCAGTTATCTGGAGCTTGTATCTTTTGAAAACCGACTTCTCCTCATGAGCTTGCTTCATCTCGCCCAAGACTTAAAATTCAGTAAACAAGCTACAGATGAAAAAATAACTGAACAAGATAAAGTTATTCTACAGGACTGGCAAAACAAAACACATGGGCAGCCAATATTTAGATAGAATATTGGAGTGACTTGTGAGGATGTCGCTGAAATCCTGCTACATTAACGTTTTTCTTGCGCCAAAGCTTTATGCACTGAAAGGCTTTTAAGTTTTTACAAATTTGATTTAGCTAGTGTGTAATATCAGTCTCTTGACCTATTTCTGAAATCATTGATTGTTAGGCAAATACAATAAAATACAGAAAAGAGACAAGATTACTAGAAAACCTCAGAAGTCTCATGATTTACAAACACTAAAATATGCAGTCTGTTTCCCCCACTTGTTCTCAGTTCAGCTGTTGGCAGGACAAGCAATGCCTCCAACAAAGGCAGAAGTCAAAGAATGCAGAAACAGGATCACTGAGGTTTTATGTTGTCTAGATGTTGCAGCAACTCTGTTTTCAATATTTCTTGCTTATAGCTGAGGGCAGAGGAGAAAGCATCAGTCCTGATATCTACACCCAACTGCATCTGGCTTTGTGCAAATGAAGTACTTGGAGACACAAAAGTCCCTTCACTGAGAAGCAGTTTGGGAAATGATATTAAACCCTCAAACAAGACCTTACTAGGCCTTCCTTTAAAGTGATGCTGTTGTCACAAACACATATCTAATGATTTTGTGGTGGCACAAGTATAGTTCCAACTGTCTGCTGTTGTTACGCTTCGTCTAAGTGATGGGCACTGTCTGAACAGAAACAAGGTGCAGGAAACAGTACACTTATGGCATTCTAAGATTTTCACATAAAAGCCACTGGGGTTCAAAATTCAGCCTGAACTGATACATCACACTGCCTTGGCACAGCTATTCTGAGTACAGGTTTCCACATACAAACAGACATACTTAGCTTTCCTGCTACTAGTCTTGGCAGATAACAAGACCTGACTGGAACCAGGACTGCCGGTCCTCCTGTACGGGGCAGACCCAGGCCCTGCTGATACTGCATGGCAGGACTGCAGAAGAGGCACCTCCAGATTTACAGCTGAGACACATTTTGGGTTCCTTCAGGGAAAATCTGCATCGTTGCTCTCTAAGCTGTACCTGTGCTGTGGGAGGGATGGTGTCAGTCACTTCTTGCACTTTGTTCAGTCACTTCTTGCACTTTGTTCAACCCACTGACCGAAGAGCCCAATGAGTTTGTATTGCATATTTTTAAAGACGTTACATCAATTAGACATCAGTTTCCACAGTCTGAAACTGGCAAATCAACATGCAGTTTTAAAACAACCAATTCTTTTGCAGTTTTGCATATCTATAGCAGAAATGAGCTCTGCAGACGAGATTTCCTGAAGGAAGTGGTGTCACAGCATGTTGAAAAAAAGAGCCAGGCTGTTGGAATCTGTGTTGCGTTACGTGGTTAATGCAATACCTCTGAGTGCTTCCTGTTTATCCAGAGAGAGAGTTTTTACCACACCATAGAACTTGCAAGCATTTAATAATAAACACTAAGAAAAAAATACATATTTCCAAATATACAACTCCCTGTGGCATCTGTCATTATAAACAAGAGAAGGTTTTCATGATATATATCATATATATATTCTCACTACTCATGTGAGAAGCAGATTTCAAGGCAGAGCTCATGTCTCACTGAAATCCATGCCACATCTCTTATTAGGTCATTGGACCACTGCATGCATATATATACACACACACACACGTATATACATGTATATCTGTGATATATAAATAGTGATACGTTTTAATGAGCAAATGTAATTTTTACTATCAGCATTTGTCATTTTTGTAAAGAACATAAGAGAATGAACATTCACAGAGATGCAGCACAGAGCCTTATAAAAAAATGGCAAAAGTAGGATTTGCTTCTACCAGCAATAATCTGCAAGTGCTGAGGAACCTAATCAAATATACAAATTGTGCAGATGCTCAGAACAGTGCTGTCTTGCTGCGTGGCCTTTCTCACTTGACAGCTTTGTCTCAATTCTTCTAGATAAATTAACCTAGCCTGAAAAGGTAGAGTTGTGAAACAGAAGGGTGAAGAATTTTCAACAGCAGCACTCTTTATGGTGCAACTTGCACCCACAGCAGATATGATCTTTGGCAAGGAAATACAAACTACTGAGACTGATTTAGGATGTTCTTGTGATCATAGGTAGAACTTAATCTGAAGCAGACAGGCACATGGGGCTGGAGTCAAGGGGGGCATAATTCAAAGTTTCTACCAAATCCACAGGGAATAAGCATTTTGTTAGGTAACTATACAACAGTGCAGAAGACAGCCCTTGTGCCTCATGGAGCTTCAGCACTGAAGGATGCTAGTTGAGCTCAGGGCAGACTGTGTATCTTTGTTCAAGCTTTCTGGGACAAATGAAAACAACTAAATTGCAGTTTTATATAGTAACCCTGCTGCGTGGAAACTCTAGATGGGTAATGACTACATATAATTCTTCTTTAAATAGCTGTAACATTTAAAACCCTGTCACTTACACTGTTATCAGTTAGACCAGAGGACAGACTGAACCTCAGAAAGATGTTCCCTCCAGCCACCAGCACTAGATCTAGCTAAATTGAATGTAATTAAGACACTTATAGCTTTTTGGATTTTGAAAGTTTTAACAATGGGAAAATTATCTGGCTTACTTTACCATTGTCTTGCCTGACATACAGTGGTTATTACTTTAGATATGCAGAGCCTAACAATAAAATGCCTTTTTAAGTGCAATACATCCATTGTAATCAAGCACCACGTTTATCTTATTGCATTACTGAGTCTCTGGGTCTTGTACAAATGACACAAAATTGTTGAGAGGATCTCTGAGTGTCCTGCATCTCAACCAGCTTTTTAATACGACGTCTTATTTCCCACCATCATTAACAGAGCCAAACTGAACCCCTGCCCTGGAAATCCTTTGACTGAAAGATCAACAGCACTGAAAAGTATTTTTGACTATTTGACAATAAGGGATGCTTAAAAAAAAAAAAAAAAAAAAGGGGGGGGGAAGAAAAAAGAGCAAGCAAGAAGACGCTGTTCTTCTTGAAGAATATGCCAAAACATCTGTAGGATGATGCTCTACGTCCAATTTTACAGGTAATGGAGGTAGGGTAAGATTAAGCAATTATATGCTCTGCCAAACACTACGTATGGGAGAACAGACAGCAGATGTCCAGCCACTTAGGCCTGTGCCTTGTGCACCAGATCACGGTATGGAAATGTGTGTGGATATTTAATTGTAATTCAACTACAAATTGCTTGGATTTATGAGTCTGGGAAGCCCATATGCTGCAGTGAGAAACGAGCGTTTATTAGCACAGTAGCTATGCTGGCCTTTCCCGCAGAGAAGCAAAGTACCCCCTTCTATAGAAAATGGATTAAAAGGGGGCAGCATACCACTCTCACGTCCCATTTACCTTTGTGAAGTGCAGCTGGATAAATGCCAATATGTGGATACATTTCCATCGTGAACTCTGAACAGCTTTTACTGCCGCTTGTCTCAAATAATAAAAATGCAGCAGCTGTCCTCTTATCAAATCTCAATTTGGAGAAATGTATACCTAAATAATGGAAATAAACAGGACTCCCCTTTCCAGGCCTGCTACCTGGATACATGAGAAAAAGCCTTCGAGAGCTGGATAAGCAAGATGGGACCATTGCCCCATATTCCAGCATTTTCTCAGTGCTCGTTGCAGCAGCATTCTGCAGTCATTCTGAACACGTCCTGTTTCCTTCTTGATTCCTCTTCCACTACTCATACCCATGACAACACCCTCCTGGGCTCCTGCAGTCCTGCAGCAATTCATTCCCTTCTCTGCCGTGTGGCCTGGCACTGCTGGATTACCTCCCTTCACCTGTCCAGGCATCTTTCTTGATCAGTCCATGCTCATTTCATACCCTTTTTAGTGAGGCACCACCTAGGAGATGAAGTGGGAAGTTAGGTGTAGGGTAGCAGCAAGGCATCCTCCAGAACACCCCACACCTGCAGCAAAAATCTGACATCCACGCTTCTCCCACTCATTGCAGTTCCAGTTTTGCTTCTCACAGTGTCTAACCCTCCTTCCCTCCTGGGCTGGTACTTCAGTAATTTTTGCTGAATTCATTTTCTTACCATTTATTGAGCTGCATAAACTCAAAAGGTCCAGACAAGCACCAGATCTGTATAAAGAAAGCAGCAAGGCTGGGAGCAGAACTGCCCTTTTTGATACCAGCAATTCATTAGATCTGGCTCAGCTGCCATGTGATATCACTCTGTCAGTCTAGTTTTGTCTGCAGAACAGGGAGATTTGGCTACACTACTGGAAAGCCTTCAGACACCTCTGTTGCCTTTGCCATCATTTGCTGCCCTTTTGTCCTTTCTGGCCAAAATGCAGGAAACAGTGATCATGAGAGCAGTTTTATAGTGCCTTTCTTGCTACCTCCTTTCCATTCATTATCTTCCTCTCCTGTTTCTGCCTTTTACTCCTTCCAAAATCTTTCTGCTGCAGCTACTGACATCTAGAAATGTACTCCCAATCCTGGACCTTTTTGCTTGCATGCACACTCACAAGCCAGATAGATAAATACAAGCCTTCTTTCTCAGAACAAGCATTTTTTTAAAAAAAAAAAAAAGTATTACACAATCCACAAGACATGCGCATTACTCACCAAAACAATCATGGGTATCCAATTTCTGCAGCCCTGCCTCTCGGTGATTGTTTCTTTCCAATATCATACCAATGTATCAAAGCCAGTACCCAATAACAATTACCTGTGTATAAAGCCAAAGCCGATGGAGTGGATTTTTTGTATAGCTATATACAAATAAGCAATAATGATCAGAGGCAGTCCTACTGTGAAGGACAGAGGTATCTTGGTGCGTTTATCTTGTGATGTGCTATGATCATTTATACTGTTGAATTAAGAAAAACAACAAGCTATGAGCTTTCCAAATGGAATCCGTTGCTAACTGTCATTCATTGCTCCATTCTTATTCCACATGCATTAGGAAGTGCACATTATCTTATAAATCAAGACATATAAAACAAATAAATGCCTTTATATTGTAAGAAAAAAACCCTTTCTAGAAATACTGTAGAAACATTCACATCCCCTATTTCTGTCTTTTATAAAAGGCTGGCTGTGTCTTATTATCAAGTAAAAAGTAAACAAACGTAATTTCATCAGTTCTGTCTTTCGTTGATTTGCATCAGCAAGAATAAAAGACAAAGGCAGAATGGAAAACAGCAGCTTTGTACTAAAAGTTTGAATGCACAAAATACTTCTTTCTCCAGCTGTCAAACATTAAAAAACGCTATGCATACCAGTAATAATAAAAGTGTCAAACAATCAACCACAATGGGAATCACAATGCTTCATTAAAAGCTCTAAAGCAGAGTAGAAAAGCTTCCAGCCATTTGTTAAACAGAACTAAATGCTAAGATACTTTCAAAAGCATCAGAATATGCTTTCATCTAGTCTCGTTAGCCAGATAAATATCTTGTTGCTTCGTTCAGTCTGGTCTTGGAGCTTGCACCAATTCAGCAGCAACAGCTGTACATGGCGCTTGCTCTCCTGAGACTGGGGCATCTCTCCGTAAAACAGACGAGGTTAATGTCCCTTCCAGTGATCAGGCCTTCACTCCACGTGGTGCAGGGATATAATCAGTAATTTTGTATTTACATACGTAATTAGGTAGTATTTGGAGAACCTAACCTATTTGTTCAGCTGACAGGCGATGTTGTGATAAGGAATTTCAGCAGACAGGATATTTATAGACCCTTTATCTCTATGTACAATCAGAACTAAAATGTCAAACAATACCCTGAATGAAGGGTTGTTTCAGTTCAACTTTTCTCCATTGTTACTTTTCCCTTTTTTTTTCCTCCCTGTCTGGTTACTGCTTAAAACTTGGCAGGGAGAGGAAAAAAAGGGAATGTGACTCACACTGACAACTTCATTTGCTGTAAGAGACCTCAGTAATTGCTCTAACCCACTTACAGGAAAGCTACCCCTCCTCTTTTTCTCTTCCTCCACCCTTAGATAGACACAGGCCATATTTGTAACACGAGCAGCCTCGCTGATCTCAGAGGTCACGCTATCACTTATAAAGTAGCCAGGCCTCTTTTCTTTTCACTTTTCTTGATCTGGATTCAAGTTAACCCATCACAAGAACTAAAAGCTGCTTCAGTTTAAGGGGCAGCTTCCTGCCACGGATTTCTCATGAACCTAATAACCAGGGTTTCCGAAGGATTCGCAGCTCAAACACAGCAGGGTTCAAGTGGCTGCTCCCATGACGTGCACCAGTCTGGCAGCCAGTGCCACAGCTTCAGCATAAAGCTCCTGGCGAGCCAAACAATTGTTGTCTTTTCCTTTTTGTATGGGCTGGGGGGCAGGGGGCAGCGAATAGGAACAGAAGAATCAGCACAGATGCCTATGCAGCACTCTACCAAAATATATTTTCATTTTTAATTACATAATCAACATAATGAGAGTGGCATTCGTAGTGAGGGGGCGGAACAGATGGCAAAGACTTAGTTTTCAGCAAGACATTAATTAACAACAACTCTGGTTTCTGCTAGAAAAGGGGTGTTGTTCTGCTCTAGCAGGGTTAAGATGGGTGCTTACTACATGGAACTAAGCTTAGTTTCCAAACACAGAACAATGATTTCTCCCCCCCCCCCCATATCCCTGTTGAAATGTTCAGGATGCTCTAAAACACAGCAACATCCTACCTGCAAGGTATTATTAGAACCCAGCACAAGTTTGCGTCCTAACAGCAGTTTGGGATTCTCCTTGCAAATGCTTTTGAGTGCTCTGTGGACATATACATAAAAAAAAAAAGGAGAGGGAGGAGGAGTTAATATGATTGAGAGAGCTTTGTGCAACTTAAAATTCAGGTGAGGTTTGTAACATACAGCAGCTTCATAGTGATATTATTAAAGTTAAAGCTTCCTTAGATGCTCTATGGGAAGTTCTCCTTTTTCCCGTTCCACACGTTCAACTTAACATCTTCAGCATACTGATGCAGCTAAGTTGGAAAGAGCTATCCCAAGGGGGACTGAAGCAGAAAGTAGCTTAGAAAGACATTTATTAAAACCACAGGCAGAGAATACATCACCCAGACACAATGAATAGGGAAATAACACATGCAGCCGAAAAGTCTAGCCTCTATTTTTCTGTCTGATGAGACAACCGGAGAGCCAAGCACACTGAGCAGCCTGCAGATCCCCAGCTCTCCCCTCCCTGTGCTGCCAGGTGACACGAGATTGCTTTTTCCTGCTTTGCATTCCCCATCACAGGCTCTCTGGAGTCACACGCCCAGGTCCTGCAGAGGCCTGTGGGCCACATTCCTCTGGGGATTACAGCCATCCCCAGCAGGAGAGAGGGAAGAGAGATGCAGGCCAAAAGGGATGGGCAAGCAGCAAGGAGGGAGGAGCTGGGGGGTAAGGAACCATGCTGTGGAGATCAAGATGAACACAGGCCAGGAGCTGGAAGCTGTGCTACAGGACAGGGAGAGAGGAAGCAGTCATACACTGTGATAACGTTATACAGAATAAAGCAGCAGGACATCTAGATTCATCCGCTGTAGAACTTGGAAATGAACCCATTATTCCCACATCTCAACACTCATCCCTGTGCTGCCAGCAAATATCTTAACAGCTGACAAGAAACATCTCTGCCCATTCTAGTGACACGTACATTTAGAAAGGATGCTTTTCCATTACTCCTACTTACTCTGTGCAGGCAGTAGAGTTGTAGGTCTGTGCTGTAAGCTCAAAATCACACCCCTACCCATTACCCAGGGGGAGTGAATGATATGATTGCAGATGATTTTTTTTTTCTTTTAATGTGCATGCTAAAAACATAGTGGGGCTGAGTTAAAAATTACATTAAAAGAATATTGCAGTTATAATGTCAAACACGAAAATATATGTCTGAACTAAGAATACCTGTTCCACCTTCCAGCAGCTACTTTTATTCAAAATATCAGCTCAGGCTCCCACACCATACTGCTATCAGCCACAAGAAAGCGCATCCTTACGTTGCTATACTGAGCAGAACTAACCTGCAGAATTGTATGTGACTTGGCCTCCATCAGTTCACGTTGTGTTAACCCAAAAACGGGCCACAGACAGGAACTCAGCTTCTTGCATACATCTGATGGCAGGCAGAGATTCTTCGCAGGATGATTTTTTAGAAGTGCCATATATCAGCAGAACTGTGCTTAGGAAGCGCAAAGTAGTGGAAAGGAAAGAATACAGAAAAGTATTTTCTGCTTAGCATGTCCTCATTCTGCAGGGCTTAAGAGGGAGATGAGAGAATCAACAGAACAGCATTTGTACTTACAGCTACTCTACCAGGGAGGGGAGAAGGGTGACTAAAAACCCTTTGCAGATACTAACTTTAAAAATAAAATAAAATCAGCGCAACAAGAAGTTAACTCTTCAAGCAAAAACTACCAGCAGATGCACAGACAAGCACTGACTTCAGTGGAACTGCAAGGCTGAATTTGGCTTGAATTCTGTGAAGTACTTTCAAAGCAGGAGCATACTGCATACAAATGAGCGTTAAATAATTCGCATCATTAAGAGAGCTCAGAGCAGCTTATCTGGACTTTGAAAAAAGCTAAAGCAAATGTACATTGTTTGAATACCATTAGGGACAGTCATTAACTAGCATTAAGACATCTACTGTATCGACACTTAGCGCTGTAATGAGACCCATCCTCCATTCCAGGTTATTTTCCTTATTGATTTGTAGATTTCTTATACTCAAGCTTTTGAGTACCACAGAGGTCAGCAACTCACGTAGGAATATCCATTAAAGAACTATACAATTGCTTCTAATTTATACTGGATCTTTTAATTTAGGTTTCCAGAAACACAATCCTGTTTGCGTGGTGTAGATACGGTAGGCGATTTAAACACCAAAGTTTATCAAAGAAGCAAACATGCTGTTTTACTCCAGGGTTTGGATGCCCAGGTCCCTGGTCTAACCATTGCACTTGATTGGCTCTAAGCACAGCTGCTGTAGGCCAGGGATAAACTATGGCCATATTCCACATCTCAAATGCTTGAAAACACACATCAGTAGTAGCAGGGACAGTACAGAAGGGGTCAGGTGGAGAAAGCAAGTTGTGCAAAGAACCAAAGGTACAATCCAGTTTAATATGGATGAAGGTATTCAACTGCCAGAGCTGCACGAATAGATGAGTGATGGAATACTGAGAGCTAAATCCGTGCAGCAAAGTGCACAGGGGGAGGCAGGGGCAGGCAGCAGCCTACAGGCAGTTGAAGGGGAGCTGGAAGGAATCTCTAATGAAGGCAGAAATCGTTCTGGGTGACTCAGAATATTGGTATTCACAAAGAGAATTGAGAACAGGCAAAAAATAAATAAAGCTGCAAGCAAAAAGGCCAAATCCCTCTCAATAGCCAGAACACTGATATAATCTGAGCAACCAAACAACAGGTCCTTGTGAAAACCTCTCCCCGGCTACTTCCTGCACACCAGCCCCTCTCAGCAGCCAGCAATGACTGCAAGCAGCTCACACTGCACAAGCCAGAGAGCTTTGCAGGCTGCTGTCACACTGACACCATTTTTCTTGCAAAATGCAACCCCGGTGGTCATTGTTCGACACCCCCAGCCCTTGGCTTCCCTGTGACATCTCAACTAGCATGTTCAAACTTCACAATCTTCCCTTGAGTACTGAGCAGCTCAGCTCTGATTTCATTAGCTGCCAGCTTTTCTACATGTCACAGGCATACATCGGTCACTGACAGATTCCAAATCCCAGTACTTTTATTTATGAGTGGATTTATGCTAGCTGATTTCCAGATCCCGCTGCCATCAGCCTGAAACGTATGCAGGCAGCATTTAACTAAAATCTGTAGAACAGTTAGTTCTACAAGTTTTATTACAGTGAAGACTGAAAACCAGATTAGTTTCCATTTTTATATGAATATAAATGTGATGGCTTTTTGTCTTTATTAAGATTTCATTAAAGAGTAGTCAAAGAAGTTACAGTTCTATGCATTGGAACTGAGATCAGTAAGACTGAAGAAGAGGAAAGACATCCTGACAGTGAGATCTATTAGTCAATGGAGCAGTCTCCCAAAGGAGACAATGGGAGGACAAGAAGTGCTTTAGCAGAGCCAGGATTAAGTGCTCCAAGTGGTGCAGCCAACTCCTAGAGGATTGCTGTGAGCCGCAGTGCCTTCAGCAAGGCAGGATGCCTGCCATTAGCCTGCTAATGCACATCCTGGCTTGGCCTATTACTATTTGGGAACAGCTCATTGACTTAAAATTTCATTAACAAGAAAATATTAGAAGACAGTTTTCCGAGGGTAAGGGCAGGCCTTTTCAACGCATCTTCCCATTACAAAAGGTGATTATTAGTAGGGGGAAGAAATGAACGGTTTGCATTAGTATTTCGATTACAATTTATTAATTAGCTTTTTCTTAAACTACTTAAAAGATACTAAATTGCTTGGATACCCTCCCTTTTTTACCCTGCAGAAGCTAGCCATTTCCTAATTTCTTTCTAACACTATCAAATAAATGATTAAATAAGTAACAGCCAGCAGTTACAAAGGGGTTTAACATTAAGAATACAGATCCATAATTCTTTTACTTTAGACAGCAGACAAAACCAAAACAAATTGAGATGCCACAATTAAGGCAAAAAAACCACAGCCTTTTAAACATTGTTGTGAGAAAGAACATAATGGGAAAATAAATTTAGATGAAAATATTTTTCACAGGTTTTAATGTCAGCTGAAAAATAAGAATGTGAAACACTTTCTCCAAAATACCCTAATAAATATGCACTGCAGTGCATAGCAGGAAGGTTGTCTCAATGGTTCAGCGGGTAACTTCCAAGCACCCTGTATTTAGGCATTAAATGTAACCTTAATAGTGGATGTCCACATTGGATGTTTACGCAGTATTCTCGTCAATTACCAATACAGGCACACAGCTGTAGTTCTGCAGTAAAAGAAAGGTCTTTCCATGTATGATGTGACATTCTCTATATCTTGGAGGTGAAAATCCATTGAAGGATGGGACAGAAAGATGGAGGCAAGGATTTCTTTTTATTATTAAAAGCCGACTTACCAATGCCACAGCAGTATCTGACTACACTGTTGAACTTGACCTTTGCCGCAACTGCATGTTTCTTCAGAAACACATGCGACTTCACATGACTGATACAATAAAAAAGGGAGAGTTTGCAGAGCCATTTCAGCATCTAATTCATTCTCCCATTTTAAGTCCTTCCATATCGGGGACTTCAGAGGAGCATTGCTAAAGCAGCTTTTCTCCCAGATATCTTTGCAGAGCCAATACCAAGGACACAGTACCTTTAAAGACCAATGACATTTGGCCAGTTAAGTCTGCCAGGGAAAACTCTTGACAGGCATCCAGGCTTCACCTCATGCCAATCATTCCAGCTGCTGGAACAGTTGTGTGGAATTAGCTGCATCAACAGAAAGCAATTGGGTGAAATATCTGATGTCAGTGGCCCAACTCGCATTACCTGCGCCTGTCTGTAACCCAACAATTAGATCCATCGTTAGCAGCTTGGCTTAATTATAACTTAGAACTTCTTCAAGCAAAGACTGCGCACAAGATTTTTAAATGACTATAATTAATTATACAGAAAACTTGAAGTGTCTTCTGTTCCATTGTTGGTTTTGGTGTTGTTTTTTTTTTTTTTTTTTTTTCCTCCTTTCCCCACACTGACACCAGAATTTAATTCTGCAAAGGAGCTGTGCTCTAGACTAAAAGTGAGGTCTCTTGGGTACACTGATAAACACACACAGAGAAATATATTTTACATCTTATGTGAAGAGAAACAAGACTTCACATTTTTATTATTATTCTAAGAGGTGCTAAAAGGAAAGTTACTTCTAACCTGTAACATCTTAGTCCCACTCGTTATGAATTACCACTCTCCTGCCTCCTACGTAAAAGGCTTCTTGCACTCACTCCAGTATCCTGCTGTTGGCCGTTATCAGAGCTCTGTTGTTGGACAAGCTGCATCCCATCCTGAACCAACTAGCTGAAATTTAGCCAGTAAGAAAACAAAACACAGTATTAGTGCCAGAATCATTGCAACTTCTTAAAAGATATGGGGTAGGAAAGAAGGTATTACCATGCAAATAAATTTTTCTGACTCAGCTTTCCAGTGGTTAACTGCAAGATAAAAAATATTACAGGAATGACACAGCACACAGAGGGCTCTTAGGAACAGCTTGTGGTAAAGGCAACATCGGGTATCTTTTCCTATCGCCCTGGTTTTGCTTTGGCCAAAGGAAGGAGGGAGCCCTCTAGGGGCAGAAACAAAGAAACCTGAAAGCATTCAGGCACCAGCGGAGCAGCCAGCTTTTTCCATAGCAAGCCCCTCCTGCCTTACCTTGAGGTAGGAGCAATTCCCTGTCACTTGCAAGGACTGAGAGACGTAGATCTACACAGAAAAGTCAGGTCGAGTAGGAGAAGGTCACAAGCTGGCTCCTGGAATGCTTACTTTACAGCCTAGAACATGACGTGGGAAAGCAAGTCTTTCTCTACTGTTTGTGCAATCTTTTTCAGAGAAGACAGAACATCACCAAACTGCAGACTCAAGTACTGTACTATAGCTACTCTGGCCCACCACAGCATAGCTAGAATTTTTCTTTTAGGCTATGCAAAGGACTTGTTTTTGCCTTATAATATGCCTCAAGCATATGGTGAACTCTTGCATAAAGTGAGCAGGTTTACATTTGTCAAGGCATGTTCAAAATATTTCCTTCCAAGAGCTACTTATATCTCAAGGCTTGATAACAGCTGCACCACTTAAACATTTAAATATTTTCTCATTCTAATGAGAACTTAAGATTCTTTCCAAACAGCTCAACATAACAACATAAGAACGTGGCAAATCCAAACTTCAAAACACTATTTTTTTTTTTTTTTTTAACTGGCATCAAAAAGTATTGGCATCTAACAAAAACATCAGGAATTAGCTATAGTGCAAAAGATAATAGATTTTGTAAGATATCCAAAACAGAAAAGTTCAAGAACAGCTTAACACATTGAAAAAACAGATTATATAAGGGATGTCCACCATAAGACATTGGTTGTATATATATAAAACTGCACTATCACTATGTTGAAAGAAGTGGTTAATACCTTCTACAGTCTCTACACAATTTACAAGTGACTTTCCGCATGGCAAATTCAAGCTTACACTTGATTTCTTAGAAAAAAAAACGATTAACATGAAAGCCTGTAATTTGTATCAGTGCTAGTTGAATAATGATCTTGATCTAGATGTAGAAATTGCTGTCTGTCCCTCGCCAGTGAGTACAGACCTCTGAAATCCCCTGCATTCCTACAAGAAAACCCGTATTTCTTAAAGTTCTTCCAGTCTCCGATGAAGCACTGCTGCTCGCTGTTTCCCAGGTGTGTGGAAATGCCTGTCCCACACCAATCTGACAGACTTGAAGAATTGATTAACAACCCTCAGTAAAGTTTCCTAGAGAACCTGGAGGAAAACAGCAAACACTAGCTAAGGCCAACTGAGCAGCAGCTCTATGAGAATTAAATAGTCTTCATTTGTGTTGCAACAATCACTAATTCAGGCTGAAGCAGAAACATCTACCTCATCACCACTGTTACTTCATTACTTTCTACAGCCTGGGAAATGAGCGGCATCAGATTTTACTGCACGTTGTCTGCAAAGAAACATACATTAAAAGGAGGCAGTTAAACGGGACATGAAGATTTGTTATTGCTTGTCAAACGATCGAGGCAGATAATGCTTCTGTCATTAACTGTATGTTTGGACACACTGAACCTTATCAACAGCATCCAACTCCAGCCTCATGTAGTTTTAAATCAAAGTTTTATATTTGCTTCCATGGGCTAATTAACTGCTTCTTGCTCAAATCCACCAGCTTCAGAGAACTATGGATGACTGACATCACAGAGCAGAAGGTTGGCTGAGCCCCATTTTGGGCACATGGTATTGGAGATTTGCTAGATGAGGAAGAAAATATAAGTAAGATTGCACAGCCAAAAAGATTCAGCAATGTCTGGCTTTCACCTTCTACTAATCAAAAGGAGACAGAAAAGCCGATGTTGGACACCAGCAAGGAGAAACAACAGTCATGTTCACTTTTTTTCTCTTCAAATACCACCTAACTGCAGTTGGAACAAGCCTCAGATCTACAGGAAGTACCAAGTATGCCTACAACACACTGGAGTGATTTAGTTCAGCTCTGTGTTATCAGTAAAGAATAGCTGTAGCTGCCTTTGGATTGTGGATCTACCCGGATGATCGATTCCCATAGTTGCTTTGCATACCCATGAAAGAACAGCAGCAGTTAACTGTTGCTTATGTTCCCTGGTAAGCTAAGAAAATCACCTGTTACGAAACTGCTTCTAAAGCTAGTCAAGCAAATCTCCAACTTACACTTTCCTGAGAATTTACTACTTCTTTAGAAATTATTACAAGTGAATTTTCACCCCGGCATTCTTATTTAAAAAGTTAAATTAAAATTTAAAAAGCAACAACATTTAGAACCATGAAAAGGAAGGTATTTTCAGGAGATCTGAGATCTGGTCTGATGTTCAAATATCCTGATCCTTATTTTTTGTATTTCAAGAAATACCTTACCTGCTTCCCTCTGACACAGCATCCTGGTTTTACTAGACTTTTTTTTTTTTTTCTTCTTCCCTAGGATAAACGCAACAGCATTTAGACAAGCTGCCTATCTCAGATTCTCAAGTCTGTTAGCCCTTGTGTTTTGTTAACTGTTATCTCTGTCGTGCTGTTTTTACAGCTTCCTTTCTTGAGCAAATGAATACCAGCACTTCAGAAACCACCACAGATCAGCTTAGCTTCCAAGTCCATCATTATATTTTGGAAGTTACCATCCTTCTCAAAACTTTCTCTATGCTCTGTAGTAAATTAACCCTATGTGCTTCCAGACCCTTTCTTTAACAAATATGCAAGTAAACAAGTTTTCACCAACTCTTCTGAAACAGGGATTTTCTGATCATTACCCCATAACTTACCCTGCATTATTATTGTTGGTAGCTGGTAAGAAGGACGAAAGAAAACTTAGCTCAGATCAATGAATTCAAGATACACAGGCTTTCTAACATGGCTTTAGCAACACCACCTTTTCAAGTAAGCATGCTCTGTAATCCCAAGGATTGTTTCCTTCTAGTGTTTCCACTGGTCTCTCCTCACAGAAAGACCCTATGGAAGAAAGGAGGATTTAGTGACATTTGTGAGTATGACAGGGAACCCCCTCAAAGGTAATGCAATGGATCCAGGTACTTGAAGGATTAAAATGATAAATACATTGAAGAAAAGAAACAAACAACACTTCAAATCACTATGCTTTATTAATACTTCGGAAACATCAGATCCTACAGTGAAGAATTCTTATCCCCACTTGTTTCCAATCACTGCTTTGAAACAATTTCTTGCAATATGCAAACAGATACATGAGGCACCGTGTGAATACAAAAGTGACAATACAAAAAAAATTAAACCTCATGCAATACATACATACATATATATATAATATGGTAATGTAGGATAATACACTCAAGCACTATTAGAATAATCCATATAAATGAACATACAATATGCATAGCATGTAATGATCAATGACAACAGGTTTCTGAGCTGTGAGCAGAACCAGTCAGTTTAAATAAGACGTTTAAGATACTAGAAACTGGTTAAGCCACAGCTTATAAAACCTGCTGTGTTGCAGCTTTTCTGCTCAGAGTCACAAGTGCAGATTAACATACAAAATAAATAAAGACTACAGTTCTACAACACTTGGCTAACAGCTCCTACTTCAAAGTCACTGGCCATTCTTACTTTCATTCAAGGTTCATTAGCCAACACAGTGGCAAGAAATGTGCCTAAAGCAACAGTTCTGCTCTTAGACTACTTTAATACTGATAAGGACACGTTTTTATGTCAGCAGGAGTAGTTACAGAAGTCTAACTTACCACTAAACAAGCAAAGGACTGAGGTTGTTATATAGAGCAGACACTGAAGAGGTACACTGGCTGAGAGGCTGGTTAGCCACGCGGTATGCTGCAGCCTGTCTGTTCAGTCAACTAGCGCAGGAAAGAGAGAGAAACAAAGCACTGAAGAAACTTAGAAAGCTTTCCCCCTCCCACCAAACAGTGCAAATGTTTGAAAGCACGGACAGTCTGCAGGAACAAGAAAATAGAGACAAGAATACTTCTCGAGTCCTGTATCCATGGTGAGAGCTACTCTTACCTGAAAAAAGCTCAAGTACTCCTATGTAATAGCATGCAAGTAACAGGATTTTCTTCTTACCCATCCAATAGTGGGCTACGCCAATAACAGAACAGTTGCTCTAGTCTCTTATCTTCCTAGCTGACCTGGTACTTTCTATGCTCTTGGTGTTGCAGGCATGCAAAGATCAGACTACTTCACTATGAACACAGATGAAATTAAAATTATACAGAGGCAACTAAGCTGACTTAACAGCCAACAGGGTTTACTGGTTAAGCAGTATTTATTTTTTTTTTTTTTTTTTGGGGGTGGGGTCAGGGGTAGCAGAAGGAGGCTGACAGTGTTAAAAGGCCATAAAACGTAGCAGAAAGAAAATTGGGAAGAGAATGAGGAGCAGAGAGAGCAGGACTGACTTTAAGAAGAGTAAGTAAGAAATGCTATACTGGCAAAAAAAAGGTGTGAAGTTTTAACCCTCAACAAAACTAACATCTGGCTATTATTAAACATGACATTCCTTCAAATACACTGAAGAAAAAAAAAAGGACAGTAGTATTAATCATCCAGTATTAAGCAGAATGCCTTTTAACAAAGTTAAAAAGGGCAGCATGAAAAAGAGAAGCCACAGTATCTAATTATCCTGAGAAGGTCCCTCTAAGATCTCCCTAGTTTCCTAGCTATTATCTCTTTAGCCTTAGATACCCAAAAGGTATAATCTTTCCTTAGATAAAAGGATAAGTACTTCCTTCAGGGAGTGATCATCCAACCTTCCAGGTCCATCTGCCGAGGTGACAAACCCTTCATGTGCCGAAGGTACTGCCACACAAATGATAACAAACCAAGAAGTGATCAACTAGATTAGGGAAGACTGATGTTCTTGTGCATGGGTATCCAGAACCACTTCGTCATTTGTAAGTTCAGTACTTGATATATGAGTATCTCCCAGGAATTAGTAATCAGGTTAATAGTTTAGAGTATGATTACAGAATTTTCTCTCAACTAGAGTAGTCACAAAACCCACATAAATGTAACTTTCTAAGGAGCTGAATGTATCTTCTCTCTTCAGACTAAAAAGCACATATCAACAAGACATGAAACCCTGACTGAGAGGAGTTTGTTAACAAAACAGAGCAAACATTACAAAGCAGCCAAATTTATTTGCTTAAAACAGTGGTTTTAAGCTGACAGCATGCTGCCAACTCTTCTATGTTGCATTTTTTTTATTCAATTGTTTGCATTCCAAGAAGTTTGAAAACATTTCTTTCCCTATTGATTTTGTCCTCTCCTATTTGACAAAAGCTGCATCTTGCTAAATTTCTGTGCTGCCAACACAGCTGTCTTTTGTTTATTTTTGTGTGCACCAGCAGCAGCAAGCACAGCTTGGAAAACACATTAACTGGCAGCACTGAACAGCTTGCGGGGAGGGCTCATGCCTGCTTGGGCTCTGGCGGGTCACTCCAAAATTAAGGTTTAAATGATTCTCTCTTGAAAGGTTTTGGCTTCCTGTTCTATTTGGAGAGATAAGGTTATGACAAGAGCCTATCAGCTTATTTTAGGGTATTTTAAGAAGTGTCTATGACAGATACGTGTGCAGATTCGCTCCCTCCATTTGATTACTTTTCAGCTGACATGACTGAAATCAATCAAAATAGCTTTATGCAAAGTAAAATCCATTAAACGTATTAAAACCAAACAAAATGTATGCAGAAAGTGACAGGCTTAGCTCTTCAAGCTGTCACCACTACAAAACAAATGCTCAGCAGGGCTGGCTGTTTTAGTAGCGGGGTTCAGGAAAGCAGGGAGGATGAGCCTCGTGGCTTTGGTGCTGTCAGTTGTAAAGGTTATGATGGGCTTGGCAGAAAATCAATCCCTTTCCAGCACAACTATGGCCATGCTATCCATGTCTTTAGAGAGTACATGCAGCTTTGGGTAGATTAGGAAGTCTTGCACTCATTTTAAAACTTTTTTCTTCAACTGCAACCTTTCCTGAAAGGCGTTCCAGCCATCAGGAGCCATTTGCTCCTTAAAAAAGGGGAACAGAAAGAACATTACCTCCCAGTAGGATTTTGTCTGACAGCACAGGCCCAATTGTAAGAGGGACAGTAACAGACCTAAGTAGGGAAATTTAATTCAGGCTTAACTAGAGATAAATTACATATGAATCATCTGCAATCTGCTCTGTTGTGGCTAACATTCCCCCCACCTTCTCCCTAAAGCGTTTGCTTGCTACTTCAGTACTCTAAGAACAGAAATATACCTCGCCTGGTGCTATGCATTGTCTGCGTCCACAAGAACCCAAGTAATCACACAAAGAGTGGAGCTGCAATCTTAATTTAGGCGTTAAACACCTCAATTAACTGATTCTCTCCTTTACATATTGAGGGTATTTTCTGGCTCCTTAAAGCTATGGCTTTTTGTGCAACACCGTTTAGAAACACATATGTTCTGCAGCCACTTATTCTGGAACCACATTTTTGCTTGTTTTTAAAGGACTGCTAAAAGGGAAATTTCAACCCCAAACAGCTGCTTTAAGCTATCAACTGAGAATGGGCTCTCCAATGCAGACAGCCAACTTATCTCCCGAATTCAGAAAGCAAGAGAAGCACTTTTCCCAACATCCAACAAAAAAATGGAAATTTTAGTGGTTTTTCGTGACAGAAAGCTAATAGCACTGGAAACGCTTTTAAAAAGAGCGATATCTCATCTGACTTTGAATTCAGATAAGTGTCTATTAAATGCTATTAAAGTCATCACTGTGATTAACACTATTCAACTGCCAGCTCTGATGTAACTACTCTGTGTCCAATTACTCATCTCGTGAGAGCTTACCAGCAACACCAACTCATTAACACACTTCATGGCATTTACTCATGGCAGCAGTTGCATAGTGACCAGTGACTGCGTATACCGAATGCTCCCTCTTAGCACTCCTTTACACGTAAAGACGTTTTAAAAAAAATCCATTTAGTAGCATTAACATCCAAGACAGTGCCGAGGGGTCAGAGTAAGTCACCTAGGATGCTTTTATTGTGATTTCTTCCCTGGCTGTTTGAAGACAGAGTTACTGCATCTGAGCGTTGCCTTTTTAATGGGTGTGTTCCTAATTCTTCCAAGCACTGGTATTTCACTCTAAAGAACTGACATTTGTAGCTCTATTTTCCAGCCCACTTCCTTTTTAAAATAGGCATTAATAATACTTAAATGCACTCCTGTCTCTCTCTTTCACTCCTCCATCACTTAGAGGGTGGATTTTGCTTAATCTCCCTCTGTTCTAAAATTTTTCCTGCCTTTCTATCCTCTGTATTAGGAAAAAGGAAAAAAAAAAACACACAACAAAAAACAAAAGTGATTTGTAAAATTGTCATCTCATCTATGTCACACCCAGAAGATGTTACTGTCTTAGGCATATTTCTTTGCAGGAGAGGGTGGAGCAGGGAAGGAAAGAAAGGTAGAAGTATGAATTACCCAGAACTACAAGGACTACATTGTATACCCACTAAGCAGCATGACTAAAGCTGGTTTTCAATCAAGCACAATGTGAGAATTTAAGAATGCTGTGTTTCAAAGATGCAGGCTCCTTTGAAAGGCATTTTTTCTGGTGCTGGGTGCTAATATGCAGCAGCAGACATCCAATTGAAGTCTAGTAAAATATGAAAATAATTTTTCATTGAACATTTGTCTTGAATCCTTCAGCTAACTTCTACAGCTTCATAGATTTTGACTAGACTCAAACGTTGGTTTTGATGAAGGCTCATACCCAGTAGAAAGACAACAAGGAGACAGGCAAATTAGCCAATTGAACACTGTTGGACAAGTCATAATATACTGTAGATGATGCTAGGAAGGCCTGGAGAGATGACATTCTCTCACCACAACTACGTACTGTTGAAACCCAAGGGAGAGAAGGAAAACAACAGAAGAAAAAAAAACACCCAACACCTGAAATCCAGAAAATTTTAAGAGGAATGATAAGAAAAGCTAACATAGCAGATTAGTACTTCAAATTAATAAACTAAAATACTAAACATAGCACCGTTCCATATATTTTGGAATATTTAGTTCAACTTCATCATCTTCTTCTAGAGCTCTTACCCGTCTCCTCCCCACCCATACTGGTGAGGCTTCTTTTAACAGTATTATGCATTATAGCTGCTAGCTACTAAAAGTGATAGTAACGTCACAAGTGAAACAAATACTGGAGTTTGCATGCCAACCCAAGGATGGTAAGACCATCCATTGTGATTTTCAATAACATTTTGAAAGCTCTCTTCCAAAATCTATAGTTGTGTCCTTTCTCATACTTCCCTTACTGATTTACAAGTCAAAACTTTGAAGTATTTTTGAGTTATAAAAAAATTTCCATAGTTTTTAATCAGACTGTCAAGAACAGATAAGGCATCTCCAAAAGCAATTCTCCCTCCCCAAATAGTATATTAAATCAAATTTTACTGCAGATGACATGGTGAGACTTACTTATTCCACTGATAAGATACAGACTGCTATTTTCAACCTGTTTACATCTCCTACAGATCTGACCAGTCTTTTTAAAGCTAGTAAGAAGTTGCTGAAAATTGGAGAAATATTTTCTATCCCTTCTGAAATCTGTATTAATTTCAAAAGGTTATTCCTGCTCACAAGGATCAAAGAAATGATGTAATTGGTTATTCAGAAGGAAAACAACTTTTATGCTTTAGAGGAGAAATTCTGCATTCTGAGCTTAAGAATTAAGTTTATGATTACCACAGACAGCTTTGTAAAGGTGTATTTTACTTTTCTCCCATTTAAAAAAAATAATTCCAAATTTGATAAGACATTCTCACATGGCTGTAAGTCCACACTGAAAGACTGTTTCTTCTGTATTGCAAATCTGCCCAAAGAGATTAAAATAAAAGACCTATTACAAAGAATTAGGCTTGTTCAGTTCCTTCAGGAAACTTGGCAAATTTCAGAAACTAAGCTATACTATGAACTTACTGACATTTCATTCCTCCCTTCATGAATACAATAGCTTCCCCCTCTCCTGATAAACCTCGGATAGCTGTGAAATCAAACAATTCTCTATGAATCTTACTATACTAACAATTGAGAACTCTATTTCCAAGACACCAAGAGGCACTAGTGGTCATCAGAATTTAGCATGATTCTGAGTATCTGGGTTAGAAATCATAGCAATGGGAGATTAATCACGATTACGCAGGACTGAAGGCTTCCTTATCTGAAGTAGGTTCACTACAAAAATTAATACCTACCCTACCAGGCTACCCTCATAGAAAGCCTTCACCACGTATTTTAGGACAGCAAAATCTAGGATGCAGAACGGGTTACAGCCTTCTCAGTGGAAGAGCAACTGTTGTTCAGCAAAACAGCAAAGTCATTGTCTGGGTTGCTATGCAATGAGATGGTAGCTCATGGAAGAAAGGCTGTGTTAAACTGTAAGATCACCCACAATAATCTGGCAAAAGGCTCAAGTCACCCGGGTAACTGCACTGCCCACACCAGCTGACGGTTCAGAAACAGCATGGACATAAGCACACTGCTGTTCTTGCCTTTGTTTAGACATCTCAACTCTTCTACCTCCCTAAGCAACACTACATTTCAACACATTTTGATCAACAGGGCTGACATATTGCAATGCCATGTGCTTCTAAATTAGGCATACAATCTTGCTGCCAGATGTAAAACATTTCTTGTTTAGATGCAGAAATTACTAACACATTTGCCATTGAGCCTTCAGATCTTGTTGAGTTCTGCTAGCCAGGCTAGCAAAGCAGGATAAAACACAGCCAGGGGCTCTAGCATGTAATGGATATAACAGTTGCAAAACAAAATACGCATTCATTAAGACTCTTTCATCCTTACCTTAGATTCACATCTCCTTAGAAAGTTTAGATCCTGAAAATTTACAAAATATGGTCAAATCAACCATATATTAATCAAAAACTATTACTAAAATGTTCCTAGTTTGTGTTATTAAATTTTCTTGTGAAGGTTGGAAGTGTATTTCTTTTTAAATAAAGTTGTGATAAATCAGACTGTTACTTTATGATCAACTAGCTAGGGCTTCTTGCATGTGGCAGGGGCAAATCACAGTAAGCATTGTGAGGCTTTTATTATAAGCCACGAAACTTGGCAACAATGAATGAGATTTTTTTTTTGAAACCTAGTTCCCACTAAAATCATTCACAAAAGTGAAAGAGTTAAGTGCATTACGCATTAATATTAATGAAATAGAAAAGTCACATTTTAAAAACACTACAAGCTGGCTCACCAGAGTATGACAAGAAGCCAGCAATCCTTGGGTGAAATATTTAAGGCACTTGAGGGTAGTCAGTTTTTAAAACCAGGTAATAAAGATACAGTCACTTTAAACTTCTACTTTAAATAAAAACCACAACAAAATAAAGTAACACTGCAAAAAATTCCTCCAACCATAAAGTTCAGTAAACAAATAAACACTTAAAATTAAAATAAAATTCTCATTTGTTATAGTACACACACACAAAAAAAAAAAAGGAGTGGCAGAAACAGAGCATATTTAACTGCTAGAGCATACATACTGTAAGGATCTCTCTCATATAGAACAGTCCTTTCTTTTCAGGTTGCCAGATAGCTAATAAGGTGTGTTTGTTAGAGAGAAATAATCCAGTGCAGTTAAATGTTGGATTTCCAGTTTACAAACCAGAGCATCCCCGAAAGCAGCTGATTTTCTATCATTCTTGCTTGGGATATTTCTGGTTAGCTTTCTTGCTCTTTCTCTGGAGCATTCAGTTTTATTTTCCCCTCTCCATACACACAAAATTAAATGTCTCTGAAGAGGCCACATCATTCTCTTAATATCATCTTTGGTACAGAACAGAAGTAACTTACACAGCACAATGGTGTGCTACTTCTGGTCACCCAGTTCTCTCACGCACCAAGCCCATTCCTACAGACCACACACACAGTAACAAGCTTTTCTTTGATAGTGACAGCTTCTCTCCTCCCAAATTCCATAGTAACATCACAATTAAATATAACATATAGCATTCTTCTTAAGCACTAATTTAAACTTTCACTCAAAATTCACAAATGGGTATTCTCACCCACTAGCTTATATATATGTTTCTTACCACCTCCAGGGCAGAGGGAAATGACCAGCCGCCCTGGGACACATTTTACAATTCTGCTCCCAGAGACAAAATAGCTGTACAAATCTCCATGTCTGCTCAGTGGTTTTTGAAGGGAGGGGAATAGAAGGAAAAGACAAATGGGAACTCAGGAAAAGGAGTCTTGGCTTTTTGTTAAATGTTTGTCCATTTGTCATTTCTTCCTGACACGTTTTGCCTATTGTATTAGAGGCTTCTTCAGTGGAAAGCAGTTCCTTAACTGAACTTTTTTTTGAACGTTGTGGATTTTGTCACTGTGTGGCTGCTGCCTCACAGCTGAGGAAATTAAAAGGTGAGCCCTGAGCATCATCACCAGCCCCAAGGCTCTTAGTGTCTCTGAGACAGTCTGCCAAGATGTCCTGTGGATCCCTCAAGAACACCACTAAAACAGTGATGTTGTCACTGGATCCGTTTTCCTTTGCAGCAGCCACCAGTCTTTCTGCTGCTTTGAGACCCACTCCTTTGTTTTGCATTAAATGATCTAGGACCAAGTCTACAACCTCATATGGCTTGATAGCATCAAAGAATCCATCACAGGCTAGGAGCAAGTAATCTTCAGAACCAGTCAGCTCAAATGAATCTCCATCTGCATCACCAGAGATGTAGGGTTTCTGACACACATCACCTAAGACAAATGATCAAAGCAAAGACTTTATTACTTCAAATGTAAGTAGTTCTTCATCCACACCTGCTTTCACCATCCTAAAGGACAGATAGATCATATTCCAGAGATACCTGATGCAGGACCAGAGTAGTGAAAAGTTGTGTGTATATATGTGTGCGTGTGTGTGTGTGTATATATATATACTATATATATACGTGTATATATATATATATACACACACACATATATATACACATATATATAGTATATATATATGTACACACACACTAAATATATATAAATAAATATAAAATTTGTATACTGTGTGTATATATACACACACACACACACACACATAAAAGTTGAATAATAAGCTTGGAAGGGTTTCGTTTCCTTTGAAAACTCTTGGGGCCTAACTAAATCCAGTAATTTCTAGAGTTACTCTAATTCAAAATCTTCCTAATTTTGCAGGGAAATGAAGGAAATTATTTCAAAGTTTACTGTCTTTGAAATATATTTGTGGAAGGAGATATTCAGGTCTTCATTTTACAAGCGCGCCTCTTGCACAGCCTTCAGAATGCTATGAAAATAAGGTATTTCTTAGCTAGCCAGAAATACAGCAAAACACCACAAGAATCTGCTTGTTGTGCTTAGTTCATCAGTTTTGTAGACACTGTAATCAAATATGGATCGCTATTGATCCAAATAGTATTATACAAATTTATAATAGTTTGCTTCCAGTCATATATTACAGTTATCTACTGCACTTGTCTAAGGTCTGTTCCCTTTTTGCCTTATCCTTTGAGTAGCAAAGCAGCCTTGTTTACTAAGATTCTGGAATACTACAACTGAAGTGCCCTACCTTGATGGATATATGCTATTTGAAGGAGGATGTGGTAATCTGATTTAAGAGCTGCAGTCAGAAGATAAAGTGGACCAAAAAACACAACAGACATTTAGACACAAATATAAAGAAAGCTAGATGAACGTATTTTTTTAATACTTTCTCCACTTTTACACATGAAATTCTCCAAGTTTGTTAAGCTACTGGAGAACAATACAATGTCAGCGACATTCCAAGGAGCAAAAGCCTTATAAAATTTGAACTGTCAAGGCTCACATGCAAGATAGATGGTAACAGTGGTTTACTATTCAATTGATACTAAGCAAAGTGTTATTTATAGTCATACAGTCTCAGATGATGCATTTTGATCAAATTTAATCTGAACTGTACTAATTCTGATGGTTTAATCTTACCAATTGCTCTGGAGACAGCTAAGGTACCATTAACCCGCCAGCAGTCCATATAGGTTACACAGCCACCCAGAGCCTCAATACGTGCTCTCTCATCCTGAAAAACAGTAGAATACAAACGTTATAATGAGTCTACTTGTGGTTTACTGACCTTATTGTTAGTCATTCAAGTAAAAAAGACAGAACCCAAAACCAAGCACTGCCTTAGCTTCTGTATTTATAGCACGAATATAGCAAATAAACACATATCAGAATCTAGTTCAGAAACATGCACTTAATACGATTACTGGAAACAATCCACCTACTTCCCAAATGTGTCACAGCTTGTACAGAAAAAAATCATAAATATTAAGTTTCTGTCTCATCATGTTCTTTTCCATATGAAAGAGTACCCTTCCAGTCACTTCCTTCTATCCCATAAAGCTGGGTAAATATACACGTTTGGAATAAAAGACAAGACAGGTAGGCTATGTCACAATTAAATGTTGTGTTTGCATTGATACTACTTTTTCTACTTCAGTTACTACAAATATTCATGCTACGAAGGCAGATAGTCACACAATGCTATCTAAACTCACAGGATCCCCACCAAATTTTGTGTAATAAAATTCCTGGATATTTAAAATATATAGGAACTGCAATATACTTTAAGCTGGTTAGGCTAGCAGATTATCATTGGCTTTTGGATGGCAGTATAGAATATTATCGAAGTCTTCTGTGCTACTTATGTTAACATTTTAAATAGCTATTAATCTCAAAGTCTATTTATAACAGGCAGTTACACATTCACAAAAAAATCCTGTGAAAGTTTTCTAATTACTATAAATTTTGAAAAGACAGTCCGAGTAGGAACTGAAGTCAAGCCTGCCAGTACCATTAGCACTTTGTTGGAAGCAGCTTTTCAAAGCACACGAGTAGATGGAAAAAAAAAGTCATTCTGTAAATCCTACTGCACTACACAGAAGTATGTAAAGCACAAAACATTTGAGCAGGCTCCATTCCAAAAGGTTTCAAGAGATATTCTGACAACACACACACAGAAAGACTTACTTCTCTCTCTGGTTTGTGAGGTTCCATTAACGTCACGGCATTTCCTTGCTGGACAAGCATTACTTGCGAGTCCCCTAGCCATGCTATGTGTAGCTTGTTCCCTACAATCAATGCAGATACACCTGTTGTACCACTCCGCAGCCTCTGCAGAATAAAGCAGGTGTGTGAGGTGAATATTCAACAAGCTCTGCTTGTTGGCAAAATTACAAACTTAAGTTAATTAAACTGAAATGCAGTGCAGTAGACCTGTGATCATAACTCAGGTACGTGAAAAGGGTACAAGATATCAGACAGATCTGAAATAAACTATTTATTCTAGCATACAGATAGCTGATACCAACTGTTATGTTCTTCCCTCTCTGCTCTTAGTTCCCAGACTGATCAGTTACTGCTAAACAAAAGATAACAAGAGTTCACATTACAAGCACTGTTACAATACTGTTACAATTACTGTTACTATAAACCATCCTTCCATTGTACAGATTTGAAGAAAGAACATTCATCATACCAACTTGATTCAAAGCAGATGGATAATACTGAAGAACTGAAGCCTGTTATAGATAATTTTTGTAACTATGGAATACATTTTCATCTTGCTACCACTTGTGACATTAAAGATATGAAGAAAGAGGAAGATGGTGACCACAGTATCAGAAAACCAGAAACCTTTTCTCCAGGTAAGGAGTAGGACAACAGAACACCTAGAGACTAATTCCGGCAAAGAGGCAGCAGTGTTCTTTCAAATAATTGGTATGTCAGGATCACTTAAACCACATAACACTTCTTTTCAATCACTCATCTCAAACTTGCAAGCACTGCCATTTTGTTTTTCCTCAAAGAAAGAAATAATTTGATCAAAATAAAACCTTTTCACGTAGCATAATTTCATAAAGAAGTCAGCACTTCAAAGAAGCTATACTGCCAGAATTTTCTGGATAATACCATGTTGTCCAACAGTTCTTGCTGTTATTTAAATACAATGGAATTAATCTCTACCCACTCACCTCTCTTTTGGCTTTGGAAAGAAACATTTCATCTGTCTTCTGGAAAGAACATTTCAAGGCCTTTGCGGGATTCTTAACAATCTCTTCGTGTAGCCCAACATTTACATGTAAATGGGTTGCTGAATAATTAGCAGCATCCACTCCACCATGGCCATCAAATACCGCAAAGTAAGCGCGATCGATGTCATCCTTTTGTGGGGAGGGAGGGAGAAGAAGAAATACAAGCGTTAAAAATAAAATAGTTCCTAAAGCAGTACCAGCAAGGGAGCAAAGGTTCTCTATTCTGGGCTTTCTTCCATATGATGTTGTATAGGTAAAGGCAATTTAAATCAGTTTACCCATGTGCTAAATGGATAAAATGGGTAATTTACAGGGGCATTATTTTCCTTATTGCTTGTCATTTTGTCATTTAATATCCTTGAATATTTTGGACTTGAAACATCAGGCAGTTAGTTATGTAGTTCCACTGCTGTTGTTCTGTTCCCAGTCTGTCTGTTTTTTGTTTTTTTGTTTTTTTTTTAGTTAAAACCTATCAGTTATCTGAGCCACAAGAACATTACAACTCTAGCAACATAGCAATAGGTAACTTCCCATCTCCCTACATCACTTATAACATGAAGCCCAATGTCCCAAGATCTTTCTTTTTCAGGGCATTAGTTAGCCCCTAGCAAAAGGATTCAGTAAGCACTTGCTCCAGGAGACATGATATGTACGTTGTGGCTACAAATTCTTACCATTTCCCAGATCATCCATCACTAGATCACTCTGTTTAGAGGAACATTGAAAAGCTAACAAATTGACCTCCCCAGTTTTGTCCAGACTTACTGATAAACCAAAGAGCTGATTGAACTCTGGGAGCAAAACATGTCGGTCCTCCATTTTCCGTCGAATGTTACGGATGGCATGGATGGAAACAAGCAGGAACCGCTTCAGTGGTCTCAGTGGTGGCAACTGCTTCTGCCATTCAAAGCAGACATCCCGAAGCTTGTTAAAGAAGCAGCGTTGCAGTGACTCTCCATCCAGCACTGACAGCACAAAGACAAAACAATAAGACGTGACTCATCATTTACCCCATCTTTCCTTCAAGTTTCTCTCCTTACAGCTGCATACCCTTATCCAGCACTCTGCCTCTACAAGCTCTGCAAGAATTAAAATAGGCTCCTGAGAATCATGTGGAAAAAAAGTGGCAATAATGGAGAACAGAGTACCACTAAGGACAAGAAAAACTTCTTGTACTTACTGGTTGTCTTTCAAAAAGAGGCTCATCAAATAGGTAACTACATCAAACAACAATCATAACATGGATCCAAACATCAGTCTGGTGAGCTAGACATAAATGTGATTATTATGTAAGTAAAATGCACAAGGTATAGTGGTAGGAGTACATCCCTACCAAAAAAAAAAAAAAGATCAAGTGGCAGAAATTCCAACTCAATAACAGATTGCTGTTCTCTTCGACACAAGAGTTGAAAAAATATTAGCCAGACTTTGGGTCAGGTTATGCCCTATTGAACCACTTCCACTGAAGCATCAAGGAAGTATGAGAATATATTTTATTGAGGTCAATAGCTCAACTCATAGTTGAACAGAACAGAATCAAATTTTAAGCTGTCATCTTTATCTTTTTAAACACACAGGACTGTAAAAGCTAGAAAAACAGACAGAAGAACACCTCTGCAACTTTCCTGCTTTGTCATGTCAGAGCAGAACCATAAAGACCTACTGAGCATAGTGTGAAAAGCTCCAGCCAGACACTCAAATCCTTTTCTGGATAGGTCCCAAAGATCAATTAATCCAAACTTATTGTTCATCAGACTGAATGATTTGTTTTTTGGCATTGTATCTGGCTTTGCAATATAGCATCTCTCAGAATAGATAATAATTTGAAGTTCTGTTATTTATGAACCCCACCTCAATGCTAAATCAACTAACTCCAAAAACATTGAAAAGATCATGTATACAGCAAAAATAATATACTGGCCACTAAAGCATGTCCTGAAGAACTGCAGTGCATAAACTATCTTTTCTATTTCTCTTTTATCCTTACTCCTACTAACACTGCTAGCATTAAAGCTTCCTCAGAATTTCTTTTCCTCAGCAATGCTAGATGGCCATCTTCAGATGCATCTCTGAGCCTGGAGAATTGAAAGCTTAGGTTTAAGCACAGATCTTTGATTAGCAGTCACTAAATGTTATCCAAAATTACTTTTGATTTGCTCAATATACAAATATGAGGTGACAAGATATAAAAACTTTTAAATATTAAGTCATCCCATAGACAAATATACTTCAATAGGACAGCACCCTAAACAGCCTTGTCTACAGCTATTAGTCAAGACATGTACAGGTATATACCAATACTGACCAGGAGATTCAAATATATATTGCTGTTTAAGTACCAAGCTTGTGAAATTTGACATAGACTTTTGTACCTTAATGCCAGAATTTTTTCTGCAGTGCACCACATCAAACAGTAGTATTTGTATAGGTACACACACATACCTTACTTGTATATAGTCATTTCTCTTTCATTCCAAGAACGCTTTTTGCCAGAGTTGTTATTGCAATGTAGGAAGAGAGCCCATAGTGTGCTGTAGCACAAGGAACATCTTTCTTCCTAGCTGTACAAATGCACACCAGCTCACGTGTGCAATAACGTGTAACTGCTACAGTTCACATCAAATATAATTACAGGGGAGTCAGTAACGGGGCTCAACAGAGCGCAAGATGCTCTGATGACCAGTGGCCAGCTGCTCTGTGAAATATTTGTGCTGAAAAACTACAGAATTATCACACGTGGGTTACAATATGTCATTTTGTATTTTCCTATATAGGTTGTGTAGTACCAAATAAAGACACACTACCGAAGCACATAGTCACAATACAATAAGATGCAACCCCCCCCAATGAAGGAAAACAGAAAAGAAGATAGTTTTGTATCACTTTTGACAAGGGAAGATCTTACTGTGCCTTACGGTTGTTCCTGCAACCACAATACAGAACCCCTGTTTATGGAAGACCAATACTTCAATGTCCTTCAGTTTCCCCTGCCCGAAGTCATGCTCTAGCACTGCTGCCCATACCTTTTTATTTTCTAACAATTGCAACAATCTAGTTGCACAAAGCTCTTTTGTCCACTCCTCATCTCAGGCAGCATCCTCTCCAGGTTAGCTTAGGACTGAAGTTGGGGCAATTGCTCACAGACCAACACATAGAACAGAGCGCAGATACCAGTGAGACCAACCACAAAGTGATTACAAAAGGCACCCAGGAGAATCTCTGAAGGCTTGCAGAACATACAAGCAGGTGGCAGTCAGGCATGCTGAGGGTCCAGCCCCACTGGGGGGCAGCAGAGGGTGTGATCCCCTGCCCCCAGCCCAACCCCACTCCCCCTGGGAATCTCAGGAGGAAGAGGGACAGTGTATGTTGTTTAGACCCCAGCGAAGTTGATACGAAGCCAGCTCTTCTCATGCACAGTGCTAGAAACTCTCTAAATCTCTCCAGACACAGAAAGGCTACAACATTAGGCAAGGGAAGAAATATTCAGGGTGCAGCAAGATTTAATTGTGTTTTCCCACCTCGTTTCAGGTTTGTAAATGCCTAATGAAGTAGGCTTCTCAAAAGTGTTGTGTCCTGGCCACTGCCACAGCTCTGCTTGGAGATGCATCTGCCATGGCACACTGAACTGCCTTTGAAGTCATCCCAGAGCAATGGAAGGATGAGGATTTCCCCTTACAGGATAGACTTGTTGTCAAAGACATCTCTCTTCTCCATTTTTTAATCTTCAACTGCATCCTGCTCCATTTATATTCTTGTCATTAGGATTGAAGGTTTAGTGAAGCCTAACGTTAAGTACTTCAGCATGTAAGTGCAATATGACCATCTGTTAGAGGGCTCAAACCCAGTACTCTATCACCACGGTCTGTTCTCTCCCTGATTCAGTCAGATAGGAGAAAATGCAAGTGCCACGTAAAAGATACGTGATTCAAATTCTTCATAATCCCATCCTCATGGGAGAGGGCAGGGAGAAAAGAGGGAATAATTGATAAAACACAGAGACTTGATAAACTTGCCAAGAAAAAGACCTTTAGTTTTAAGATATTCAGTTTCTGGAGGGCCCAAAATCTAGTTTCCAAGAACACACAAAAGCAACATGGAGTACATGGATGAATTTAAGGTGTTACTATGGCTGCATAATAGCAATTGTGATGATGCCAACATCAATGTATATGTATACCTAGCTAAAGTCAGTCTACCAAAGGAGACGGGGCACTTAGAAAATACTAGAGGTTATCAACTTCAGTTGCAAGTTGCAGTAGTTCATTGAGAAAAAGGAAAGTTCTTAACTAGCTCAGTTCAGGAAGCACTGTGGACATACTCAGTCATTAATTATTTTGGGGAAGATAAACACTCTTCCCTTTCCAGAAAGCCAACCCACACATTCAGTCTGTGGCTCCTGACACCACGTTTGCACAGCTACCTTTTATTCCACAGGAGCAAATACAGTTCTATTCACTACTGTTTGCAACATAGCCTAACCAAATATTCTGGGAAACATTTCAAAACACTGAAGTCTTCCAAAAGACAGCCTCCGGGAAAACCACAGAGGGAAAAAGTATACTTACAGGTGAACCTTTCCTCATCTCCTTCTTCCTCCGTTTCCACACTTTGCTTCTTAAATTCAGTCAAGTCTGTTCGAAGAACTTCATCAACTGCAGCATGGATCAATGATGCTGCAAGAAGTGGTGAAAAACCTCTGCTGGTAAGAAAAGGAAGGGAAAGACAAAATACCATTAGTTTAAATTGAGCTACAACCTCACTGTTTATGACTGCTGACCTCAGCTCAGAATTAGAAAGCATTCAACACAATCGTTAGTTCCAACTTTATTAGTAAACTTGTAGAAGAAACCATATGTGTGATGTTTATTCATACAAATGTTCAGTGCGATCTTCGGTTAGACAAGTGCTTTCTCAAGAATGCAGAGAAGTGCATGAATCATGTTTTCAAACTGTTGCCTCCCACTTCAGCCACAGATGGTATGTTCAGCTCTCCGATGGGAATGGCTACCTCCAATTCCAGTCTCTGAATGCAACGTTTTCTTTCTATCCACTACAGAACACAGCTCACTTGCAGCCAAAATGTCTCACCACAGTCAGCATAGAGATCTCTGCACTGTGGCACACACGCATCTCCAAAATGTTACTTAGGACTGCAATTCCCTTCCCTCCACAAGAGAAGTCATGCTCAGTACTAACCCACAAACCTGTCACGCTCAGTTTCTCCTGACTGGAAGTTCTCCAAAGAAATTGCCTGGGAAGAAAGCACAAAGGGTTGGCACCGGGAACTAGGCCTGATATTCAACTGAAGCTTTCAGGTGAGCTTCTAGAAGACAGTAACACTACACAACCTACAAACTCTCCTTTTTACTCAGTGTTTTACACAAGCTATCTGCCTTATCGAAACACGCTTGTTACAGTGCTTCTGAATCTGTGAAAAAATAAGCTCCGTCCAACTTTAAAATGGGACTACTAGAAAATGAGTCTTTTATATTCACTATATGCCCATGGCAGGCACTAACAATTACAGTATGCGACACACATTCCAGACATTTTCTATGAGCACAATGAAGAATAAGCGTGGACATCCACAAAAAGAATTTTATCTGTTGTTCATGGAGTGTTTGATGCCCACAAAGCCCCAAATTATGCAACCAAAGCAAATAACACATTAAGGCACCTGCAGCGAGTCAAGGACAAGCTGTTTTGCAGGGAAACATTTAAAAATTCCTGCATAAAACTGGCAGGCTAGAGAGTAAGAAATGGTGGAAGCAAATGGTCTCTGAAGAGGCTGAACAAAGATAACTGGTTCTGTGTGCACAGAAGAGAGGAGGAGAAGACTGTGAGCTGCTAGATCCCAGTGACAACAATCTGAAATGCATTTTACCATTGTGCTTCTGAAAGAGAGGCCTTGTCATATCCTCAGAGCCACGTACGAGTACCTCCTGTGGCAGCAAACAAAGAGCATTGTGTTAGTCAGCAGGCTGCGAACAGAAGCGTGTTTTATGCTCCGCATTCGGCAGTGGTGATGGCCTTCTCTAATGAGTCATTTCAGTACTTCAAAAAGATGGCAACGTGTTTCTGCTCCTTTCAGTGCTAGCTGCAGTCATATCATCACAGGAAACCAGCAATTGGCATTATTTGACTTTTTTTTCTTTAAAGACTAATGCATTTAGCAGTCAGTTCCCTTCCTACTTAAAAGTAACAATGCAATACGATCACCATGACACCAACAGACAATCTTTTAAAAGGTCAGGCGAGAAATACATCTGAAATGGAGATGGCTAACAGTCCTCCTTCCTGTTTTCCCTAGGATAGGTGGAAAAGAAACAAACATGAGAATACAAGCCACACAAACGCAATCAGATGCACTGATGATGCTCCTGTAAGTCAGAAACATTAGTTAAAGCAGGTTCTAGCTCCAGAAGTATTAAGAGGAGCAGCTATGCATTTAAGTGCATAGAAAACCACAGCTTCAGCCACCTACAAGCCTCTTCTGCTCCATGGGAGAAGAAATTCAAATCCAGCCTTGGTTTCCAGTTCGGCACCAGAACTGATTGCCACTTCGTAGCCTTCTGCTTTACAAAGCCCCAGTTTGCTGAACTAGGTCCCTAGAAGGAACCTTAAACGAGAGGCATCGTGCTAAATGCCATAATTCACAAATCCCACATAAACCACTACTCACAGGAAGCTGGTAACTAGGAACAGGTTTACAAGTTATTAGGTCACATCCTTCAACTGTGTCCAGTTGCCACCCAGTTCCTAAGAAGGAAATCCAAGATTCCTCAGTACTGATATGCTTCATTCAGCTTTGCTTCCTATGCATTTCCTCCCTATCCTCCTTTAAAGTTTTACAAATGCGAACAAGGAAGGACAATGCCTGCTTACTGGGACTTTGTTAGGCAGCCAGCAAGAGCAGTGGGCAGCTGGTTCTGACACACTGACATGAGGGAAAATAGAAGTTTAAAAAACATGACCCTAAGCCCAAGAAGCCCAAAACTCCCTGCTGATGGGCTGAGCCAAGCCTAACTTAATTTTCATGAATCAGAAGAAATACTGTAACTGCTTCCTAAGTGGGAAAACACCCATGTTGGGAGGAAGAAGGAAGCTGGCGGGGTGTGTTACATGGAGAGGAAGCTACCTTCTGCAGGAGTCCCAGAAGAAACATGTCAGCCCCACTTCTATGACACATGCAACGCTAACTACTTAGCCTCAGCCCACACAGGCTAGCAGTAAACAGCCTCAGAGTTTCTTTGCCACAGGCTATTTCTTTGTTAACAAAAAGGGTGTGTTTTGACCACAGCAAAAATTTAAAAGAAAAATAATACATGTTGGAACAGTGGAGATGAGGCACTGTAGCTTCAACACCAGCTAAGTCAAAAACACCAGTGGCTGGGGCAGAGAGTTCATATCCTCCAGCTACTCCATGGTAAAGTATAAGCCTTGTTTTAAAGACCTGAGCACAGATAAAAGTACTAAGTTGAAGAGTAAAGCCACGCTTCTGCTAATAAGTAACACAGATTTATATGCCATCCTCTTCCTGCTAATAAATAACACAGATTTATATGCCATCCTCCTCCTTGAAAGATTCTGCACAACTGGACACATACTGTACTGTTAGAAGGAACTATGTAAAGGTTTGCAAAGCTTCTCTTGATATCCATACCTTGCAGCCAAAATAAAGTTACACACGGAAGCAGAAAGCAATTATGACATTTTGCATAGCCTCAACTTGGCATGAGTTACAGAAGTGAACTTACTTTTCTCCTTGTTCACTTAGTTCCTCTCCTGCAACACAACTTAGTTCTCTATTTTATAACACATGAAAAGAGCAACTGTCACTGACCCATACATATTGTCCTTCAGAAATAAAAGACAATGCACACAGGTTTCTTCAGGAACCAGAAACCCTGGTAAGATCACTTTATTTGGGTTTTCAAATACCCCAGAACACCTGCGGTGAGCGTTGCCACCGGCTCCATTCTGTCCCATCAATACAAGTGATATACAAGTGAGCCCGTTCAGCAGTCTGCAGGACACAGCTGCATTTTCAAGGGGTCAGGCCCCTCCGCCTCACCCAGAGCCTCAGCTATGGCTGCGCTTCTTTCAAAGGCTTGAAAACACAACAGGCTTTCTGTTGTGCTGTGCCAACAGCTTGCGGCAGCTTTGAGGAAGCAGGGAGTACTGCAACAGGCGGCAGACCCCAAACAGCTGCTCTTCGGCACTTCCAGCAGAGGAGCAAGCTCTGTGTAACCTGGTGGAGGGTGGTACAAAGCCCCACGAGAACCTTCCAAACACCCGATGTTTACAAAGCCTGCTGCATTATTTACTTTTCTTGGAAGGAAAATAATTCACGCTCCCTAACACACGCTCTTCCACGGCAAAGCCAGGAAGTCTCTGTGTGTACAAGGACAAGCACAGGAGATTGCCGACTGTGCTGCCTACGTTGGATGATCACTTGCCACCTCTCAAAGAAAAAAAAAAGTTGCATGACATTCTTTCAAGATATTAAAGTGCTGCCACAGCACCACTGTACAATTTTCTCTCTCTTTCAGAGTATGTATTATATATAATCTATATACACACAGACAAAAAGAAGTATGCAAGTACAGGCTGTGCAACCAAGAGATGCTGTATCTGCTAGCAAACGCTTCTAGCTTAAGTCAGCCGTAGCAAGAGCACAGGGAAGATTTTTGCTCTTATTTGCTACACAGGGTCTGTAACAGCAGAAGAGCAGATACACTACAGCTTTGCCACTAAAGCAAAAGCTCGTCACTGTGTAGTCAGTATGTGTTTGCAGAACATTGCAGCCACATCAGCAAAGCCATTTTAATGCAGGTTTGCAGATGCTAGCAGTTCTCTATCAAGTCTCTCACGATGCTGAAATAATACCAGGTCACAAGATTCCTAATAAACAAAAGCTGCTTGTATTCACTGTTTTCTCCCCCATCTGCTATTTTTGTTTCTCTCCCCCAGATTATGTATCAGGATATATACATATACATATGTATAAAAATCTTGTCTCCTGTCAAGGAGAGAACATCTGAAATCCCAAAATGAATGGGAAGTCATTTCTTGCATTAATGACACCAGGTCTTTAGTAGATGAACACTGATGGAACTAAAACAAAACCAAACAAATATAATACAAATGCATGAACAATGAGCAAAACATCCAAGTTAAAGGGAAACACGATTTCACGTTTTCAAGCAGAGCCAAATAAAGTAAGGACCCACAAGTCACCAAAAAGTTTCATCATCATCATAGATTTAATCTTTTTTTTTTCCTTCAGCGTTTACTCAAGTTCTTTTCTCTATTGCATTGCAGGCTTCCCCATACACATGCTTTCTTTTTGAAGGCAAGGTCTTCTAAAAATCCATTTACTGGGCACTAAATCAACCGTTTGTCCAGCCTCTATATACTGCTGGAGGCAGGTCAGGACTGCCAAAAATGTTATTAAGCATACACACATCCAGCGAGAGCTCCACATCTTTTCTGGCAGGATGACATACAGCTTGACAGGAGCTTCTGAAGCAGCAGCGGGCAAACCAGCTGCAAGAGAAATCACGCTGGTTTTGACCATCACCCAAAATTACCAGAGCCAATTTGTTAATCATTGACTAAATTAACTAGGAAACTGCAAAAGTGCTACATTCTTCTTGTACATTAACTTTATCAAGGCTTCCAATTCTAACATGATTAATCATAAGCTGCTGAGAACTCTGGCAGGAATGGCATTCTCTTTCAGGAAGGCTGATGCACGTACCCTTCCACTACCAAGCACAACTGGTTCCACAAAAAGCAGAAAGTTTGTTTGAAGGCACTGGCAGATGAAATTCACTTTCCTGAAATGAACAGACCGCTGACACTGTAAACACGTTCCTAGCAAAGAGAATTATTGGTGCATTACAATAACATACACTAAGTGGTAAAAATTAGGAGTAAGGAAGAAAGTTTTAGGTGATTCTTTAAAAGCAGAGGCCATGGTAGCTGGGTTGTTAGCTTCCAGAGAGAATGGCACTAAACAGGGTTTTTAGAAGAGATTGGGTAAACCAGAGGCAACGTAAGTCCCCTCCCAATCCCACTCCATGCGAACATCACATAAAAAAGCATCTTAATTGCAGAATTAACTATTCTAAAGGCAAGGAATTGCTGAAAATAAAGACACCAGGGCAACATCCTGGATGCAAGCATTACAGTGTAAAACACAAAGACACAAAACAGGATGCTGAGGTAACTAAGAGATGAAACATTCGTTTGGGAGGGGTCACAACAGGAAGCCAGAGCTCACAACTGTTATTGTAGTAAAGTCTCCTCAAACAGGAAACCTGCTGGAATTTCACATTGTTCTTTGGCTATGTGACAGGATGGCCTTACAGGTTTCAGCTCCTGTCAAGGCAAAGAAGAAACTTCTGTATTGGAGCTCTGACTTCACCTTGTGTTCTGTTTCAGACAAAGTAAAATTTCAGGTTAATTTCTAAAGTTTTGGAAATAGCTAACGGACTTCTCACTCACATTGATCTATTTTCAGATTGTCGTAAAACACAGCTCTTATCCAAAAGTGTGTTAATTAAAATTCTGCAAAGCAAGATTACTTAAACCTGCCCCAATTCTTCAGTGTTTTATGCAAGTATTTAATTCTGTACAAGGCGGGCAGTTCCATAGATTTAAATTAATTATTTAAAGTAGAAGCATCTGCAAAACTTTGGTGTATTCGCAATTTAACCCAAGCCCTGTGAGGAAGCAAAAGTGGCTGTCTTAGAGTGCTAGCTACATTTGCAGAAGGTAGTTAAAATAACTCATTTTAGATTTGTAAAGACATCCCAGGGGTTAGCTGGACACATCCAACTCCTTCCACACAAGTGACGTGTGTAGCCTCGGAGGAATAACAGCATTCAAAATCTTGTCGTTGGACACAGATGTTATTCCCTACCCCGTTGTCTTCCCAAACACAATCCTGATCGATGGCGGAGGAAGAATGTTTCTCCTTGTAAAGACACAAAGGTTTGCACCTCCAAGCAACTAGAACGTGAGCTAACCCTCACCACATGCTGTCTCAGGAGCTAAGGATATTGCCAGACCGTTATTAGCTCAGGCTGCTCAAGGCACACTCCACAGATCTGCGTGGGTGTGAACGAAGTATCTGACAATGCAGAAATAAGAACTGTGCACCAAACTCAGCTCCCAGTAATGCTTTGATCTATAGACAAGTCCTTCATCATCACAAATCATCACATAAAACACGCTCTGCAATGCTGGAGTGTTACAGAACTCAAACTGAGCAAACTCAGAACAAGCTTCAACGCAAGCAGTCACCAAGGTACACCTAACAGCACCTGCAGGGTGAGAGACCTGGGGATATTAACGCTGAAATATTTGAGCATGAATATTTTCCACTGAGCTGCCACCTGTGTGTTAGGGATATCACCATGATAGCCTGCAACAGCACATCCCTGGATCTATGCTACAGTGACCTCTTTGGAACTTGCTTCCTAATCAGGCATCACCTGTGCATTTTTAACTACTTTTACACAGACATTTAAATGCTTCCTAAGGCATCCAAAGCTTTTTTTTTTTTTTTTTTTTTTTTAATTTTAGCAATCCTCTTTCTCCTATTTGTTTACATTTCCTTACCTATCTTTTGTCAAAGATTTGGGGGAGTCAGATTAACTGCAAAGTTTATTTAGCCTTAAGCTGCATTTGAGATGACATTTGGCAATTCTTCACACAGTCACAGACTTCAGTTGTGGTCCTTAGTTACATGAATTACGAGAAGAAGGCCTGCACTTCCAAATTCCTACATTCCTGTCCTGGCCTTGGTCTCTACCAGGCTCTTCCTCCACGTGCAAGAACTTAGCCAAGCCAGGGTGACACTGCAGGCTTCCTGCAATTGTAAGGCAAGCTCTGTCTGCATCAGGAGTCCAGAACTGAGCTGCAAGGCTGCTGGGATGCCTACACTTGACACTTCATGCACGCTGTACTATGGCCAAGCACACAGCTGCACAAATGCCTGATTCTGTTTCGCCTACTGGCAGCCAAGAAAATATGTAAGAACACTAACCTGACGTACTGTTGTTTTCCAAGCCCAGTTTGTGAAAAGAAGTATAAAATAGATTTTTGCATTTTTACTCTGGGTTGCTTTCTTTTGCTGCCTTCCCCTTTGTTTGTTTATGTGTATTTTTCCAGCTTTGGAGCTCAGAAGCCCCACAAAGCAGGCAGTCTAATCAGAACTGGCTGCAGGGCAGGTATGTGAAAAATGCAGTTTCTGACAGGGCAGGCCCCTTTCTGGGTAAACACCAGAAGTGACAGGTGAGATGAAAGCATCGCAAAAGCAACGTTAACTTGTTAATGTGCGTGCTAGAGAACAATACAGTACTAGAGGTAAGTACCTCATAAATGCCATTTTTCAAATCGCTGCAGTTTGAAGAATCTATCCTGTACCTGCACAGCCTCATGCCTTCCTCCAAGATAACCTGAGAGAGCAGTACCTTGCTCCACGTGGCAGGTGGGCTGCCATGGGTCCGTTCAAGCCTGGCATCACCCTTGTTTAAAGCACTCACCCAGACCCTCTCCAGCTCCAGGGCGCTCAGAAGTGGAGCACACAGGGTGCGTGTGCAGGCTCCTTCAGGAACACCACCGCTGCGCTTCGTCTGGGAGCAGTTTAGTGAGGGCACAACTCAGTAGCACATGGATCACAACCTAAAAGCGCACTTTTTAACGCATTTCTCACCTGTAGGTCTAGGCACAGCGTATAACTAAGCAGCGCACGCCATGGAATTGATGCTACGCCTGGAGCATCGATACACAGAAAGCGATTTGATTTTTTTAAGGCAATTCAAGAACCTGAAGATCACCGGCACCTCCAACAGCACCACCTCCTCCTCAGCGCCCACAGAGCCACCCGCGGGCAGCCGGCGATGTTGGACGAGCCTCGCCTCACCTCACCTCACCTCACGCCGCTCCCCCAACGAGCGGCCCCCGCAGCCCCCTCAGCCCGCCCCCGGCTCTCCCCCTCAGCCCCAGGGCCCTCACCTGCCGCCCAGGAGGCTCCTCGCCGGCTCGGCCAGCGCCCCCGGCACCTCGGCCCGGCTCAGGGCGCCGCTCCCCGCCGCTCCCCACGGCGGCGGCTCCCCCGGGCCCAGCGGAGCGGGGAAGTCCCGCAGGAAGGCGCCGAGGGGAGCCGCGGCCGCCTCCGCTCCCAGCGCCATGGCGGCGCCGCGCTGAGGGGCGGCGGGAGGGGGGGGGGGAGGGGGAAAGGGCGCCCTGACGGCTCCTTTAAGCGGGGAGGGGGCGGGGGCAGGAGGAGGGGAGGGGCCACGCGGGCACGTGGCCGGACGGGGCGGGGCGGGGGCGCGGGGAGGGGGGCGCTAGGACCCAGCGGGGCTGTGAGGCGGGAGCGGCCGTTACGGGTCTAACGGCACCTGAGGCACAGCTCACGGCGTCAGGAAGCCCCGGGGGGCTGCCTTCGCCTCACGCTGGAGTGTCCCAAGCACACAGTGACAGAGAGCCCCCAGTCCTAACCCCACAAACGCGATAAAGTGCCAAAAACCCCAAGGAAGTCAGTCAAGAACACCGCCTTACCTCTGCCTACAGCTGCTGGGGCTTTGGGGTATTTACAGTGCACGAGCTGAAACAGAGCTGTAGGTTACTTCGTCTACTGACTGACTTTTAATACCACAACGCAGACGGGGGCTTTTCACAACTTTCATTTGTGTTAAACACGTCTAAAGTGTTTTATCAAGTCATTAACCCAGATACTCGTTTGGGGAAAAATACACTTCCGAACTCCCTCTGCCCTGCATCCATGTCTAATGCTATTCGTATTCCCCATCCCCTCCTCCATACTCGAACACCTTGACATGCACAGGTGACAAACCAAACAGGAGCAGTTTCCAGCAGGTACAGTGAGGAACGGCTTATCATGCTTCCAAATTCAGAGTGGTGGGACTTCCCACCTGGTATTAAAACAGCTTCAGTGGTCACTGGCAGCACACTTTCACAGGAGGAAGGAATAAAGCAGAAGTGCTGCTTCACACTCAGTGAAATACTGCTGCAAGCATTTGCACTACCTTGGTTTCTTGTTCTCTCCTTCTCCAACATCTCTATTTCAGAGCATTGACTCATGTTCTTTCTTCCCCATTCTACTGAAAAAGCTAGCAAGCAATGTACCTCTTTTTTTGTTTGTTTTTAATCACCAGAGAGCTCTGAAAAGAAAGCAGCAGAACAGTTACTGCTTTTAAAACTTTCCTATTTTTAATAAGGGGACACTGCAGAGGGGATCCTATAAAAAACTATCAACTTTGAAAAAGAGAGTCATTACTACTTTTTTTTTTTTTTTTTTTTTTTTTAGAGTGGGCTTTTACTCCAGTGCTTGAAAGGTCAGTTTTGTGAAGGATCTGAGTGTTTTGAACTCCTGCTGAAACTGGTAAGTGTTTAGCACTCATGCCAAGTTGAAGCATCTGGCACTAAGTTAACTGTGTTCAGCAACAGAGACTGCTGAGGTTTTTAGAGATTCCTAAGTCATTACTGTCAAGGAGATTCTTATCCCACCCCTTCCCTTCGTATTCCCATGCTAAACTACAGTGGCCTGTATCCTATTAACAGTTCCGGGAAAGCAGGCAAAGCTCTGCTGAAGGTAAGAGCAGCCTTCCTCAAAAGCAGTTGGCAGGACGGGCATCTAAACATTGCTCTTCCCTTTGCTTCCTGTGTGAATCAAGATAATTTTTTCCCAGATGGGTTGATGTCCTGATGCCCAGAACCAGACTAGATTTGGATGACAAAAATCACTGAGGAATTTGACACAACCTGAACACAACAAAATGTTCCCAACTGGGTCCCTGCTGAAAGCCACAGCAGGTTTTACCAAATTTATACTGTTTGAACATCAGCCCCAGTGGATTTGGCAGAAGAAAATCTATTAAAGTTCAAAGCAACTTCCAACTTCATTCCTCACAAAATTCATTCACGAGCATGAGCCTTGCTCAAGATTTATCCCACATGCAATTATCTTTGGAAAAACAAAAAGTACATACTGTGCAGCCCTACAGTGGCTTCACATAGGGAAGACCAAAAACTACTTTCAAAGACTGCTGGGAAACCAGCCAAGAGGGAAAGCTGCAGCATCCTTATGACCACTCCTTACTGGCAGTTCCAAGAACAAAAATTGTTTTTAAAAGTTGAATGATTTAGATGAGTAACCATAGGTATGGGATGAAGTCACCCCTTCAGTATTACTAGCCCCAAGATGGCCACTGATCACTTTCAGACATGTTTTTTGTCCGCACAGCATCTTTTCCCTGTTTCCATCAGAGATCTGACTTTTTTTTCCCCCCCTTCCTTTCCATACAACCATCAGACCAAACTCTGTATTTTGATATTTGCTATATTCCTGAGCACCATTTGTCCATTTTTTGGCATCAACTTTCCAGGGAGACCAACTGCTACTTCTCTCACACCACGGTGACAAAAGCAAGAGTCCTAGAATGTGCTACTGCCATCTCAGGGGTGGACAAGCATGCAACAATATAGCACAGATCAATTCATTTTTGTTTCATCACCTATGTGAGACAAAATAATCTCTTCTCTTTAAAACTGACTAACAGTACTTCATGAAGTAACTTACCTAAATTGTAAAAGCTTTCTCCTGAGCTTTTTCCATGGAATGTAAACCAAAATTAGAAGAGATTTATTTCATAAGCTGTAACTCCTATTTCTTCAGTAAGAATCGCAGACGCGATCCATTCAGTGCTCACCTTACTGTTAGCAACATCTCCAGCAACTTCAACATTTTTAAGAAAATTCTTGCTCTCTCACACCTCATAAAGCAATCCCAGGAATGTGCCTCTAAAGTTTTAAACAAAAACTGGAAGCACTTGTCATCTCCACCTTCTTTCCACTCCACTCTGAAGACAATCATCATCGCCAGCCTGTGTGCCAGGTCACAGCACTGAGAGCCCGCTGGGGCACATCCTGCAGTGCCTTCATTCCTCAGGCACAGGCAGAAAGATCTTCGCCATCTGTGGTAGATAAAAGGGAGCTACTCAAACCTGCCAGAACACTTAAAAAGCTCGTTCCAAGCATGACAGAAAGTTCCCAGCACTTAATGTCTGCTGGGGCTAATTCAGCAAAGAGATTTTACAAGGAAATGTTTGTCTGAAAATGGCCAAAATAAAAACATAATAAATAAATACATTTTTTTTAAATAATAATAATTAAAAAAAAAAAAAAAAAAAACGTTTCCCACACAGGTCAAAAGCCACATGGAATGACTAATGACAGGTTTCCTACACTTTCAGGGCCACTCAACGTATTGCACAAATCCCAGCCACTGGCATATGCAGCAGCAGAAGCTAGCTGAACACACAGGTATTTTTAAAGCAGTATCCTAGTGCATCCAAGCAAACTACAGGAGGTAAGAAAGGGCTTGAACAACAGAATCAATACAATCCCCTCTGAAAATTACTACGGTTTATGCTAAGCTTTATGGCTGAAGATGTTACAGCAAGATTAACTTCAAGAGAATAAACTACTCAATCTAAGCTAAGGGAGATACGAAGAGTTTGTTTTTACCAGAAAGCTGACTTAGTATTTGTGATAAAAACACACAAAAATTACAGGGGAAAAAAAAAATCTACTTAAATCTGTCTTTTAAGTAATACTATTAAAATATAGGTCATGTTTGAGCTGTAACTATATAAATATTTGATCAAAGGAACAGGGGGCTGCAGTGTTTTGTGTTTTCTCTTGTTCAATAACTGCACACAGTGCCAATTAGAACAGTAGGGTTGCACAATACCTTTTGCAGGGACTCATCTTTCCACTCTGTTTCGAGTTAATCACGTGTCACGTTGCTCTGCGTATTCTGCGTTCAAATGCAGCAGCCTTTGCAGCAAGTAAAACCGATGGTGTCCTCTCATCCGACCACAACAAGCACTGAAAATGTTTTGGGGATACAGATGATACAAACTGTACCTGATCAGATGGACTGGCTATGTGCACATGGAAGGAAAGGAGAGAGTATTACATACTTGCACAAAATTAGGTTTTGTAGCGTGGCACCCAGTGGTTAGATACAGCTCCGTATAATGAACCACAAGGACGCTCCTCTTAATGATAAAACTCGCCAACACTAAAATGACAATATGGGGTGCAGACATTACAAACTGTATTAGATCAGGTATGATCAGCTACATGAACAGAGGAAAAGAAGAGCATGAGAGCTCTATCTGTCCTCCAGCAGTGGGAGGAGGTCTCACTTCACTGTGACTCACTGACCTAAAGATACCTGGCTGCATGGACCGTTATTTGGGAATCACTACTCAAGACAGATATTCCCCTTCATGTTTGGGATTTCCAATTTGTATGTCTATTGGCATTATTCTCACATATTATTATACACAGCAGAGAGGCAGATTTGTAGTGCTCTTATTATTGCAGATAATTAAAAATCTGAGGCTACTAATCATTTACTAGAAGATGAGAAGTCAGATAAAACAAAACAAAGCCCATTCCACATCTAAAAGAAGTAGCAGTGTTACACCAATCTTATTCAGCTATTACACTCCTGGCATTCGTATTGCTGACAAAGGCTTTGGAAATGACAGAAGAGGAAAATTTCATTTCCTTTCTGTTAGCCACAAGTAACAGTATAGGTAGACTTTTTCAGTCTCCTTCCTGTTTGTGAAGTCCACTTGGACAATTGAATTACAATTAAAAGCTTAAAGGCTTAGTCACTAACTGATCATCCTGAAGGTTTGTTTGCTGATTAAACCATGATTAAATCTCGGACTGTTATACCCCTTTAACTTTTCTAAGGGCAGGAAAGTGATAAAGATCAGAAATACTTAAAATGAACTTAAAGAGAAACAAATTTTTATAAGAAGTTTATTTTTTTTTGTATTGTGCAGTAGTTATACAAAGTAAGCGGCCAGAGCTGCCATTTTGTCCTTGGGTTTCTTTGGATTGGGTCTTCCTCCAGGCCTCCGGCCTTTACCTCTTCCTCGACCTTGCCTTCTTCCTTGTCCCCCACGGTGCATGGGGTGCCTCATGGCTGCGTGTTTCAGCTCCACCAGGTCTTGAAACACAGGGTCACAGAATACGCAGCCGGAATGCTGGGTCTCATCACCAGGTAGAGGAGATTTGGCTTTGTTAAAATCTACGTCCACAAGGGCTGCATCACACAAGTCACAGGTCTCTGGTGACACTCGGACTTTGTGGGCATTCTCAAAGAAGTGCACAATCACGTTGCATTTGTTGCAGGCCATCTTCCACTTGGGACCTGATGTCGAGTCTAGCACCAGAACCCCATTCTCACATTCAACGCACTGCCCAATTCCAAGCATGCTAAGAGAATGCTGGCATGTGGGGTGGGTGCATTCATTACAGCCCATTCCTGGTGGAAGAAGAGTAAAACTATACCACAAGGAACCCTCTACAGCACCACTACATAGTTTGCAGGAAGAGAAACACAGAACTGAAAGACAGTTTAGTATATTACAGGTTTTCTAAACCACTGCACAGAGGAACATATCCCCTAAAGGCAATCTGCCTTTTTCAGATACTCAGCATAATCCCTTCCTCTATTTTCTTTTTTATTAATGGCTTTCAGAATTCCCAGACAATGCCAATGTACAGTACATGAAGCTTGGATATATTAATGATTAAAAAAAAACAACTTGTTTTCAGTGAAATGTACGGATCCTAGCTATTTCATTTAATACTTGCACTGTACGCTAGCAGCATAAGACATTTTTAATTAAAAGATGGTAATAAAAAGATGCCAAAAAGCTCCTGATATGCAGTCAGAGCTTCCAAGCACTACCTAAAATAAGTTTTGATCTGCCATTTATTATACCAACTGCTACTTTTTCCCTTTAGTGTGCTACAAGTTGTCAAAGGACATTATCTTTGCATCAAAATACAATTCCCCTACTCTCAGGGCTGGCTTTAAACTATATCCCATCCATATATGGTGCATTAGAAAAGTCACCTTCATGCAAATAAGTTAATTTCTTATTTGGCTTCATAAAACCTGTTGTGGTCCATTCAGCATTCCGAGTTATTTCTCTAAAAATTTTAAGACGTGGCTATGTGACTAACAGTGAAGTGTTTCTCTAGCCACTCCACATAAGCCATTTTAAAAAAAAAGGTCACTTCAAAAATAGCCAATCTTGTGGTATTTGAATTCATGCACAAAACACAGCTATTTCAGTGAAAACAGCTTTCACTAAATTCTAGGGCTACTGAAATAACAAGAACAGTTTAAAACTTACTAGCCTCTCTCTTCTGTCTTACAGTGAATGTAATAAGAATAGTCTCTCTTGTATTCAATAACATACATGGGAAACTTTTGCAAAGATGACTAACATCTTTGCCAGTGGTGATTAAAGCAAAAAGTAATCGTGTTCAGAACTAACACATTTTGTTCAGCTATTTTGATACGAATTTTAGGTATCTAATATAATTTGAGTAGCCCTTTATACTAGGCAACCCTCATTAAAAACTATTTTAAAAGTACAGTCCATAACACTGTACCTAATGTATTTCAAGTGAAGTTGATGCCTGCATGTTCACAAAATTCCTACCTTTTTTCATGTCCCTGAAAGGAGGATGGTTGTAACAGTATGGACAGAGAGGGTAGCTCTTTCCTCTGGATCCAGAAGACCACAGCACCAGCTCAAAGTCATCCAGGGGGCAACGCAACTCTTTGTACAGTTTAATTGTACCATTCTGTGGGAGACTGTAGGTGTCGTCACAGTGAGAGCAGTGCAGACGACTTGGTTTGGCCTGGAAAGAGAAAATAAATCTCCAGAACATCTGTGTTGTCAGTAGGGTTCAAAACTCACAGGAAATCCAACTGCGACCACTTTCTGGTATGTAACCCATGGAAAAGCTCCATCAGGCTTCTTGTCTTTCCACCCCTCCCCAAGAAATCCATTCTTGACAACCACATTTGAATCCAAATTCAGTAACGGAAAGAGGGTTTCAACTCAACGTCGGCCAGCAAGTGAAGTTTAAAATACAAGTGTGACATGAACTTACCTGAATATACTTCATGAAACGATGGCATTTGCCACAGCGGGAAAGAGGTTTACCCGTAGCAGCTAAGGGTGAAAAAGACACTTCCATCAGCTCATCCATACCTGCAGAAGAGATTATTACATTTATGTTAGAATTCTAATTCCTAGGAGGAAACCTTGCACAAAATCATCTACAGGACCCGTGAAGATGTAATGGGAATAGTCAACAGCTTATTTCAACTAGTTATTGTGAATAGCTTATTCACAATGCTCTTCTCTCTTTAAGATGACTTTTTATTTAAAGAGTTATTCAATAGGCACACATGAACACACTGGGGTAAGTACTTCAGCTAGTCTGCAGCTTTTCAGAACTCAACACTACACAGTCACAAATAAGTTTGAAATGGAATTTTAGAGACTTGATTGAGTTTATTTCCCTTTGGAGAGAGAATTCATATGACTGGAAACTCTCAGTCATAGCATACTTTTCAGTGAGCCTAAACCCCTGAAAAAGCAACCTAATACTTAGGTAATTTCTAATAGTGTCTTTACAACAATTAAGTAGTTGCATAGAATTTTACATGTAAAACAAGTTTTACCTGCAATAGAATCCACAAAATAGTGAAATTTCCTTTTGAAGATGTCAAGGGTGTGCTCCAGGACCTGATGGTAATTTGCTTTACCCAGAGCTATTAAGTTGAGTTGCTTTTCCACAGCACTGCGAATTGTAGGAAGAACTAATTCTGCATCTAACAGAAAACCAGAGATGTCAGCAACGAAGCAGTAATGAAATATCAGAAACAGTAGAAAATTGCCTCATACATAAACTGATATAAACAAGTTTTAATTATTATAGCTTGTGGAATTAGTAATACTTTCCTAGATGCATCATTTCAGACACAAACATTACTTATACAGTGACAACAGCCTTTGACGTACTGAAGGAGCCAAAAGGTAAGAGCATGGATTTTGGGTGAAGAGTATTTGACTGACCTATTTTGTAATAACCATGAACCAGAACAATTCCAAGATTTGTAGGCTTTAGTCTCCGACCACTCTCTACCGTGACATAGTTTCGCTGGCAAATGTTGTTGATGTGGACTGGAATACTTGCATCAGTTCCTGCCACACAAAGGAAGACAATACATCCAAAGCTTTCACCAAATTAATTATTTCTGACTTCTCTGGTTTTATGTCATATTATAACATTTCTTAGCTTAAAATGCATATACCTTTTTATTGCTACCCTGTTTCCAATGGGTAATTATCTAGTAACGCCTATGTTCCTTTGCAGTTATGAAAAGTCTGAAATGTGTATTTTGACCTAAATCCTTTCATCTCTTCCAAGGAATTAGAGATGGGAAGATAGCTATTCTCACAATCACTTGTTCTGGAAAAATACAGGGAAGTTAGAGACTATGTTGTTTTTGACTGAACTTGTTTATGAGAATGTATTGAATGAAGCAAGTCAGATCGAAAAAGAAAATTAATATTGTGATAAATTGTATAATAAGACACAGAAAGGCTACTGGAGACAGCAGAGCTGAAGCATGCTGTTCTGACAGGTAATCATTCCTAAGAATAGTACATGTATTCTTCCACACAACACTAGATCTTTCTAACAAAGAAGCAACAATGATGGATTATGAAAGAATGTTGCTTTAGCCAGAAACTAGGCATAAGAATAAGAAGGGGAAAGGAATATTGGGAATAGAGAGTCCACTGTCCACTAAGAGATGCTATTGTGGTTCAAAAGGAAAAGGATCACTACTGAACCTATTCAAATGAATACTGAAAGGTCACTGCTGACAGAGATAGCTCAGAGAAATGATTCAGACCCTTTGCTCTCTTGATAGATGCATTACAGAATAACGTAATTTAAGTGAGTTCATACCAATGCCATGCTTTTCCATCAGAGTGATAAGTTCTGCTTCTGTCAGGTAATCAGGAGGGCTGGTTTGCTTTTCCAGCAATTTTATTTCACCAATTGGAAAAAGATCTCCTTTCTCACAGTGCGGAAGGCTCTCTTCTAATGGGATGCTGTGCCAAGGCATAATTTCTGTGAACCCTGGAGGTAAACAAAGTAATGAGAGATTATCTTCACAGCTTTCAAAAGGTCAAGATATATGCTTCTAATTTTAACATGGGCTGCACTATACAGATCAAGGTTTGCCATACATACAGACTGATGCCATACCACGCAGACAATATTTGAAATACTATATCAAGAGACAAGATCTCCCACAACACTGCATCAAATCTGTTTTGTGGGTGACTTGTGTCAGGGATGATGTATGGAGAGTAAAAAAAAAAAAAAAAAAAAAAAAAATCTTTCCTTGAATGAAAGCATAGTTCCAGAAGTCTTACCAAATGGCTGGGAAGAGCTTGTTAAGAAAATGCAAAAAGTAAGTTGTATTAACGTAAAAGACTATTGGGCTTGCTAGCCATGAAAATCTCAGTGGTGGGGTACTACACTCTTCTTACTGAGTGGTAACCGATTTTCTTACGCTAATGGGAAAAAAAAAATCCATCTTTGTATAAACTAAACCACAAAAGACACTTGCTGTCTAAAAAAAAGACTGTCTTTACACTGGCAAGTGTAGCATTAACTCTTGAGACTACTACATGAAAAATAGGACTTTTTCTAGTGTAATTGAAGTATGGAAACGAAGACAAAGGTTTGGTCCTTGTGACTTTAATGGCTGCAAAAATAAAAAGTCTTCAAAATTCTATTTGACCCCAAAACTTCACTTTTATATCCATTCAATGTATATATGGGAAAAATAATAATCTGTAGCTAGCTACTTACTTCCTGGCTAGTCTTACCTGGTGAAGTTACCAGTTTTCCGATACAGGTAAACCGTTCAGGGCCGATACTGAAAGAAATGGTCGTTTGTAGGTACTTGCAATCAGCGCTCACGGTGGCAATAAAATGCCTAGTTATGTACTCATATAGTCGCCATCCATCTCCACCTGAAGATAAACAAAATCTTAGTCCCACAAATCAGGTCCTGCAGCTCTACATAAAATTTGCACTAAATTTTTCACCAGATTTCCACGTCTATCACAGGAAAAACTGGTACATTAAAATAAAATTCAAAAGTCCATCAAAATCATGTAGTAGAGACGTTATACTGCTACGAACAGGAACTAATTCTTACTCTTGTGCTTTCAATATACCATCTAGCTGTGGCCACTTAATACATGGCCATTTAATAACCTTTACAGTTAGAAAAACTAAGTATGTTAAAAGTTTGAATATCAGAGATTATTTCACTGATTCCTGAGAATCAGAATTTACCAGTGTTCTACAACAATCTTCGTTATTCCTAATGAACAGCACAATCCATTTACTGTATTTTCTTATAAGTTTTAAATTATCTTTTGAGGGATTACAGCATAAAGTCAAATCTTACATTCTAATGTAAGTAACACAAACCATAGAGACCCATTTAAAATACAGTTAAAGTCTGATTTACAGACACATACAATCAAGTTTCAGTATTTAGGAGCTACTACTATGGCGCAAATTTCTCTAAATGGAAGTTTGAAATACAATATTAAGTTGGCTACTCCTTGTTCTTAACAGTTTTAGGGTGCTAAGGATCAATTAGTGAAGAGCAGACCAGCTCTGATCTTCACTGTTATCAGAAATTAAAGTTAAGAAAGTCTGCTCTCTCACCCGTTCCTGAAATTCAGATAATTATATTTTATGTTAAAACTCAGGGATTTTCAACCCAGCCCCTATAACCCAAAGAACCAGTTTCCTTGTAGTGTTCTAGTGCTACTCAATTTGTCTATACCCAATTCTGCTTCTGTTGCAGCTTTCATTGGAGTGATGGGAGGATGGTCCCCTGCATCATGGCCTTTCCTTGGACGATTAATGCCTTCTGATAGCAATGCTTTTACCTGGTGAAGGACAAGAGAGAAAATAGACTGAAGTGGATAACAGGTCTCTATTATCAGGTTAAGAAACTTTTCAGATCAAATTCATAACAATACTATGTCCATAAGTAGAAGCAATTACAGACATTAACTGTTTGCAAAAAACTACAGACCAAGACATACCAGGTAAGACATACCTGAAACACAGACTAGAGAACAATCTGTTGAACAGTACAGGTTTTGCTTCATGTACTCACAGTTTCTGCCCAGTAGGGATTATTGGCTTGTTGTCTCAAACATCCTTTCAAGTCAAAGTTTTCTGGATAATGGGTAGTTTCTGTTCGAGGGTAGCTAATGTAACCCTGCATATAAAGACGCTCTGCTATTTGCATGGCATGCTGCGGACCCATTCCTGAGAAGGGGTATGAGAGAAGGAAATCACAATCACAGTGATACGTACATGATTTTGTTTGCTGTGTCTAGAAGTATTCATTATCGAAGCATTTAAATAAATCAGTTCAGCCTTTCTGTAAGACTTGTCACCTTGATCTTACCCAGCACTTCGCTTTTGACATGCTTTCTAAATTTGTTCCCCAAAATGATACATTATAGGGAAAGGACACTATCAAAATATGTATATGCTTATTTCTGCTGAGAAGCCAAGGTATTTTGCTTTAAATCAGTGTGAAAATCTGAACTTGTACACATACCTAAAGCAGCACTGGCCACTCGTAGCATTTCTACCGTGTTCAGAGCCAGTGGTCTCTGCTTCACCTTCTCTTTTTTACTCACAGATTCTACCTGGAAAATAGTATTTTTCCAGTAAGTTTTGAAGTTTGGTAACTGATAAATATATCACTTCCATTATGACTAAAACCACATGGTGTACCTAACATTACCTGTTGCTCTCATATCATATGTTTTTTGTCTTAGAGCAGTAACCACCAATATCCATGTATTTTTACTTTAGGAAATCTGACTATAGACAGTTTTACCAAATTCTAAAGTTATAGTCCTGAGGTTCCTTTGTGCTATATGATTAGACCTGCAAGTGGAAATGCAGCAAGGTAGCTTATTGCTATCTTACTTCTCATTTAACTAAGCAGCACATATGTCGGTGCTGCAAGGATTTAATGCTTAATCCAAGTAATGGTCCTAACTATACGGATCCAGATTTTTAAAAGCATTATGCAGTCTTTGAACCCTGATGGCTGTAAACACTTAAATCCAAACATACTGCCAAACAAGTATTGAACAGAACAGAATTACAAGTTAATTGGCTATAAAGACTGTACCATACACATGATTAAAAATTTAACTGCAGGAATATTGCCATATAAGTAATTAAATTCTGATTTATACAGTGTCTCATGGGAAATAAGAGGTCTGCTCGGAGAGTTCTGAACTGTATTTCTCAGCAGGTTTAGTAATGAAGACTTTCTATCACAAATGATGATCATTTCCGAAGTCAATATTAAGAATGGGCTTTCTGTTGAGATGACCACACTAGCATAATATGAACTACAATCAAGAACCTCTTGCCTTTTATTCTCTTCTATACAAAGTTGAATGGAATAAATAATAATAAAAAAGAAGATACAGATGATATTCTACACCCCTCTTTAACAAAAAACAACATGCAGCAGATGAGATATTACACAGTATTTCATTAATGCGAAACATGCTCTGTCAACACTTCATACGTATTCATACCTTTGCTTCTTTTGCCATCTTCGTTATATTCAGGAACATTTGAGCAATCTCACGATCAAACACCCTCACTCTATCCCAATCCAAAGTCAGAGAACTTTCTTTCTCAGGATTCACCTAATGGAGAAAAAAAAAATTAATTGCCACCAACACTATTACTGAAAGTGTGAGAATGCAAAATTCCAACAACAATCCAGCAAGCAAACCCTAATAATACTCGTTCTGCAACACAAGTGCTCCAAACATGCAGTTATACTCTTTTTCCCAGGGACTTCTGAGAAAGACAGAGTATGTTGAGTTCAGGGGCCACGAGAGTGACTAGAATTATTCTTGCAGTTAACTGAAATACCATACTTATTTTAGTGCTAGGAATAGCAAGGGTTGAAGCAGGCTGAAATTTAAAGCTTATCATTTTGATCTAGCTAAACTCATTTTTTGTATTAAAAGTACAATGTAACTAGGTCATGTTTCAAGTCCCACATACAAAAATAAATATGAACCAGACAATATGAGCGCAAGAAACTCTGAAAACAGGCAACAAATACTTCCTGGTATGACGCACATGAATGAGATGCATCAGAGAACAGATGAGAGTAGATGCTAGATTTCTTCTTCTATTATTATTTATTTTAAAATCTAAAAACGGCAACTTTTTACCATCTATCTTTTATTTGTTTAAACAATCCTTGTCATCACAAGCAGTAAAATCATGTTAGTTTGCTCTCAGAGCTTGGACAGCAGCAAGGCTATAAAACTGCCATAAGCTGCCAAAGTATTCAGAGGACTCAATTGCCAATTAACACAATGAGCATTTTATTTGCTTTAAAATTCCAATACTCAGCAATGCCAATGTTTGCTGGCAGCCTAATTAATTCTTGGATTCAAATTAACACCACAGTCAGTCCAAGGACCCCAGGGAACAAAGGCAAACCGTTTCAAGTAGTCTTTCTGGCTGAGTCTAAGCTTAGCTGGTTAACGCTGAAGAATTCTTATAAGCAGCACACAATAACCACTTTAATACAAAAAACTGACATCCTGGAATCTGTTCTAGAGAGAGTGGTGACACACATGTGAACTGAATGAAAGCACACAAGTAAATTGTAGGCATTGTGAATTCTTGTCAGCAACTACAAATTTATGAATGGACAAAATGGAAATAAGCACATTTCTTTGTATACAAGGAACACATATTTTTACCAAACAAGTATTGTAAAGCTTACTTTAGCTTGCAGCACCCAGTAAGTCTCAGGCTTAAATGACTGGATTTTGTCATGCCTTTCAACACAGAATCCAAGTGTTGGCGTCTGACATGGCCCAAAGGAGATGAGAGAGCTGTCTAAATTTCCATATTTCCCCTGAAAATACTTAGTCTGAAATCTAAGAAAAAAAATACAGGAACAAGTACATTAATATGCTCATTCCCATGAAAAGCAAAAAATTTCATAAACTTTTATAGACATAAATGAATAATCTATTCAGTCATTCACGTATTTGTCAAAAAAAAAAAAAAAGAGCAATCTCAGAAACATCAAGTCTTAAAGCTAAAGAAGTCATAAATACTTTGCCTCACAGAATCTTGTTTATTCAGAAAGAAATGTGGGAGCAAGTCATAAAGGAAGAGTATATAACAGCTGCTGATGTACTTTATCTTAGCTCAGTTAAAGCCGTAACGCTTTCTATAAATTTCTTTTTATTTGTCCATGCATAAAATTGTTTGGTTTGGTGCTCAGCAGAATTAGCCACTACAGCTTTAAGGCATATTTTGTGGACAGAGCAGTATTGCTGAACCTTTCACAAAACCGTCTGTAATCTGTGCTGTCACCTTGTAAATGCACAGCCAATTCTAAGGTCCAGCTCCTGGCGGGCATCCACTGACAGAGCTTCATTGCGATTGGGTTCTCCCAAATGATTCATGGCATTGCAGATGTCTGTGTCAGTAATGGAACTGAATTTAGCTCTATAAATCGTCCTTTCGGTGCTACGAGGTTTGTTCATAACAGGAAGAACAGCATCAAGAACCTAATGAAGATCAGAAGCATATTTTGTAAGTAATTGAAAGCTAAGGGCTGAAGTCATTTTTTCTCTTTAGAGGAGGAAAAAAAAAAAAAAAAACACTCCCCACAAAATGTTTGCTGACACGTAATTTTCTTCATTCAGAAGATGTCATGGCAATACATTAACTGATAAGAACAGCATTTGTCATGCTCTCAGAAGTGTATTAAGAATGGGCAAAATTGAAGGATTTATTTATTAAACAGCAACTGCCGGAAGTGAAGCACTATTCTTAGCTAAGGGCGAATAAATCCACCAGTGCAGCTGCAGCATCTTTTGGTGAGCATGTATCTGTTTCTATCCCAGTTTACTTCTATGTATTACCAGGGCACAGTTATGAAATAGTGGTATTTAAAGAACTTAAATACTTGATAAAATGAAGTCATTTTTTAAAAAATAAAAAAATAAAATTAAAAAAAAGACAAAAAATAGCTTTCATGTAGACTTCTGGGAATAGGATATTTAAAAAATAATCTTTGTGCAAAATTTTAGTTCTATACCTATTGTGGGCAGAGTCCAAACTCTTGCTGCTGTAAGCAGCCACTAAGCTGCTTAAACTCTTGCTGCTTAAAAGCAGCTTCTTAGCTCAAAAGTGTCTAATCACCTAATGAATCAAGGATGATAGAAATTAAGTTTTATACAGATAGCAAAATAACTACTCCAGCTTTGAAACAGTCTGATTCTCAAAGCACTGGAATGTTTGAACTTTTAAGAGACCTTCTTATTCATCTCAGATGAGCAACATCTATGAAATTGTTTATACTTTTTAACTGACAACTTAAAAACATTTATTTCCACCAAGGCCCTCCATGCCTTTAAATCTTTATTCAACTTAGTTTAAATTGTACTGTATATCAGTACATCAGAATAACATAATGGTAGTACTGTATGCCACAAATGAATATATTACAGCATTATGAATCTTAGAACGAAATCTTACTTCAAAACAGATGTTTTCTCCTTCCTTATCACAGTCCAACCACAAGACAATGCAATCACAGCCTCTCCCCTCCACCTGTGAGAGAAATTAGCACAGTTCTTCAGCAACTCAAAAAAAAAAATCTCACTAACTGTATAGCTTTTATTTCTATTTCATAGGTAAATCATTTGGTGCAAAAAGGGTTGGAAGAATATATTAGAAGCGACAAGAAGTCTGCTGTACTTAAACAGTGGTTGAAGAAAGAAGCAAGCTGTGGTTCATGGGACCAGAAGTCTGCCTACGAGATACTTTTCTGCAGGATATGAACCTGACCCAGTCTGTGCACGCAACTTTGGGCACAGTTCCTTCCTCTTTCTGCATCTTAATTCCCAAATCATTTTTAAAAAATAATTTATATACATAAAACATCAAGAACCACTTTCCTAGCTCGTAAAGATACCATGAAGTCTACATTTACCTTACAGAAATCAGTTTTATACCACAAATACCTGCTTTCCAGAAACAGTATTATTTTGAAAAGGCATCCAAATGACCACTTTCCTCTCAGTACATGTGAGAAGTGACCAATAATCAGAGACATTTTAAAGCATTTACAAGCTAGGCCTTGCATGTGCTGCTATGAGCCAAACATGTATCCAACACTCCAATTTTGAGAAGCAAGATATTGACCGACAAAAAAAATAAAAAAGCAAAGGCATGTGTCAGTTCAACAAGGCAAAGATTTCAGAAGGCATACAAACCAATGGGTTGTTTCTTTAAAAAAAAAAAAAAATCTAATCTTTAACAAAAAGCCACTCTCTGCAGGGAAGAAAGCTCTCATTTAGGAATGTACTCATTTATCTTTTACTCTTGAGCAACTCTAGAATATTGTATAACATGCTGCCAAACACTGCCCACTATAATGAAGTAGGAAAATATAAATAAATCTAACATTCAACAGCCTACAATGTGATGAACAGTGCCTTCTGATGGCTTGTTTATCTCAGAGGGAAGGTATGTAGCAAATATTTTGAAGTACAGGGAATCCTTTGCCATTACCCTCCAATAGAAGACCATCTATGGTGAAAACAGTCTCAATTTCTTATATTAGAGTGAAGATAACTGATCCACTCTAAGAGCTTGTAAAGGGTTATATTTCTGGTTCTTAAACAGTGCTAGCTAAACCGTAAGATTTGTATTTTTTATAAATAAAGCCAGGCTAATTCAGAGCAAAATACCGTTACACCGTTTTTTGAAAATTAGTAGTATTTTTTATTGCTTTCCAGGACCACAGAATAATTTCATTTGTTCCACTTTTCTTGCAACGATAAAAATAGATCTCACCACTTTGTGTTCAACAGAGGAAGAATAAGGACAACATTACCCTTGAAGAGAATATGCTCCAGAGGAAATAAACCAAAAGAATGACAAAACTGAAAGATGCATCTCAAATACATCTCATAAGAAAGCATACCTGTAAAAACTTCACCATGGTCAGTTTGGGATTAGCTTCTTTCTTTTCTGTGGGAGCTTTACTGAAAAGTTCTGCTGGATCCACCTTGTCCCAACTGTTGTATTTTCCTGAAAAGCAGAAGTGCATTAAGTTGAGCTGTAAACATATATTTAAAAAAGCAAAACAAAACATTATTTCATAAAATGCTTGGCTTTCAAAATTTGTCTTGGAAAGCCTTCTACCCTAATATATCGTGCTTTACTGGTTATCTAGGGACACCTTAACTTTTTGTGTGAATAGCGGCTCTAATTTTGAGACATGATAGACAAAAGAAAAAACACTATACACCTTTCAGTAATTTTAACATGAGCTATTAAAAAGCCTCTTTGTACAGTTAACCCGGTCATGACAAGGGGGGAACTATTTTTCCTTGTTTTCACAGCACACATAAAAGGAGCACACTGCAGACTGTTTTACTGCTCATTACTTATGGCCAGTTATTATGTCTCAGCCCTGTTATGCTGTGGAGCTTCCTGTGTCATCACTTTCTCATATCGTTGCATTTGTTCATTTCCATTTCCTAGAAGTACTTGTTGGTGATAACAGTTAGCAATTACATGATACTGTACCTCTTCAAAGCACTGCGTAAATAACTCAGAACTTAGTTCTCAAAATTGTGAGGTAGTTAGGATCAGAGAAAAAAAGAGTACTCACATGATTAATTCAACACTTCAATGCAAGTTAGTGACAGGATTCCTTGCACATGATCCGTACCACATTCACACTATTTTGTTCTAGCTCACTATGGTGCTTTAGAGATTATGCCTTTGGACTCTGTATTCCTGAATTACCTTTCATCCAAAGTAGTAAAATATTTTTAATGCTTAATAAACTGACTTTATCCGCCTTCTTTTTCCACTAATATAATTCAAGTACTGAAAACATAAGTTGCATGCCTACAGTCATGCAAGAAGTCAGCCAGAAGACTAGAAACAAGCTAAGAACTACTGCACATAAACAATCTTGTCACCCTCCTTTCCTCTTTAGTTTTCTTTAATGCTCTTCCTGAAGAAAACAGTGATCGTGGAAATAGTTAAGTCCTTGACAATTTTACAAATCATATCACTTAGAACATTTTGTGAACAAATACCTATGAAATCCAAAGTCATGACGTGACCACACACAGATGTCATCTTGAAATGGGCGCTCTGTCCTATAAATGATCCGGTGTACTCATGCACAGAGCATGCACCATTCAGTCCTTTGCGAGAGGACATGTTTCCTGTAAGAATAAGATCATAAATATCAATGGGATTTAAAACAAACAAAAATCGCCCAATGAAATAACCATTATTTCTTGTTAATTTTTTTCCCTATTTTCTAGGTCTGACAGCTAGGGTCTTCCTGGTCACAAAATTCTACTCTCCGATCAAGTTTTTTTCCAGTCAATTATCACTTTAGAACTTTTTCTAACAGACTTCGTTTTCCACCAAAACTATTCAGAATCTCCTTTACTTTTTCCCTCCCACCAGGAGTTTCTTACGTAAATACAACCCATTTTCTGGGTCAGTACAGATAACAATTAACTCATTCTGTGCTCCACACGATTTAAAAAACATTTGCCATAGCTTCAAAAATCCCTGAAAAGCAACTAGGTGCTTGGTTAGCACTTTCCAGAAAGCACGTGCACCACAATACGCTACAGCTACAAAGATTCCAGTTATAAAATTGAACAGTCATTAGCACATTAAAATAAAAAGAATAAAATGAAGAGAATGGAGCACCACACAGTTATTGCCAGAGCTGCAACCTGTGCTAAGGCACTGCTCACAGGTGAGCGCTGCCCCAGAGACAACCAAGCAGCCGACCTGGGTGCATCTAAACCTCACTTCACCTCCCGTGAAGCCTGGCAGAAGAGAAGGCCCGAAGCCAATTTATTTTCTCTCCTACCCCTGGAGAGGATCTTGGCGATGGACTGAGCCAGCGAGGGCTTCTCGGCGACCATCAGCACGGTCCTCATCTTCGGCCAGCGAGCCCCGCACCGCTCGGCGGCTCGGTGCAGCCTCCTGCAGCCACAGCACGCAGCTCACGGGGCACAACCCGCTGTTGGCCTGGAGGGGAGAAAACACAGGGCGGGCGTGCTGCAAAACCAGGTCGAGCAGCACATAACCGCGATTACACTCAAACACACCTCGCAGCTCCGCGGGGCTCCGGCACCCCGGGCCGGGAAATGGCGGCGGGGGGCGCTGAGGGCTCGGGGGCCGCTGAGGCGCTGCGAGGGGCGCCCCGCACCTGGGCGGGAGGCAGCGGCCCCCCTTGCGCTGCCGGGGCACGGCTCCGGAAGGGAAGGGGAAGGAAAAGAAAAAGAAAAGGATGGGAGGGGAAGGGAAGGGAAGGAAGGGAAGGGAAGGGGCCGCCCCTCGCGGCAGCGACTCCTGGCGGAGCGGGGGAGCAGCGGGGCCCGGCGGCCCCAGCCCGCGCGTCCCGCCCTGTGTGAAGGGAAGCGGCTCACCTGCGGGCAGGCTGGCGGGCGGTCAGTAGATGTGCACGTTACCAGTGGAAGAAAAGTCGAGACAAACTCGGGGCTCTTTGTTCTTTAGCATGACTGAAGTTAGGACCTGTTAAAACAAATGCGTTCCTCTGTTTCGGTGCCTGGTTCCCTTTGACATCTGGGGAGCAGCTGGAATAATCAGGAGGCGAGTTGGAACCGAGTCTTCAGATATGTCAGATACATATTTTTTAATTTCCTCTACTAAAAGCCCTGTACAAAATCAAACGCCTCTTTTCTTCTTTAACACGCAACACACGTGCAAACTCGGGCCTGTGCTTACCTGCAAGGGGCAGCCAGGGCTCTCCTGAGCGGGGCTGAGGGACTGGGTGCTGGGGGCCCCTGCGCTCTGCTTTCCTTCTACACACACATGTAGCTGGTTTAACGGGACACACCAAGACCAACCCAGCCAAAGGAGTCCCTGCTGACCAGGCAATACACAACTCTCCTTGGCCCATGTGCTGTTTTAACAGACATCTCCGTACCAGTCTCCTCCCGCTCCCCAGAAGTGAACACTGCAGCTCCACAGTCTCCCAACTGCACACGCTTGATGTGAACACTCCTGGCCTGCCCCATGCCAGCTGGGTCCTCACACGAACAGGCAGGCACTGGTTCCTGCGACATCTCTGTAAGGGCTATTTGCCACAGCTTTGGAGCCAAAGAGTGCTACCACGCTTTTTGAGCAGTTTTGTCACCAGACTTGCACCAAACGGTGCATCCCGTGCCAGCCTGGGTGCTTTGCAAGGTGCGAGCAGTCTGGCCTCCTTCTATGGATGCTGAGGAGACACATGCTGCCAAACCAGACGTGTGTGCAACACACAGCTGGCCTGCACACCAAATGTGGGGAATTAACACATTATTGCTCATTTAGGGTCAAACCACAGATCAGCATAGGTATGGGACTCCTGGTGCTGTCCTGGGTGCTCGCCCTCATGGCCTCTTCCTCTTGCTCTCCACTTCTCATGCTGAGGACGCTTTCACCACGGCAGCAGGAGGCCTGTGTGCCGGGCTGCCCCATCGCTGTCTCCAGGGTCAGTGCTGAGCAGACCCAGATCACAGAATCACAGAATGGTTGAGGTTGGAAGGGACCTCCAGAGATCATCTGGTCCAACCCCCCTTGCTCAAGCAGGGTCACCTACAGCGTGTTACTCTGACGATGAGTAGAGGCGATGGGCACGAACTGGAAGGCGAGAGCTTCCTCCTGACCACCAGCAGCACGTCTGTGCCATGCAGGTGCTGTAGCCCTGGAACAGGCTGCCCAGGGAGGCTGTGGCATCTCCTTCCTCCAAAATCTCCCAGAGCTGCGTGTGCACAGTGCTGGGCACCCTGCTCTGTGTGCTCCTGCTGGAGCAGCGGTTGGACCAGACGGCCCCAGAGGTCCCCGCCACCCTCAGCCCTTCTGTGCCATTAGCTGCTATTTTATTTTATTTTATTTTATTTTAAACAGTCCGTCGGCGGGCAGAGCGGCCTGCCGGCGCCAGCCAGGCCCCGCAGCCCCGGCAGCTCCCCGCTAGGGAGCAGTGGCGGCGCGGGCAGGCGGCGCCCGGCGGGGCCCGCGGGCGGGACGGAGGCGGCGGCTGCGTCAGGCCGGGGCCGCGCGGGGCCTGGCCCCGGGCCCGCACCTCAGCTGGGCCCCGGCCCCGCTCCTCAGGCCCTGCTTTGCCCCGCTCCCCGCTCCCCGGGCCCGGCTCTCCCCAGGTCTGCCCGCTGCTCCTTCAGGTTCCCCTCTGGAAGCGCAGAAGGCCACATACGCTGCTCTGCGGATGCGTGGATGGGGGCAAAATTAAATGTATTCATATTAAATAAAGCCGGGAGACTCTTCTGTGGTTTTCTCAGAGAAAAATAAGTTTTGTTTCTAGGTTTAAAGTAGCAGTTAGATTATTTTTTTTTATGCTGACTTGACCAAGGATGCTACAGCACTGGAAAAGCATCTGCACACTGGTGCTGCTGGCGGTAGAGCCCCAAGTTTTTAAACACCCCGGTTATTTCAGGGTATGGGTATTTAAGCAGCTAAAGCAGGGATGTTCAACAGATCTGTATTTGTAAGAACAAGGTAGGAAAACCTACAGAAACACAAATGATCGTGCAGGGAGCGTGATCATTCCTATTCTGCTTCCTTGGGTTCATTCTTGACCCTAGAGTAACTTTTTCCTGTTTGTTTCCAAACACACTTGAAAAGATAGCCATGAAATTAATAAGTATTGACAGGGGGGTCAGGCAGGCAGAAACACATCTGGAAGGATGCCACAGACATTAGAAATGATGAAAATGCAGGTCAAATTATTAAAATAGTTTTTCTTCTCTTCTGAAACTGAGCAAGAACTATGAGGCCACAAAAATGTGCCTGAAATCATGACTACAAATCTGGGCTCCAGATACTTCAGTGCTGGGAAGCAGGAGATGGAGTCAATCGCATACAGAGAAATAACAGCACTCAGTATTTTGTGCTGGAGTTCAAGTCATGCTTGTGCTCCTTATGAGACATTATATATATATATATATATTTGAATAATAGAAGGGACAAAAGAGTGTGAATGCTGACTGAAATGAGATACTATTAGTTGCTGGTGTTGGGGACACACATGACATACTATAGGATCTTGGCTTCATTTTCCCCTTAGGTAGCAACCCTTTAATCAAAGAGAAATGGCAAAGTTACAGATAACCAAAGCTCTATATCAGAAAATATCCAGGCTTCAGTCCCATATATATCCAATGTATATCTGCCAATGCATGCAGTACTGATTAGGGACAAAGGCTCACCTACTAAAATGATGGGGAAAAAACACCAGAGTAAAGAGACTGTGGAGCTAAAAGTGCCCATTTATCACTTGCAGCACTTCTGCTCACTTTACGGCTTTCTTAAAATTGATGAAGGGATGCAGAAGGGATCAGTGTGTATAGGAATTGATCCACAGGGACAGAACAAGAGAATCCAAACACACATACTGTGTTCTAGTTTGGTCTTGTACCAGCCACTGTGTAACCCAGCCCAGTTTTGGCATGGACAATAATCCACAGTCCAGCTCCTCTCCAAATGCAGCCTGCAATAGCAGAACAAAACAGCAGAAAAAATAAATAAATAAAAAATAAAAGGCAACATGATGCTGACCATCTAAAACCTGTGCCCCCACACACATGTAATTGCACTGCAGGCCTGAGGGTATGGCTGGGGGAGAACAGACCCCAGCTGCTTTCATGGGGTTACTTGCAAATTAACAGCAACCCACCCATGGCCACACAAGGCACCAGTCTCCAAGCAAGTAGCTGAGATCTGGGTAGTGCAGCCCATGTGGGAGCCTATCTGAGCAGAAAGATCTGCATAAGTTGCAATCTCACCACTTTGGTGTAGACATGCCCTAAGATCACCAACCATCAGCAGACTCAGCATGCTTCAACATCCGTGGAAAGCTTGTCCTCCCAGGAGAAGCAGAGAAGTCACTGCCACAGGGACGCTGATGCACAAGTTTTCTGAGAGCTGAGCTAGCACCCCAACTCCTGCACGCTTTTCCCAGCTGTGGTTGAACTTCACCTGAGAGACCTGGCTTTGCTCTTGCTCTGCTCTGCGTCCAGCTTCTCATTTTCCACCCTGAGGACCTGCTACTGCTGCCCACACTCCCTGAACCTGCCTCAAGGAGTGCTGGCACCAAAACCAAGCCAATAAATTCCCAAATGAGCTAGATCACCTGGAGGCACTCGTGCAGTCTCTACTTCATGTCCCCCAGCTATACGTACACTACTGTCCCATCTATAATACTGCAACAAGGAGACATGCAAGCTGGCCTGTCAGAAACCCAACAATGTTCTGGCAGAACAGACGGAGGTGTGCCCTGGCCATGTCTGCATTGGGTATTGGCTATAAGTGACTATATTTGCAGTTTTTAAATTCTTGTTCAAACGATACATAGATAACAAAAGAGCATGGGTAAAAAATGCTAAAATTGATACCTGGATGTGAGGAAATATGTATTTTGTAGTCTAGAACCATACAGGCATGTTTAGACAGCCTTGTAAAGTTTACTGTATAGCTAATTACTCATGTCTGCTTTCCAAGTGTCTGAGCTGTGTAAATTAGGGGTGAGGTAAATTCTTTGCTGTCACTTTGCAGAAATCTCATCTGGCTGTTGAATCAGTTTTTACTGGGTTTGGAAATTGGGATTTCTGCTCTGAGTTGGGCTTAACCCTCACTGCCGAGAGCTCTGCCAGCTGATCCCTTGTGGAGCCAGCCAAAAGCTCATCTTTGCCTGAATTTCACATCTCACTCAAACCAGGATGGGGCAGAATTCAGGACCTTGAAAACTTAATTGCATTTTTATGTTTTATCCTTTCTTATAGTTTTTCTCTATTCCACATTTCTAAAGTTAAGATTACCTAAAGAACCATAGCTGGGCTGCTCTTTGCTCAGGGACAACCTCCCATCTCCCCTCAAGTCTAGGACCTAGCTGAGATTGAAGCAGCTGTGAAAAGCTGAAGAATGAGTCTTGGAAAAAAAATGAAGACACCTTATAACCAGAAAGTTCTCAGAACTTAGTTCAGAATTACTGTGTTCTTAAAATTACACCTAGATGAGAGCCTCCTCCTTCCTCTGCCTGTGTCCATCGCCTACCCTAATAACAAATTTTTGCCTTTGAGTTGTGGGGTTGCTATTTCACTGCTTGTGGCCCTGGCCTTTGAGCCATGAGTCAATTTTGTTATATATTTGGAGCTAACACCCACGTTTGTGCCGAAGTCCACATTTGCCTTGCATCTCTGCTATTTGGAAGTTGTTTTGGCTCTGGACCCAGGCCACAGCTCCCTTGCCACAAGCTCCAGCGAGCGTCCTGCCAGCCCAGGCACATGCAGAGGCCAGGGAAAGGAGCCCCACATCTCAGCCAACTCGCTTGCTCTGGGCATTATAAGACCCTTTCCCTCTCTCCTACAGGAGACCAACACTTCCCTCACTCTCTACAATTACAGGTGAAAAAGCAAACAAAAAGATGCAATGGGGTAGAAACGTGGTAGAGAGGAAGTCTGACTGTGTTAGCTACCAACTCACTTGCTTTGCAGCTCCGAACAGCCCATTGGAGCCTACATTGGCACAAACTGGCTTCAGAGTCCTACCAGATACAACCTCGTGAGCAGAGTACACCCTTCCTGATGGGTTAGCCGTGATACACACTGAGAGCCCTGAGAACGAGACCCCAGACTGCTTTCTTCTGTCAAAGCTTGAGTTCATGCCTGCACAGCTTCCCCACCTGCCATGGGCTCTCCGCAGGCTTTTGCCTGCTCCCTGTGCAGCTTCACCATTCTCGTGTCTTTTCTCCCCACTTCACATCTGCGGCACAGTGGGGGATCTAAATGGGGAGATTTAGAATCTCCCACAGAAACCTCTCAGGGTTGGATTTACAGAACTGCTGCATTGTGGCTCTCACTTGCAGCAGAGTTAGCATCTTTGTGAAACAGGTCCCATTAAGACCATTACTACAACAATGAAAATCTCTTACTTGGGTTTTATTCTCCAGCTGCAACTACCTAACCCCACCTGGATAGTAAGAGCCATACAGCCTCCATTCAGAGTACCTTCAATGAGTTTGTTAGCCCAGAAATAACATCAATCAGCGATTGTTTTTGAGGTAGGGAAGTAACTTGACAGATTCTTTCAAAGGAGAATTAGGTTCCTAATTATCTGTGACCTTGCGTGTTTCAGAATCATTACAGCCATTACAGGACATCACTTGTCTTTACTTTGACTGTTCCTGCTTCCTTTGCATTCCTCGACATTTTCCTATTGATTTTCAAAGAAACTGATGGGGTCACGCTGTGGCCCTCAGCGGAGGAGATGAATCCTCAGTACCTCCAGCAGCTCATAATCAGAGCGTGGAATGAAAAGCCATATATTGCAGGATTGCTTAAACTCTGAGCCCTGTGCTGCTGGCTGGGAGATTGAGACAGAAGCAATGTCCACGCTGCATCGGGGTGGGCTTGCCAGTTAGGGCAATAGCCTGAAAAATGGTCTGGGACCCTGCTGGGATAATTCAGCCTTCCTGGGACCCTCCTGACTGTGCTGCAGATAAACCAAGGTCCTGGAAAGCGACAGTCGGGCACAGAGCCTGTATTTGCTGGATTTCCCAATTTCTCATTGCAGGCACTTGGCGGGAGTATAGCTGCAGCTCTTACAGGGAAACCTGAACAAAGCGGAGAGCTTTACATGGTGACGGGGTGGTGCGACTGTTCCTGTCTGAGTATTTTGAAATCGCATTCCTCTTTGCAATTTGATAGCTCTGGAGGTATTTTAATGCACAGCCTGCTGCCATCATTGTATCACCTGAAGTTGATGGGAGAGAGGCTGGATGAGCCAGTGGCAACATGGTATTTTAGACATATATTAACTATGAGCTGGAGCTGAAATCAAAGAACAGCCAGCTGTCGAGAACATTTCCATGGGAGGTGCCTGAGGTCATTTTTCCATCGTTTTCAAAATAACTCTTCACATCTCCGCAGAATTGCCTGGAAGACGCTGCCAAGGACACTTACACTCCATTTTGAGCCTCCATGGGTGGAGTGATGGAAAGGGTTAACCGGGCAAGAGGATCGTGAATCCTGGAGACATTTTCAGATACCTGGGGTACCTTCGGCTCCACAGTGTTGACCTCTGACTCTCGAAGTTTATCAGCACGTTCACTAATCAGGGGTGTTTAATGGAACAGCCACACAGATTCCTGGCATTCTTGAAACGTTATGACCCTGTCAGTTGTATGAAGACTAAAAGTCTCTCGCTTTTGAACTCGCTAGAGTTTGCACTGTCTTAGAAGCCTTTGATAAATACTTGCTGGATTTCTTACCTAGCTGCTCTAATCTGCCCAAGGTCATCATTCCAGGAAAAGAAAAAAAAAAAAAAAAAAGGTTTTATTCTGTGGGCATTCATCACTTAAATGGATCAAATCAATGTTTTCTCAAATTGTGGAGTGGAAAAAAGCATTGTGTGCCTTGTTTATGAAAGCCAACAGATAAAAGATTTATTTTCATGTTGCATGTGGTTTTTTTTTGTGTGTTCAGTGCCAGTCTCTAAAGACCAGTAAAAAACAAATGTCAAATAAATTTTTCCACAAAAAAAAAAAAAAAAAAAAAAAAAAAACTAACATTACTTAATTATCTCACACAAGTACCCAAAGGTTTTATCAACAGAGTCCACGTGGGTGTTCTTCCTTCACAGTTCACACTGGAGAGCTTCAGCACAAAGGTCTGGATTCAGTTACAATCAGGGATCCAAGCCTGGCTGGAGGAATGTATGATCCAAACCTTGCTCAGAATTTAAATGGACCTAAATTCAAATGGGTCAAATTGCCCACAAGTGAGGTGCCCAAGTCACTTTCAAAAATTAAACTAGTATTTGGCAGTATTTTTAATTCATTAATTTATTTTTATTTACTTCAAGTCCAACATACAAATATAGGACATCCACCTTCAAGTAAAAGTGCTTCAATTTTGATCAAGAAATATTTTTGTCAAATTTCTTTTGAATAAGTTCCACAGAGAGAAAGCCTTGCTGGCACAGATCGTGTGGGTAACCAAGCTTAACTCACCAGGGTAAGAAAGCCTTGTAATCAGAGTATGGCACAGCAGGCAAAGAAAAGAGGCTGGAAATATTGGGAGTTAACAGGTGACTTGATATGGATGGCTGTCTCTGCTACAAAGCTTTTAAAAGCAAACAGCTCACATAATTTATGAATGATTTCATAGGAAGGCTCACATTTATCCTAAAAGGCCATGCCTCAGCATAGCAGACCTCCCAGGAGACTTTTCGGGTGACTCTTCCTTTATCAACTTCATTTTATTACTCCTAGTTCTATTCTTCTGCCATTTCTCCTAAAACAGCCTTGATATTTTTAAACCCTTCACCTACTGGCAGATTATCATTAGATTACATTGTTCGGCTGAGCTCCATACCTCTGTTTCAAGATGGACAACAGTAAGGGCTGACCCTTCACGGGGCAGGGGAGAAGTGTCCAAAAAGAACTGAGGAGGGCAGATCCTGCACACGGAGGGAGCCAAGATGCTGCTGCTAAGCTGAGCACTGAGCAAAGCCACGTCTTTTGTGGGTGAATCTAATGCTCACCTATCACATCACATGCATCGTCCTCCACCTCTAGCTTTTACCCAACGCTGCAAGGAGCCAAAGAATGGAGACACAGTGAACAAGGCACTTCCCCTGTGCTCGACGCCACCGGCACCCAGGCAGTGCAGCAAATACCTTGTGTCCTACTGAGCCTCACAGAGGGGGGCTCAAGCCCAGGAAGAATTTTGTAGTGATCCTTGGAACATCTTGCTCTCCTCGTTACCTCTCCTGACCTAGAAAGAGGTGGGATCTTTGTATCTAGGTCAGATCTTAATCTTTTTTCCCCCTTTACTACAGAATCACTCCCTCCTGTTTCCTCTCAGCTCTTTTTAGGGTTTGCCCTTCAACTGCTAGTCAAATGCTTGTCTGTCATTCTTTCCTCCTGCCCTCTTCAGCCCTGGGAGAATCCTCTGTACTGAACAGGATGGCACTTTTCTTCATTTTTGCTCACTTTTCTTCTCCCCTCCCTTCTGCTCTGCCCCCACATCTGACGGATGTAATACAACGAGATATTTAAAACCACAGAAACTGTTGCAGAAGTGCCCACGCAAACCAGATTCTTTATTGCTCCTTGCTTACCTACTGGCAGAGCAGAAGTCAGCTGAGGACCCACTGGTGTAAAAGTGGGATAAAACTCCCTTTACCAGTGAGACTTATCTGTCCCCGGCCTCACGTTCCTTTGGTCCATGAGGCCACACAGCAGATACAACCACTCTGTCTGCAATCCAGCAACCACATCATCCAGCACACAAGGCCATGGAGGAGGATCAGGCAGGTCATTCAGTGCCCTTCCCTTACAGCCTGAGGGACACGGTGCCTTTCCCTCCATACCGCTCTGATGCTGGGCATACCTCTGCTGCCAGACCATTGATCCTGCTCGGAACTGCATCACCCTGAGCACGTTTACAGCTGCCCTTTCTGGGTGACTCAGTCCTGAGCTTACTGTACCTCTGTGCTCCAGGTCCTTGAATCTCGCTGTCACCTTCAGACTCAATACGTCTGAAGACACAGCGTCTCCCTTGAAAGCGATTCAAGGGCAAAACAAACCATCAAAAAACCAACCAAACCTCAAGGCCTGTAGTCACAAACACATCCCGTGAAGTCCTGAGCCTTGCTGTATGCTCTAAAAGCTGCAAACACCATCAAAATGCAACAGAAGTTGCAGAAAGGAAGGCCTGTGCAGGGGCTGCCCTACTGGCAGCTCGGTTGTATGTCAAATCCCAGGGCTGGCTAGCAGATACATTTCATGTGGTGTCCCTCCTTAAGAGAGCTTCACACTCGGTCCTCAAATACCTAGTTTTTACCTTGCAATCACTCCAAAGATACCCCTGAGACAAATAATTCGCACAGTCACCAGCTCTAGCTCCTCTATGTGAGGATGTTCTTCCTCTCCGACAGGGAGCCGAGTGCACAGAACCAAGCAGGTAGCTCTGGTCTAAGATCCAGCATAACTACTTGGCCACAGTCTACAAGTCCAGTCCTCGTTGACATTTTTGTCTACGCCTTCTATGGCTCCAATCCAGGTCAGCTTCACCATTAGCATCTTACAGAAGGAACCACAGAAGTCCTTTTGATCTAGAGTTTGCACTCACGGCTGTTGCCTGAACCAACACCAAAAGCCAGCCCACAGCTGCACTGGGACTCACCCCACATGCACAGCCCTTTGCAAACCACCTTGCAGCCCTGAATTTCCCTGGAGCAAGTGGCAGTTGGATGAGGAGACCATTGCTAACACAACCCTGGCACGCACTGCACAAGGCTTTGAGTAGAACAAAATGTCATCACTGATTTAACAAGTACCAAAATAAACTCAGAAATTACCACAATAGAGGGAATTGCAGAGCAATGGCACCACAAGAGAAAAGCAGAAAAATACCACGAAAGCCTCGAAAGGCAGCAGCAGCCAGGCCAAGCACAGTGCTCGTCCCAACCCCGCTTTCCTTGCAGAGGCAAGAAAGCAAGCCAGGGCTGAGCCTGCAGCTCCTCACCCATCCTAGGTGCCAACAAAGATGTTGATTTAACCAACTAGCTACAAGTAAAGCTTTTGAAAGGAATATCAAATAAACCATGGAAGCCCCATGTGTAAGAGCAGGCAGCATGGCAGTGCAACTCTGCAAAGGCCAGCTGAGACCTGTGCTAACCCAGCCAGGATCTGGCACTTGAGAAATACCAGTGGGACAAGTCTGGGAGGCGACTGCTGACTTGTACAAGAACTGCTGCTATGATCTCCCTCTTCTACCTATTCTTGTCGGGCAGGAAGGGCTGGACCAGCAGTCCCAGCTGCTCTGTTCCTCCTTTTCTTCTCCCATCGAGCCTGTGGACTCTGATCTGCAGCAGGGCCAGGCTGTGGGCACTCGCCCGCTTCCAGTCGCCAGCATTCGGCTGAGAGGCAGCTCTCCTGGTTTGCCCTCATTTCTCCTCTCCACAGCCTCCCCCTGCCTTTTAGAGATTATTGCTGTCTGAGAGCTGAGCATCTTCTGTGTTATTAAGAGCAGCTGAGTTAGTTTAAAGCAGCAGAGCGTTGCCAAGCTGACCTGGCTCACCTAATTCAGGCTGTGCCATGAAGGGAACAACAACTGCAAAGGGAAGGACAGCCGGGAGCTCAGCCCTGGGGAAGGCTGGAAGAGAAACTGGAAGGGGGGTGCAGCTACAGGTACAACAGTTAATAGAGCCCTGGCTGTCAGACGCCAACTCTTCCGTCAGCAGAGACAAGTAGATCCCACACTTTGACCACGTACTTTTTTATTTGCTGTTGCAGCTACTTTGGTTGCACACAGGGATGTGTCCAGTTGGAGGGTCAGCTTGGACATCAGCCCATCTCTCAAGGACCCAGCTCTCAAGGACAGAGCAGGAAACGAGCAGGACAGCAGCTCCTACCTGGCACCTATCCCCACCCCATCCCTCTCAGCTCTTCCTCTAAGAGTGAGTCCTGCTCCCTGAGAGTCTGGGCATTGCATGCTCAGTAACGCTGGGCAAGTACTGGGTTTTATTCCTTCACATCTGTTCTTTCCTCCCCTATTCTTCCTTTTAGGGAAGGGGCAAGAAAGTAAACTCTAGAAAGCGTTTGAAACCCGCCAGCCCCTTGGAGGCTGGAACATTTTCCACTCACAGGAATGTTACTGGTTTAAGGCTATATGGCAAATTGCTCATTTAAAGCGAAGCTCGTGAAACGTTAATGTGTCCATATCCCTGCTAAGGCTGCAGGATACTTTGGCTGCTGGTGAAAGTTTAATCGTCCAAGCTAAAGTGAACAATTTAGCTGAACAGTTGGTTTCATGCTTCACTTACTGAACCGCTCCGAGCCGCGAGGCTCCCCGTTAGCTGTGCTGGACACTGCTTGCTCTCCACGCGTGCCACTTGTGCCTGCTGCTCAGATTCCTGTGTGCGCTGTTAAATCGGCACTGCGAGGGACTAAGGTGGACAAGCCGACAGCTGGGAACTTCAGTCACTGCCCCAACAGCTGGCACTCACGGGAAGCGCCACGATCTCTGCGGGTTGCCAGCAGAGGCAGCTCTGCCGAAGGCTGGCTGGAGGCTCCGTCACTCGCACAGCTCTCCCGTTTTTGCTCCTTAGATGAGAAGTTATTTTTGGCTCTGTTTTGCTATATTAAATATTAGCTCTAGGCTTTCCCCTATGTGCTGCATAATCCTGTTCTGTATGGGTTTTTATATATTGTTCTTTTGACATTATCACTATTGCGTATTAATAAATTAAACTTTCAATTCACGCTACTCTTATGGGCCAACGTATATTGCTAGGGGGTGAAAAGAAGGGATTATACTGGCTTAAGGTGTTCTGCTCTCGTATCGCATTACAGCAGATACGTAAGAAGGATCAGGGAGTTTTCTTGGCTCCGAATCATTATATTAATAGAAGAATTGCAGGGTCATAATTTTTATTACACTCTTTTAATAAGCTATTGATGTAGACACTTTTTACACCTATGGGGAATATACAATTATGCTGGAATTGTAACATTGGATGTTCTTAGTGGAATATCACAAGGTATTAGGAGGAGTACAAGACTTCACGTTACATTGAATGAAGTATTAGCAAGCCTAGGGGGAAGCAAAGGTTTGAGATAGAAGAAAGAATAAAAATGTCTGAATGTCACAGTGTCTGGGCTTTGCAAGTTTGCAATTAGCATAGCAGTCAGGGAGCTGGTGCCATAGGCTGACCTCCTTAACAGGAGCACATGCAGGTAGGTGCCTGATATGATGCTGCATACAGTCAACAGGATCCAGTAAGAAGAATGCACCGGAGGACAGCCCCCTGGTAGCATGTAGCTTATGCAGGGGCTTCGAGGCATATGTTGCATCTCTGCCTTATGAAATGCAGGGCTGAGTTGTACAAAGGTGAGGTGTGGAGTAAAGCAGTGTCAGATGCAAGTGCCCCACCAGCCTGCTCCGAAACAAGGGAAAGGCTAGAGGCAACTGATTTTCTTTGAGATGGAGCCTGATGAGGTAAAAGAGATTAAGCACTACAAAAATCCCTAAGAAAAAGCAGAATTATAGGATTGAAAGCTGGAGTCAGAGAGGCAGAAAGCTCGCTCCGAGGCGGGCAGCTGCTCTGCGTTAACTCCGGCACACATCCAGCCGCACTGCAAGTGCAGCCCTGGCCAAGCCACCTCCACTTCTGCACTAAAAAAACAGCAGCTGAAGCCATGTGCTTCCCCCAGAAAACCCATGCCGTGTCTGACTATTGCAGGGCATCTGCTATAGCAGGCACCTCATTCTGAGCACATCTGGCAGCTCTTACAGCCAGCCTTACTGCCAGTTTGTTTCTTGCTCCAGCAGCCAACACCGCAAGCCCTGCATCTGCACTGTCAAACACATTCTGTCCATGGCTTAAAGACTGTCCCCAGATCGGATGTTCCTGTAGCCTCAGAATCATACAACATCTGAGATATTTACAGTTTCATAAGGGGCCTTTAGGTGGACAAATTCAACTCGCATTTCCTATGCCTATTATTATGATTATTTTGTATCCTGCAGGACTCCAGATGTGACAGGCTCTTTACAAATGTTAAAGTAAGTTGGTTCCTCACTCTGAAAATCTCAGAGAAGAACAAAAACCTGTTGCCTTAACTGCTTTGTTGTTGTTTAGCACTTGGCACCAGCCACCAGCTGAGATGCAAACAAGTTCTGCAGAGACCTTTGCATCTGAGTCCCAAACAGTGACTCCTGGGTTATGATTCCTGCTTGAAGCCCTGTCAAATGTATCTTAATTTGTTAACGGTTTTGCTCCATTAGGCTGACTTTGCTAAAAGGCTATAAAAAGTAATAGTCCATTTGTGAGTTTACTACTATTAGCTACAAGTGTTAATTCATGCGCAAAAAACTGTACAACTATATACATCCAGCCAGTAATGAAGTAGGGGAGATTACAGAGTGGGTGAGGAAATTATTCCCACTGTAGATTTGGTGCGTATTCATCTGTAAACAGCCACCCCTCCTGCTTCAAGAAAAAAAAAAGAAAGTAATAACTTCTTGGTTTTAATCACACTCTGTCAGTTCTAATTGCTTCACAAACAACATCACGGGGTGGGTAATTGGCTCCTCAGTTTCTCCATCCTAATGGTGTGACTACTCAGGAGAGGGAAACATCCTCATCCAGTCCAAAAGCTAAAATACACCAGTAACAAGCGCATGGAAAACGAGCCTTCTAATTTCTGTGCGAGTCATGAGGTACCTCTGCAAGGCAACACTCGCATGCTAATGCTTAATTAGCGAGTGAGAACAGGGATTCCCCCCAGTGAGCCAGCCGATGAGCCTGCAGACACAAAACTCTTGCATTTGGAAAAGTGCAGGCTGGGGCCCATCACCTACCTGCACAGCGGTGTGAAGGGAGATAAGCCCTTTGCCACCTTTCCCTGTCCTGTTTGCCAGTGCTTTTCCTTTTCCCAGGACACGCAGAGAGGAAAGTGAAGCCTGGCAGGCGCTGGGCCCTGCTCTGCTCTGCATGTGCTCTGTGCCTCAGTGCTGGGCAGAGCCAGCACCAAGGCGACCAAAGTGCTTTTGGAGAAAACTTGCAGGAGCATCAGATCTTCCAGCTAAACCCCTGGCAAGCTGGCATCACCAAGCACTTCTCCTCTCAAGTGATCCCCTAACTGAGCCCTAACTATTGAGGATAATTTTTATTTTCACTAGCTAGAACAAAATTCCTCAAAACTAAAAGCCAGCAGATACCAATAAAACACGGTATTCCCTAGTCTTGAAGATAAAAGAATTGTAGTCTTCCAAGAAGAGTTCCTAATCATGTTGTGTTTCAGGAGGCCACAGAATGAGGAAAGTCTGATAGCACAGCGTCCCATTGCCACAGCTCACTAATTACTCAAACACATTGCAAAACAGCATCAAGGAAAGGCCCCAGCCCAGCAAAGCACTCGCTCCGTGTGCATGCAGCTTCACTTGTACCTAAGCCAAGTGACTTGGGACTCTTGAGAAGAATTTTCTGGCTTTCTACATCAGCTCTGTAGCACTAAGAAATTTTTGCCTGTCTTTAGCAAAATAAACATGGCTGTGAAGATAAGATGAATAGGAAAACAAAAGAACTTATCATAGCTAAACCGAGCCTCAAGTGAGACCACATGGAATGAGACAACAGGGAAGCTGAGAAAAGAAAAATATTAGAAAAATGCGGGTTGTATTTAATGAAACAAGATCGTGAAAGTCAGTGCAAAGCCATAGTGGAGGAAGGGGAACTACTCAGAGAAATTAGATGTTTTCTCAAGAGCTACATGTGCGGGATATCCACTTATGAATAAAAGACTCCAGTAGAAACTGTGCACAGAGACCTGGGATCAATGCTGATCAACATTGCAGACTTGCTCAGAGTAAGAAGCTACAGAAACAAGTACGGTTTGATTATTTTGAGCCATTAACCAAGTGATATTTCTCTCTCTAAAGCCTTCCTATGGAGCAGTTGGGTTTCCTGAGAGATATGAGAGAGGAGTAGGGAAGGAGCATTGCGCTCTGTCAGTCTGTGTAAAGCTCCTTGGCATTTTCATCAGGGCCAGGGAGACTGAATTTGCTCACTTGTCCTTATTCCAGGCCAGGTAGGCACATTCTGCCTGCTCAAGGCAACACTGCAATGTCTGTGCTGCCTGCTGTGCCTGAATGCTCGAGGAACAATGCTACAGAGTGTTAGGTCGCTCCTGCTCTCTCCTAGGCAGATGGGTGAGCTCAGGGTGGGCGATATAATCAATTGAAAACATGAAAATGTTTGCAAAGCAGTACCAGTTCCTGTAGGATACCAAGTACCAAAAACCTGCCAGAATTTGTTATCCTGTGTTAAAAATTTATAAAGTTTCTAATTGATTTATACTGATTAAATGGCAAGTCACCGTAGAAAGGTCTCTGGAAGAAGATAAAACAGGTTGTGACCAAGGGCCAAAAAATAAAAATAAAATAAAATAAAATAAAATAAAATAAAATAAAATAAAATAAAATAAAATAAAATAAAATAAAATAAAATAAAATAAAATAAAATAAAATAAAATGCATGCAAGAATCTTGTGCTATATCACACTGAGCAGAGAAAGCTCAGGAGAACTTAACATCACTTTGACTGCCCCATGTGTAGAAGTAGGAGACACTAAATCCAATATTAGCATTTATCTGGAGAAATTTCTAAGCCCCAAGGAAGTTCTCACTACCCCCTATGAGAATGGTGAAAACAGGACACGTTTTGTGATTTGTTGATCAGCAGCAGCATGTGGCCACCCATTGCCTGCCCACAACAGCCTGTGTTATGGTCAGAGGCACACAAACACTCTGGCACCTTCCACCATATCAAGTCTGCCCTGGTTAAGACAGGTCTGGGAATATTCCAGAACATATGCTTAGCTCCTGGGGAAGAAAAGAAAATGACAACTAAATTAAAACAAACAAACAAACAAACAAACAAACAAAAAAGAACATCACCACTGTTTGCTTGGTCCAAACTTCTTGCTCACTCTTGTTTGAATGAGTTTTAAGAGGGTAACTTTTAATGATGTTTTCATTGAGTTCCGCCTTGTTTGCATTACGTCACACAAAAATGCACTACAGGAAGGTTCTTCATCATGCCATTATGCTATTAGCAATAGTGGGAGAAATTGCTATATTTGAGTATCAACAGAAATAGCTTCATTGCCTTTCAGAAGAAATGGGAGAGGAAAGAGAAAAAGGGACAATCAGCTGATATGTCAAACATCCATATACAAATGATGATTCAGAGAGGGGTTATAATGGTACCAAGGCTAATGAGACACTACAGATAAAATAAGAGACACAAAATTGAGTTCACTTTACAATCTGAGTGTATTATAGAGCTAATCAAGAGGAAGGAGGAAAACAAATCATTTCTTGGAGAAGTGGAGATGGGGAAAAATATAGTCAGATGACTCAGTGCTTCTGGGTCATTGCGGTTTCAACTGTCCATCAACCTGCCTGGAGAAGTTTGAAGAGCACTTTTAGGAATGTTTTTAGAAATACTTTCTTGACTGATAAGGCAAAATGAGGACAAGGAAGTGGTATATGTTTCTAGATCTGACATTTACAGCTAGGGAAGAAGCAGAGCAGAAGAGGGAATCTTGACAATGGCTAATTAGAGAAATAGGTATGCTTGCTACAGGGAAGTATGCATTCATTATATCACCTGATATTGCTCCATTGATCAAACTTTTATAAAAGTGTTTTGCATATACTAGTGTTTTACATATACTAGTCTTTTAGTAACAACTCTTTTGGGTTTAAGTTTTAGATTTGCATCTCTTTCATTGCTTTCCCTGTACAAGAGGGAACATAATGCTTTCACATGCTCCCTGCTAGCCAAACCTATGAACAAGGCAAACATCCAGCAGTTAGTAGTTTGACAGATTTGAGAAACACACAACCAGGATTCACATCTGGACACTGGAAATAAAAGGGAGACAGACTCAAGGTGCAAACTCGCTACCTCTGGGAACAGAGAGTACAGTGAAAACCTGATGTTTCTCATTGCCTGCCTGGGTCCTGAGCTTTCCTGAAAAACCACCCTTGATTTGGAGCACTGAGTTAGAAATGTTTCATGCTATGCTTTCCAAATTTCACAGAAGCAAAGAGACCATTTTACGACTTGTCTAATGAAGTATCTGATGCATTCTGTTTACACTGGATATCAGCACTGCTGGGAGACTCTGGGTTTAGGTTCTTCAGACAAAACTTTTTGCAAGCTTATGTAACCAGAACCGGTTCATCTTTGATCCAGTTTAAGAGAAATTCACTCGTCTATGCCCATCACCAGCCTTTTGTAGACGATGCACTAGATTAGCCCATATATCTTGTCATAATATATTCTAAGTGATATGTGATGACGGCAAATCTGTTATCCATTAAAAAGGTGCTGAAGACCAGCTTGTCGGAAGACTTTTTTTCCAGTTTTGCTCCTCATTAGTTTTTGAAGCCTGGAAGTTATAGAACAAAGTTCATGTTAAAGGCTACCACTAATATTATCATGCTGCTTTAATGCTGAAGTAATCAAATATGTGAAAACTATATTCCCAATTCCTAGCACCACATTTTTATTCTAAACATTAGAAGAGCACACACATCCTGGAGAGAAAAATGTTTGCAGCTGACTGATATTTATCTGAAAAGTGTGATTTCCTCAAAAGCAGCTTGATGCAGCTTCCTGCCTGCATGTCTCACACTGCTGGGGCTCTCATTCAATACTTGCATGCTCTGCGAGTGGACACTAAAGGGTGTAAATTCATTAACCTCTATTGATGATATGCTCCCTTCATACGCATATGCTGTTATAAAAAGTGAAGTCAGAATAAGACTCCAGGCTTTATTTAGCAGTATAATTATTTTTTCATGACCATGGAAAGGTACTTCATTTGTTCCCCCCCCCCCTCACCCCCCCCCAATAACAATGCAGAGAGGTAGAATTAGTCTTATTCTCTAAACAAATTCTAGTGGCTATGACTATTTTTCAAGGAATTGATTTAGCTTTAGGCATCAGGCACTTCCCTCTGATTGAACTGAACCCAATGCTTTTCACCACAACCTTAGGAACTAAATTTTATAGTTTTCCTCTTATATCAACCAGCAAAATATCTCAGACATATCCACTCCATCCTTACTCAAGGAATTCAAGATAGATGAGAAAATATTTTGCACATCCATCATTTGGAAGCAAATGCCTCTATGCCAAAATTTTCCAATCATCTTCACATGTTGCTTCGATACCTTAATACACTTCAAAAGTCTATTATAGACTTTTGTAGGAACTATTTGGAGAGGTTTCAATACCATATATCAGAATCTGTGATGACTTGGAACTATTTTATAAATCAGAGAGTTTGGCAAAGACATGAGCATATCTCAGTGTGATCTTGTTCTGACTGATGCGACAAGAGAAACTTCACATCGGAGCACAACGTGGAAACAGACGCTTGTGGAATTCAGGGGTCTCCAGCAAAGCCACAGTCCTGGGCTGTGCAGGGGGCAGAACAGACAACACTGCACATCTGGTAGAGGACACAATGAAACTCAACTTGTAGGACTCCGAGTGGTCACTTCCAAGTATTTGGAAGTGTTTTTCAAGTAAGACATGCAGAGTTCACAGATTTTGTTTGATGCAAGTAACATTTCCTAATAATAATAATAATAATAATAATAATAATAATAATTCTAGAAAGTATATTATGAAACACTCAATAATCAGCATTATTCAGACTTCTCACCACCAGAGATACTCAGGTGCACAACAAAGGACTGGAGCCTGTAGCTGTAACAGCAAGAGTGAGGTCTATCACGGTAACAGAAGTGGTTCTCAGAGCATTACCTGCTCGTATGAAAACAGCAAGTCTTGGAAGGGACCCTCAGAAAGCTTCCCTGGCCACATTCAGCTCTTCTTCACTCCCCAAAAGCTGCTCTCCTAAGACATCTCTTTGTAAGGACAACCCTGCATCAGCACATGGCAGCTTTCCAGTATTAACATTCTTTCCTAAAGGTACAAACAATGATCTTTATCAAGAGGTTGGGCTTTCCTGACCCTTTAAATGATCACTTGAAAATCCCTCCAGGTATTTTTAAAGGTTTTTAAAGAGGTCTCTTTCAAAGAAGGAAGCACAACAGCAGAAGCTCTCTCGTGGCAGAGGGTTCCAGAAAGATTTTGCACTTCTGTTCCTCAGTAGTCACCGTCAGCCTTACTCTTGTAAGTGTTGGAGCCCTTCATTCATATCTCTGAGTATGAGGAAGTTCCAGCATCATTGTAAAGGGTGGGAGCTGACGGCAGGCACCACCTACAGATAGGACTGTTTATGCTGACGCAGGATAAATGGATGGAGATCTCCATTAACTGTAACCACGGGGGTAAATCTGGAAGTGTTTTCTTGCACAGAGAGATAGCACTGCCAGCAAGGAGTGCAATGGAAGCTGCACTATAGCTGCAAGAGGTGCTTCGCAAGGAGGGTTCCTACTATTAATATTGTCACTATCATACCAGATAATACAGTAAAAAGCAGCAGCTTGCAGAAAGGCTTAGGCTAGAGTAAACTGAGGAGTACTCTTTTGATTACAGTGTGGGGTAAAGTCCACGGGGTGTTCTCATATCTCTGCAAGCTAAACATTTGTTGCACACTGGGACAGCCCTGCTGTGTGTATTGCAGTAACACCTAACTAACACCTAATGCAAGAACCGGCAGCAGGGCTGCCTGCTGGGTGCTGTGCAAAGCAGTGAGCATCAGGGCACGGGGACAAGATAAAGGCTGGGAAGTGTGAAAGCCCTGCTGCCCATCACAGCGTGCTGACGGGCAGGGAAGGCAGGTGTCCTGCTCAGCCATACCTACAAAGCAGGGTCCCAGCCAAAGGTACTCAAACCTGAAGCTATCCTGGTCACCCTGATTGTCCCCGTGATTCTCCTGGCTGGGAGCAAATGCACAGGGAAGGGCAGACAGCAAGCCTGGGAGAGCAAACATCCCTGGTTCTGGCTCCCAACCACATGCTGATAGAATGGTACAGGAGGACACATGTAGGATATCACTGGAGCACCCTGATCCGCCATGGGAGGCAGATGAGAGCAAAGCTGCTTGGGGCCAGTCCCACCCACTCCCATCAGAGATCTCTGTGGCAGACAAATATTTCTCACCTCCAAAAAGAGCTCCAGCACAAAGCTTTGAGTCTCTGGCAGAGGTGTAGCTCTTCTTTCCACGCACCAAGTATTTCCAGATCTACTTTCAGTTCCCTCCTGCAAAGCAGCACTATGTAACATGCAAGTCAGTGATGAAGAACCTCCCCCTTTCTGAAGCCTTTAGAAATGGCTAATTTACTACAACACAGAGAGGAAGAAAGGACATTGAAACACATCCCAGCCTGGGCCTCGGAGCCATCTCGGGTTCGGGAGGGAAGGAAAGCACAAATAGCTCAGAGACCCCCCAGTCTGGCTTTCTGCAGGACCTCTACATATCAAATTGAAATGGGCCTCTTTTTGCCCCTGGCTGTTCCTATAGTTTAAATGCTTTAACCTTTAAAGGTAGCATTCAGGAACCATGGTACTTAAGTGTTAAAACTAACTCGGAGTGCATTTTTGCAAAGAGGAAGGAGTTTTTCAGGGGCTTTTACCTCCCAGACATGCATTTCATTTCAGCACAGGTCATGTGCAGTGCTGGCTCTGCCCGTAACCTGCCCACGGTCCTTCATCTCCCCAATTTCCTCAGCCTTGTCCTGAGAGGATCAACAGACTAGGTACAGAGGATTTAAGGCTTCTTTTACAGTGGTGCTGAGCCCCCGCTGCTCCTGGCAGTTTTGGTAGGAAGGGTGCTCAGCACTTCTTGAGGAGCAGGCAGTTCATCAGCCATTTAAGCTCCCCGAATGTCAAAATCCCACTTCTCTGCTCATGCAGCTGCTTGTCCAACCCCCTGCTCCTCATTCCTGATCTCTGTCCTCTTTCATTCTGCCTCCACTGTTACTTCCCACTTCTTTTGCTTGCTGTCACGTCTACAGATCTTGGAAAAGGCTTTTCCTGACATGATCAGATTCGTGCCTCCTCCTTCCTGTTGTTTTCTAAGCTTTGCTGTTCTTCTGTGTCAAGTGCCCTCTCCTCCATCCTCTGCACATGGCTACAACCATCTCCCTCCCAAATCTCTCTTCTGGTTGGGGTACCAGCAGTCTCCTTACAGCCAGGCCAAATGGGGACCTTTTTCTTCTTGCACCTGAAGATCAAATCTTCCTTGGGCCAGGGGGTCAGTGTTCCTTCTTTCCAGACTTCCTCAGCTACTAATTCCCCCTTTTCCCTGTCTGAAGCTCAGGCTTCAAGTAATTTTTTTTTTCTGTCCTACCAGTATGCTGGCCCTCCATAGAGTTCTGTCCATCTGCTATGCTCTACGATACATTTTTCTCTATACATTTTAACCACCACCAACTACCTCTGCAGGTGAGTCCCAGCTCATCTTGCAGTGAGAAAAGAGCTTGTTTTCCAGGACAAGTCACCCCTCACAATTTGTTTGCTGAAATCACCCACAATAGCATTGAAAAGATATTTTTTTCTCGTAAGGATACATCTACATTGAGAACAAGAAGCAATCAGTTCTTTTCATGCTCTGATTGCCATTAAAGTAGTTAGGCTTGGGGTTTGCAAGTAATTACCTGCATTCCTTATATAACATGAATATAGCAAAATTTCAGCTGCAATCTCCCTAGGACCGAGTAGCCACCAGACAAAAGGCAGCTGCATCTCAGCCTGCCTTGCATTTGAGAGCAGGGCAGAAAGGTGAACGTTTCTATATGCCATTACAAAACCAAGCTTCCAACCCAGCACAGCAGCCAACAGCTTCTCAGTGTGCCCATGGCTGTCTATCACAGAGCAGGTACCGGAGCACGCATATGGGGCAACCAAACCCACTCACCAGAGACCCAATTTCTGTAAAGCCTCCAAGAGCAAATACATTTCATGTTTCTGGCCAATTCTTCTCTAAAACTGGAGGATAACAGGTGATATCTCCACCTAACCAGGTATAACAAGCCAAATCTACTGCCACCAACACTTCACCTCCTAACTCCTGCCATACCCTCCTAATTTCCCTATTTTATTAGTCACCTCTCTAGACAGAGGCAAGACACAGCAGCAGAATACCTTGATTAGAAGCCAAAGCAAGAATTAAGTTTTGGGTGTAATGGCACATGGACACAGCTTGCAGTCAGGTCCCAGAAAAAGACAAGACATTAAGAGAGGGGGAGAGCACAAACTGCAGTTCTACCTTGTCCTCCAAAATTCAGGAGGTAAGACATAAGCAAACTGCTTCAGGGTGGGGGGGAGCACAAAATAACCTTATAAAAGAGTAGCCCAGCTGAGTCCCAGCCCCCAGAGCTCACCAGATGCCTCAAAACAGTCTTCAAGCAAATGTACTCTAAGGAAAGAGGAGAGGCTGAAGGAACTCAGCACTGTTGAATGACTCCAGTGCTTGGGACAACAGCAAGTGCCCCCCAGCTGTGGCATCCCAAGAAGGTGCAGCATGAGGGACACATGGAATGAAGAAATAGCTAGCCAGAAAGCAAAGCCCCCTTAAAAGCGTGTTTACTGCCTGTGGATCTGCACTTGGTTGCTACTAACAAGCTTAAATGGGTTTCCAAGTCAAAGGTGGTTATTCTCTTGAATGCATTTTTCCTCGTTTTTTGTTTTCCTTTTTATTTTCTTTAAATAGCTTTTTATTAAATAATCTTCATCTTTCCTAAATTGTCGTTTCCCTCTTTCTTTCTTGTTGGTTAAATCTGGGCTGAGGTTCGATTGCTGTAGGACAGACGTATGTTAGGAAATTTGATGCAAAGGACAAGAAAACAAAAATCAGAGGTATTTGGTCTGAAAAGAGGCTTTGTCCAAGGCATAATTCTTGTGTGTTTAAGGACAGAGTAATAGATTTGGAAGGATAAGTCATATATCTTAGGATTTTCTTCCCTGCCCCCTTTGATTGATTAATTCCAGTCTCTTCAGATCTTTGCCTGTTCCCACAAACCTGGAATCTCAGGATTGTTTGATTAAGTCATGGTTACCATGACAATAAAAGTGCCTCTGGCCAGTTTGACCTTTGACTGGATTCAATTCACTGAGAGAAATGGACAGAGACTATAGAAAAAGCTTCGGCTTCACGTCCACTCCTGCATAAAGCGGGCTCCGTGCACTTTCAGGGAGTGAGCTGGTTGCCCTTTTCAAAAATATAAAGCAGAAAGGCTCTGGAAAGCTTTTCTGAGGTTTTGGTAACCAACCTCATGGTTAATATCACTTCAGATATAAAACGCACACAATCACAAGGTGGGAGACTTATTGGAAAATGTGGCATTTATCACAAGAAAAACAAAAGCTGGGATCGGGTTTTGCGTGTCTGACACCCAGCTTAAAGCCACGCCACATACACATGCACCAGATATTTTGTAGGTATTTACGAACACCTACCTCTGTAAATATGTAGGCACACAGAAAAGCAGATTTCAGACTTAAAGACTCGTTTCTTCCCCTTCCCCTCCGGCCCCACCCCCATGCTGCAGGCATTGTGCTGCTGTTGCTCATATAGATAATTATTCCTTTTCAAATACTTTCATTGTAAATCCATTTCAGCAAAAATAGGGGGGGTGAGGTGGCGGGGAGAGATTTCAAAATTAAACCTGTTACGCGATTTGTAAATGGGCCTGACAGAATGACAGCCGAGTGGCCGTTGCAAGGCAATTCATGCATGCAAGATTGCCAGATCCCTGGTGGGAGAGCACGCCGCGCCCGGGCGGGGGCTCCCCTTGCGCCGTGCGCCTGGCTGCTTGGCGCACTGCAGCCCCCTCTTTTTTACTGCTCTTTCTCCATGAAGGAGAGAAATCTTTTCTTTAGCCTAGGTCAGGGCAACGATAAAAGGTGGCTAAAAAGGAGGCTTGCTTCTGAAGCCACTGGCTCCCCAAAATGCCATGGATCAACACGGTGGCAGACGGAGTCAATGGTGGAAGCCGTTTGGGAAGAGCGGGCTTGGCTGCGCATGGACATCGTGCACACCTCCGGAGAGAGGGACGGCCCCTCCTCAGTACGCTTGCCCAAGGTGAACATTAGCCAACGAAATGGCACAGAGCCAAATAAAGGGAAGAAAAATAAACCCAGGCACTGTAAAAACAGAGTGAAAGAGGGTGTCTGGGCTGAGGCAATAGCTGCGTTGACCTTACTTGGGTAATAGACGCCGCTAGCTTAAAAGGCAGACTGGAGTAGGCAAACGGGAACTTAGAAATTCATTTTCCCAGTGTAAGTCCAGTTTTGGACTTTGATTTGTTTCTTATTTATTGTCAGGAAGCTCTTCCTCTTCTCACCTAGTTACCTTGAATGCTGAAGCCATAGCAAACTGAAGGGGATTATTCGAGCCCTCCCACACAGGCTTTTTGGACACAGAACCCTCCCGCTTTCTGTGCCAGCTGTCAGGACCATAGTCTGTCAAGTGGCACATTTTCAACAAGTTCAGTAGAGAGCTAGCATTTAGAGTGTTTTGGTTCAGAGAGTAAGTATTGGAAGAAATATTTGTTTGGGAGGGGATAGGGAATTGAGGACTTTGGCTATTTTTATTTATTTATTTTTAAGGTGAATGATAACAAAGGAAAAGTCAAGAGAAGTGTACAGGAAAATGATCATTTCCAGAAGAAACTCTCTCCCCAGTGGAAAAGCATTTTTGCTTCCAAGAGAAATCAAAGATAAAATTTTCAAGAGCACCTACCTGACTTTCAAGGAAAATAAATTCCTAGAGAGCCTCTGACTTTGGCAAAAACATATCTGAATCCTTCTACTTCCACAGTTCCTAAGTGAAACTGTTTGAATCGGATGATGATTTTGCCTCTGAAGAAATAGCAGGCACCTACCTCACTGGCTCATTCACCATCCTTTGCAGCACGACAGGAAAACATTATTAATGTTGCATTTGCCTGTTCCATCTCGGCCTTTCCCTCCCCTCATTCTTTTGATGCTGAGTGCTTCCAGTTGTGCCAGTCTGTAAACTCTCGGCAGTATTTTGTATTTTCCTTCAGTCTCTCTCTCCTTCTCTGTAAGATTTCACCAGCCTATTAGTGTTAGAATGTGAGTGTTTATTAAATCCAGATATCTATTTATCTATTGGTCTATCTTTATGCAATTCATATACATGCATGTCTGCTGAAGCACGGTCCTGGGTATAATGTTCCATTAGAGTGAAATGTTTACATAAAGGAAACTGAGGAGTTTAGCTATTATAAACCTGGACACTGTCAGTTTACTTACAAGAATGTCATATACAGTCCATAGCCAGCCTTAAATTGAGACCCTATCACATCTCTCCTTTCATATCTGTCCCTTTTTGTCTTCACGTGTGGCTTATCACAGGCACGGCATGGATTACTTCAGATGCAACAAGAATCTCAGTATTAGCAAGTAGTAAAATTCCTGGCAAAACAATGTATGTGCATGGCGACTATCAGGCAGTTTCTTTTTGTCCAAGAGGATGTCTATCCCTATAACTTCAGGAAAATATCACACAGACTGGTAAGTGTGTCTCTCCCTCAGGAATAAATCTATGCGTAGCCACCAGGTTATTTCTTTATTGAATCAAAAGCTACATGCCAAGCCGCTGGTGCCCCTCTGCCCAAGGTAAGCAGTGATTTGAGAAGGGCTAGGGAGGAAGCAAGGGTCATGGGATGAGTCAGGGATACCCGCCACCAGGAGAGCAGCCTGGAAATACCTGCCAGTTGGTACAGGCAGATATTCTGCTCCGGGAAAACACGCCTTATTTTTAGATCCAGTCAATAACAGGATGTTAGGTGATCACCGAAGACAGCTACTGCTGCATTTCAAACCCTGCCAGCTAGCTGTACTCATCTCCAGAGTAACCCTTAGCATAATCACAAACAACTGGTGTGATTTTAAACATAAGTGGCTGACCGTGGCTCGCGGTGCCATTAGCCAAGCAGAGCCCCGTCCCTTTCCCCCGCCAGAGCCTGCTGGTCGCACGGCGGCTCTTGCTGCTGCTGCCTGCCCGCTGCCTCCTGCCTCACCCTGAAAGGCAGCCGAGCTCTAATGACCTCCCATGCACTTACATCTAGCAGATACGTTCCTGAAAACAGAATCAGACCTCACACATCTACGACCACTTTAAAAGGCTTCCCACCGCACCTTCTGCTCTCTGTTCTCTGCACTTGAGCGGAAGAATTGCACAAGTCTCCCCCTCCCTCCCATCCTTTCCACCTAAACTCTTCCCGACAGCAAGAAAAACTCAGACCAGCGAAAGGAAAGTCAAAGAAACAACCCTGGGGCCTGCCTGCTCAGAGAACAATTTCCATATCTGGCTTTCACTGCTTCTGGTGGGCTGGGTGCAGCCGTGCTGTGACTTCTCTCCCTCTGTGCCCTCTGCTTTCCATGGCTCCACGTGGGGAAGGATTTTGTTTGCCAAATCAAAGCAGTCAATGGGAGAATCCTTCCATCAACACATCCCCAAAACTGTCCCTCCTTTCCCTCTGATGCCCACCCACTCAGCAAAAAAGGGCAAAAGAGGTAACAAAAGCAGTCTTGGCTCTCCCCTTCTCCCCTCACAGCTGTGACTCCCAGCTGCCAGGTTTACAGAGCACCTCTTGCTGATGGCCATGGGCTGAGGCACACGAGGACAAACTCACGGGGCACGTCCAAGCCACGTGCCACAGCCAGGGCGCGAGCAGGGGCTGGAGACAAACAGGCATCGCTGACGCAGTGCCAGGACTCATTCACCAGGCGGATACTCAGAGCTGCGCAGCAGCATAATGGGTGACTTCTCCACACCAAAGCACGTAACGCTGTGGTACAGGGTCACGGTATCACACCATAGCTGGCACACCCTCCTAACAGCTCTGCGACAGACAACCGAGATGATGTGATGTGCAGCCACACACACAAACTGGTAGCGGGGCCCAGAGGTCCTTCAACAAGTCAGTAACACAGTGAAACTATGAGGTTTTAGGCACTGGTCCACAAAAGACACAGGCAGACAAAAAAGATGGCTTTCGTACAAACTCAACCCACCAATTTTTCACTGAAAGCAGATCACCAGGGCAGCCTTGTCCCGAGGTCTCACCTGCCTGTGCCGTTCCCTCAGGCTGTGCCAGGCGTTGCTCCGCAGATCCTGTCAGGTGCTCTGGGCGGTTTGGCAGGACCACGACCACACAGCCATAATTCGGATTGCCAAAATTTTAGATCACTGGGTTACCAGGGGCTTAGCAGGAACAATCCCATATCAGAGAATAGCACAATTCAGGGCAATGGCTTAAATCCAAAGCACCACATCCCTTCTTCAGTACAAAACGCCCCCAAATTTCCTAGTGACTACAAGGGACTTCCAGCCATGTCTTTTTTAAGGATTAGTACCGGAGAGAGATAGTTTGCGTGCAAGATTTGTGACACCTGTATATCAAAGGCTCTCTAAAATATAAATTAGCACTAGTAATGGGCTGAGTCAGATTTTCACTTTACCAGATAATAGCTTTTGTCATACAGATGTATACATAACTTCTAATCCCACCTACATTCTAAATTAGCATATGAAAATCTTAGCATAATTGATTTCTGAAGAAGTAAAACAAATACCGATAACTATTTAAAATTAATTCAAATTTGGAAGAGGAAAAAATTCCCCCAAAACCTTGACAGCTTCAACTCTCAGAATGAGATGCCATCTGGGCCACCTTCCTTTACTAGTCCTAGTTGGGATTTCTTTAACTAAATAGTTGTAATAAGTTATTTTGGAGAAGTAAACCAAGAAGACAGCTGCAATCCCTTTAGTGGAGCACAACACACATACACCTTCTTCCATTTCCCCTCTGCTGTGCTACATTCACCTCCTTTTGGGCACCCACCTTTGGGGCTCTCTGTTCAGTGCCCCTTGAGCCCAAAGGGCTCCCAGGGCAATGGTTTACCCTCCCCAGACGAAGACTCATTGCTCCTTTGAGTTTTTCTCTCTCCCACTAATTATCCCCTCCACTTTCACAGTCACATTGCCTGCCCTTTGCTACGGTTCAGTCATCTCTTCCCTCATGCCTCTCCGGTGACTGGAAGAAGGCAGAAGGAAAGCAGTGACTCACAGCAAGTAAATGGGGTTTGAACTTCCTTTGGGTCTGCATTTCTTCTCAAACAGAGCTAGGGAAGCTCTGCCAGCCCAACACAAACCCTCCTCAACCAGCGCTCTCCCTCACTGCTGCCCTGGCCTTATCCCCATTTCGGGGGAGTGAGGACATTCACTGTTGAGAACCAGCCGAGGTGAGGAGCTGGCTGTTCTTCTGAGGCCAAGGATGCAAGGTGGCAAACTTAATTCTCCTCTCTTAACTGCTTCTTCACTAAATCTACGCTGCCTGCTAATCTCCCGCATCCCTATAGAAAAGTCACGACTGAAGACTCAAGTTGTCAAAACATCACATGTCTTTTCCACCAACGCTGGTGGAAGCATGGCTGTGCTCAGCTGGAGCAGAGTTGAGCGAGCTTTTAGAGGGTCCCTGTTTCCAATTTAGCACAGCTCCCAGGAGGTATTACATTTCCTGGTGCAGAGCAGAAAACGCTTTGAGATCCTCAAGCACAAAGCCCTGTTGTTTTATTCATTTGTACTGCTGAGCAAATTCTCTTTTCAAGGCTTCCAGTGGGGAAATGTCCTCCAGTTTCTTCATAGCAAAGTCCAGATTAAAGCTACCTTCACCCTTTTAATGTCTAGAAAGCACAATTCCTTCAAAGACCAGCTTTATTTCCTGTATTCCTGGAAGATCTTTTTAATTGCAAGAAATACACCGTTCCTAATTACAAAAGCATTTAAGCTCATCCTCTATTCTGTTGTGTTGTTGGCAAAGCCCCTGGAAGAGCTCTCCAACCTGAAACTTCCAAGGAATCTATTCGGAAACCCATTGCAGCTTCCAGATAATGCCCTGCCAGCGTTATTAAAAGAGCAATGCACGAGCCGGCTCATACTCGCATTGCAGTCATTCTTGGCACTCCCGCGGGCTCCTCCATCCAAGAATCCTGCGCAGCTCATTCCACCAGCTGCCGCTTCCTACCGGCCCCATGACTGACGCGCGCAAGCACCTTCCACGATCACCTGAAGCTCACGCGTTTTACAGCACTTCATGAATTACGCTTTACAAGGACCCTCTGGTGTCATCCCCGCTTCTCCCACGAGAGAAACTGAGGCACGGAGCTGATCAGAAGCAGCTGCAGAGGTCCTCGCACCAGCGGCCGAGGGCAGGCTGGCTGTCTCGGGAATTCGGGACAGGCTCTCTGATGTTTAACATGGTGAACACCGCTGTCCCCGAGCACTCGTGCTGTGCTACCGTCAGCCAACCACATCCCAGCATTTTTTCTTGAATTTTCCCCAGATTACAACCAGGGCAAGTTTGCTGCTGCTTCAAAACAATGTTTCTCTGATTACAACCTAGGCTGACAATTATAGTGATTTAAAACCAAACTAATTGTGAAGTACTTTGATCATGCTTAGCACAACTTGTGGTTTGTAGGCTGAAAATAGTTAAAAGGAACCCTTGGGTTCACAATTTCCTTGCATATAAATTTTATTTTGATACATAAGGTATGATTTTAATATTAAAATTAACCTTGTGCCTGTGTTTTCCCCTCATCCCATTTCTTCTTTGAATATTATTGCCAGTATAATTTTCTCTCCCTTCACTTAATATTTACCACACAATTTGTTTTAGCTTAAACTTAGCTTTCCTTATTTATTGGCTTTTATTGAGATGAGTTTTCTGAAGTATGTCTTGATTTTGGTCTCAGTTGCTTCTTTTCCTTTGTCAAAAGAAAAAGGGTTGGCAATGCAAATCGCTCCCCTGCGGGGGCAGAGAGAGGGCATCCGAGCAGCAGACCCAGGGTACCGTGAGGATCTCTGCTGATATCACAGAAGCCCTGACAGCAATTTGCACTGCGTTCATTCAGCTCATGCACAGTTTTTGTTAACATAGTATAGGCAATAAATCCTGTTTCCCTGTCCTTCCTTCGCCTTGCTGAGAGTACAGGACGTTTGCTTTTGCAGCGCTGACAAGCCTCATCGGTTGGCTGCAACCAAACTTTCTGGCCAAGCACCGTATGCAGACCCCTATTTCAAACCATGTTTATTTGTGGCACAGCTACCAGGTAGCCCTGGGCCCTGTGTTTGGAAAACCCTCACGGCTCCCCTGCTTCCACCCCGCTGCTTCTGCCCCTTCCTGCAGCAAGCCTCCACCCAGGGCTGCTCTGGACTTTTCCTGCCTCTGGCCCAGCGCGTGCTCGTTTTCGGCGTGATTTCAGGTACAAGGGGCTGCTTCAAAGGGAGGTGCACATGTTGGTCCCATCCCCGAACTGGCGCCTCTCTGCCTGGGAAACCTGAGAGTTTCTGTCCCTGCTTATGAACCGTGACATCTGCGCATTCCTCGGGCGCTGACCCCCGGGGGCCACAGGTCACCCCCAGGTCAAGCAGTTTCCTCTTTCACCACCAATAGAGACCTTGACTAGAGGTAAATTATGTTGCAGTTTAAGGAAATAATTTGAAACACTCTTGTAATTATAATAAATTTTGCTGTTTACATTTTAATCTTCAACCCTTTCACCCTCTGGTTCTCTTGTTTAAGGAAAAAAAAAAAAAAAAAAAAAAAAGTGGGGAATTATATATTTAGCAGAAAAACTCCTGCCATGGTGGACAGTTGGGTAAATAACTTGAGTCCCAGTAACGCAACAGCTCCAAGGTCTTTGTCTGCCTTCAGCATGAGCGTGCACTTTTGTAAGTGCAAGATCTACTTAATCTTCAGATAAGTACGCTCGTGCAGTGCGGCTGGAAACATAATCCAGTGTCAGGAATGCCACGTGATAACCAGTCCTCGCGGCGAGGAACTGTAAAGTTACTTGAAGCAAAATCTTGAGCACCTTACTCAGGCAAAATTCCAGTCGGCTCCAATGAAATCTTGCAGTAAACCAGACTTTGACTCATGGCTATAGAAACAGCAGCTGTTTTACTGAGCATACGTTGTCATCTGATCATTTTCGCTTGCTGCTCAGGAGTGCTGATGGGGTTGGAAAAGTCTTTCATTCAAAGGAAAGCGTTCAAATAACCAGAACAAAATCCTGCTAGCTTTCAGCTGGGTACCATCACTCCATCTGATATTTTACAATGAGACCCTGCACACGTACAACCATTCCCCACTCACCCAATGCACACCATCATCCAAAAACTGAATGTGGGGCAAAGAAGAATGACTACAGCAGGAAGGTGACATCGAGTGTTGCAAGAATGAACACTCAAGGAAAGTGGAGAAAGCAAAACTACTTGCTACCAAACTTGAATTCTCAGGACGAAAGCATGGGGCTTTTTTACAGGGAAACCTGAGCTTGGTGCCCATCACCACTTTGAATGAGCAAGAACTAGGGCCCCCCTCCTGCGGGTGTCGGGGGTTTGCCATCCCACATCACCCTGCTTGAAGCTACGTGGTGTCAGCACAACACAGCGAGGCCAGGGGAGCAAACGGAGCAAGTGCAACTGGTATCAGCACACTCTGATCTTTGTTCTGGTGCAGACCAGTTGTGTGTCCTAGGGCAGACAGCGTAACTCTGCTCTGCTTTAGCAACGGCACTTGCAAAGCAGGTACAACAATCACCTTCATAAAATGCCGTCAGATTTACAACTGCAAGCTGCTACTCGTAGCAATATTGGATCTATGTTAGGTATTATTACAGAATGCCACGTGCTTTGAGAGCTTTGGATAGCAATGGCTTACAAAGAGAAAAACATTGCCTTTAAAAAACAAAACAAAACAAAACAACCACCACCAAAAACCCACACAGACTAGCACAGGCTAAAGGTACTCACTCACCAGCAGCCACAGAGGAACCTCCTGCAAGGCACAGTCACTCTCAGAATTAGCCCTACAAGGCTGAAGTAGCCGGAGCTGTCAAACTTAAAGCCTAGCCCTGCATGCAGCGGGGCTCTCTGGGAAGGGGGTCCCTGTAACAGCGGGCTCGGTGCAGCTGGGTAAGCATTAAGCGGTTTGCTTGCTGTAATGAGCAGCTCGCTGACACCAGGTGGTCCTAAAGCATGGGCAAGATAAGCCCCAACACTGCTTACTGAAAGAGGAAAGGGAATATAAGGAATCACTGACCAGTTTTCTGGATTTTCCCGTACTTGTTTCCGGAATGAGCAGGGGCAGTCAGTCCAAGGAACTGCTGCCTGCCTCTGGGTGCTGCTTGTGCATGGGGGAGCCAAGGGGCAACCTCGGATTCCTCCTTCCCCAATCACAGTCCTATCTGGGGCAGCACAGCTCCAGCTCCCCACTGCCAGCACTTTCCCACCTCTCACCATGTCGGTTATGTACCTGACGGATGCACAGTCTGTCCTCAGCTGAAATAATGCTGTTCTGCTCTAAAGGGAGGACCGTGGCGGGGAGTAAGAGAGGACAACTTCCTCTGTGGGACCAAGGGGAGGGAGGTGTCTGTTCTCTGCTTGAGAGCACAGGGAACAGCGAGACACTGGGCTGAAATGTGGCAAGAGTCTGTAGCTGGCAAGCACTGCATTCCTGTTGGCAGAGCATGGTCTAAGCCTCTTTATCCTTTTTTCCTTCCTGGGGATCCTTTCCCTGGCCAGCTGGAATAGGGTACCAGTGTCTTGGTCTTCTGTCGTGGCACGTGAAACGAATCCTGTTGTAGCAAGCTCTGATGGCAGCGTCCTGCACCTCTGAATACGTACTGTCCCTTGAGACACACACACACAGCCTCCAGCTGGGCCAATGAAAGCCGCACGCCTGTGTCCAGAAGCAGTTTCAGTCCTCACGCTGATCCACATCAATGATTTCAGCAGAAGATGCTGTTGGCTGGTTAGGGACTGGAAGCTCTCCAGACCTCAGTTCTGGGCTGCAGTGGAAAGTCTGTTTCTTTAGCACTCTGGTGCACTTGTCGTCCTGCACCGACGCAGCCTAATAGTGTAATTCTACCTGCATTCAAAGCCAGCAGCACAGTCCCACTGCTTTCAGATGGAAACTGTTCCAAGCCCTTAATCTTCAATTAAGTGGCCAAATTAGAAATGAATAAGCGCCTTCCATGTTCAAAGGGTTGAAAACAGCGATACTCTATGTCTTCCTAAAACACGACAAACGAACCATTTCCAAACAGTGTAACAAAGCAGGGCTACACAGAAAAGCATGGAACTGGGTAGTAAAACAGACACTGCTTTACTCCAAGTGTCCCCCCCGAACTTGGTCAGCTCCCACGTGGGACCTTTTCTACACTCTGCATGGACCACAGGAAATGATCTCGGCTTCTGCAGTGCTTGCTTTTCACCCATCTGCTGCTGAGGGGTTTCTTAAAAGCAATCTCTGTCTCAGTGCAGAAGTCCTGCCAGGAATAGCTGGACTAACAGAGCTTTCCTCATCTCTAGTTTCTGAATGCATTAAATTAGATCGGTATCTTGTTTCGGGACAAACCTAGGTAGATTGCTCTTTTGATCTACTAGGGCCATGCCTGTGTTCCTCTGATGACAGGATATCACAGAAATCTCGCAGGAGTTTCCATGGATCCTTCCCAGGAGCAGCAGGTATCTGCCATTCCTATCAGCAGTACTCAGAGCCGTGGCAGCAGTGCTGATGGAGCTGCAGCACACAGGTGTACAGGAGTGGAGACGAGACAGTGCTAGATCCTACATCGCAATGAAATGTCTTATTGTCTGACTTCTCTGAGGTTTCAGGAAACAATGGAAAGCAAGAGAAGGCAAGTGAAAATCTGTCAGTAAATAGGCTGGTCCACATTTTTGTCCAGCCCTAGTTTCTATGAGAACTCCTCAGTTGCTTTCCCCAGAGGAGCCGTTGTCTCTGCGGGACAAACCAGTCAAATCCCAGAGACAGGTTTCTCTGGGAATTCAACCACGGGACTGCTGCCCAGCCCTCGCCCCAAGCCAGAGACAGAAGGCTAAAACTAAAATCCAAGAAGCGTGAACTAAGGACACATCAGATTATGAAAGCAGTCAAGATACTGTGATCATTAGCAATCTCCATGCCCTGTGCTAAGAATATTTATTTAAGCAGATCTGTATTCTGTGGGTCCTCTAATATATTTTCCCATCAACCCGTAGACCGTTTACAATGTTCATGCTCAAAACTTCAGCTCCCTCTCCCATTTTCTCTCCGGAGTGGAGAGCAGATTGCCCCCCACTCACACACACTCACATCTAACCAGACACATGGGTAGGAGGGGTAGAGATGGAGATATTTGCTTTCCCCACAACATATAAGTACAGGAGGGATCAGGGTAAGACCTCTTGTGATTTCATCCTCTGAGAAGCAAGCAGATGCCTTAGTGACACACTCACAGGATTCCAGCATTACTCAGAGCATTCTCTCCTCTTGTATCCAAATGTGGATGATGATGCACGACCGAGTTGTAGTCATCTTGCAAGAGGGATGTTCTACCACTGGGGAGTTTTGATTCTCTTCTTACAATTTATTACTCTCTCTCTGACTTTCATTTTCATTTAGTTATTAAAGCTCTGACAGTGAGGATTTTGCCCCACAGGGTTAGAGACTTGATCCAATTTATTGCAGCTACTTTTTCTTTCTTGAAATAGCAAAGTTAGCTGTTAAAATATTTTGGTAGATATTCAGCAAACTTAAAACTCAGCTGGTGCTTAGGTAATCCCATGGACCACAGGAGAGCATCGTGGGGAAGCAAATGGAGAGGGTAGCTGATTCATTTTCCACACCTGCACATTTCTAACAGTGTCTGGGACTCAGATGAAAAACGAAGCACGCTGCCTGCTGTCCATGTGCTGGCCAGTCCCTGGTCACCTGTAAAGCAAAAACTGCTTGTATTGGGATAAACACCTTGTCTGAGCCTTAAAGCAGTGCCAGGGGAGGGGATGGCTGGTCCCAGCAGACAAATGAAGGAAAAGCAGAGTGCGGGGCATGCACCCTGGCACAGGGGAGCGGAGCTGGGATACATCATTCTCTCTTCAGTCTGACTCCAAACGGGCAGTGCTGTATTGCTGAGGCTGCCTGCAACAAAAAAAGGGCTCTGACACCTGTGGTGTTTGTGCGGTATAAACTTTGCCACTCTCTCCTACTCTCTGGGCTCTGACATTTCTCCCACTTACTCTTCCCACAAGCTGCACAGTTCAGGAACCCACTTCTGCTTCTGTTCAGGCAGTGCAGATTACTCACGTCTCTGCTGCCTGACTTAACCCTTTTTACCTCCTGTATCTCCACCGAACGCAGAGCTTTTGTTTGCTGCGTACATCCTTGCAGTCAGGAGCCAGTGTCTCTTGGTGCACTTGACACCTTAAGAAGGAGGGACCCACAGATTTGCACTGGAACTGAAGAAACCACAGTAGAGAGGAAAAAAAAAAAAAAAAAAAGGATTTTGGTTGTGTCTCCCCTACAAGGGTTGACTTACAGTGAGCACCTGGCACCAGAAGCCTCTGCCTCAGCTGCTGCTGGGAGGCACAGTGGCAGCAGTAACAGCAGAAATCTCACCAGGACAGATTTTTATGTGAGCGACCTGCTCCCAGTGAAATCACTTTGAACAACAAGACAGCTTTCTTCAGTCTGAAGAAATCGGTACGCTCACCCCAGCCACTATTTATTTTATAAGTGTCCTGCGTGTAATGAAAGGAACAATCTTTCTTACCATCTGCCTTACTGAAAGGCACATTTTGTGTGTCGACCAGTTTCAGAGAGCTAATGGCAAAGTGCACATTACGAGCCCAGCAGTGAAAGCATTTGTAAACATCATCATCATCAAAGAGGCCTAGAGCTGCAAAGGCTGTTTTTTGCCTTGTGAGTTTATGTCTGTAAATGACTAATTGGTAAAGTTTTATCTGCAGAAGGTGGTTGGTGGTGGAAGATATTTACAAGAAAGAAAAGCAGGAAATAATTCATCTTGAGAAGCTGAATCTAATCCGAGATGCTCGCAAATTAAAGTGGGCTTTAAAAATGGGTTTATTTTCTTTGAAAACATATCAAAAAATACAATTCTAGTTTCCATGAATGAGGAATGGAAACGGGCTGCCAGAGGGTGCAAAAAACTGGAAAACAGGTGAGCAGGAGGCTGCGTGGCTGGCTGCTGCAGCCAGGATCACCGCGCAGGAGTTTCGGGATGGAAGAGCTGAGCACTTACACCCACTTGCTGCACTTGCCACTAATTTACTGAAAATAAACAAGATACTGGATTTTGAATGACACAATGGCTCAGCTGTGGAAAATAACCACTTGCGTCTTACTGCTTTATTTTATGCAACCCTCCAAAAATTCTTCTTCTTTGAAACAAAACCAAAAAGGAAAAAAAAGAAAAAAAAAAGGTATTGTAGGCTAGAGAGCAGTATTTTCCTTTAGGCCATGAAGTTGTTAAAATCATTTCAAATGAGGTTAGTGTTTAGTCTTCGCTGCAGGAAACATTGCTCTACCTGTCTGAAATGGCTCTTATCAGGAAAATAACGCTCGCTACCTCTGCCGAAAAATCAAGGGGTGACTCTTTAAAACAGTTATATGACCTTTAAAAAGTACACAAAATAAAGGAACAACAAGGATGTTGGGATCCCCATTAGTTAAATGGCCTCCTAGGCTTTCATTGGGTTATGGATGTATTTAACTAATAGAAAACATCGCCCAGTCTGATTCCTGTCTTAGAAGGAAAATAGGGATAATTTAGTATCAGGAGTGATTAATGTCATTTACTTACCCATTTTGTTATAGCTGTTACTGAATTTAAAATGCTACTCACAAATTAAATATTTTACAACCATTTTGCTCCTAATTGGTTGCAGATCACAGATTTCCTTTAAACATAACGGCTGTTTAGGTGGTGGGGTTTGCAATGCACATTGTTTTTTTACAATCACTTTCGACATTTTGAGAATTTGTTTAATTTTGATTAATCTTGGTTAAATGAGATGAGAGTGTTCTCAGACTATTCTCTGGAACAGTCTGTTGTTTTGAAGTGTGGTTTAAGTGCACAACAACCTTTACCATATTAATTTGCACTCTTTGCCATATGTATGTTGGTTTTAAGAGTCTGAATTAATGTAGCTTAAAGAGATGTTATCTTGATTGTTCCTTGAATCAGGATAGTTTAACAAACTCTTACTAAAAACACCCCATCACATAATGAGTCTAAAGGTTTTAGGGATTTCTTTTGATGATGTCTTTTAAGGTAGCAGTGAATTCAAACCCAAAGGAGCAGTGATGAAGCACAGAGTGTGCATCCCATACATGAGCAGTGGAGGAAAGCTGGTTGCTTTTTACAGGAGGCTAACAAATAGCAAGTTTTGGTGTGCCAGAAACTTCTGAAAGTTGTGCTGAAACCAAGATAAGGTCTGCCAAGAGCCAGGGAAGAGCAGTAAATAAACTTTACACTGCATCCGAGTCAACTCCTGTTAGACAAAGCTTACATGCATACTTGGAAGAAACCCTAATAGTCTGTTTTAAATATTATCAAGGTATTCTTACTGTGGGTTGGTTTCTTTGTGTGTGTGTGTGGTTTGTTTAATCACAGTCAGAGCACACCTCTCCTCTCTTAAATTTTTACATAGGAAAGAGAAAAGCTGTCTGAGCTGAAACATAATGATGCTTGAAGTTTCCACTGTCAGGTCTTAGGAGAGCATTTTTTCTCTTAAATTCTTAAAATTTTAAAGGATTTTGATGGTGTTTACAGCACCAAAGCAGCTTCATTCTAAGTTGAGGTCCAAAAAACCTGCTCTCTCTGGTTTCTGCCACAAAGCACAAGTCTTCTTCTTCACTGGTAATATTAAATCAAGTACTTGGAAGAACTGGTGAACTGCTGCTGCCCTGCACTCACTTTCCCCTTTCTCTAGTTCCCTGTCACTCCTGTCCAGGCAAAACCCTACCCTTCCTTGATGGCACTGTAATTCCCCCCAAATGTCCTCTACCCAGAGGAGCTGCCCAAGGACAGAAGCCCTGCCTTGCCTCCCCACTGCAGCTCTGCCATCCCACAGCATTTGCCCACCTCGAAATGTGTGCGACGTGCTGCAGCAACCACGCATGGGCTGTATTTGCCCCTTCCTTTCCCAATTCAAACATTTGCTCCCTGATCATCCAAATATTGATTTAAACACTCTTTGATGTCATTTGGGAAAATACATTTGAATGTTTTAAATGTGGACTCAGTCCACTACAAGGAATACTCGGAGGACTGAGACAAACACGGACCCCTTGCACTCCGTTAGCTAATGTCATATTCCCTCCAGCATTTACTAAAATCATTTAGTCAGAAAGATAACATTGTGGATAAGGAATATTTTTAAATGTTTTCAAAAGCCCCTGTTATCTGTTTGATCTTAACAGATGACTTCTGCAATCTAAATTCCACCTTCACCGATAGAGAAAGCTACTATTCTGTAAGAGAGTGTTTATAGTAAACCCTATCTGAATTTGTCCTGGGTTTGGTCACAGGCTCCTAACAGGTTTGAGCTCTCACTGAAGAATTAGTTCTCCTTGTGGGTTGTTATTTTCCAGGTACAGATCTCAATTAGCGTGAAAAAGCTCTAGTTCTCACAGAACTGCTCCCAGCTACAGGCTGCTGCATTTAAGCAGGACTTCCCAGTTTCTAGGTGTATAAACACCCAAATTTCATTGCTATTTTTTCCCCATTGACATGAAAGGCATACATAAACATGCTCAAGAGCTAGCAGTGTTGACTGAAATATTTCTAAAGGCTCTTTTACACCTTAAGCACCCACCACTTCCCTGTGGTTAAATGCACAATGTGTGTGCGATATTAACCAAAGAAATTCTGTAATTGCAAAGATTATTTTTCAAGGCTTGTTAATTCATTTATTTTCATTTTCCACTTGTGCCAACAAAGCCTTGCTTAACTAGTTCAGTATCTTTCATTACAACTGACGAGGAATGTGAGGTTATAATTTAAGGTAGGTGCTCTGCTCAGTTAACCAGAGGGATCTGAAATCTGGATGTGAACTAACAAGCGAGATTTTAAATATAAGTGAAGCACTGATCTCTGATGAACTCAAATAATTGGTATACAGCTTGAGAGAAAATAATTTAACAAAATGCCAATATTAATTGTTTGGGATTTGTGAGAAGAGCAAACCACACAAGTTTGAAGGTAATGGGAAATTAATCTTGAAACAAAGTTTTAATAAAGGTGGTTTCAAACGAAGCCTCGCTGGTGCTGCTGAACAATACAAAGGTTAGATTTAACTTTGGAAGCACCCACCAAGGCTGCAGGTTTAAAACAAAGTTATATTGGTTAACAGCTAAAAGCACTGGAAATCAGTTTTCAATTCATTTCTAGGACGTAATTCAGCAGCCATGCCAAGCAAAACTGCAAACACTTCTTTCTGCAGTTTTCTGTTTCATTCTGAAGGACAGTTTATGAGCTAGTCAAACTGAGAGCACAGAGCCACGGGTCACCCCCCGCGCCCCCCACATTTAGGCTGAAGATTCACAAGGTTTGTGAACTAAAGCATCGGTTTGATAATCAAACCATAACTTCATCACTCCATCTGTGCAGGTCAGTTACTTTTACATACACAAAGTGCATCTGCACAAGTGTTTGCTGGTGGGATTTTGAAGTTAAAAAAGGAAAGGGTGCTCCCAGCATTAATCAGGGAAACAAATACTTCTGCTCACACCGCACTGAGACAGGCTGCGGTTGCACCTCAACAAACACACAGCTATCCTCGTGTTTGGCACATATTTTACAGATAACCTAAGGCAGAGAAAACCTCTATACTGATTTATTTTCATATTAAATTCTTAACTCAGAAGTGAGATGTGACCCTCAGATAAATCTCCCACAATACCCTGCTGATTCCTCCCGTTTGGTCAGGGCTAACAGATTCGGATTAATTGGCAACTCTGCTGGGGGGGTAAGGAGGGAGGTTTGTTCTGCAGTTACTTTTCTTGAATGTCAAGCAGATTAGTGCACTAAAATGCCTGGGAGATAAATATGCTGCAGATTTCAAACAAATGAAATTCCAAAATTGTTTGTTGAGATTAATTCAGTGAATGAAGGAAATCACTCTCCTTTTTTCATGCTCTCTGAACTGTGGGTTATACAGTTGATTTTGTTTTGTTTGTAAAAACAAAAAAACATTTAACTATTTCAAAAACAGCCACTAGATTTGGAAAGAAGGAAAAAATTAATCCCAGGTTTGGCTTCTGATTAAATTTAGTGGATTTTTTTTTTTAATTATTATTAACTAAATGTTCTTCTTGACACCAAAAGAAAGAGTGAGATCCTGAAATACTTTCAAGTCTGTGTTTTGTTGCTGCAGAGCACTCTTAAAAAAATGCTTCCAACCCTTCACAGCACAGCTCCCTGGCTAGCTGGAAGCACATTTTAATTGTTTGATGCAGCAAAATGACCTTTTTACTTTTGTTCCAAACAGAAGTTAAAGCACATATTCACAGAATTGTGAAGATAAGCTCATCCTAGGTATTTTAGGAAGGGTTTTTTATTAGTAAATATTTTGTTTTAAAATGCACATATGAAAGCTTGTACAATGGTGAAAGGATGAGTTTCCTGAAATTAGCTAATCCTGAAAAAGCTTCTTTCTATTTAAAATTGTATTTGTTACTGAGAAACCCAGGGTTCTCTAAAAATAATATGTCCTGGAAAGCTTCCTAAGGCATATTCTGAACAAGCTAGAAATAACTGTTGCATATTTGTCTGAATTAATACAAAATGTTTGGGACAATTTTGTCTAAATAAAAATCATTAAATAAAAATAGGAAGCATTTGAACTGTGATTTAAATACAACTTTACACTAAACAATTTATTGAAAAAAACTCTTTAGTTTTAGTTATATTAGACAGAAAAAGTACTTTTTTGTTGTTTTTTTTTTTTCCTTGTATAGCTCCACTTAAATTATCTCGCTCAAAGTCGTGCACTTTTGAACCAGTAAACTCATTCCTCAGTTAGTGTTACACTGATAAACTAATTTCAAACAAATGTAGCTCAGTGCCAACACACAATTTCAACAAGTAGAATTACACCAACAAATATCAAACAAACTATTTGACTGTTTGAGCCCGTGTGAAATCTGAGAAAGGCAGATTTCTCAAACAATTGTTACAGGAACTTGGGGTTGTTTGCTGCTTTGGAGCTTTTTTCTGTTAGATGCAGCCACGTTACATTGTACTGATGAAACACTTTCAGGCTGCTTTTTGCTTTTAGATTTTACATTGAAACGAAGCTTCCAGACACAGCTATGAATTTTCTTTTAAATGATGATTAAGAACTGCTTGCTTTCTAAGGAGAGAACGTAGCTATTCACTTTTAGACCCATGCCAAACCTCTGCAGTATTTCTTTGAGCTAACCTTTATCCCCTTTCTGGACTTGCCTTGGTCTCTGCTAGAGAGCAAGTCAGCTGTAATTACTTACAGGTGAGTTATTCCATACTAATGAAATAGCTCTATGAAAACGATGTTATTGAATTGAAACGTAGATGGCAGAAACACATTGATTTATTTTGCATGGATTTTTAAACGCTTAACAATCCCCCCCTCTCCCCTCGGTGCTAAAGAAATTAAGACCCAGCAGCGAAGGGGAAGTTCCCTCCTAAGCGAGCCCCGCACCACTTTTGCTCGGGCTGGGGGCAGAACGAAAAACCGGCTCGGTTTAAGAGCTTCCTGGCAAAACCTTTCCTTGCTGACTTCCAAAAGCCCGGTGCTGGACATAGCAAAGCGCAGCACCCTCGCCTCGCTCGTGACACTCTCCGCCAGATGAATTTGTTTACCCCGTTGTGCCTTTTTTTTTTTTTTTTTTTTTTTTAAAGCGTGGGTAACTCCACCCATAACTCTGCAACTCCCCACTCTCCCCGTCCTTTTTAACCTGTTAGGCACTGCTCCTGACCTCCAGCCATCCTCCCCGCCGCTCCGGCCAGCAGGCGCTTTGCAGCCCCGGCCGTGGAGTGGAGCAGGAGCCGCCCGGAGCCCGCAGCCCCTCGCCAGGAGCCCCCAGCAGCTGCCAAACCAGCGCCGGGGGGGCCCTGCCCTGCGGGGTGGGCGCTGCTCGGGGCTCCCCTCTCCCCATCCCTACGGAGTTATTGTTATGATTATTATTTAGCGTTATTTTTTTTTTCCTTTTTTTTTTTTTTTTTTTTTTTTGGCGGGGGAGGGACGGGGGGGTTGTTTTGTTTTTACAGCAGCCATGCAGAGCCCCGGCTATTGATTTTCGGGCAGATGAAAGGGATTTTTACAGGCCTTCCCTGTGGAAGGGAGCAGCAGTAAAAGGTGATACCACCCACTCCGAAGGAATGCTGTGCATGCAATTAGGAGCGAGCTCCCAGCCGGGGGGTTCCAATTCAAAGCAAGGCGAAGGCTCCCCACCCCCTCAGCCCCCAAATCCCTTCAAACTACCGAAGCCATCAATACGGATCGATGCCGCCCGCGCCCCTTAACCCCTTCGTGCCCGCTCCCCGCCGCCGCCGGCCATGGGGTCGGGGGTCGGGGAGGGGGGGGGACGCGGCCACCGCCAGCTCCCTCCGCTCCCCGGGCACACCGGGGGCACCGTGGCCATCCCAGGGGGTGCCCCCACCGCCGGGGGGGCTCCCCGGGAGCGGCATCGCCCGGCCGGGGCAGCAGCGAAGCGGTTAATCAATAGCGGGGCTGCGGGCAGGGGAGGGGCGGGCTGGAGGGGGGATAAAAAATGCAGAAAGGAAGGAAATGGAGGGAGTGAGAATTAGAGTCGCTATAAAACCTCCCCGGCCTGCCTTACAAAAGCGGGAGGGGGCGGGGGGGAGCCCGGCCGGGCCCCGAGCCCCCCGCCCCAGCAGCGGCCGTGCGGGGCTGCGGCTGCCGGCCCGACCCGCACAAAGCGCGGCGGGGCAAAAGCGGCGGAATTCACCCGGCTTGGGGCAGGGGCTGCGTCTCCCCCCCCTTCTCTCTCCTCTTTTTTTTTTTTTTCTCTTCCCTCCCTCCCATCCAATCCCTCATTCATAACTTGCATTTAGCGACTGTTTTTCTCATTCATGTTCCCCTCCCTCTCGGACACTGTCAAAGCGAGCACAAGAGCCTGCTTTGTAGGGGTTTGATCAGCAGAGATTTGAGATCTTGGGGCTGGCTGCGTTTGGGTTACATTCAATCACTTTTGAAGCTATCGATTGGATATGTTTATGGAAACACGAAAGGTATTTCTGGCCATCCGCTAGCTAGGAAATGATTGAGATTATTTATTTTTATCGAAAGGAACGAGGAGGTTTCTCCGGCTCTCTGATTTTCAATCCTGCAGACAGGGAAATGCCATTAAGAAACTATTGCGTTTGTATCACGTTAAAACGATTGTTCAGCCTAAATAAAGACGTGTTTGGGGGGGTGGGCGCGGGTGCGTTTTAAACTTTTAAAAATCGTTTCTGACAGCTTCTCAATTACTAAAACGTTTCCGAGGGTGGCTTTTTGTCGTGAATAGTTCTTTTGTTTATATTTTTCATTTAAAAATCCTCTAAGCAGCTGCATTTGTTGAAAAACTCTAAGAATGAAAAAAGGAAAGAACAATTTGAATTTCACTGGTGTGTAGCCTCGTATATCTGAATAGAGATATACACTCACAGAACAGTTTTAAACTGTTTTGTTCTCCTCTGCCTGAATCGAAGCCCATTCAAATAAAACTTTTCTGTAAACTACTTGGATAAAAATACGAGGATGGTGAAATCTCACCTATTTTACTGGCAACTTTAAGGATCATTCAAATGAGTGCTTAAAGAAAGGGTCCACTTCATATTGAAGACTGTGTGTTAAAAAAGAAAAGTCGAGGTAGCTGTGCAAAATGAGGTTTAGGATTTTAGACGAGCCCAGAAGTGACTTTGATTCCCAGACTACATGCAGGGGCTTTCTGAAGTTGAGACAAACCAAAAGTCCAATCTGTTTAAGCTTAAACATTACTAGTCAATGCTGCCCCGTGAACATTTTACGAATCTATTTGTTCCTGTCTCCTGTGGAGTTTTATCAATTCGTTTTGAATCCAGCCTTACAGTTTTGTCCACAGGAGCAAATGTTTGCAGGTAGTGAGCCGGGAAAGAAAGCAAAAACACAAAAATCAAATGTATTCTTCCTAAATGTAGCAATCTTCCACAAAGATGGACTTTAAAGTTAATTTATAACAGCCTCTGTAAATATCGTTGGAAACTTCTATGAAATTTTCCTTGCCCTCCTCTTTTCCCTTTGTTCCTGCCTGTCACCCACATTCACGAAGCATATGTATGTTCAAGACCTAATTAGGAAGGTTTTATATGGGTTTGTACATGTGTTTTCACACAGACGCTAACGGCAGAGCGTGTTACTGTGCCGCTCGGGTGGGACTAGGGGAACCTTGCAGACGGGAAGAGCGTTATTAAAGAAATCGTAATTAATAGCATTAAGAAGCTGATTAAAATAAAAAACGCGTTATTGCAGCAGGGGTCTCATTAAGAAATAGTCATGCCTGTCTGCCACAGATTTAAGAACTTTCAGCCACAAGGCCTTGAACCGAGGCAGCCCCAGTTGAAGGAACGCGGCGCAGACTCCTCCCCCGGTGACATCAGATTGAGTTACACTGCAAAACCACCCCAGGACCGGGGAAAAAAATTCTGCTTTTCTCCCTCCCCTCCTTGATGTTTAAAAATGATAAAAACGCCATTCTTCTCCAGCGCTGGACGTTTGCAAGGAGCCCTTCTTTAAAGCGACCTAACATCACAACAAACGTCTTTCATCCGCCTTCCTTTCCAAAGGGAGGGAAGAGCACAACTGCCCGTTTGCAGCAAAGCACCACCAGAAAAATCCAAAGAATTCCCCAATGTCCCCCAGCCCTGAAACACAAAAACCCAGCCGGTCGGCCCGGCGTTGAGGCAGAGTAATGCTCCTTTCGTAGAGCAGGAGGAGCCCGGTGGGAAGAGCTGCACGACGAGGCTGCGGATCCGGGGCTGGCGAGCAGAGCTGCTGATGGGGAACTTCCATTAACTTTATTTACAGTTGGGCCAAAATTAAACTGACAAAGCCGTTCGGAGCTTGCTGTAAAGTTACACATTTTTCATGTAAACATCCAAGGCAGTTGCCTTTCTCTAGGATGTGTCATTTCCTGTGTGGCTGCACTAATATATTAAGGAAAGGGATTGCAGTGGATTTGCATATTTGTGCACGTATAGACACTGGGCGTAGGAAAGCTAGCAGGATGTTGTATATATACAACAGCAGAAATCGGCAGAAAGCGTTTTGTTCAAAAGTTTGACCACCCTGCAGTAAGAAATTGCTTCAGATACTCTTGACGTTCAGGACAAGGCTGGCAATGAAAGATTTGTGGACAAGCCAGTGTGGGACAGAAAAGCCTCTATGTTTAAAGACTCGGGGAGGAGGATGTCATACTCAGGACACAGGTCACCAAAAGGAGCTACAAAACCAACTTAGTTCTTACCGGCTCCCTCACTCATTATTTACTGTGCCTCGCTCAGTGCTAAACATTTAGCAAGGCAGCTGCAAAGAGACACGGACCACCGACAGCAAGCTGAAGGAATTAACTGCAGGGATACAGGGGCTCACCTTTGCTCCAGGAAGGACATCTTTCTGGTTTTGCTGTAAGATAACTTTTTTTTTTTTTTTTTTTTTTTTTTTTTTTTTTTCCAGCAGTAAAGTGTCAAACCCACAAAGGAAGCGATATAATTAGTGCTGGTACCTACTACAGACCCGGATCTCTGAAGAGACCAGTGCAGCTTTTCAAACGTCTACCATTTTGAAATCAGAAAAACATTTTCTAACAGACAGAAGAATCCCTCTTGAATCCCCCCTGGCCCTTTTGAATTCACGCCCTGCCTTACATCAAACGCTTTTTTGCTGATTAACTGCACAATCAGGTCCCTGCAGATCAGGGGAAGAATGGAGAAGAGAAAAGCAACCTCTTTTCCAGAGAACAATACCATTATTTCAGCTCCATTGGACAGGAATGTGTGATTTCACAGCCCACTGCCCTTCTCTCCCATCTCCAAAAACACTGCCAGAGATCCACTGCCCCAAGTCCCCACCCATTCGGCCCCAGAGCCAGCGGTTACAACTTGGGTTCAGTGTCTGTGCGTGGGGGCTACGCTCACACGAACATACTTATATGGAGAAAATATCCAAATGGGAACCGACTCCCAAGCCCAGGAATAGATACAAAGGAAGTTTAGTTTATTTTTGAAAATAGCTAATATCCTTTTTCTTGTATAATGTAAAATTCTTGTTCACATGCACACGAGATAGATTTTTGGGTCGGGCTGTGTTTGAAGGTAGTTAACAAATGAAAGGAAAGGAGATTTTGAAACAAAAATCATTCATCACTTTAGGGAGAAATATGTTTTTCAAATACTGATTACTTAACAAAATGCTAGCAAATACAATAGAAAAAAAAAACCACAACTTTTTTTTTTTTACATACAGAAGTGTATCACTTTCTTAAAGCTTGTTCAGTTCATTTGCTGTTAGGTTGGTCTCGTTTGAGTGCTAAAACACTTTCATTTTAAAAAACATCTGTTGAAAACAATTGTTGAATAGCTGATTCCACAGGAGGAGCTATTTATTTCAGAGGTGAAAGCAACTGCACAAACGTGAGTTTGTTGGTTAACAACGTGGCAGAAATCTTTTCAAACAAGAGCCACCAGCACATGCCCGTGTTACAGAGACCGTGCCTCATTGCTCTCCCGGTCCCCGTTTACCCATTTTTTTCAACAAATCCCGCGCCGTGCGGCTGGCAGGGTGGGAGCCATACCACGCAGCCTCCCTCCCTACCCCCAGACTCGGCGATAACGCGCTGTGAGGTCAGCAGCGATGCCCGGGGGGAGCAGCCCCCGCTGTCACGCCGTGCCCCCCGCTGGCCCCCGGCCCTCGGTGCCTGCCCAGCGGAGCCCAGCCCTGCCCGGCCCGTACCCAGCGCGGCTCCGGCACCGAGCGGACCCGGGGGAGCCGGGCCCGGGGCTCGCACACGCGGGGTGCCCCGGCTCGAGCAGCGCTGCCCCTCCTGCTCTGCCCAGCTCGGCGATTTGTTTTGCCAAGGCAGGGCTTGCTTTGCTACTCGGGTCGAGCTTCGAGAGGGCAATATGCACGGAGTAGCCGCGATCTCTCGGGCAGAGCAGAGAAACACCGACCACACCTCTCAGATAAGGGACCGCTGGGGCTCGGGTTTGTTCCCCCAACACCAGCAGCCCCGAACAAAAGAGAGAAAGGGGGGAGAAAATAATATTTGCTCAGGTCCCCCCTCCGCTCGCCTTTGATTTATCTGTTTACAGCCGGGACCCCCTCAGTTGAAACAAAAAAATCAATGAAAATGTAGTTGCAGAAAAGGCGGGCAAACTACTGAAAAAAAAAAAATTTGTGAATGGAAGAATGTGTTTGTGCATTCATTGTTAAAATAAAGCGCAGGCCGTGACGTCGGCCGCCGCGGGCCAATGGGCGGCGGGCTAATATTTTTAAATATCCTCCCCGGCGGCCAATGGGCGAGGCGGTGGCAGAGACTAGCGCAGGGCCCGGCCAATGGCGGGGCCGATATGCTAATGAGGACTTGGTCAGGCAGGAGCTGAATGTCAACTAGTCAAAGATGGAGGCCGGAGCGGGGAGGCCATGAGGTTCGTACCGGAGGGCTTTGCCCCGAGCGCCGGCGCTCGGGGAGCGGCGCCCGAGCCCGCCCGGAGCGGGGCCGGGGGCTCGGGGGGGCTCTGGGGAGGCCCCGGGGGGTCCTGGGGGGGCAGCGCGGGGCCGGTCCCGTCCCGTCCCGTCCCCGCTTTTGCGCCTCTTTTGGGAAGTTTCGCCTCCCCGCCCCGCGGAGCCCGGCTCGCCGCAGCCGGGGGGGCTCCGGGGCTCCGCCGCAGCCTCCTCCGGGGTCGCAGCCTGGGGGGCCGGGGAGGAAACGGCGGGAGCGGAGGGCCCCGAGGGGGAGCGGGGGGACGGCGGGGAGCGGCCCCGCTGCTGCCGTGCCCGTGGGGGCCCCGCGGGGCTCGGGGCAGCGGCGGGGGCGGCCCCCTCCGGGCGGAGAGCGGGGCGAGGCGGGGGCACCGCGGCATCCCCGAGCCCCGCTCTCCCGGAGCGCTTTCCCCGTGGGGCGGGCGAGCCCGTCCTGCCCTCCTTCCCTGGCTCCATCCCTCCTCGCCTCCATCCATCGCTGCCTCCTTGCTTCCCTCCGGAGCGGCTCCGGCGGCGAAGTTGCTGCCGGTGCCCCGGCGGGGGCCGCGGAAGGCGGCGGCGGGGCCGGGGAGCGAGGCGGGGAGCGGCCGGGGGCGGCCGGCGGCCCGGTGCGGCGGGGAGAGGCGGGGATGCGCGGGAGGCGTGCGGGAGGCGGCTGCGGGCGGGCTCGGCTGAAAACGCTTTGCCTAGGGGCGAGCCGGCTGCTCCCCTTCTTGCCCTTTTCCTCCCCCTTCTCCCGGTCCCTTCCCCGATGCAAAAAGCTTCGGAGAAAGCCGAGCGCGGTCCCGCGCCCCGCGCTCCGTTCGCCGCAGCCGAGCCGGCCCCGGGGAGCTTTGTGCGGCTCGGCTCGGTCAGCGCTGCTGCCGGCGGAGCCCCGCTGCTCTCCCCGCACACACGGCGTAGCTCGCTTTCCTCTAAGAGGTCCCGCTCTCTTCCCCCCTTCTCTTTTTGTGTCTCTTAAAACCCCCGAAGAGCGAGGCACTAAGTCACATGCTATCTCCGGCCAGTATTTATATTGGCTTAATATTTAAATCTCGTAAAAGTAATGCTTTGCTTAAATAGTCCAGAGTTTTTGCAATAAACCAGGGTGCGCAGCCCAAAGTGTTTCTTTGGCATTCTTGCACTTTGCCCCAATTCCACTCCGTTTCCCTCCAGTGTGTGGTCTTGAGTTGTGTAAGGAAGGCTCGTACCCTCGAACACAAACTGGGGCTCGGGAATTTTTAAAAAAAAAAAAAAAAAACTTCCCAAAGTTTAAAGCACATTCTTTCTTCTATCTCTCTCTCTCTTTCTCTCTCTCTTTTTTCTTCCCCCACCCCCTTCTCTCTTTCTTTCCTCTTTTAAACATCTCCAAACTAGCCTAGGTTTCTGGGTTAGGGAGAAATTCTTGTCCAAAAAAAAGGAGGAAAAAAAATAAAATTAAATCAGCAAATAACAACGATGCAGTTTAAGATTCTAATTGGTTGGGACACTTCCAAATCAACTGGCTTTTTGTTAATACTATTCTGTAAATTTGACAACCAAAATTCATTTAGTGCATTTTCTCACTCAGCCCAAACTCCCCCAGACTCAAATCAGTTTAATTCATTGTAGCATTTGGTACGATTCTTACTCATCTGTACAGCTTATGGAAAATTGTTTTCAAGTTTGGATTTCTTTGCCTAGAATTTCTTTGCATTGTTTGAAGCTTGAAATCAAAGTATTTTGTAATTTCTCCAGTGATTCTTATTTAACGAGTAGTTACGTTTTCCAGCTTTAAGTTTGAAATTGTTTAAAGAAACAAATGGTAACCAGTTTGAAACCTAAAGACTAACAAGTTGACTTTTAAATGTTACTTATTGCTAAAATTATTTGGAATGTCTGATTTGTAATGATTAACTGATGTTTTCTCCTCACTACCCCTATATTCTTTCTGAAAAAAAAGAAAGAAAATAATTCAATAGTAATGTTTTCACGATGAAAGCAGATGACTTTTAAAGGTCTCTCCCCTCCTGGATGGCAGTTGTTTTGAAAGCTTGTTTAGATGCTTGCAAAAAATAGCAAAACTTCCTCAGCACTTAAAAATAAATAGAAGCAATTTAAACTACTAGCAGGCATGTATATAATAAATACCAAATATTTTAGCAGATGATTCAGATGAAAGCAATAGAAAGAATATGAACTTCTCCTGCATTGTGTCTTTGAGATAATGTTTAATCTACTTCATTACACACCTACTTTTGTAACGTGCTGGGTCCTGAAATGCAAGGAGGACAATCCAATTCTGGTCTTTGCTTTCATGTGCTCTAATGCAATACATTTGTCATGGAAAAGAAAAAAGTCCCTAAAACAACCTTGTCTAAATTCTTGCTGAATTAAATTTTAAGATGCAGTTGTGAAGTATTAAAATCTGACTTTAAAGAATAGCATTGATTCAATGTGGTTGTCGAAGAAACTCCTTTTTTTTGAATATAACAAATCTGTTTTATAGTAAATCATGCACAGAAGGCCATCACTTGGAGAAGTTTCTAACTGATTTATCACTTATATTGGAAAGTCTCTGAAGTATGCTGTTGTCCAGAGCCCTTTTTCTGTTGTACTACTGGCAATTATGATGAGCAGTGCAATATTAAAAGGGCATTGGCTGGCAGAAACATGACCCCCTTTAGCAGCCCACCCTCTTCAGAGTGGGCAAACAACCCTAAAATAGATGCCTCCTCCAGTGTATTTATGCACGTGTGTGAAATAAGGTTTTATACATGTGGGAGTGGTTTTAAGTAAGGAGACAGATCCTGGGTTGTAGATTTTATTTGTCCTTATATATGAAAGGGCTGGAATAGTTTAAACACATCCTATTTAAAACAATCTCTAAACATTTCTGGGAGCTTTCAAGGCATCACATTACCTGCTTTGTTTACCGATATCCTGTGAGTAATTCATTATTCTACACACTTAAATTTCTACACACTTTCATGCAATATCTACATGGAAATTTTATAATGATTTCTTCATAGTTTTTCCCCCTTAGAAACTCTTCCCTGTATGTTCAAGGTGGTCCCTACCAATGTCTGTAGGGATTTAATGCTGTTGATTTGTTTCTATGAATCTGTTGTGTTTATGCTGTGATTTTTGAGTGGTGACACTGAGATATGCGTGAGATTGAAGCACAGACACTATGTATTTTTGTATACAAGTCCCATCGTTTCTGTAACATTTTCCTCCACAGCAAATCAAAGCACTGTGTATTTATACCAGTCTATATATACACACACATCAGGCTTTTTGGTCTGTACTGGTCAACCACTAGAAAACACACAGCACAATTAAGAAAACTTCTGAAAGCACAGGAAGGGGCTGGCACTTTGTGTGATTTATTTAAATCGTGCAGTTCAGATTCATTGACTGACCAATTTAGTTTTTATAGAAACACATACATTTGGGAATGCTGAATTAAGCCCCTTGTTCTTTTTATTCTCCATTACTATAGCAAAATATTTGATTGTATAAAACCTTCATAACGTACCGTGCCTAGATATACTGGGCATGTAGCAAAAGCCTGAATGGTTTGTTTAACAAGCCATACTAACAGTGCTCTTTCTCTCTCTCTCTTTCTTTCTTTCTCTCTCCCTCTCATTTTTTTAACTAACTTTTTGTTATTGTTGTTTTTTTTTTACCTTGTCTAATTACGATTGCAAATAAACTTTGTCATGCAGAGTTTTATTGGGGCTAAACATAAAAACGTTATTGTGGTTAACACTGTAATGTAACAGTCCCTTACAAAAGGATGCAGGGCAGCTGTGCAGAACGTGACAGTGGCTGCTGGTATCGCTGGCTCTGACAATGTTGCACTACTGTCTGCACAAATAAAGCAGTGCAATAATATTGTCAAAGCATTTGGTTCCAGTCCTAATACATCCTTATGATCAGTTACTGTTGCACACCCAGCCCCTGACATTATGGGATTCT